>NC_060149.1:16073686-16715489 GCF_021461385.2 Schistocerca piceifrons
CGGCTCCGAGACACACCCTCCTCAGTCCGTGATGGAGCCAACCTCCAGGACGCCGCACCGACCTCTAATTTGTCTGTAAGCTCACTTCTGCCTGTGTAGTCGAAGCTTTGTCACTCATTTCTCTCGTTATTGTGAATATTTGTGAATATAGATCCGGTCTACCACAAGGGACTTGCACTGGAATACCCTCTGGACTTGACAGTATTCAAGCTGTGTAAGAGAAGTTCAGCAATACTATGTGTGCATCTCATTATTTTGCTCTTTGCCTTAGAATCCACCAACTCCTTGGCATCGATCACCGGGACGCCCAAACATTGGGCTATTCCTACTGATGATAAAGTGTGTTCAGTTTCATTCTTTCGTCCGCCATACAAACACCTGGTGACGGTATTAACTATACATCTTTCTTGCAGAACCGTGTTCATTCACCGTGCTCGCCTGCTACTTTGATTCAGTGTTCTAGAGTGTTTCAGGGCATTCGACTTTCAACTGATTGTATTTTTGTGCTTTTTATAGTCTTTATCTTCTTTGTGATTCTCATCCGTGCTTTCTTTGTTTAGTGGTTGCATTCTCCTTTAAAGTGTTATTTTTGTGTGTTTCATCACGGCTAGTTCCCCACAAGAGCTGTCAGTAAGCAGATTGTTCAGTTTCAGGCCCAGCAGATGCAGCAAAGTACAGCGATGATACCGAGACTTCTCTCTGCGCAGGCAAATACAGCGGAGCCGCCCCCGGCACCCGCAGCAGGCAGCGCCTGTTTCTAAACCGTCATTCCGTGCATTTGATTCCACACAAGAGCGTGATTCGAGTTCCGTGCACAGCTCGACTCCAACTCACGGCGCATAACACTAAATATAGGGACATGTAACCTTATTTTCTCGCAACAGTCGGAGTCTCTGTTTACCGGTTATCGTGGAGATAGAAAACTTTTTCCCACAGCCCGCCCTGAAAGTGTTCCTTATGAAGAAATAATTGCTCCAATGAACAAATACCGTGATGAATACATTAATGTGGTAACTGCTCGTTATAAACTCTTTCGCGTGCTTAGGCGACGTAATCATACACATAAGCAATTGATAGCAGACATGGAAGATTGCCGGCCGCGTTGGTCTAGCGGTTCTAGGCGCGCAGTCCGGAACCGCGCGACTGCTACGGTCGCAGGTTCAAATCCTGCCTCGGGCATGGATGTGTGTGATGTCCTTAGGTTAGTTAGGTTTAAGTAGTTCTAGGTTTTAGGGGACTGATGACCACAGATGTTAAGTCCCATAGTGCTCAGAGCCATTTGAACCATTTGAACATGGAAGATTCAAGTGTGAGTGAGTGTGTGTGTGTGTGTGTGTGTGTGTGTGTGTGTGTGTGTGTGTGTGTGTGTGTGTGTGTGTACGTGTGTGTTTGCGTGTGGGTGTACCTGGACATTATTATAGTGAAGCCATGATTAGTGACGCCGTTGCTTAAAGTGTGTCAGATCCTCGCATACGCGAGCAGATTCTTAAATGTCGTTATCCTAGATGACAACAGGTTTTGGAAATAGCGGAGCGTCGGGACTCATATGGTAGTACAGCAGTAGACTTTGATTCCGTTTCTATTCGTGGAAAAATGAAAAAAAGAAAAAAAACCCGGCAAGCGTGCCCCTTTCATGGCGATTTTATTGTGGCAAACACGATCCACGGTCAAGTTCAATCTGTCTGTTTGCACAAACCCAAATACGACAAGCACTCCGCACGTCCTCCAAGTTTTCGGTCAATGAATGTCAACGTAAGGTTTTCAGAGTCAAATTGTGGTTCTTGCGTTACTTGGTGCACGTCAAGTGCAATAGCGAACAAGTTCCATAGTTCTTCCAGCGTCAGGCTAATAAGTTGTTTGCCACTCTGCAGATTGTCGAACACAAAAATGTACATGCAGTTGGGCACTGGTGCGTCAGTGACTCTTTTGAATAGAAGCACATACGAACTATTAGGCACGCCCAAGCTACATATTGCACAGGCAATTTCTTCTGAGTACAACGGACATGAGATTCCTGTGTTACGCATTTGCAGCCTACCTACCACATTTCCTAACGTTACTCAAACAGTTTCGTTCAGAGTTTTGTGCTCACGTGACAATGAAGATATTTTTGGTATCGACTCTTTTGATCTGTTTGGTTTGCACATCCAAGACAATGTTCTTACTGTGAACTCCTATGTATCTACGGACAGGGTAGCTGAACTTAGAGTTGAATGCAGTGACCTTTTCAAGATGGCCTAGACAAAGCTAAGAATTTCCAAGCTCACATTACCATGAAAGACAATGCTCAGCCACGGTTTTGCCGAGCACGGCCCGTCCTTCGCTCCATCAGAGATCATATGACACAGAAACTCCTATCTAGGCAGGACAAAGGCTCGATTTCCCCTGTAGCAGCCTGTCGTGGGCGTCCCCTTTTATGACCATAAAGAAACTTTCAGGCAAGCTATGTTTACATGCAGATTTCGAGGCAACAGTAAATCCACAGGCTGTGATTGACTCTTTTCCTTTCACGTGGCCTGAAGAACTCACGAACAAGCTTGGAATTGGTCGCTACTTTTCCAAAATGGATCCTCGCGATGCTTATTTGCAGCTTCCCTTGGATGAACAGCCCCTCCGAGTTTTCGTGAGCAACACCCTCATGGGGTTATTGAAGTTGCGGTTGCACTGCAGCAGTGCGTCCTCACCTGGAATTTTGTACGGCCACTTATCTCACTTGACTTCTAAAGTTCCTTCTTCGAACTATTTGGACGACATATCCGCTTTGGATCCTACTCTCGACGAACATTTTTTCAATCCCAGGAACTCGTTTCAAGCGTTCTCAGATGCTGGGTTACAGTGTAATAAATCCAAATGCGGTGCCTAGTTCCTTCTTCCGGATTGAGATTAAAAATTTAGGTCACGTTACCAACAGTCAGTGTACCCACACTTTCCAGCCACACTTAAAGACCATCCAGGACCTTCCTGCTCCTGCACCTAGGAACGACAGTGAACTCCATGCTGTATTGGGTAAACTAACTTACTATATTCAGTTCATTCCAAATGCTGCGCACCATGCAGCTACACTGCATCGCCTTCGGCGAAAGAATGTTGCTTTTTAGCGGGCTAGGGAGTGTCAAGTTGGACTGCAGAAGCTGAATGATTCTCTATGGCGCGATTACTGTTTGGTGCATTTTGATCCCGCTAAGCCGGTCTTGATCGCAGCTGACCCATCCTCGCCGGCCGCGGTGGTCTCGCGGTTCTAGGCGCGCAGTCCGGAACCGCGCGACTGCTACGGTCGCAGGTTCGAATCCTGCCTCGGGCATGGATGTGTGTGATGTCCTTAGATTAGTTAGGTTTAAGTAGTTCTAAGTTCTAGTGGACTGATGACCACAGCTATTAAGTCCCATAGTGCTCAGAGCCATTTTTTTTTGACCCATCCTCTTACATGACTTGCGCTGTTCTCTCTCAGAGAGTTGGATCATTGGACAGGCCAACTGCTTTTGCATCCAGATTCCTCAACAAAACACAATGCAGCTATTCGCAGATTGAGAAGGAAGCTCTTGCTATCACATATGGGGTTACCAAATTCCCCCACTACTGTGACAGATCACAAGCCTCTCGCCTCATTGTCCAGCTGTTCAAAGCCAGATCACAAGCCACACACTAAGCCTAAGATGCTGTATTGATCTCTGCTGCTCTCTAATTATCCCAGTATGAAATTGTGTACAGGCCAACGGCTAGGCATTCAAACGCGGACATCTTTTCATCATACGAGCTGGCACTGATTCGGCGTACGTCTCAGGAGATTCTTGTTTTCACTCGACGTTGAGGACACTAAAATACTTGATGGTTCCCGCATCGATCACTGTCGGATTGCTCAGGCAACAGTTGAGGACTCCAATCTCAAGATTCTGTTGCAGTATCTTCCCACTAGTTGGACAAATACAGTTAAGCATATTAGCGATCCGGTTGTAAGCGACTATTTTGCGCCTTAGCACAGCTTATCAGTCTAGCAGGGTGTCATCCTCCTACAAACGGACAATGATCAGTCCCATGTGGTTGTGCCACGTTTGCTTCAGAAGCAAATACTTCAGCTACTCCATCAAGGCCGGCGGTTGTAGGTACTAAGCGAGTACAAATAACAGCTCCGCCAATTCACTGCCCTTTTATACCTTATGTACGCGATACTATCGCCATTTGTATATGTACAAATCGGTATCCCGTAACTTTTGTCACCAAAGTGCATAACGAAAGTGCTGTCTGAAAAAAGCTGCATTCAGCCGATTCTTGATACGATTTCTAAATGATACAAAGATTGAGAATTTGTTTTAAATATTCATAAAAGTAGAATCTGTGCACTTCACCTAACGAAGCTTGTATTCTACGGCTAGATTATCAGCGGGTCATAGTTGGAATCTGTCAACTCATACAGATACTTGAATGTAACGATTTGCCCGGATGTGAAACGGAACGGTTGCAAAGGCCAAGTCGTAGGGAACGCCGGTTCATTGGTAGAATGCTAGGGAAATGCAAACAGTCTACAAAGGAGATAACTTCAAAACACTCGTACAACACATTCTAGGCTACTGCACAAGTGTGAGGGACACATAGCAAACAGGACAAACAAAGACATACAAAGAAGGGCAGGAGTAGGGGTCACAGGCTTATCTGATCTATGAGAGAGTGTCACAAAGCTTCTGAAGAAACTGAAGAACTCGCAGTCACTTGAAGATAGGGACAAACTACCTAGAAATAGACTACTTATAAAGTTTCAAGACTAGTTTTAAATGATGAATCAGGGGAATATACGTACTATAGCCTCCTACGTATCGTTACCTTGGCTAATGCGAGGACACGACTGTACTAGTTACAGCTCGCACACAGCCGTTTAAACAATCATTTTTTTAGCACTACGTATGTGATTGGAACGGGAAAAAACTGTAACATATGATGCCACGAGAAGTATCCTCTGCCATGCGTTTCACAGTGGTTTGCAGGGTATTGATGTAAACGTAAATGTAGATGACTGGGCGGGCAGCAAAAGAAATATACAGAAGAAAGAAAATGGTGTGGTGTGCTTTTGATAAAATAAACAGGGCCCTCAATACTAAGCTTACAACATTTTGAAAAGAAACTTTTACAATCGATGTGCATTATTAATTTCGACTTATGGTGATGAGATATGGACTTCACACGCGAAACTCATCAAACAATTGCTGGCTGCTGTCCAAATAATTGTGAGATTCGCGTTAAAATGTAGTAGCGGAGGCAGGATACAAGCAAATGGATCAGGGAACAGACTTTATGTATTGATGATTAATGACGATGAAACCGAGGTGGTCTCGACACATGACCACGAGAACTGATCGTAGCTGGGTCAAGGCGGTTCTTTTCTGGATTCCAAGAGATAAGGAAGGCCGAGTCGGCAACGTAATGGAAGCTGCGTTGATGACTGGAGCAACACAGGAGCAACATCCTGTTTGGCCACGATGTGAAGCGTGCATTGCCCTGCGTTAGGAGAGGAGCCGCGAGGGGAGGGTAGCAGCGATTCCGCCACGCTGTGCTGCCACCGTTACCTCCGCTTTGTGCCCCTACCACATCATAGCGGACAAATGAGCCAACTGGTCCCGAACCGCTGCCATTTGCGGGGTATGAGCCAAGTTACTCACGCTTCGGGAAATTTTGTTCAATACAAAATGACGCAGTAACTGGTAGAATTAGTAGGTGGCATTAGTAGGAAAAGAAACATAAATGAAAGTGTGAGAGAGGAACTGGGAGTCGACTTCTCTTCTTTTTTTATTTGTTTTTCATATAGTTAGAACCGCACGTCGTTTGGTGTTAGTCCATTGTATATTTTATATCCTAAAAAAAATATAAATTGCGTTTTGTAAATAATGAAAATTAACAGCTCGCGTAGCTCCTGCGCTTTCATGTAACCAAAGCAGTTACTTCTGATGCAAGTACACTCTACATGCACAAACAGAAAAGAATCTACATAATTATTACTGTTATTTTGTACTCGATAAAACGTTGTTAATCAAGATCAAAGCCAAAGGCTTCCTCTAACTGATAGGTGTGAAAGTTGTTTAGCAATAACAGTAACATGTTTTGTATAAGCTCGACGAAGTATTGAATCGATGTTTGATATTTTTTTGTTTTGCATTTTTTATTTTACCTTTCTTTGAGGAAATCGAGTTTTCTAGAGCTGTATGATGAACCTGTTTTTTCTTTGTTTTTTATTTTCTTGCAGTTGCCAGCCTACATTTTACATCCTCTTTACTTCGGCCATCATCAATCAGCTTGCTGCCTATATAGCAAAACTCCTCTAATACTTTAAGTATCTCGTTTCCTAATCTAATTCCCTCGGCATCACCTGATTTAATTAGACTACATTCCATTATCCTCGTATTGCATTCGTTGATGTTCATTCCGTTCAAGTGACCTTCCAAGTCCTTTGCTGTCTCTGACACAATTACAATGTAATCGGCAAACCTCAAAGTTTTTGTTTCTTCTCCCTGTATTTTAATTCCTACTCCAAAAACTTCTTTTGTTTCCTTTACTGTTTACTCAACATATAGATTGAATAACGCCGGAGGTAGGCTGCAACCCTGTCTCACTCCCTTCACAACCACTGCTTCCCTTTCGCACCCCTCAACTCTTATAATGTCATCTGGTTCCTGTACAAGTTGTAAATAACCTTTCGCTCCTTGTATTTTACCCCTGATACCTTCAGGATTTTAAAGAGAGTATTCCAGTCAACACTGTCAAAGGCTTTCTCTAAGTCTCCAAATGTTATATACGTACGTTTGCCTTCTCTTAACCTATCTTCTAAGATAAGTCATAGGGTCAGTATCGGCTCGCATATTCCTACAGTTCTCTGAAATCCAAACTGGTCTCCCCCGAGGTCGGCTTCTATCATTTTTTTCCATTCTTCTGGGAAGAAATATTAGTATTAGTGTTAGTATTTTGCGACCATGATTTATTAAACTGGTAGTCCAGTAATTTTCACATTTGTCAGCAACTGCTTTGTTTGGAATTGGAATTATTACTTTCCTCACGAAGTTGGAGCGTATGCCGCCTATCTCACGCATCTTGCGCACCAGATGTAAAAGTTTCGTCATGACTGGCTCTCCGAAGGCTATCAGTAATTCTGACGGAATATCGTCTGCTCCCAGGGCCTTCTTTCGACTTAGATCTTTCAGTGCTCTGTCAGATTCTTCTCGCAATATCACATTTCCCATCTCATTCTCATCTATTTCCTCTTCCATTTCTGTAATATTGCCTTCAAATTCATCTCCCCCATAAAGAACGTCTATATACTGTAGCCTCCCAACAGATAAAATCTTTCCGTAACCTCGGAATAAAATTGCAACTAACCTAAAATTGTGGCTCACATATAACCTTTCAATAATTAACTGACTGTGAATTTAAACTGGTAAATTTTGGACGTCAGCAGTGCTGCGTCATGGCCCTCAAAGATCATTCTGAACAAACTGAAAATTCTTACCTCAATGAAGTCGTCGGCATACGTGTATACAGAGTGTTTCAAAAAGGTGCGGCCAAACTTTCAGGAAACATTCCTCACACACAAAAAAAGAAAATATGTTATGTGGACATGTGTCCGGAAACGCTTACTTTCCATGTTAGAGCTCATTTTATTACTTCTCTTCAAATCACATTAATCATGGAATGGAAACACACAGCAATAGAACGTACCAGCGTGACTTCAAACACTTTGTTACAGGAAATGTTCAAAATGTCCTCCGTTAGCGAGGATACATGCATCCACCCTCCATCGCATGGAATCCCTGATGCGCTGATGCAGCCCTGGAGATTGCGTATTGTATCACAGCCGTTCACAATACGAGCACGAAGAGTCTCTACATTTGGTACCGGGGTTGCGTAGACAACAGCTTTCAAATGCCCCCATAAATGAAAGTCAAGAGGGTTGAGGTCAGGAGAGCGTGGAGGCCACGGAATTGGTCTGCCTCTACCAATCCATCGGTCACCGAATCTGTTGTTGAGAAGCGTACGAACACTTCGACTGAAATGTGCAAGAGCTCCATCGTGCATGAACCACATGTTGTGTCGTACTCGTAAAGGCACATGTTCTAGCAGTATAGGTAGAGTATCCCGTATGAAATCATGGCGGTGAATCGAGGAAGTACAGTACATACTGACGAAACTAAAATGAACTCTAACATGGAAATTAAACGTTTCCGGACACATGTCCACATAACATCTTTTCTTTGTTTGTGTGTGAGGAATGTTTCCTGAAAGTTTGGCCGTACCTTTTTGTAACACCCTGTATATCTGCTCCTATAAGAAATTTTTCTGGCACAGCCCAGTGCAATGCTGGCCACTAGATTTGTTATGTATAAAAAGAAACAACTGATTTTTCTTTACGATAATAGGGATGACCATGAATAGGAGAAATTAGTAAAATCTTTAAATTCAGATGAATGATTGTCAAAAGTTATCTTTATAAGAAAGATTATTATTAAAAGATTTTTAAAAACATTTACATGGGACTTGATATAACAATAGTACAAAATCAGTTGTTACAAATTACACATGCGCGCGGCTGCTTTTACCTTACACTACATCGCTCTCCACGACCGGCCCAACCGCCCGACTGCCAGCTACTACTACTACTACTACTGCAGCTGCCGACGCTGCTCTATTGTCTGTGATTCTATTGTAGCTTACATATCGCAGGCAGCGCGTGAGAAATCCATCGAAATTACATCTGCTCGAGTGCGCTAGCAATAAATTCCTTAGTCATAGATCTCTTACATAACCCTCCACTGGGGGGGTAAATATTTGGCAGTGTTGGTAAGTCAATTGGACTTGCCATGAGCAACAAATTTTTGTATAACCTATTTAATTAACTAAGTCTACAGTCACAGAGTTATATATATATATACACTCCTGGAAATGGAAAAAAGAACACATTGACACCGGTGTGTCAGACCCACCATACTTGCTCCGGACACTGCGAGAGGGCTGTACAAGCAATGATCACACGCACGGCACAGCGGACACACCAGGAACCGCGGTGTTGGCCGTCGAATGGCGCTAGCTGCGCAGCATTTGTGCACCGCCGCCGTCAGTGTCAGCCAGTTTGCCGTGGCATACGGAGCTCCATCGCAGTCTTTAACACTGGTAGCATGCCGCGACAGCGTGGACGTGAACCGTATATGCAGTTGACGGACTTTGAGCGAGGGCGTATAGTGGGCATGCGGGAGGCCGGGTGGACGTACCGCCGAATTGCTCAACACGTGGGGCGTGAGGTCTCCACAGTACATCGATGTTGTCGTCAATGGTCGGCGGAAGGTGCACGTGCCCGTCGACCTGGGACCGGACCGCAGCGACGCACGGATGCACGCCAAGACCGTAGGATCCTACGCAGTGCCGTAGGGGACCGCACCGCCACTTCCCAGCAAATTAGGGACACTGTTGCTCCTGGGGTATCGGCGAGGACCATTCGCAACCGTCTCCATGAAGCCGGGCTACGGTCCCGCACACCGTTAGGCCGTCTTCCGCTCACGCCCCAACATCGTGCAGCCCGCCTCCAGTGGTGTCGCGACAGGCGTGAATGGAGGGACGAATGGAGACGTGTCGTCTTCAGCGATGAGAGTCGCTTCTGTCTTGGTGCCAATGATGGTCGTATGCGTGTTTGGCGCCGTGCAGGTGAGCGCCACAATCAGGACTGCATACGACCGAGGCACAGGGCCAACACCCGGCATCATGGTGTGGGGAGCGATCTCCTACACTGGCCGTACACCACTGGTGACCGTCGAGGGGACACTGAATAGTGCACGGTACATCCAAACCGTCATCGAACCCATCGTTCTACCATTCCTAGACCGGCAAGGGAACTTGCTGTTCCAACACGACAATGCACGTCCGCATGTATCCCGTGCCACCCAACGTGCTCTGGAAGGTGTAAGTCAACTACCCTGGCCAGCAAGATCTCCGGATCTGTCCCCCATCGAGCATGTTTGGGACTGGATGAAGCGTCGTCTCACGTGGTATGCACGTCCAGCACGAACGCTGGTCCAACTGAGACGCCAGGTGGAAATGGCATGGCAAGCCGTTCCACAGGACTACATCCAGCATCTCTACGATCGTCTCCATGGGAGAATAGCAGTCTGCATTGCTGCAAAAGGTGGATATACACTGTACTACTGCCGACATTGTGCATGCTCTGTTGCCTGTGTCTATGTGCCTGTGGTTCTGTCAGTGTGATCATGTGATGTATCTGACGCCAGGAATGTGTCAATAAAGTTTCCCCTTCCTGGGACAATGAATTCACGGTGTTCTTATTTCAATTTCCAGGAGTGTATATATATAACATGATTGATAAATAATACAAGTACAGAACATATTAAGAAATGACAAAGTGCATACTCAATGAGTACGGAACATATTAAGAAATGAAATAGAGTGTAGACACACTGAGTACAGAACATATTAAGAAATGAAATAGAGTGCACACTTACTGTATACGTCTGTAGCGTTTTTACAAGAACTGGACACATTGATAAATGAAATAAAGTGCACACGCACTGTATAAGTCGGTAGAAATGAAATAAGAAGCACACGCATTGTCAAAGTTTCTAGCATTTTTACAAGAATTAAAAATATTAAGAAGTGTAATAAAGTGTACATACACTGTAAAAGTCTCTAGAATGTTTAGGAGAACTGATCATATTAACAAATGAAATGAAGTGCACATGCGCTGTAAAAGTCTTTAGCATTTTTACAAGAACTAGGAAAGGAATGGGATGAATAGCATCATGGTTGTAGCACAGTGGGTTGCACTAAAAGTCCATGTCTTTCTAAAGAAGCACAACACCAAGTGAGACAATCTGAAGCTTTCTTCCCTGAAGTATTTATCAGTGTAGCCGAGACACTGAAATGTTGTATTAATATTGTATGTTATCATTTTGGTAGTACATTAGTTACACCAAACATTAGGTCCATAATAACATCTTCATTGCTCAAGGTGGTGGACAACTTGATGTCAACACCACATTTTTGTAGAATCCATAATCTTACATCAACGTAGAATTAATGCAAAAATCAAATAAAGTGCTCCATGATCACGAGGATGGACAGGACATACGGATATCGCAGTAATTGGCGGTAATTAGGTCAGAAGGTGAAGGTTACAATAAGTCTTATGCTAGTCATCATTCAGAACTACACCAGTGTATCATCCGATTTGATCAATTATTGGCATTCATTGGCCAGTTACAAAGCATTTATGTAGTATGTATGGAGTATTACAAAACATTATTCATAAGTCATTTCATTGCAGTAATTATTGGCATAGCATTTATGGAGTATTACCAAACATTATTCATAAGTCATCTCATTTCAATAAGCACTGGCACTCATTGGCTAGTTAAAAAGCATTTATGTCGATTTACAAAACATTATTCAGTATTATTCACAAGTCATCATTCAAAACATGATTATTGCGTGTAGCAACAAGCTGCTAGTGACTATATTTGGTATCATGCAAATGACAGAAGACACATTTAAATTGTAAGACATTGGAACTAGTACTCAAGGTGTTTAGTCCAATAATAGACATAATGGAATCAATACATCAGAAAAATTTGCATTATATTTAGGACTAGAAATATATCTTAAACTGGTAGCATTATTTAGTTGTATACTGGTAGTAGTTGGGACTAGTAATAATTTTGTTTGTTTGTGTGTGCTAGCAATGAATTGCGTTGGGTTCTATAGTCAATTGCTCGGGCATCAAAATATTTGCTTTTAAGTTATTGCAGGAAATAAGGATTATTAACATCATTCGTCATGAGTCAGCTGTAACAAGGTTATCAAACAAGTAGAGTATAAGTCATCACATTCATGAATGATAGAGATAGCTGAGTAAAATATAAATGCAAGTACTAGAACATGTTTAATAACTAAGTGCTTGTAGCATTAACATAACGACATATTTGAGAAATTATGTTAATATCATGGAAAACTTCTCCTGAAAAAAATACAAAGTGGATTATTGTGCTGAAAGAAGAAATGTATTCATTTTATGCTGAAAAGTAGTAAACTTCGAATTAACAGATAATGAAACATGTACTTAATATGTATGTACTCTAGCTGTCTTTCCCAAAACATTCAGTCATTATACTATGCGACATATGACATACTGTCAAAAAGAACTGCAACAAATACTTAAATAACTACATAGCATCTCTTAACGAATAGAAAATACACTCCTGGAAATTGAAATAAGAACACCGTGAATTCATTGTCCCAGGAAGGGGAAACTTTATTGACACATTCCTGGGGTCAGATACATCACATGATCACACTGACAGAACCACAGGCACATAGACAAAGGCAACAGAGCATGCACAATGTCGGCACTAGTACAGTGTATATCCACCTTTCGCAGCAATGCAGGCTGCTATTCTCCCATGGAGACGATCGTAGAGATGCTGGATGTAGTCCTGTGGAACGGCTTGCCATGCCATTTCCACCTAGCGCCTCAGTTGGACCACTGTTCGTGCTGGACGTGCAGACCGCGTGAGACGACGCTTCATCCAGTCCCAAACATGCTCAATGGGGGACAGATCCGGAGATCTTGCTGGCCAGGGTAGTTGACTTATACCTTTTAGAGCACGTTGGGTGGCACGGGATACATGCGGACGTGCATTGTACTGTTGGAACAGCAAGTTCCCTTGCCGGTCTAGGAATGGTAGAACGATGGGTTCGATGACGGTTTGGATGTACCGTGCACTATTCAGTGTCCCCTCGACGATCACCAGTGGTGTATAGCCAGTGTAGGAGATCGCTCCCCACACCATGATGCCGGGTGTTGGCCCTGTGTGCCTCGGTCGTATGCAGTCCTGATTGTGGCGCTCACCTGCACGGCGCCAAACACGCATACGAACATCATTGGCACCAAGGCAGAAGCGACTCTCATCGCTGAAGACGACACGTCTCCATTCGTCCCTCCATTCACGCCTGTCGCGACACCACTGGAGGCGGGCTGCACGATGTTGGGGCGTGAGCAGAAGACGGCCTAACGGTGTGCGGGACCGTAGCCCAGCTTCATGGAGACGGTTGCGAATGGTCCTCGCCGATACCCCAGGAGCAACAGTATCCCTAATTTGCTGGGAAGTGGCGGTGCGGTCCCCTACGGCACTGCGTAGGATCCTACGGTCTTGGCGTGCATCCGTGCGTCGCTGCGGTCCGGTCCCAGGTCGACGGGCACGTGCACCTTCCGCCGACCACTGGCGACAACATCGATGTACTGTGGAGACCTCACGCCCCACGTGTTGAGCAATTCGGCGGTACGTCCACCCGGCCTCCCGCATGCCCACTATACGCCCTCGCTCAAAGTCCGTCAACTGCACATACGGTTCACGTCCACGCTGTCGCGGCATGCTACCAGTGTTAAAGACTGCGATGGAGCTCCGTATGCCACGGCAAACTGGCTGACACTGACGGCGGCGGTGCACAAATGCTGCGCAGCTAGCGCCATTCGACGGCCAACACCGCGGTTCCTGGTGTGTCCGCTGTGCCGTGCGTGTGATCATTGCTTGTACAGCCCTCTCGCAGTGTCCGGAGCAAGTATGGTGGGTCTGACACACCGGTGTCAATGTGTTCTGTTTTCCATTTCCAGGAGTGTATATAAACTTCATCATTATCATCATCTGCAAAGAAAAAATTCATTATTCGTATTACCATATTCTGCATATAACTATTCGTCATCTTTTATTATCATCTGCAAAAAATAGACACTTCATTATTCATTATCCATATTACCATTTTCTTCATACAACTAATCATTATCATTCATTATTTCATATATTATAGAGTTTCTTACTTCTAGCATATTTCATCACTAAAATTAACATGGGTAGTTTTGCCTGACAGCCTGCCACAACCGCCTCATATTCTGAAAGAAAAATAATTAGTCAAGTCTGCTATCATACGGTGTGTATAATATATTATGGTTAATGCTTGTTAATTCTGATCCATTAACTTTTCATGGCAAAGTATTGCATCTTCTTTCTTTAATTCTGATGGTAAAATTTCCATTTCATAGTAAACCACTTTGGTTGTTTAATTTATTTCTTTTACACGTTATTGCTTTCTGAAAATGATGAATATGGATTAATAGCTTGCATTTAAATCATATATCCATTAAACAAAAACTTGTTTCTAGTGATATGACTAAACATACAGAATAGCGTGACTGAAAACGTATTAGGTCAAAACCATAGACAGTTTTCAAGTTAAAAAAATGTACACACAATGTCATAATGTAGCAGCAAAAAAAATGTAGAATAGTCAAGACATTGGGATATCATTAGGCAAAATGTCAAAGTCAACTGGTGTTTGTTATATCTTAAAGATATCATAGTGCACACAGAGAAATTTCTACTTTCGATAGGAAAACCATCACATATACATAAAAAAAATGGAAAATGTGCGCGGTCTGACATAAAACGCCAAGAAAAACGCACTGCTAACCTTACCTTGCTGGGAACTTGCCAAGGAAAAATATGATCATCATCTGTAAGCAGTCACTTAGATATAAGTGCATGAGTCATATAAATATCAGGAAACGGCATTACAGTGTGATAAAACCAAAAACGTATGTTCATTGAATAATGGGTTTAATATTGGAAATATGGTGATTGCCCTTGGTTTTTCTGGTTCTCAAAGTTTCGACATGTACTACATTGGGGTGAGGAATGCTGCGAATTCTATAAGGACCAGCGTATAGAAGCTCAAATTTACTGCATCTACTCTTTCTTCTGTTGGATAAATAGTGTGTGCTTGCTAACATCTTCTGTCCTATGTGAAATTCACAGCGTGTACAAACCTGTTTTTGCTGTCGTCTGCTGCGTTCTGCGGCAACTTTGATGTTGCTGAGCACAATGTTAATTATTTCATTGTGGCGTAGTCGACAAGATGTAGAAAAAGATACTAATTCTTTAATTTTGTTGGGTGGTTCAACATTTTTCAATATAACAGTCGGAGATAGCATAGTAGATTCATTTGGTATGGAGTTAGTTACATCCTGGAATGAGAGTATGTGTCTGTCCCAATCAGTATGTCTTTTATGGCAGTATATTCTACACAGTTTATCAATTTCTTTCATCAGTCGTACAGAAGGGTTCGAAGAAGCATAATACCTGGATATATAGATCGGAGAAATGTTTCTAGCCCGTAAAATACGTGACCATATCGCAGATCGAAATTGTAGTCCATTGTCGGAAATTACTTTCAGTACATGCCTTACATGAAATAGAAAATGTTTCACAAATGCATTCGAAATAGATTTAGCAGTAGCTTTGCGTAACGGAGTGAAGGTAACAAATTTCAAAGTGAGTCCAACAGCAACAAAGATGTAACAAAAACCTCTATTAGATCTGGGAATCGGTCCAAAAATGTTTACAGCGGCCATATGTCTCAATTTAATGGGTACAATGGGATGTAACGGAGGAATATGTGAAGTCGTGTCTGATTTAGTTTTCTGGCAGACTTTACATGACGATAAAACCCGGCCGGCCGGGTGGCCGAGCGGTTCTAGGCGCTGCAGTCTGGAACCGCGCGACCGCTACGGTCGCAGGTTCGAATCCTGCCTCGGGCATGGATGTGTGTGATGTCCTTAGATTAGTTAGGTTTAAGTAGTTCTAAGTTCTAGGGGACTGATGTCCTCAGATGTTAAGTCCCATAGTGCTCAGAACCATTTGATTTTTGATAAAACTCGTCGAAAACGTTTCTCCATGTTGGCAAAATAACAGTTCTGTCTCAGTATAAGAAAACATTTTCTGGCTCCATAATGTGCGTAACTTAAATCAGTATACCAAATTAGTTTGTTAACAAGCTCGTCAGGAATGCATAATAACCAGTTGTTGTTGTCAGGATGAGAGCGGCGAAACAGAATGTTGTTGCGCACAGTATAATTGTATCTAATGGTAACGTTATTCCTATGTTGCCAAAGGTGTTTAATTTTTCCATACGTTGTCTTTGCTCTGCTCTTGTGCTATGTCTCGTAATGACGACGAAATGAAGTTTTCAGATGCAACTTGTTGACTATACATGAGGCTAAAATTTACTTGGCAGAACTCGGTAGCGATTTCTTGCTGATTGTTGCTGAGAGAACGGGATAGTGCGTCTGCTACAATATTTTGTATACCGGGAATGTGAAAAATTGTAAAATTAAATTCCTGTAAATAAAGTTTCCATCTGCTGAACCTGTCATGTGTAAATTTAGCGGAAAGTAAAAACTGTATAGCTCTATGATCTGTATAAACGGTAGTATGTCTTCCATAAAGAAAATACCTAAATCTGGTAAATGCCCATACAACACGTAATGTTTCAAGTTCTGTAACAGAAAAATTCCGTTCAGCAGGTGGCAGAATGCGACTTGCAAAGGCAATGTTTTTAATTACTGTAGTACCGTCTTCTTCAATTTCCTGAAAAATGTGTACGCCTAGAGCGGTGTTAGAACTGTCGGTGACAATAGAAAAATTTCTGGTAGGATCTGGGTGTGATAAAAGTGGTGCGTTCAACAAGGCATGTTTCAGATTAACAAACTCAGACTGTGCTTGGCTATCCCAGGACCAAATAGCGTTTTTACCCGTCGACTGACGTAATCTAGGGGTGTCTAAAGCAGAGTAACGAATAAATGTACGGATAAAGTTAATTAATCCCAGAAAACTGCGTAGTTGTTTCTTCGTCGTTTGTACAGTAATGTCACGTAAAGCTTGAAGTTTTTCCGGGTCAGGCGTAATGCCTTCTGCTGAAATTACATATCCAAGAAATTTTATGGAAGTTTTGCCAAAGTGCGATTTGCTAAGATAACTGTGAGTCCTTGTGCACGAAAAGTATGCAACAGTTGTTCAAGAATCAAATTGTGTCCAGACCAGTTAGCTTCTGCGATTAGGATGTCGTCTACATACGTTGTGATTCTGTCTTCAAGTTCTGTTGGAAGTATAGTATTCAAACCACGAATAAATGCTGCTGAAAAAATTGTCAGACCGAACGGTAATTTGCAAAACTGGTAACAGTCACCAAAACAGGGAAATGCTGTGTGCTTTCTGCAGTTCGAATGGAGCTGAATTTGCCAAAATCCTGATTTTAAATCTAATGTGAAATAAATAGGAGTACCATGAAATTTCTGTAGAAATTCTTCTAGTGTCTGTGGGCGGTCTGTTTCATTAATAATAATGTCGTTGACATGACGGGAATCAAGTACGAGGCGAAGTGAGCCATCCTTTATGTTAGCAATACGGAGCTGGTTTATGTATGGACTAACTGCCGGTTCAATAATTTCTTGGTCTAGCATAGCTTGTAATTCTTTCTTAACTTGTTCTCTGTGAATATATGGAATGGGATAATGTTTGGCTTTAAATGTGTCACGCTGTTTAACGTGAAATTCATACATAAAACCGGACATAGTACCAGGCATGTTGTCAAAAACTGGAGCTTGCTGTAAAAGAATTTTGCGTAGTTGAGTACGTTCGTCATCTGTATTTGCACTGCTCTGTTTTACTTTATCAGAAATCATTTGTATAACATCATAGACGTATGGTGTATTGTAATTGTGTACATACGTATCTGTGAACAATGTGGAATGACAGTCTGTTACGTGATGTAGAAATGAGCTCTGTCCGATTAATTGCCTGTTCATCTGCTGATAAAGTGTGCTGAAATTCTAATGACACTTGTACTTTTTCATCCTTTAACATTAAATACGAATTTTGAAAGTCAGTAACTGCGTCATGTTGCACCAAAAAATTCGTACCCAAAATAACGTCTGATGTCAGTAAGGGAACAATCCAAAAATTTGTGTAGAACGTATGGCATGCAATACAAAATGATAAGTGTGTGTGTAATTTTGCATCAACTCCTTTACCAGATACCGCTCCTTTTACTTTAGTTTTGCCTAGTGATAACGTAGGATAGGTGTTCTCTTTGTTACATTCGTTGAAAGTCTCTTCATTTATAACTGACATAGGTGATCCAGAATCGATTACTGCTGAAAATGTGGATGATCCAATCTTTACTTCAATAACAGGATGGGAAATAGTTTTTTGTATAACTGGTTTTTCCTGTAAAAGTGTGTCTCGGATGTCGTCAAAAGTAATAACATTTTCGTGAAGAAGATTCTGTGTATCAAAAGTATTGGTTACGTTGCTGGAAGATGCAACCTGCACTATATCTAGTCAAATTCTTTCTGACGTGCTGTTATTTGCGGGAGGATGCTGTGGCATTTCAACTTGTACTGTTCTGTTACTTCATCCTGACGTATTTGGCTGAGGATGATACCCACTGTCTGGTTCATTCATGATAATCTGTGGTTGTGGATGATTCTTCTGCTGATAAAACCTAGTGTTGTTATACGTGCGCTGAAAACTGTGCTCATTACTTTTACGTCTGTCGTGATAGTCATTACTATACGGCGCGCTGCGATAGGAGTTGAAATGATGTGTCTTCTGTACGTAGTGATTTCCTTGTTGCTGTGCGTTACTGTTTGGCGGAGCAGACGCTATACGTGTAGGCGGCGAAACATTAAAGCTTGGTTGACCTTGCTCATTACGTTGTTGGTTAGGTATGCTAACCGGCTAGTTTTCTTGCTGTTGTGTGGAAAAGCCTCTATTGTTACCAAACTGTGTTTGCGGTTGTTGATAATTATGAGGATACTGCTGATTAAAATTTTGTCTGTTATTAAAATTATGCTGGTAGTTCTTATCTTATCGGGAGTGTATAATGAAAACTGTCACTTTGAGGTAAAACTTGTCATATCAGATTTTCTTTACTCATTCCTAATCCTAGATTTTTATTTTTTTTCTATTTATTTGGCCTTTGAGTGTGTACTCAATTTAGCCATCGGCAACACATAGTGACAATGTACACTGAATTGAATAAACAAATACAGAAATGCATATTTACGAGAATAAAAAGCTTAACTGTTACAGTTTTGTACATAATGTTTTAAAAATTGAATTGAATTGGAAAATAATTAAAAGTGTCTTGGCTTACAATTCACACCAATTCTGAAATATCTTCATCAGCAAGACATATTTATAATTTATGTACATCATTAAAACCTATAGATTGTGACCAGTACTCTTGATGAAGTTAACTATCACTTTATATAGACGAACGTCTTTAGTACACAAAAGAGAAGAAGCTGGTTGAGGAAGATGGTAGCCCATACTCAGCAAAGACTTCATAAAGACCAACCGTTCACAGTCAAATTTGGTGCACATAAATAAGATGTGGTTGACATCAGCTTCCGACTCAGGATCACACTCACATGCTGGTGAACTGTAAACGTTGATCCGATGTAGATGTTGTGGGAAAGAGACATGATTGAAGCGGAGTCTTATGATGGTAGAAATCGTGGATCGGTCCAGATGTGTCCTCATGAACCACGGCTGTGAAGGAATCGGAGGTTGTAGCACTGCGTAATAACCGTCTTTTGTCTGTTGAGAAACGTTCCACATTTCCTGCCATTGTTGTCTTGCGTGATCCTTGACTTCACGTAAGTAGTCTGTATAAGGAAGGTGCAGATCCCAGACGGTGCCGAAGGTTGCCGCTTGTTTGGCTAATGCATCAACTTCATCATTATAGAGGATACCAGAGTGGGAAGGTACCCACAACAAATGGATCGTCCGGCCCGTGCGTGTGCTGCGAATATATTCAGATATCACATCCAAGATATAACTGTTGGTTGTTTTGTTCCATCGACTGTACTGAATGTTTTTAAGAACGCTTTGCGAGTCAGATACTATCAATATCTTGGGGAAATGAGTGCTAGAGACAAACTTAAGTGCTTCCAAAACTGCCACTGTCTCCACTGTAAAAATAGAAGTGCTCGTAGGCAGTTTGAAGGTTTTGCGGATCTGGATCTGAGGGCAGAAAAAAGCTCATCCTGTGCACTCTTCTTGCGGAATTTTGGAGCCATCGGTATATACACAGAGAAAACCTGGCCATTGTGCTTGAACGAGATGATTGAAGCCAACGTTGACATTAGTACTGTCCAGCCAGGTCGTACTTAAATAATGGACTGGGATCTGGGAGCAGAGCGTTTGAAGATCATATTCAAAAACAGGTAGATGCGCTGAACGCCGTATAGAATGTATGACAGGTGACCAAGTGTCAAAGCTGGCACAAACGGCTGGCACTTTAATCCTTCTGTGGGATGCAATCCACTGTCGATAAATGCAGTCTCTACTTTGATAGACGGAACTGTCCATATTGGCCATGCCTTGAATGTAGAATTTGTCCGATAACATTTGGCGCCTAATGCTCAAGGGCATCTCCCCTGCTTCTATTAAAAGGGCGTTGGTGGGCGTCGATCGCATGGCTCCAAGACAGGCACGAATGGCTCTATATTGAAGAGTATCTCATTTGGAGAGATGAATCTTTGACGCAGTGTGGTAGAATTGACAGCCATAGTCTAATCGAGATCGAATTATCCCTCGGTACATGGTGAGTAAAACACTCTGGTGCGCTCCCCACCAGACACGAGTGAGTGATCTGATTACATTTAAACCTTCTTCACACTTGGTAACGGTGGATCGGATGTGGGGCGCCTAGCTTAACCGAGAGTCAAAAATCATCCCCAGAAATCGAACGTGAGATTTTATTTGGAAGGTGTACTTGCCACAGGTAATGTGATCTTCAGTGCGAGCTGTCGTCGACTTGGAGAAGGGAATGACTGCTGATTTCTCAGCCGAGATCTCCAGCCCATTGATAGAGAGCCACTCATCGATGTGTGCGATGGTTGTGGTTAATACCGTTTTGGCCTGAAGATATGAAGATAGATCGATAGTTGAAGAGTTATTTTGATAGATATAAAGCATAGTAAAAAATAGGCAGCAGTGCAGAAAACTAAAGAAGAAATAGCACTACTGCGGCTCGGAGCCCTCTGCACGCTACGGCACATATCCATCGAAGTGTAATGAATCCCCTGAGGTCAAAAGCTGCAAGTAAATTTTAGTTTCTGCGTTCAGGCCAAGCCGGTGTAAATGCAAAAGCAAATTGTAGTATCCAGTCCAAAAGGTGTATCTCTGTTCTGTCATTTTTAAATACTTTAAATTTCCTAACGGATAGAAAGTGCTTGTAATCAAAATTATCGTCTCTGAATGTCTGAGCAGGTTCAGAATTGTATGAGAATCTATTTGTCTGTGTCTGTTCGGAATCTAAGTCACGTGCTCTCTGTAAATTACCAACGTTATACTGGCTGTGTGAGTGTGACAAATGTTCAGAATGTGGCGTATGCTGTGACGTGTTAGAGGCTGAAACATTTTTCATTTCTGTCACTTCTTGCTGTAAAGATGACAGTTTTCTACGTCATGTGTTATTTGATGTACCTATCTCACTAATTGTCTATTGTATATTTTGGAATTCGGGTGTTTGATTGAACGAAACTGGTGACGTATCGTCTGATCTGGTGTCATTGTTATTTTCGATAACGTCAATACGACTGGCCAGTTCATCAAATTTGTCAGTCAGTGCTTTTACGAGATCGTCATTTTTAGTGTCAGAAGCATAAATTTGTTTTTGAATTTTACGTGTAGTTTTGTTCAATTTCTTAACGTCTGCTTTAATGTCATCGGGATCCTATATTAATTCCAATTGTTCAAGTCTGCTGGTCACTGTCTGAAAGTCTACTATGTATTTATTTTCCAAAGTCTGAATATTAGTGTCTGTTTTTGTTTTTAGATCGGAGATTTCACCATGCAATTCGGCGTTCAACTCTTTGATAGTACTGATTTCGTCTGATGCTGTAGCAATGTTGGTGCCTACGTATGTTTTTGCTTTCGTAAACAACTTACGCTTGTCTTCCTGTCTCTGTGCAGTAATTGTTTCCGTGACTTGTTTCTTTACTTTGTTCTGTTCCTGTATGAATTTACGGTAACGCGTTTCACTGTTTTTTAGGTGGTGATTAAAACGTTCCTCAATCTGACTGTGCTGTTGTTCAAATTTGTTGTCTACTTTCGCATCCAGTGTGCGTGAAAGTTCTGCTGACATTAATTTAAACTCGTCGCGTAACTGTGTTGCGTTTTATGAATATTGTTTAGCAACTGCACTAATTTCATATCTAAGTAATTTTGTTGTGGCTGCCTGTGTATTAATTAATTCTTGTGCAACGGATCTAATTTCTTCACTACTATTCCCAGCAGAAGCCTTAATTTTCTCACTTAATTGTTCTTTAGTGTTATGACATTGCAGGGCAACGGCTGTAAACAGTTCATTAACCTGTTTAAAGTTCTCATTAATTGGTTTGATCTACCTGTCGTGTTTTTCATGCGACTGTTTGAAACTTTCATTATGTTGTTTGTTCGATTCATTAAGGTTGTCATGTTTTTCATTCAACTGTTAGAAATTTTCATTAAGTTGTTTATAATTGTTGTCTTGTTTGTCATTAAGTTGTAGCAATAATGCTACAACTTGTTCCATGCCAAAATTAGCGACTCTATTTTCTATGCTGTGTGATGGTGTATCTGCGTTGGTCACGTTTTGTGTAACCATTTGGTCATTGTCTGATTCACGAAAAGGTTTGCTAATTGGATGTGCACTGTCGGTCACTACATCGGAATCAGATAAATCTGACATATTTTGACTACATTGTCCATCTTCCTTAGAAACATTTATCTGTGCACTTTGTAAATTTTGCAAATCAGGTGTGTCAAACTGTGTAGCGTTCATTGTATCGGAAGGTGCAGCATCATCAATTGTCGTTAAATTTACTGTGGACATAAATGAATTTGTTTGTTCATCATTTAGATTAAAATCATTACTGGTGGTCGGCACACACTGATTATCTGTTATTGGAGGATTATCATTATGAAACTGAGAGTCGCTAGTATTATCAGTCAAAGTATTCAAGTCGTCTTTTTCACTCATTACGCATCGCGATGTACTGTTAGCAGTTTTTCGCGGCATTTTCACAACTCAAAGGTGGGCACAAAATCAAACAAAGGCAAAGCAAAAATGGAACAAATACAATAACAACAAAGAGCAATAAATTGCCGTTGATCTGTGAAGGGAGGAGTGAGAAATTAGTAAATGCGTTGCGCCAGATGCAAACTACATTTAACATTATGTAAATAAGAGCAGATATATAACTGACTACTTCTCAGAAATTCACAAAAAAATACGATCCTGGCCGGTTGTCGCCAAGTGTAACTTCCCAGCGGATAAATTCTTTCCGTAACCTCGGAATAAAATTGCGACAAACCTCTCGATAATATTGTGGCTCACATATAACCTTTCAATAATTGACTGACTGTGAATTTAAACTGGCAAATTTTGAACGTCAGCAGTGCTGCGTCATGGGCCTGAAAGATCATTCTGAACAAATTGAAAATTCTTACCTCAATGAAGTCGCCGATTAACGCGTATATATCTGCTCCTTAAGAATTTTTTCTTGCAGAGCCCAGTGTAATGCTGGCCACTAGATTTGTTATGTATAAAAAGAAACAACAGATTTTTTTTACGTTAATAGGGATGACCATGAATAGGAGAAATTAGTAAAATCTTTAAAATCAGATGAATGATTGTCAAAAGTTATCTTTATAAGAAAGATTATTATTAAAAGATTTTTAAAAACATTTACATGGGACTTGATATAACAATAGCACAAAATCAGTTGTTACAAATTACATATGGGCGCGGCTGCTTTTACCTTATACTACGTCGCTCAGGCACCGCCATCGCTCTCCACGACCGGCCCAACCGTCCGACTGCCAGCTACTACTACTACTACTACTACTATTACTGCCAACACTGCTCTCTGGTCTTCGAATCTATTGTAGCTTACATATCGCAGGCAGCGCGTGAGCAATCCATCGAAATTACATCTGCTCGAGTGCGCTAGCAATAAATTCCTTAGTCATAGACCGCTTACAATACTCATTTCACCTTTCAGCTTTCGTTTCTTTGCTTAGAACTGGGTTTGCATCTGAGCTTCCGATATTCATACAGCTGCTTCTCTTTTCCTCAAATGTCTCTTTGATTTTCCTGTAGGCGGTATCTATCTTTCGCTTGGTGAATCCTTATATTTGTCCTCTAGCCACTCCTGTTTAGCCATTTTGCACTTCCTGTCAATCTAATTTTTTAGACGTTCGTTTCCCTTTCGCCTGCCTCATTCGCTGCATTTTTGTATTTTCTCGTTTCATCAGTAAAAGTCAATATCTCCTGTGTTATCCAGTAGTTTCTACTGGGCATTGTTTTCTTACCTATTTGATCATCTTCTGCCTTCACTATTTCATCTCGTAAAGCTTCTCATTCCTCTTTTACTATATTCCTTTCCCCTGTTGTAGTCAATTGTTGTCTGATGTTTCCTCTGAAACTATCAGCAACCTCTGTTTCTTTCAACTTATCCAGAACCTATCTCCACAATTTCCTACCTTTTTGCAATTTATTAAATTTTAATGTACAGTCCACATCTGCCCCTGGGAATGTCTTACAATCTGAAATCTGGTTCCGAAATCCCCTTCTTAGCATTACATAATCAATATGAAATCTTGCCTCCAGGTTTCATCCACATATACAGCCTTCTTTCGCGAATCTTAAACCAAGTGTTAACGATGATTAAACTATGTTCTTTGCAAAATTCTAACATGCAGCTTCCTTTTTCATTTCTTTCCCTGAGTCCATATTTATTTACTATTTATCCTTCTCTTCTTTTTGCTACTGTCGTATTCCAGTCCACCATCACAATTAAATTTTCTCCCTTAATTATCTGAACAATTTCTTTTATCTCATCGTACATTTCTTCAATCGCTTCATCATCTGCGGTGCTAGTTGGCATATAAACTCGTAATACTGTTGTAGGTGTGGGTTTCGTGTTTGTCTTAGTTACGATAATGCGGTCACTGTGCTGTTTGTAGCAGCTTTCCCGCATTCCTATTTTCGTATTCTGTAGGTTACCCGTCCGTTTCTGTATCCACATTCAGTTTCTGGGCGGTTGACTGCCTCCGGTTTCTAGGGGAATATAGTAAGACACTGATCGCGTACGCTAACAAAGCAATCGAAATGAGGTAATGACCAAAAGTTACGCAGCACACCTACTATACAGGTAACGCGTTTACGATTTTAACTGACTAAAGCTAGTAGGAAAACTACCGAATTCGATGCTTTTTACTATAGTTTACGGTGGCTTACAGTAGTCTTACAACCCTAAGCATGAGAGACGACAGAAGAAGATTGAGGAACTAATTGAAAGCATGCTTGCTCACTGCTCCTGCTGACAAATCAAATCTGTCTTAAACTTATTCATAAGTTTGTGTATTTTCTTAGTATACTGTATTAGATCATCAAAAGACAGACAACATACAAATATCTGTTAAGGAATGTAGGATTCCTGGCTGACAAGTAGGAGCCAAAATGCGGAATGTTATCAATTCTGAAGAGTTATTAGAAACTTACGAATTAGCAGACAGTAAGACTGTTTTATCATTAACTAAGCCGTACCGTAGGTGCAACCACAACGGAGAGGTATCTGTTGAGAGGCCAGACAAACGTGTGGTTCCTGAAGAGGAGCAGCAGCCATTTCAGTAGTAGCAGGGGCAACAGTCTGGATGATTGACTGATCTGGCCTTGTAACACTAACCAAAACGGCCTTACTGTGCTGGTGCTGCGAACAGCTGAAAGCAAGGGGAAACTACAGCCGTAATTTTTCCCGAGGGCATGCAGAATTACTGTATGGTTAAATGATGATGGCATCCTCTTAGGTAAAATACTTCGGAGGTAAAATAGTCCCCCATTCGAATCTCCGGGCGGGGACTACTCAGGAGGACGTCGTTATCAGGAGAAAGAAAACTGGCGTTCTACGGATCGGAGCGTGGAATGTCAGATCCCTTAATCGGGCAGGTAGGTTAGAAAATTTAAAAAGGGAAATGGATAGGTTAAAGTTAGATATAGTGGGAATTAGTGAAGTTCGGTGGCAGGAGGAAAAAGACTTTTGGTCAGGTGAATACAGGGTTATAAATACAAAATCAAACAGGGGTAATGCAGGAGTAGGTTTAATAATGAATAAAAAAATAGGAGTGCGGGTAAGCTACTACAAACAGCATAGTGAACGCATTATTGGGGCCAAGATAGACACGAAGCCCACGCCTACTACAGTAGTACAAGTTTATATGCCAACTAGCTCCGCAGATGATGAAGAAATTGATAAAATGTATGATGAGATAAAAGAAATTATTCAGGTAGTGAAGGGAGACGAAAATTTAATAGTCATGGGTGATTGGAATTCGAGAGTAGGAAAAGAGAAAGAAGGAAACGTAGTAGGTGAATATGGAATGGGAATAAGGAATGAAAGAGGAAGCCGCCTGGTAGAATTTTGCACAGAGCATAACTTAATCATAGCTAACACTTGGTTCAAGAATCATGAAAGAAGGTTGTATACATGGAAGAATCCTGGAGATACTAGAAGGCATCAGATAGATTAGGAACCAAGTTTTAAATTGTAAGACATTTCCAGGGGAAGATGTGGACTCTGACCACAATATATTGGTTATGAACTGTAGATTAAAACTGTAGAAACTGCAAAAAGGTGGGAATTTAAGGAGATGGGACCTGGATAAACTAAAACAACCAGAGGTTGTAGAGAGTTTCGGAGAGAGGATAAGGGAACAATTGACAGGAATGGGGGAAAGAAGTACAGTAGAAGAAGAATGGGTAGCTCTGAGGGATGAAGGCAGCAGAGGATCGAGTAGGTAAAAAGACGAGGGCTAGTAGAAATCCCTGGGTAACAGAAGAAATATTGAATTTAATTGATGAATGGAGAAAATACAAAAATGCAGTAAATGAAGCAGGCAAAAAAGAATACAAACGTATCAAAAATGAGATCGACAGGAAGTGCAAAATGGCTAAGCACGGATGGCTAGAGGACAAATGTAAGGATGTAGAGGCTTATCTCACTAGGGTAAGATAGATACTGCCTACAGGAAGAGACCTTTGGAGAGAAGAGAACCACTTGTATGAATATCAAGAGCTCAGATGGAAACCCAGTTCTAAGCAAAGAAGGGAAAGCAGAAAGGTGGAAGGAGTATATAGAGGGTCTATACAAGGGCGATGTACTTGACGACAATATTATGGAAATGGAAGAGAATGTAGATGAAGATGAAATGGGAGATACGATACCGCGTGAAGAGTTTGACAGAGCACTGAAAGACCTAAGTCGAAACAAGATCCCGGGAGTAGATAACATTCCATTAGAACTACTGACGGCCTTGGGAGAGCCAGTCCTGACAAAACTCTACCATCTGGTGGGCAAGATGTGTGAGACAGGCGAAATACCCTCAGACTTCAAGAAGAATATAATAATTCCAATTCCAAAGAAAGCAGGTGTAGACAGATGTGAAAATTACAGAACTATCAGTTTAATAAGTCACAGCTGCAAAATACTAACACGAATTCTTTACAGACGAATGGAAAAACTGGTAGAAGCCGACCTCGGGGACGATCAGTTTGGATTCCGTAGAAATATTGGAACACGTGAGGCAATACTGACCTTACGACTTATCTTAGAAGAAAGATTAAGGAAAGGCAAACCTACGTTTCTAGCATTTGTAGACATAGAGAAAGCTTTTGACAATGTTGACTGGAATACTCTCTTCCCAATTCTGAAGGTGACAGGGGTAAAATAAACAGAGCGAAAGGCTATTTACAATTTGTACAGAAGCCAGATAGCAGTTATAAGAGTCGAGGGGCATGAAAGGGAAGCAGTGGTTGGGAAGGGAGTGAGACAGGGTTGTAGCCTCTCCCCGATGTTATTCAATCTGCATATTGAGCAAGCAGTAAAGGAAACAAAAGAAAAATTCGGAGTAGGTATTAAAATCCATGGAGAAGAAATAAAAACTTTGAGGTTCGCCGATGACAATGTAATTCTAACAGATACAGCAAAGGACTTGGAAGAGCTGTTGAACGGAATGGACAGTGTCTTGAAAGGAGGATATAAGATAAGCATCAACAAAAGCAAAACGAGGATAATGGAATGTAGTCGAATTAAGTCGGGTGATGCTGAGGGAATTAGATTAGGAAATGAGACGCTTCAAGTAGTAAAGGAGTTTTGCTATTTGGGGAGCAAAATAACTGATGACTTCGGAGCAGAGAAGATATAAAATGTAGACTGGCAATGGCAAGAAAAGCATTTCTGATGAAGAGAAATTTGTTAACATCGAGTATAGATTTAAGTGTCAGGAAGTCGTTTCTGAAAGTATTTGTATGGAGTGTAGCCATGTATGGAAGTGAAACATGGACGATAAATAGTTTGGACAAGAAGAGAATAGAAGCTTTCGAAATGTGGTGGTGCTATAGAAGAATTCTGAAGATTAGATGGGTAGATCACGTAACTAATGAAGTATTGAATAGAATTGGAGAAATGAAGAGTTTGTGGCACAACTTGACAAGAAGAAGGGACCGGTTGGTAGGACATGTTCTGAGGCATCAAGGGATCACAAATTTAGCATTGGAGGACAGCGTGGAGAGTAAAAATCGTAGAGGGAGACCAAGAGATGAATACACTAACAAGGGAACCTCCCCATCGCACCCCCCTCAGATTTAGTTATAAGTTGGCACAGTGGATACGCCTTGAAAAACTGAACACAGATCAATCGAGAAAACAGGAGGAAGTTGTGTGGAACTATGAAAAAAAGAAGCAAAATATACAAATTGGGTAGTCCATGTGCAAGATAGGCGACATCAAGGGGAGTCTGAGCTTAGGAGCGCCGTGGTCCCGTGGTTAGCGTGAGCAGCTCCGGAATGAGAGGTGCTTGGTTCAAGTCTTCCCACGAGTGAAAAGTTTACATCTTTTATTTTCGCAAAGTTATGATCTGTCCGTTCGTTCATTAACGTCTCTGTTCACTGTAATAAGTTTAGTGTCTGTGTTTTGCGACCGCACCGCAAAACCGTGCGATTAGTAGACGAAAGGACCTGCCTCTCCAATGGGAACCGAAAACATTTGATAGCAAGGTCATAGGTCAACCGATTCATCCACAGGAGAACACGTCTGATATATTCTATACGGCATGTGCGTCACATGACAGGAATATGTTGTCGACCCACCTAACTTCTACACTTTGCGAATGGGTAAAAAGATTCTTCTTCCTTGCCCGATTTATGTTTTCTTGTGGATGTGATGATCGCTCCCAAAAAAAGTGATGAAAACATAAAAGTTTGTCACATAAATTGCAACAAATGAATTATCTGAAAATAAAAAATTAAACTTTTTACTCGAGGGAAGATTTGAACCATGGACCTTTCGTTCCACAGCTGCTCACGCTGACCACGGGACCACGACGCTCCTCAACCCATATTGTCCTTGATGCTGCATATCTTCACGTGGACTACTCAGTTTGTATATTTTGCTTATTTTTTTCATAGTTCCATACAACTTCTTCCTGTTTTCTCGATTGATCTGTGTTCAGTTCTTCGAGGCCTATCCACTGTGCCAACTTATAACTAAATCTGAGGGGGGGTGCGATGGGGAGGTTCCCTTGTAAGCAGATTCAGAAGGATGTAGGATGTAGTAAGTAGTAGGAGATGAAGAACCTTGCACAGGATAGGGTAGCATGGAGAGCTGCATCAAACCAGTCTCAAGACTGAAGACCACAACAACAACAAGCTTTTTACTTTAATTTCTTGTTTGATATTTCCTGACACATCTTCTGCGTCTGTCTTGTGCACTTATTTTTCACTTATTGTTTCACTTATTTTTCCATGGAACATCTTTGTTTGCCTCCTTTTCTCAGTTTTATAGTATTTTCCTTCAGCAAGCTCGAGCTTAAACACTTGTGATCTGCAATATAATTTGAACCCAGCATTCCATGCTCAGTTGTTTCGAACACACTGAAAGAGGTGGCGTCATGACTACTGAACTCGCTTTCCGGAGGACTACGTTTCAAATCCTTGTCCGGCCATGCGGTTTTAGATTTTCCATGATTTTCCTAAATCGATACAGGCAAATGTGGAGATGGTTCCTTTGAAAAGGATACGGCCGATTTCCTTCCCTATCCTTTCTTAATCCGAGTGTGTGCTCTGTCTCTAAATACTTCGCTGTCGACGAGACGTTAAACTCTAATCTTCCTTCGTTCTTTCTTATGAACGTCATTTGCATCTCTCGAGACACTGTGTATCCAAAGTTTTATCAGACATGATTTCATTTAATAAGTTCAAACACATTATTACTCTACAAACTGCAGCTGTTTTATTGCTTAGTACGGAACACTGCACTAGCTACAGCAAACGGTGTGATTATTTTTAGTTTGTCTATGACGAAAGCCGAAATAATACCCAGACTAACAGTGGCAGCTCTCGGAGACAAATGAATATCTTCCAACTAGTGCCGGTTTTCTCCACTACTGGAAACACCAGTAAAAAGGACCTTCATATGGTGGACAACAAGTAGAAGCATATAGTTGAAGACCGTGATGCATTATGAAGTCTAGAGGAGGTCTTTATCCTGCGGTGGAAGTCTAATGGCCGATATACAGAGGCTGGAATAAAATATTGAAATACCACTAGAAGCGCATGCTTGAACATAAATGCAGATGCAAGCCAAGCCTGCAGGTTACGCTGTTGTGTTTGAGCAATGACGCCCGTGGAATGTCCTCAATACGTTGCAATCGGCAATCGTAGTCAGTATAGAATTTTGTGTAGTTGTGAGTGTATTGTGTCAAAGCTAAGTGAACTCAGAAGTGGGCGCATTATTGACGCCTGTGTGATGCCTGCTTCCGTAACCAGAGTAGCCACAGTGTTTAGGCAATGATCGAAGATTGATACCACATACAGGGAAACAAAAAAAAAAAAAAAAAAACTCTTCCGGTAATTCATCATTGAAGTCACTCCAGAACTCAAGGTCGCAGTCGCGAATCCTCTCAGCACCAAAACAACGCGAAGAGCGGGAACTGCACCGTATGTATTGGGCTGGAATTTCGAAACCACACATTAGTGATGCAAATGCCCGTACCAGGAAGACGAGGTGCCGATGTCATAAAACCTGAACTATGAAGTAATGGAAGAAATTCGTGTGGTCGGATGAATGTTGTTTCACACTGTTTCCAAATATTAGCCGAGTATATATCGTGAGAGTGACACATGGCAGTGGTTCGGTGATGATTTGGGTATCGGTATCGTAGTATACCATGACATTCCATGTTACTCTTCATGGGCGCACTGCTACCAAGGATTATTTACATCTACATCTACATAGATACGCCGCAAATCACTATACCGTGGGTGGCGGAAGGTACCCTGTACCACTAGGGGTCATTTCCTTTGATGCTCCACTTTTAAGTAGAGCGAGGGATAAACGACTCTTATATGCCTCCGTATGTGTCCTAATTTCTCGTATTTAAACTTCTGGTCCTTACGCGCAATGTATGTTGCGGCAGCAAAATCGTTCGGCAATACACTTCAAATGCCAGTTCTCTAAATTTTCTCAATAGCGTTTCTCGAAAAGAACGTCGCCTTCCCTCCACTGATTCCCATCTGAGTTCCCGAAGCATCTCCGTAACACTTACGTGTTGTTCGAATCCAAGATGGCCGCCGATTGACATCACACGTATTTTCTTCGTCCGCTAAAAGAACTTATTTAAGAGGAAATAGTGTTAAATTTAAATTTTCTTTGTTTTGTATACTTACTGTAGTGTCCCTTCTTGTCACACAACTGAATATTAGCGTCCCAGCAGAGCTTGTTCTTGAAGAAACTTGTTCTTTAGCTGAAGTCTCGATAATCGCGACATAACCCGAAATTTTGCGTGACATAAACACAAAACATTGTATTCAGGTTTTCTTGAGAGTGCAAAATTCGTTTACAAAAGACAACTACTAGTTTCATCGGTTTCTATTGTCGCAATAAAAGTGTAATTAAACGTTTCTAAATCGTATTTAACTAACACATTTCGTATTGTTTACTAGTTAGATAGACGTGATCTAGGCCTAAGTTTCCCGAGTTATAAACGTTTATAAACCTGTCCAAACACGCCTGATAATGTAAATTCTATAGAAAGCAAAGTAATTACAAATTCATACTTCTGTTACTGTATCTCTAAACCAGTACAAAAACAACAACCACTGCACATAAGACTTATGTTGTTTTTTGTTTACACACAGCCAATCTCGCGTCCTTGACAAATTTGAAACATTCTTTAAACTTAATTATTCTTTCGAAACTGACCATGTCTGGGAAATGTGGGAGCTGTTATAGGGCAGTGAGTAGAGGGATTTGTTGCCAATCTTGTGGGAAATATTTTCACTGGGGCGGGGGGTGCAATGAGGAGAATGTTGGGAGAACAGAAGAGGCCCTCTCCTGGAACTGCAGAGCATGCAGTAGGAACATTCTGATTGGGGAACAGGGAAGGAGAATCTGTACCCTTCAGGCGCAGTTGGAGGAAGCAAGGAATTAGCTCATAAGGATCCAGGAAGATACGGGGGGGGGGGGGGGGGGGGGAACTGGCAGCTGGTAGGAGGATAGGAAGAAAAAGGACGCGATCTGACAGTTTTATTATCAACACCAAAAACAGGTATCTATCACTGCAAGAGTTCAGTGGAGAAGAGCCTCAGGTAGAACGAGGAGCAGGAAATGTGCAACACACTTCATCCGAGGTCAGGAAGCCTAGGAATGTACAAAGTGTTAGGAAGATGGTTGGTTGGTTGTTTGAGGTTAAAGGGACCAAACAGCAAGGTCATCAGTCCCTTGTTTCAAATAGACTCCATTCTGCTAACGGGACATCTCAGTATAGTCAGAAAAATAAAACGGATAAAGGGGAAACGTAAAAGGGCAGTCACGTTGTCATTAGTAAAAACAAATGAGGGAAGTTGGCAAGAGAACGAACCCAACACTAGGCTGAAACAGCATAGGCAAGACCACCTGTGACTTAAAAGGTACAACTGCTATAATGCAAAAAGTACGTATGGGAATAGAAAAACTAACCAAGCCTTAAAAAGAAGGGGTAAAAACAGAGTAAAAGGGAAAGAAAAGAGGATTCCGGTCAGGAAGGTGAATCGGGAATCTCTGAACACTGCCTACAGTGGGAGACACCCAAACACTCACCGCCCTGCCCCAACACCAGAGGGAGATTAAAAACTTTAAAACTGAGAATAAAAACCACTCTCCCGGAGGAAACCTAGAACCAGAGAGACCATCCGGGAATCGTCAGCCAACATCAAAGGTAAAGTGTGGGGGAGTCTGTACTTAGCACGCAGAGCCAAAAGAAGGGGGCATTCAACCAAAATGTGGGCCACTGACTGGAAGGCTCCACAACCACATAGCGGGGGTGGCTCATCACGCAAAAGGAAACCATGGGTCAGCCTGGTATGGCCAATGCGGAGACGACACAGTGTGGTCGAGTCCTTGCGGGAGAGGCTAAAGGAAGAACGCCATGGGCCTGTATTCACCTTAATGGCACGAAGTTTATTAGACAGTGGAGTAGCCTCCCAAGAATTGGCCCATGACTGTGCAAAGTGGGATTTGATGTGAAGCCGTAAATCCGCTGCAGGAGGGGTTACAGAAAACGGGGGGTAAGTAACTGCTCCCCCAGCCAAACGATCAGCGAGCTCATTACCCGGGATACCCACATGGCCCGGGACCCATAAGAAGTCAATGGAACAAGCAGCACGGTGAAGATCAGCGAGATGGTCATGGATGGCAGAGACCAAGGGATGGCGCGAAAAACACCGGTCAATAGCAAGAAGGCCACTCATCGAGTCCGTACATAACAAAACGCGGTTGTGTTGGGATTGTTTAATAAAGGTAAGGGCCCGGGAAATTGCCATCAATTCCGCAGTAAACACCCCACATGAGGGTGGCAGTAGATGATTTTCCGTTCCAACGAAGGACGTGAAGGCATACCCAACATGATCAGCAGATTTAGAGCCATCAGTGTAAAAAACAACAGCATCCCGAAACTCCCATAAAATTTGGCGGAAAAAGGAACGGAACACCACCGGGGGGATGGAATCTTTCGGACCGCGGCGGAGATCCATCCGAATTCGAGGCCGAGGAACTAACCAAGGAGGGGTGGAGGGGAGGGCGCGAGGAAGACAGGACAAAGAAGGAAGCCGAAAATCACGGGTAAGAGACGCAAGGCGCAGCCCAACCGGTAAACCCGCCCGAGGGCGGGAGTCAGGCGGGCGACGTCCATGGTCTGGAAATAGGATAGAATAGGAAGGATGAGCGGGAGAAGAACGGATAGTAAGGGCATAAGACACCAGAAGCTGGGACCGCCGAACAGAAAGGGGGGGGATCCCAGCTTCAACCAGGAGACTATCAACAGGGCTAGTAGGGAAGGCACCGGTGGCCAAACGGATACCACGATGGTGGACTGGATCCAGCACGTGCAGCGTGGAAGGAGCAGCTGAACCATAAACTTGACAACCATAGTCCAAACGTGACAGAACTAGAGCACGATAAAGACGGAGGAGGAGGGAACGGTCCGCACCCCAGGAGGAGTGGGCAAGGAAGCGAAGGACATTGAGTTTACGGAAACATCCTACCTTCAGGAGTCTGATATGGGGCAGCCAAGTGAGCTTGTTGTCGAAAAGAAGACCTAGGAAACGAAACTGTGGAACCACAGGCAATCTTTGTGCAGCGAGATAGAGCTCTGGATTAGGGTGGACCGTAGTACGGCGACAGAAGTGGACCACCCGCGATTTTAAAGGAGAGAATTGAAACCCGTGGGAGAGGGTCCATGCAGAGGCACGCCGTATAGCCACCTGGAGCTGCCGTTCGGCAGATGGCATCGAGGAGGAACTAACCCAAATGCAGAAATCATCCACATACAGGGCAGGGGCGACCAAGGGACCGACAGAGGCCACAAGTCCATCGATAGCAATGAGGAAAAGAAGGACACTCAAGACAGAACCCTGTGGGATGCCCGTCTCCTGGGTCCGTGGAGAACTAAAAGCAGTACCAACTCGAACTCTGAATGACCGATGGATCAGGAACTGGCGGATAAAAATCGGGAGTGGGCCCCGAAGACCCCACTGATGAAGGGTTAGTAAGATGTGATGGCGCCAGGCCGTGTCATAGGCCTTGCGAAGGTCAAAAAACACTGCAACCAAATGGCGGCGCTGGGAAAAAGCCTGCCGAACTGCGGATTCCAAGCGAAGCAAATGATCGAAAGCCACACTGGTAAGGGGACAATAGATCCCGAGATTCGAGGACCCAAGTGAGCCGACGGGCTACCAGCCGTTCAAGTAACTTACAACCAACATTGGTCACACTAATTGGCCGATAGCTGTCAACAGATAGGGGGTTCTGACCAGGCTTAAGGACAGGAACCACAATGCTATCCCTCCACTGAGAAGGGAAGTCACCCTGGAGCCAGATACGGTTAAACACCCGAAGAAGATGGTGCCGTTGTGGAGCACTGAGATGTTGAAGCAGCTGGTTATGAATGGAATCTGGGCCAGGAGCCGTATCATGAGAAGAAGATAGAGCAGAAAGAAATTCCCATTCAGTGAAAGGTTCGTTGTAAGATTCTGACTCACAAGTGGTGAAACATAAGGTGACAGCTTCAGCCTGCTGTTTTTGATGAAGGAAAGCAGCTGGATAGGAGGCCGACGCTGATGCCACTGCAAAATGGGTCGCAAGATGTTCTGCAAGAACTAATGGGTCCGTACAAATGCCATCTGGGAGGTGAAGGCCTGGGAGGGTGGACTGCCGATGGCAACCTTGGAGAGAGCGAAGTGTAGCCCATACCCGTGACAGAGGGACAGTGGAACCAAGGGAAGAAACGAATCGTTCCCAACATATCCACTTGCTCTGTTTGATTAAATAACGGGCTTTAGCGCGAAGGCGCTTAAAGGTAGAAAGGCTGGCTACAGATGGGTGCCTCTTAAAGTGTTGCAAAGCTCGACGGCGATCACGGATGGCAATGGCAATGGCCGTACTCCACCACGGGACTTGCCGACGACGAAATTGTCCAGATGAGCGCGGGACAGCAAGGTTAGCAGCGCGAACAATCGCGTCAGACACGTCACGTAGGACGTCATCAATACAACCCGACAAAGAGGGAGAAAACTCGACCTGTGCAGTATATAGAGGCCAATCGGCGCGGTGGAAAGACCAACGAGGTAACCTCTCCATCGGGGAGCGGGAAGGGAGCGTGATAATCAACGGGAAATGGTCACTATCACAAAGGTCGTCATGTGGCGACCAGTGTAATGAAGGGAGGAGAGACGGAGAAGAAAGAGAAAGATCAATGGCAGAAAAGGTACCATGACCAGCACTGAAATGAGTAGGGGAGCCATCATTAAGAAGGCACAGGTCGTGGTCTGCAATAAATTGGTCGATAAGAAGACCTCGTCTAGATGGAAAGGCACTGCCCCACAAAGGATGATGAGCATTAAAATCCCCAAGGAGGAGGAAGGGAGGAGGAAGTTGCTGAAGAAGGGTGGTTAAGGCAGCAGGTGTAAGAGTCCTGTCAGGAGGGAGATAAAGATTGCATACTGTGACTGCAGAGTCTAAGTGGACCCTAACAGCAACTGCTTCCAATGTAGTTTGGAGAGGAATCCACGTGCTAGCAATGTCTGTACGGACCAACGTACAAACGCCACCAGAAGCCCGCAAGGGTCCGACCCGATTTCGACAGAAAACACGGAACCCACGGAGGGTCGGTGAGTGAGCATCAGTAAAATGAGATTCCTGGAGAACCACACAAGCTGCTGAGTAGGACGAAAGAAGGGATTTCAATTCCGGAAGGTGACGATAGTAGCCATTACAATTCCATTGGAGAACCACAGAACGATGGTTTAAATGAGGGCTGAACACGCTAAATCCAGTCATACCGCCGGGTCCCCACCCGTCACCGACAAGGAGGGGGCGACATCCATAAACGACAGGTCAGAATCCGGTTGTGAAGCCGGGGAAGGGACCTCCGGTGACACCAGAGGCTCTTTGTCCCGGGACTTATGTTTCTTCTTCTTTTCAGGCTGAGATCGAGGAGGGCTGTGTGGCATAATGGAGCCAGCTGCAGCAAGATCAGGAACAGAAAGAGACCGGGCGACCTGGGGGCCGATAGACCGCGGCTCTCGCGGTCGCCGCGCTGCAGCAGACCGTTGACCTGGAAGGTGCCGGGAAGGGGCATCCCGGGAGAGGCGCCCTTGACCGGCAGACGCCGAAGGAGTGGGACACTTCTCCGGCTGGGGAGGGGGAGCGGCGCCCAGAGGAGAAGGTGTGGGAGCCGCAGGGGAGGGGGGAAGGAGAGGGGTCCGGGACGGGGGTAAGGAAGGGGGAGGAAGGGATGAAGATGTAACCAAGGCGTAACTAGATGTCATGGACACAGGGTGCAATCGTGCATATTTCTTACGGGCCTCTGTGTAGCTTAAACGATCAAGAGACTTATACTCCTGTATCTTTTTTTCTTTCTTATAGACTGGGCAATCTGCTGAACGTGGAGAATGACTACCATGACAATTTACACATACAGGAGGGGGAACACAGGGACTCCCCTCATGGAGTGGACGTCCACAGTCACCACAGAGAGGGTCCTGGGTACAGCGAGAAGACATGTGGCCAAAACGCAAGCACTTAAAACACCGCATAGGAGGTGGGATGTACGGCTTCACATCACAGCGATAGACCATAATCTTAACTTTCTCAGGAAGGGTATCCCCTTCAAAGGCCAGGATAAAGGCACCAGTATCAATACGATTATCTTTAGGACCCTTCTGAACACGCCGAACAAAGTGAACACCCCGCCGTCCGAGATTGTCCCGAAGTTCCTCATCAGTTTGAAGGATGAGGTCTCTGTGAAAAATCACACCTTGTACCATATTTAGAGACTGGTGAGGGGTAATGGACACGAGAATTGTGCCAAGATGGGTACAGGCACGAAGGGCCGCAGATTGGGCAGCCGAAGCAGTTTTTATCAGTAACGAACCCGACCGCATCTTGCTCAGGGAGTCCACTTCGCCGAACTTGTCTTCAATGTGTTCCACAAAGAATAAAGGTTTGACACTGGTGAAAGTATCTCCATCAGTCCTGGTGCAAACTAGATAACGGGGGAAAGGTTTTGCCCCTAGACGACGGGCCTGACCCTCCTCCCAGGGGGTAGCCACGGAAGGGAAGGCCGAAGGGGCAAAAGAAGCAGCACTTGAGGAATCAGTACCACGCAGAGAGACGGCCGCAGAAGAGCGGCCAGAGGTTTGGACCCTTATGCGTTTCATCTGCATAGCGTCCGCCCTGATACCATCCACTCCGATCAGGGGCTCTCCTCACGGGCGCCACCCAGCCACAGCAAGGGCCGTCTGGCACGGCGGCCATTGCCGGGAGTTCCGATGCTCCAGGATGACGAGCAACCACTCCAAGGCATGCATGAGGAGGTCACAGCTCAGGTGTCAGAAGTGTGATCCCTGTGTGTTCAGGGGGCTCAACCAAAAGGGTACATAGCGACCCCACCACACGGGCTGGCTACCGTGCTGGCTATGCACCCTAGCATCAGACAACGACGTAGAAGAAAAGGTGGAATATACTAGGAGGGCACACGTCGGAGACACTAGGTAAGGTGCTCTTCCCCAAATGGCTCACACTACGGAAGAGAAATTTTGGAATGGAGGTCAAACCCCAGAGGGGGACCAAGGAATGCCAAAAGGAGGAGATGATTACGCAACAAAGCCAGAGTGTAAAACCAACTGAACCAGGAGGATAGCGGGGGCCAACATAAGCAAGGACACCAATAGAGGGAGAGGAGAGGGCGAGGGGAAAGGGGTATGGAGGGGAAAGGAGGGGAAGGGAAAGGAAATGCAGCCCGGGAGAGAAAGAAGGCTGCAATGGCTCGGGGCCCCGTGCTCGCCACGCACGTATCCACGAAAGAGTTGTGGACCCCCTGGGGGGGTGTTAGGAAGAAGAAAGTGCTGCTGCTAGGTAGTAGCCATGGGTGAGGTGTAGGCCCTCAGTTACAGGAAAGTTTAGGGGCAGCTTACAAGTCAGATGCAGGGCTAAGTCTTGTGATAGAGGACCTAGGGTCTTTATGTAAGGACTTTACAAAAGAGGACCATGTAATGACAGTGGGTGGGCTGGGAAACAGTTTGGACAGGGATGGGGCATATGACATAGGTGGTGACCTGGACAAGATAGCTTCCCTGACTCATGGCACCAACGTACACTTTGTCGTGCTGTTCCGGCGTCATGATCGACCACACCTTGATGGAGCTTTAAGGCGAATCAGTGTGGGGCTAGGGATGGTTCTGAGGACAGCCAACTTTGCTCATGTTTCTCTGGTGTCCGTCGGGACTATCAACAGATGGGGTTTCACTAGGCATGGCCTACACCTAAACAGGCCTGGGAAGGGAAGATTGGTACAGCTGATTCATGAAAATATAGGGGGTGGATCTCGGGCCACACATTGTCAAATACCTGTTGTCATAGGTAGGGAAAGTAGGTCATTTTTAGGATAAATCCAGACAACAGGTTCACCTGCCTAAAGAATATCTCCAGCAGTTTAAAAAATACTGAAACAATCACGTACAAGACACATTTTAACACTTCAAATATCACACATACCAGATGTCACAAAGATAAAACCATTGGAAAGAGTAACATGGGGCATTTCACAGACTTAACAATCCTCCATTAAAACATGAAATCATTAAAAAATAAAATACAACTATTAGAAGTTGAGCTCCAATCTTTGAACTGCACAGTAGTTGGTGTTACTGAGCACTGGTGTAGAGACATTGTATGAAAGGGCAAAACCTTACTGCAGAGCTACTTCAAGTGGCGGAGGATCATACATTTATATCAGAAAAGGAAAACAGTTCAAATCAAGTCATGACCTCAGTACAGTAAGTGAAGACAAACACTTTGAAATATCAGCTATTGAATTACCAGGGCTTGATATCACCAAGAAACTAATCATTTTGTGTGTGTATAGATCTCCCAGTGGTAGTGTGGACACTTTTATCAATGAATGAACAGAAGTTCTAGATAAAGTCTCAACTACAAAGGTCAACATACTCGTAATTCTGTGTGGGGACATTAACATCAACACTAATAACATAAATGAATCCAGCAGCACCTTCATAAACATCATTCCAAGTTTTGGCATGTCCCTATTGGTCAATAGTGCAACAAGGGTTACTACAATGACTGCATCAGTAATTGACCATGTGGCCACAAATATGGACAGGGAAATATGTAATGTAGCTCTGAAAGATCTCTGACTATCAGACCATCTCTGTCAAATAACAACAGTAAAATCAGGCAACGAATCATTCCTTAATCTACAGGCCTACAAACGACATCTATCAGAAATCAAAAGATTTTTCAAAAGAACTAGAAAAACAAAGCTGGGATGAAGTGTATAAGGAAGCCAATGTGAATACGAAATTCTCTAAATTCTCCACATTGTTTAAATTGAACTTTGAAAAGGCATTTCCAAAAGTATGCATGTCTGTATCAACATCTCACAAAAACAGATGGGTAACAGCGGGTAATTAGAAGTCCTCCCAAACACTTAAACACCTCAGTTCCATGAAAAAGATTCGCAATGATCCAGAATTCTTAAATTTCTATCACAGATACAAAAAGATCAATAGGAAGGTGCTGATTGCTGCAAAAAGTCATTAGTGACGAAATAATATATAATGCAGGGAATAAAAGCAAAACGGTCTGGAATGTTATAAAAAAAGTAAACGAAGAGAGGCCAACAATCGTAGAATAACATACTTCTAAGGGAGGGAGATAAGGTAATAAATGATCCACAACACTTGGTAAACTATGTAAACGAGCAGTTTTCAAGTATTGCAGTAAAGTTGCAGCAAAAATTCCCCAAAGCAAATATAACACCTGTAAATAGTGTTGCACTAAATACAATGATGTTACTTTCAACCACAGAGAATGAAGTCAGTAAAACTGTTCAAAAACTAAAAAACAAAAAGTCAGTAGGCTTAGATGAAGTACCATTGTGTGTACTGAAACAATGCGTAGGGATTATTCAAGGCCCCTTAACAAATATAATAAATGAATCCTTCACATCAGGGACATTTCCAGAGCAGTTAAAACAGGCAAGAGTTGTACCTTTGCTTAAGAAAGGTAATGCAGATGACATAGAAAATTACCAGCCCATTCCCTGCTGTCAACATTCTTATTTATTTATTTATTTATTGTTCCGTGGGACCAAATTAAGGAGAAGTCTCCATGGTCATGGAACGAGTCAATACATGAAATTATAACACGATATTAGAAACAGATAAAATGAAATATAAAAAGACATATTCAGGTGACAAGTCGTAAGTTTAAATGAAGAAAATAAACAATGTAACGCTGGAATTTGCTTAATTTTTTAGCTCTTCCAGGAGCTCCTCGACAGAATAGAAGGAGTGAGCCATGAGGAAACTCTTCAGTTTGGACTTAAAAGAGTTTGGGCTACTGCTAAGATTTTTGAGTTCTTGTGGCAGCTTATTGAAAATGTATGCAGCAGAATACTGCACTCATTTCTGCACAAGAGTCAAGGAAGTGCATTCTACATGCAGATTTGATTTCTGCCTAGTAGTAACTGAGTGAAAACTGCTAACTCTTGGGAATAGGCTAATACTGCTAACAACAAACGACATTAAAGAAAATATATACTGTGAGGGCAATGTCAGAATTCCCAGATTTTTGAATAGGGGTCGACAAGACGTTCTCGAACTTACACCACATATAGCTCGAACAGCCCGTTTTTGAGCCAAAAATACCCTTTTTGAATCAGAAGAATTACCCCAAAAAATAATACCATACGACATAAGCGTATGAAAATATGCGAAGTAGACTACTTTTCGTGTTAAAGTGTCACTTATTTCAGATACTGTTCTAATGGTAAATAAAGCAGCATTTAGCTTCTGAACAAGATCCTGGACATGGGCTTTCCACAACAGCTTACTAACTATCCGAACGCCTAGGAACTTGAACTGTTCCGTCTCGCTTATAATATGCCTATTCTGTCTGATCGAAATATCGGTTCTTGTTGAATTGTGAGTTAGAAACTGTAAAAACTGAGTCTTATTGTGATTTAGCATAAAATTATTTTCCACAAGCCACGAACTTATTTCATGAACTAAATTATTTGTTACTGTTTCAATATTACACACAAGATCCTTCACTATCAAGCTGGTGTCATCAGCAAACAGAAATATTTTTGAATCACCTGTAATACTAGAAGGCATATCATTTATATAAATAAGAAACAGCAGTGGCCCCAGCACCGACTCTTGGGGAACGCCCCACTTAACAGTGCCCAACTGGGACTGAACATCACTACCACTCTCAATATTGCGGAGAATTACCCTCTGCTTTCTGTTCTTAAAGTAAGAGGCGAACCAATTGTAAGCTACTCCCCTTACTCCATAATGGTCCAACTTCTGCAGTAATATTTTGTGGTCAACACAGTCAAAAGCCTTCGTTAAATCAAAGAAAACACCTAGCGTTCGCAACCTTTTATTTAATCCGTCCAAAACCTCACAGAGAAAAGAGAATATAGCATTTTCAGTTGTTAAACCATTTCTAAAACCAAACTGATCATTTGACAGCAAATTATGTGAATTGAAATGCTCCAGTAACCTTGTATATACAACCTTCTCGATAACTTTAGCAAACGCCGATGGCATAGAAATAGGTCTAAACTTGTCAACATTATCAATGTCTCCCTTTTTATAAAGTGGCTTCACTACCGAGTACTTTAATTGGTCAGGAAACCGACCACTCCTAAAGGAAAAGTTACAGATATGGCTGAGAACTGGGCTAACATACATAGAACAATACTTCAGTATTCTGCTAGATACCCTGTCATATCCATGAGAGTTCTTGGTCTTTAGTGATTTAATTATTAACTCAATCTCCCTCTTGTCAGTATCATGGAGGAGCATTTTAGGTAACAGTCTCGGAACACTTTTTTCTAAGAGCGCTATATGATTCCCTGTTGGGACTAGGTTTCTGTTTAGTTCACCTGCTATATTCAGAAAGTGATTATTAAATACTGTACATATATGCGACTTATCAGTAACACGGACATTCCCACTATGCACTGATTCTATATCCTCGACCTGTCTCTGCAGACCAGCAACTTCCTTTACGACTGACCATATGGTTTTAATTTTATCCTGAGACTTAGCTATTCTATCTGCATACCACATACTTTTTGCCTTCCTAATAACGTTTTTAAGCACCTTACAATACAGTTTGTAATGGGCTGCTGCATTTAGATTTTGACTGTTTCTAACGTTTTGATATAATTGCCACTTTGTTCTACAAGATATTCTTATCCCTCTAGTCAGCCACCCAGGCTGCCTGTTTGTGCTAGTACCCTGTTTTAAACGTTCTAACGGAAAGCAACTTTCAAAGAGCATGAGAAAAGTCTTGAGAAAAACATTATATTTATCGTCTACTGTATCAGCGCTATAAACATCTTGCCACTCTTGTTCCTTTATAAGGTTTACAAAGGTTTCTACAGCAACTGGATCAGCTATCCTGAACAGCTGATGACTATATTTAACACGTGTTGCAGCACAAAAATCTTTTAGAGTTAAAATTTGTGCATCATGATCTGAAAGGCCATTCACCTTTTTGCTAACAGAATGCCCTTCTAGTAATGAGGAATGAACAAAAATGTTGTCTATGGTTGTTCTACTGTTCCCTTGCACTCTCGTTGGAAAGAATACTTTTTGCATAAGATTATATGAATTAAAGAGGTCTACCAGCATCCTCTTCCTTGCACAATCCCTTATACAATTAATATTGAAGTCACCACATATAACTAACTTCTTGTATTCCCTATAAAGCGAACCAAGAACCTCCTCTAGCTTTAGCAAAAATGTTGTGAAATCGGGGTCTGGGGATCTATAAATAACAACAGTTAGAAGTTTAGCTCCGTTAAATTTAACCACACCTGCACAACATTCAAACACCTTTTCAGTGCAGTACTTTGAAACATCAATTGACTCAAATGGGATGCCGTTTTTCACATACATGGCTACTCCCCCACACCGCAAAGAGCTCCTCGAAAAGCTGCCAGCCAACCTGTATCCTGGTAAAGGAAGCCTCTGAATTATGTCCTTATTTAAGAAGTGTTCAGATATACCAATAATTTCAGAGTCAACATCTATAAGCAGTTCACTAACTTTATCTCTAATACCTTGTATATTTTGATGAAATATACTAATTCCCTCATTACTCGGATACCTAAGCTTTGTCAAAAGTGATTCCCTTGTTAGAGAGACTTCCCTTAAGCAGGAATACCTATCAGCTGACTTCAATCTAAAAAAGGTGCAGCTCTAACACCCACTACTGCAGGTATTTTCCCATGAGTGATCCCACCAACCTCAGCTATGCTGTCACCTACAAGCTTTGCCAACCTCCCCTTCCCATACCTGTTGAGGTGCAGGCCATGTCTAGTGAAACCCGTCCTGCTGATAGACTCCACCGACACCACTGAAATGTGACCCATGCTTTCTGTCATCAGCGCACTCCCAAGTCTCATGTTATTACGCCTGACGGCTGTATTAAGATGAGGCCGATCGTGACTCTGGAACAGTTCCACGAAATGCACATTCGTGTTGCCAGTCTGAGTGGCTATCTTTTCCAGGTCACCATCTATGTTATACTCCCCATCCCTATTAATACTATTACCAGCCCCACCCACAATCACTATCTGATCCTCTTTAGTAAAATCCCTACATAACCCCCCTATGTTAAGTCACCTGAGCCAACCCTGCACTAGGCTTCACAATGCTGGTGACCTGGTACTCACTCCCCAGCACTTCCTGCAACTGCTGGCCTACACCTCTGCCATGAGAACTACCTAACAGCAGAACCTTCTTCTTCCTCTTCGACTTTGCAGCTGTTCTAGGCACAGTAACTACTGAGGTCTGCTGCATGCTTCCTACATCTACAGCTACTAGATATTCCTCTCCACTAGACTCTGACAGTTGGTCATATCTATTGTAAACACCAATAGTAAAACTATCCGAAAATCTTCTCCTCCTAGCAGATCTCTTGCCAACAGCCAGCTCCCATTCCCCAACCCCCTTCTCCCTCCTCATCCTATCTAGCTCCTCCTGTGCGTTTTTCAACTGCACCTGAAGGGCACAGATCTTACGCTCCTGCTCCTCTATCAACTTACTCTTGCTACATAACCTGCAGTTCCAGGAGAGGATCTCACCAGAATGCCCACTGGCTTCCCCAGTGCATTCCCCCCAGAGAAAATACTTCGAACAAGTCTCACACCGCAATCCACTACTCACGAACCTACGGCAAAGCCCACACTTCTCACTCATGGTAAAATTTTACTTTTTCTAAGTTCCGCTAGTACAATAAGAAGATGTTAAAAACCTGACTACAATAAACACAAACTTACTCTATAAGGGAAGTAACTACTATTATTAACAGTATTAATAAACAACAAATGTGAATATAACAAAAGACTAATACAGAAAGAGAATCAAACGTCTAATGACACAGTAACGAAGCTGAAAACAGTTCCCAAAAGGTTCTTCTGAAATTATTTCACCAGAAAACACCAAGAACACCGGTTGAAGACTTCTAAAGTTCCTAAATAAACCACTATACACAAACAATTAATTAGTACTTAGCTTTCGATGCGCCGCTACAGCTGCAACTGGTCAGCGCGGAATGTAAACACAGGCAAGAGGTTAAGTTGCTCGATACGAAACACTCACAAATATCAGGTCACAACACAAGAAAGGCAGAGGTGAATGAAGAAACCACTAATACGTCACTTATATAGTAAATATTATCACAAAAACCGTTAAAATATGTATCTGAAACCTAAAAATATATGAAAACTTAGAGAGCGATCTCAAACGCAGTCACTCGCTTATGACGTCACACCAAAGATCCTCTATCTCTAAAATAATACTAGCAATTATGAAAGACAGATTAATGAATTACCTGAATAAATACAATCGTTTAATCGAATCACAGTTTGCTTTCCGAAGTGGCAAAAATACGGAGTCGGCCGTAGTAGAATTCACAAAAGTTGTACCTGATGCTCTTGACAAAGATGAGTGTGTCACAGGCATATTTTTGGATCTTTCTAAGGCGTTCTATACAGTCGACCACAAGATTCTCTTAAATAAATTAGAAGCATTAGGAATAAGAGGGGTAGCTAATGACTAGTTTCGATAATACCTTACCTAGCAGATAGGATACAAAGAGTAGAGATAACACATACTTCAAATAGATCCACACATGTAATATAACACTTATCAGAACCAAAAAACTTTAATGCAGGGGTTCCACAATGCAGCGTATTAGAGCCAATACTATTTCTGATATACATTTAGAGCTAGCTGCCATTCATCATACCAACTAGGAATTATGTCTAAGTCGTCTGATATGTTCCTACAGGAACTCAGCTTTGAAGCCTTACCGTACACCACAGCATCATCAGCAAACAACCGCGTATTGTTGCCCACCCTGTCCGCCAAATTATTTATGTCTATAGAGGACAACAGCGGTCCTAGAACACTTCCCTGGGGAAACCCTTGTATCTGATGAACACTCGCCGTCCAGGACAACAAGCTGGGTTCTATTACTTAAGAAGTCTCATATCTGGGAACTTATTCCATATGCTCGTACCTTCGTTAACAGCTTGCAGTGGGACACCGTGTTAAACGCCTTCGAGAAATCTAGAAATATTGATTCTACCTGTTGCCCTTCATCCATAGTTTGCAGTAAATCATTTGAGAAAAGGGCAAGCGTATTCACACGAATTATGCTTTCTGAAACTATGCTGATTCGTGGACATAAGCTTCTCAGATTCAAAAAAGTTTATTATATTCGAACTGAGACTATGTTCAAGGATTTTTTGCAGTCGTTTGGGACTTTGTGCTGGGTGAGAGATTCACGATAAATACAGTCTAGGTAAGGGGCTAATGCCGCATAGTATTCTTTGTAAAATCGAATTGGGCTTCCATCCGGATCTGGTCATTCATTCGCTTTCAAGTCTTTCAGTTGTTTCTCTACGCCAGGGATGCTAATTACTGTGTCGTCCATACTGGGGTCTGTTCGATGGTCAAATGACGGTATGTTTGTACGTTCTGCTGCATGAACCATTTCTTGAACGTGAGATTTAATATTTTGGTTTTCGTTTTGTTATCTTCAACTGCCACAACAAACTGGTCAACAAGGGACAGGATGGAAGCCTTAGACCCGTTTAGCGACTTTATATAGGACCAGAATTTTCCCGGGTTCTCTGCCAGATCTTTTGCTAAGGTGTGACGGTGGTAGCTGTTGTGTGCTTCGCGCATAGATCTTTTCACAGACGTACGAATCTCTACCACCCTTTGCTTGTCGTCATTTGTGCGTTCTCTTTTGAACCGAGAGTGCTTCAGCCATTTCTCTCTCAACATCTTATGAGTTTCGTCATTAAATCGTGGTGGGTCTTTTCCATCCTTTATCAGCTTAATAGGCACGTAACTGTCGAGACTACCATTTACAATCTGCCTAAACTTCGCCCATAATTCCTGTACGTCCATCTTAATGGAACTAAGTGATGTCACTTCACTGGAGCTTCCGATCACTGGTGCATCTCTGCCCCGCGTGTGCCTGCTCGGACCCTGCTGAAGGAGCGGCCACATGTCCACTCAGAGATTGAATGGGCGAGGTCAGGCGGCCAGTCCCCACACTGGCTCTCCGTCTAGAGCGACGCGAACGCGTTACCAACCGCCACTCACCTTGCGGTGTGGATGGATCCACCGCGTCGGGTACACTAGAAGGTGCCTCGGATGGGGAGCCCGTGGGCAAAAAAAGAGGCACCTGAGGTGTCCCATGTAACGCGCCAGATTCCCCGAGGAAGCAGCATGAAGGTGACTGACCATAGCCAGAAGAGCATTCAGCTGTTAGCGAACTGCGGCAATTTTGGCTTATCAGATCCATCCAGTGGTACAATGTTTGTTCCCCAATGGTGATGTTGTTCTCCACGAAGACGGGACGCCTGTTCATACAACTCGCATCATCCAGGACTGTTTCTGTGAGTACGAGGATGATTTGTCACATCTCACGACTCCACAACAGTCACCAAATCTCAGTATTATTGAGCCTTTGTGGCCTATTTTGGAGAGAAGGGTGGGTGATTGCTATCCGTCGTCGTTACCTGAAGATGTCATTGTTCTGAGGAAATTATGGTATACGATTCCCTTGAAAGCCACACGAGACCTACATTTATTCATTCCGATGTAACTGGAAGCTGCTTTGAAGGACAACAGTTTTTCTACCGCGTATTAGGCATGGTAATGTGTTATGTTTCTGGTGTTTCCATATTTTTGTGCACCTCCTATACAGTTCTTTTGCTGACGCTTACGAACACATGGAAGTAGAAGCGACTGGGGCAATTCACATCTGCTGGCGTCACATGGTACGTCCTATCGCACGCACAAGGTCCGACTTCTACATCTACATCTACATCTATACTCCGCGAGCCACCTTACGGTGTGTGGCGGAAGGTACTTATTGTACCACTATCTGATCCCCCCTTCCCTGTTCCATTCACGAATTGTGCGTGGGAAGAACGACTGCTTGTAAGTCTCCGTATTTGCTCTAATTTCTCGGATCTTTTCGTTGTGATCATTACGCGAGATATATGTGGGCGGTAGTAATATGTTGCCCATCTCTTCCCGGAATGTGCTCTCTCGTAATTTCGATAATAAACCTCTCCGTATTGCGTAACGCCTTTCTTGAAGTGTCCGCCACTGGAGCTTGTTCAGCATCTCCGTAACGCTCTCGCGCTGACTAAATGTCCCCATGACGAATCGCGCTGCTTTTCGCTGGATCATGTCTATCTCTTCTATTAATCCAACCTGGTAAGGGTCCCATACTGATGAGCAATACTCAAGAATCGGACGAACAAGCGTTTTGTAAGCTACTTCTTTCGTCGATGAGTCACATTTTCTTAGAATTCTTCCTATGAATCTCAACCTGGCGCCTGCTTTTCCCACTATTTGTTTTATGTGATCATTCCACTTCAGATCGCTCCGGATAGTAACTCCTAAGTATTTTACGGTCGTTACCGCTTCCAATGATTTACCACCTATGGCATAATCGTACTGGAATGGCTTTATGCCCCTATGTATGCGCATTATATTACATTTATCTACGTTTAGGGAAAGCTGCCAGCTGTCGCACCATGCATTAATCCTCTGCAGGTCTTCCTGGAGTACGTACGAGTCTTCTGATGTTGCTACTTTCTTGTAGACAACCGTGTCATCTGCAAATAGCCTCACGGAGCTACCGATGTTGTCAACTAAGTCATTTATGTATATTGTAAACAATAAAGGTCCTATCACGCTTCCTTGCGGTACTCCCGAAATTACCTCTACATCTGCAGATTTTGAACCGTTAAGAATGACATGTTGTGTTCTTTCTTCTAGGAAATCCTGAATCCAATCACAAACCTGGTCCGATATTCCGTAAGCTCGTATTTTTTTCACTAAACGTAAGTGCGGAACCGTATCAAATGCCTTCCTGAAGTCCAGGAATACGGCATCAATCTGCTCGCCAGTGTCTACGGCACTGTGAATTTCTTGGGCAAATAGGGCGAGCTGAGTTTCACATGATCTCTGTTTGCGGAATCCATGTTGGTTATGATGAAGGAGATTTGTATTATCTAAGAACGTCATAATACGAGAACACAAAACATGTTCCATTATTCTACAACAGATTGACGTAAGCGAAATAGGCCTATAATTATTCGCATCTGATTTATGACCCTTCTTGAAAATGGGAACGACCTGCGCTTTCTTCCAGTCGCTAGGTACTTACTTCCTTAGGGAAGTGATACACCTGTCGGCTATTTAACGTGGTAATGCATCTCACAAAATATTAGTAATTCTCTTAACAATTTAAAAGCGGCGTTGCTTTATTGTACAAAGTTACATGACGAGCTTTCATTTGGAAGTTGTAGGAGTAGTAAATCAATGCGTATGTGAACTAGATAGTATATTGTCACAGAGTTTGCGTTTTCGTCAATGTCTACAGTGCAGTTTAGTAGCATGTGTCGATAGCCGTTTGTCTGTGTAGTTTAGTTTTCCACCATCTTTAGTATCCTCCCCGGTATGACAAACAGCTTCCAGATGATGTCTGTTGCTGACAAACTACCTCAGCCACATGCAGTATCTTGTCCTGTTTCAGAAGAAACCTCTCAGCCTGCAAGATCCGATCAGTCACAGAGGGTGGGAGTATTGGCAGTGGGGAGCTCCATGGGGCCCCTTAGGGACATGGCTGCCAAGGAGAGGAAGAAAGCCAATGTGTCCTCTGTGTGAATACCGGGTGGAAGCATTCCAGTCATGGAACGTGTCCTTCCGAATGCCTTCTGAATGCAGCTAACTGCAGGTGGTGGCTCATGTTAGTACCCATGATGTGTATCACTTTGGATCAGAAGAGATTCGCTTTCGAGCTGCTATCTGAAGTGGTAAAGGCTGCCAGTCTTGCTTGAAAGATGAAAGCAGAGCTCACCATTTGCAGCATAGTCGACAGGACCGGTTTTGGACCTTTACGATTGTGTTGGCTGCAGATTACTTGACTTGCACCATAGGGTGGTAGGGTTTCTGGTTCCACTAAATAGGTCAGGAGTCCATTACACGCAGGAGATGGCTACACTGGTAGCAGGGACTGTAGCAAAATTGAAGTTGGTACACAGAAGCGCCAAAGAAACTGGCCTGTGTAAGACAACAAGTGTCTGGTGCAGTTGTTAGATCGGTTACTGCTCCTGCAATCGCAGGTTATCAAAAGTTAAGTGTGTCTGACTGCGAGCCCGGTTAGACGCTCGATCTAACACACTGCTTTCCGGACGGGAAGGCGTGCTGGCTCCCAGCACGAATCCGCCCGTCAGATTCATGTCACGGTCCGGTGTGCCGGCCAGTCTATGGATAGTTTTTAAGGCGGTTTTCCATCTGCCTCGGCGAATGCGGGCTTATTCCCCTCATCTGCCGCAGTTACACTAGGTCAGAGATTGCTGCGCAAACACTTTCTCCATGTACACGTTCACCATAATTTACTCTACCAGGTAAACATTGCTGTTACACTTGTCTGGTGTGAGAACTTCTCGGGGGGGTCCAGTGGGGGACGAACTGCGCAATAACCCTGGATTCGGTGTGGGGCAGTGGTGGGGTGAGTGGGCTGCTGTAGCCTGTTGTGGGGTTGTGAACCACTGAGGGCTACGACTGGGACGAAGCCTCTCCATCGTTTCTAGGTCCCCAGTTCCATACAATACATTAAGTGCGTTTGAACATGGTGTTATAGTCAGTGCACGAGCTATGGGACACAGCATCTCTGAGGTGGCGATGAAGAGGGGATTTTCCTGTATGACCATTTCACGAGTGTGCCGTGAGTATGAGGAATCTGGCAATACATGAAATCTCCGTTATCGCTGCGGCCGAAAAATGATCCTGCAAGAACGGGAACAATGGCTGAAGAGAATCGTTCAACGTGGCAGAAGTGCAGCCCTTCCACAGATTGCTGCAGATTTCAATGCTGGTCCATCAACAAGTGTGAGCGTGCGAACCATTCAATGAAACATCATAGATATTCACTCAGAGATGAAGGCCCACTCGTGTGCCCTTCATGACTGCACAACACAAAGCTTTACACCTCTCCTGGGCCCGTTAACACTGACATTGGACTGTTGACGACTGGAAACATGTTGTCTCGTTTCAAATTGTATTGAGCGGATGGACTTGTATGGGTATGGAGACAATCGCCATCAGTTTCTCGTTTGTGTGCCATCGTGTTTGTGTTTAGTGTTCTTCGCCGTCACGCTCCATCGTTCACCTGTGCCGTCGCAGTCGTCAGTGTTTGTGCGCCGTGCCACAGTTTTTAGTGTTTTTTTCGTCGAGTGTGAACGGCTTCGTGTTCTTTGTTTCTGTGTCTACGGTGTTTTTGCCCACCGATTTGTGTTGTATCTTCTGTGTCTCATTTGTATTTTCATTGTACAACTTGAGGCTGAAGAGCAGCGTAGTATGCTGCTGCCAGCCCACCTTATGTAAGGTGTTAAAATAACAATAAAGGAAAAAAAAAAAAAGCTCAGCCTGCCAGTCTAACCTTGCGTACATGTCAGGACATATGGCCTCGCCTTAGACAGTGTATTTACTTTCGTGTTTTGTTTACGAGTGGACGTGGTTGTCAAGTTAGGTTTTCTTGACTCTGTTGTTTCGTTCTTGTTGAAGTCGTAAGGTCCTTCGTTGGTCGTGTCCGTCCTCTCCCGTTGTGTTGTCGTTCGCGGGCCACTCCGCGCGTCCCTCCGCGTTTTCCATCACTTCAACCCCGCGACTGTTCCGGTCGCCGTTACAACACTGCAAATTAGATATTCACCTACCTCAGAACGGCATCTTCTCGATGTCCCTTCACTCGGCAACGTAGATACAAGATGATGTAAAAGCAGCATTGATGAAAAACACCATCTAATATATACAACTACTGAGGCCGTGCAACTCTAGTAATGAAATAAAGTTGTGTAGAAAAACTGCCAACAAAAAATTTATCGGACGGTAAGATAATGGATTGGCTTCCCGGAAAATAATGTCCGAAATTTCCACACAAGAATGTTGATTTGTTCTTATAACCAAAGAATTGGTACTATTCAGTCCACATTTAAACTAGTGGTTATTTTCGTCAAGTTCACAATTCATACACTCATTTCACACGCACAGCAACAAGAAATCTGTCCAAATCCGAGCCGAGATAAACAACGTTTCCGCAGTCATTGGCTGGTCCAAATGGCTCTGAGCACTATGGGACTTAACATCTGAGGTCATCAATCCCCTAGAACTTAGAACTACTTAAACCTAACTAACCTAAGGACATCACACACATCCATGCCCGAGGCAGGATTCGAACCTGCGACTGTAGCGGTCGCGCGGTTCCAGACTGAAGAGCCTAGAACAGCTCGGCTACACCGGCCGGCTCCACAGTCATTAATTCCACCACTAACATGAGTTATTACATTCGGTCCTTCTTGTGGATATCAAAAAAGAAATTTCTCGCCAAAAATGCTCAGTGGTTGAATACTGAAACATGCCACGCGGATACTACGAAGGCCAAATTTTCACACGTGAATATCATTCCAACAATGCAGTTCTAAAACTTCTAAACTTCACAAAACTGTCCTTAACTACACCAGCGTTAGTCACGACACGTATCAAACGCAAGGAACTCAGTATTCCTTCATTTTACACATTATTTTGACTCGCACTAGTAACACGACCATCCGTGTTCAAAGCTAGCGAGAGACTCCCAGTATAACTATCAGGTAACGAGCGGAAACCGTCTCAATTGTGATTGGCTAACCATACTCGCTGCCAATCAGAATGTTCGCTCATGATCACACTCGCGCCAAAACTGTCCCGCACCAATCCTTACATACAGACGCATCTACCTTATTCTGATATACAAATAATAAAGTAATGTTTAATAAACGAAAAGGCAATAAATCTGGAAATATCCTTTAGATACAGATAATACTCCAGCTGAGTTTCTGACTGCTCTGTTACAATAGCAATCACACCTAGACATACGTTATCAGCAAAGTGGGTAAATTCCCTATGAACATCTTCCCACAACAGGCTTGCGTAACTCTTGCAGGTTACTTAAGACAGTATATAATGCAACATTAAAATTTGACGAATGTCCCACGTACACACTCTCATTCACTCACATATACTCCCACAACAATCTTAGACACCAATAATAATTTTGCCTGATTTTTATATTACGAAGACGAAAAATAATTAAAGTTTCAATATGAAAATCTCAATTAATTAATTCTGCACCCTGCAAGTTCTTTTTATGTTTTAGATAATACCAAAGGATAAACTATTATGTTTCCTAACTGAATTTAGTTTCCTAAGTGTCGGGTTTTGACTTTTTTAGTAATTTTTTTATCTCTGAAACTGTGATAGTTATAAAGCTGAAATTTGGATACAATCTTCTCCTGAATGTCAAAAGGTAGTGTATCGATTTTGAAAATGATTTAATAATATTTAATATCATTTATTTAGGTTCTTATAGGTACTGAACGTACGCGTCCACTAAGAGACATTCGATAGCTTTCCCACGGCACGTAGTGACAGATGTGCGTCTGTCTCCTGGTTAGGCCGACAGATATCAGCCCCCGAAGTTAACATGCAGCTAGCTATCCTAAAACAAACGTTCTCGGAACAAACTTGCGACGCTACAGGTTGTGAAAACACGCTTGATCTTTTACGAACTAATAATCTAATAACGAGCATCAAAACGGATAAAGGGTTTAGTGGACACATAGTTGTCGTGGCGAGGCTGAACACCTTAGCTACCAAATCTACCAAAAAATTAAACGAAAAATATATCTATTCAAAAAGCAGATAAAAATTCTCTATACGCCTTCCGGAGAGGCAATCTCCACACGTTCCAAATTAACTATATACGTGTAGACCAGATGCGTCTTAAATTCATAGAAATAGTATCGACAGCAACTGAGAAATTAATACCAAATAAATTAATAAACGACGGAGCTGATCGCCGATGGTACACAAAACAGGTAAGAACACCGTTGTAGAAACTACGAAAAAAGCATGCCAAATTTAAGGTGATCTTTCACAGAAGCTCGAAATTTGGTGCAGACATCAATGTGAGGTGCTTATAATAGTTCCCACAACGAAACTGCCTCAAAACCTGACAGAAAAGAGGTTCTGGTCGTATGTGAAGTAAGCTAGCGGCAAGAGACAATCAATACCTTCGTTGCCGCGATAGCAGTAGAAATACTAGAGATGACAGTGCTGCTAAAGCAGAGTTACTGAACACAACCTTCCGAAATTCCTTCACTAAAGATGACGAATTATATATTCCAGAATTCGAATGAAGAACAGCTGCCAACATAAGTAACTTTGAAGTAGATATCCTCCGAGTAGTGAAGCAGCTTAAATTACTTACTAAAAGCAAGTCGTTCCACATTATATTCCAATTAGGTTCCTTTCAGAGTATGCTGATGCAATTCTTCTATACTTACCAATCATACAGAACCGCTCGCTCGACGGACGATCTGTACCCAAAGACTGGAAAGTTGCACAGTTCACACCAATATTCAAGAAGGTCAATAGGGGTAGTGTACTAAGTTACAGGTCCATATCATTAATGTCGACATGCAGTAGGATTTTGGACCATATATTGTGTTCCAACATTATGAAGTACCTCGAAGAGGAATGTCTGTTGATACATACTCAACACACATTTAGAAAACAAGGATTTCAAATTGATTTCGTATTTCTAGATTTGCAGAAGGCATTTGCCACCGTATCTCACGATTGGCTCGTAATCAAATTGCGTGCTTATGGGATATCGAGTCGGTTATGTGACTGGATTCTTGATTTCCTGTCAGAGAGGTCACAGTTCATAGTAATTGACGGAAAGTCATGGAGTCAAACAGATGTGATTTCTGGCGTCCCTAAGGTAGTGTTGTAGGTCCTCTGCTGTTCCTTATCCAAACAAACGATTTAGGAAACAATCTGAGCAGCTGTCTTAGGTTGTTTGCTTATGGTGCTGTCGTTTATCGTCTAGTAAAGTCATCAGATGATGAAAACCAATTACAAAATGATTTAGATAAGAGATCTGTATGGTGCGAAAATTGGTAATTGACGCTAAATAATGAAAAGTGTGAGGTCATGAGTGCTAAGAAGAATTACAGGATAAATCAAACTAATCTAAAGGCCGTAAATTCGACTAAATGCCTAGGAATTACGATTACGAACAATTTAAATTTGAAAGAACACGTAGAAAATGTTGTGTGGAGGGCAAACCGAAGACTGCGTTTTATTGGCAGACCATTAGAAGATGTAATAGTTTTACTAAAGAGACTGCCTACACTATGCTTGTCCGGCCTCTTTTGGAGTACTGCCGCCCGGTGTGGGATCCTTACCAAATATGATTAACGGAAAACATCGAGAAAGTTTAAAGAAGACCAACACGTTTTGTATTATTTAGAAAAAGGGGAGAGAATGTCCGAGTGAAACCAATTCGTTTCTCATTGCGGCGGGATCTTCTCACGAAATTTCAATCACCAGCTTTCTCCTCCGAATGCGCATACATTTTGTTGACGCCGGCCTGCATCAGGTGAAACGGTCATCATAATAAAATAAGGGAAATCAGAAAGATATAGGTGTTCGTTTTTTCCACGCGCTTTTCGAAAGTGGAATAACAAAGAATTACCAGCTGTGGAAGTACGAAACCAGAATTTGGTTCCAGTAATTACACGTCTTTTGTTTAAAACTGACAAACAATATTTTATTCTAAATAATCTCCATTGCTATTTATACATTTCTCCCACCTCTCCGGCAGGCTATGAATGCCACGCCAAAAAAACAGTTCTTCTTTTGAAGCGAACCAGTCCGCAAGTCATTTTCGTACTTTTTCGTACGAACTTAAGCGTGTCACAGTGATGCAAATAGATGATAAAGTATTTCCCAATTGAACTGCTCGCGGGGGCCCTGCGGTATGTTAGGCAGGTGTAACAGTTTCTTTGGCTCTTCAGTGTATTTTCCTTATAATTCGCCTTTCTAGTATTCCAAATTTATCTAAATTATAGTTTAATGTCAGGAATTCGCTTGCATATAGGTATTCTGGGTTCACTACTGTGTTGTAATGCCTTATTTTTGCATTTTTCGATAGGCAGTTTTTATTGTAGAAGTCTTTGGTGATACTACATGCTCTCCCCATTTTATGCAACCTTTCCTCTATTATCATTATTATTTTTATTATTATTATTTTATTTATTATCACTATAAGTGGCAGCAGCTATAGTAGTACAAGTACTGTCAGCATTAACTTTAGTTCATAGTCGGTATTATTTACTCATATTGTCACTTCAGACACTCATATCATTTTAATACTACTTGTCATGTTAAAATTGTTATGTCTTAGGAAACTGTAATCTAAAAAAGGTAGTATATATGTGAAACCCTGGTCCGATGTAAGAGAGGGCCTTATGGCCCTAATCAGATCAGGTTAAGTAAATAAAAAAAGAGCGAAGTGCACCATTATTTTAGTAGCAGTAATAGGTATGTCATCAACACGCTAGGCACTTCTCTTCATGCCGTAGTTACATACACGGCAGTTATTTGGTATAAAACCGAAATACGACACTACCCTGCATCAAGCTGTTGTGGTCTCTTTGCAGTAGAGTAAATTAGAAAGAGGAAGCCGCTAATACATCGACTGTGTCTCTCTTACTTTTCCTTAATTCCCAGTTACTTTCTTTCGCGATCGAAGAAGCATGCCACGTTTTATCGACAGCCTGCTCAAATGGAGGACGCCTATATTTACTTCAGAGTGCTATAGATGTGCTCGCCATTAGTCATTTTGACAGTACTGTCAGAAACGACAAGGTCGTTTTTTGTGTGTTTTTACGCCGAGGGAGGGCAAGATCATGTTTTACACATTCATCATTCTGGTGACAACTATTCTTTTATTCTTGTTACCGCAACAGGATTCAGGTAGACTGCACAGTAACATTGTCGGGTCAGAAATTATACAGTGAGCGTGTGAAGCGAGAACGAAAAGGCTGCTGTGTTCGCTCTCTATACGGGAAATCGACTCACAACTCGGGTTTTAATACTGGTCGCAAATGCTGTTTTTTCGGTTTCGTAACAGTGAATGTTTGTAAGTGTTGGCAGTAAAAAGTTTATATACACATTAAGCTCGTTAAGGTTCCTTAAGAATGGCATCAGAAGTATTTTACCTCTTTTCTGCCTTGTATGGACTGCACACGCATTGACCTGGAAGTTAATGGCACGTTTGCGTCTATGCGGCAATCGAGCTGGACGGGCAGAACTGATCTGATATATAACATATACTTCATTTCGTATAAAGATCGACAGCAACAGTGCTCTTGCTCTTCGCGAGTATCGACGCATTAGAGGAATATGGAGAGGTCATCTTTCCTCACCGGGACTGAAGAACATGGTTTCGAAGTTCGAATTAGCTGGCGCCTTGGGAACCAACGGCCAGTTGCATCACAAATTTTTGAATAAGTTACTGTTGCCACGGTTGAGAACGCTGGACACAATATGCGATCTTCAAGCGATGCACGAGCTGTCACGACAGCTGAACATTTCACAGCCCACTGATGGAAAAGTGCGAACATTTGTGAAATGGTATCCACACAAATTTCATGTTACTCTCCAACTTTTATCATGTCACGCAGACATTCGAGTAGACTTTGTTCTTACATTTCTTGCAAAATCTGAAATTGAGGACATTTTTATGCTCAATAGGGCAGTGAACACTCGCAATTGTCGTATTTGGGAATCGTCACCGCCAACGAAAGTCCATCGTGTTTTCCTGGACAGTGAACACGCCGCTGTATGGTGTGGCTTCACGGCACAGTTTATGACAGGTACATTTTTCTTTGAGGAACTCGAACCCGAGGACCAAGCCGGCCGCAGTGGCCGTGCGGTTCTAGGCGCTACAGTCTGGAGCCGCGTGACCGCTACGGTCGCAGGTTCGAATCCTGCCTCGGGCATGGATGTGTGTGATGTCCTTAGGTTAGTTAGGTTTAAGTAGTTCTGAGTTCTAGGGGACTGATGACCACAGATGTTAAGTCCCATAGTGCTCAGAGCCATTTGAACCCGAGGACCAAGGGCATGCGCCGCAAAAGGCACACATTAATGTGAACCATCACGTGATCCCTACTCTGCGGGAGAGAGGTGCTTTGGTCTCAACTGTTTTGATGCACAATGGAGCTCCACCTCACATTGTTTGGGAGGTCACACGCTTGCTCCGTAACACATTTGGAGAAAATCGAATCATTGCCCGTTCGTTTCAAACTGCGTGGCCACCAAGATCACCAGATTTGGTACCCCTGTGATTTCTGGCAATGGTGTTGCCTGAAGGATAGGGCTTATTAGCGAGACACACACTGGAGGTTGAAGATGAACATAGCAACATCCCACCTGAGACGTTTCGAGGGAAGTAGACCAATCTCATAGTGCGGTCCCAGGCTGTGCTGGATACAGATTGAGCAACAATCTGGAACGTAAACATGGCACGCAGTTAACAAATATTACCTTCTCATGTGTAAATTAAAACGTGTTTCTTTCAATGGCTAATTTGTTATTTCTCTTCGGCTTGTGCTTACAAAAATTGTCGCAAACTTTCATTGTCCAACGATCACTCCTTTTTCATGGAGGTCCTCTTAAGTGGCCAAAGTTTAAGTATAACCGACCTTACTTATGAGGAGATTATTATATTATATTATCCGTAGGTAATAAAACAGTTTTCTTTGGAAATAACAGTTCCACAGCTGCATTGTTTAATTTTTTTTATTTGTTTGTTCGTTACCACAGCCTCAACCAAAGTAAAAGAAGAAGGAAAGAGTGAGTCTCAGCTTAAAGACACCAGTTTTGGAGACTTCAAAACCGCATTATACTACCATTAATTTATGTGATGTATAATAGGACAGTAATGTGTCCAACAAAGTGTATTTAGGTTGCAGATACTTAGATAATGTGCTAAGTAAAACTTCGGCTTAGAAATGAAAGAGTTGCCCTAGAAGGCAGTAAAACTACTGAGAGGAATAATGATGATACAACACAAAACCTAAATAAAGTATGTAATCAATATACTATGTTGATGAGAACGGACCTTATCTCATGGAGGTCTATTCGATGCCAAGGTAAAAGCCACAGAGTACACGTAATACTGAAGCTTAGAATCACGCACAAGAGAGGATATTAAGGAAAGTGGCGTGGCAACACATTACGAGGTTTAACAGCCCGGCTTACATTTCAGCAAGAATGAGGTCCGCAGGGTGATGGAAGAGAAACCTTCAAATTTTCTTTACGATAAATGGGATCCAGACGTATTTTCGAATACACGAGTAACTGGGGGACAGTCGTCCGACGAACAAGGAAATAAAAATGTTTAACTGCAAAAATGTGATATCTAAAGCAAAAGAAGAAGTTATTGAAAGAGAATGGGAAACAGCCCGGCATTTTCCTTAAGCAACTCAGGGAACCGACGGGAAAGCTACGAGGGGCGTTCAATAAGTAAAGCAACATTTTTCTTTCTCGACCAGTTTCCGTTGGAAAGATGCGAAATTTATTGTAGGACATATCGTTTCATTAAATTGCGACAGGTGGTGCCACTATACGTAGCCTTCAAAATGACGTCTGTAACTGCGGTGCGTTCCAAGCGGAGAGCTCTTATTGAGCTTCTTTTGGTGGAAAACCGGGGCAACGTAGATATTCGTAGGCAGTTGAAAAATGCCTACGTAGACCTGGGAGCGAAGAAAAGCACGGTGAGTCGTCGGGCGAGGCGTCCGCTATCATCGCACAAGCCTGTCCGAACTCCCGCTTGCCGGCATCACACCACCTCTGCTCCGAAGATGAAGTTCAAAGCCGCCACGTCTTCTGGGACTCTGAAGGGGTGTCTCGTGTGTACTGTGCCACTCCTCTTTCGTTATGGGTAGGGGAGACTGTCGGTTACGCGACCAACGCTCTTACCGCCTGAGCTACCAAACACGATTCGAGACACGGGCTCACAGCTTCAGTTGGTATAGTATCTCGTTCCTACATTTCGAATGTGTCAGAACAGGTGGTTAGTGGTGTCTGGGAAGAAATATTTAAAATTTTACCAGGAGGTCTCAGATTCGTCAGTAAACAGTGCAGCAAGTATAGAAATTTGTAAGAAATATGCTGCTTCATCGCTGATATGCAATAAAATCCCACAAAAAGTAGACAATCTGTTCAAAAGTGTCCGTAGATTATTAATATGGCGTGTGTGGACCCTTTGCCCGTATAACGATCTGAACTCGTCTGGGGTACTTTCAGTGTCCTGGAGGAATGGCAGCGTGTTTTTCCTCAAGAGGCGAAACCAGAGTAGGTAGTGATGTTGGAGATTAAGAAAAGTTGATGTTCTAAGTCATCCCGAAAGTACTGCATTGGGTTCGCGTCAGTTCATTTCAAGAATGTCATTGCGCACAAACTATTACTTTACAGAGGCTGCTTCATGAAAGGGTGCGTTGTCATGCTGATGCAGTCATCGTTTCCGAACTGTTCCTCTCTGCTGTAAAATGTGTTCATATCGTTCCACATTTAGCGTTTTCTTGAACGCAATAAGGAGACTACACTCTAACAACGGAAAAAACCTCCATTCATTAACACGACTGTTGGCACTACACACGATGGCAGGTAACGTGCTTCAGGCACTCCCCAAACCCAGACCCTTTCATTGGATTGCCGCGGTGTACAGTGTGATTCATCCACCTCCCGGGGCCTTGGCTCTTTACACCATCTTAAGGGTCGCTTAGCACTGACTACAAAAATGTGTTGCTTATGAGGAGCTGCTTTACCACTGTATCCCATTCCTACGCTCATTCATTGCTAATAGTAGCAAACTGGATATCACGAGTGATTCCGTCCACTGATTTCATGCTATTTTTTACAATCAGCCTCCGCAATGTTGTGCAGTTTCTGTCGTTCGCTACATGAGGCATGACTCGTCCTGGTTTAACTGAGGTTGCTCCTTCACGTCACCTCAGAAACATCTGTCTTGGGCAGCTTTAGAAGAGTTAAAATGCCTTTGGTATATTTGTTAGATAACAACGAATGCTTCTAAACCACTGAGCTCTCCTGGCCGACTCACTCTGCTGTTACTGCTTCTGTACTCACAACACAAAAGTCTCCCATCTCCTTTTATACTGCCGTTTCTCCATATAATGGCCAGTTATGCATTACATAGGGCTGTCCACATACTTTTGATCTGATTGTTAATATCTTGGAAGAGATAGAGCCGCAGAGCAAACAACCGCAAATCGATGGAGGTGGCGTAAACTCCTCCTTCGTGACTTCAGATCCTTTTTTTTCAGCATGCAACCGTATTCGTGACACTGCAGACCTTAACGTAAAGAACCAGGGAGCTATACTGCCTCATCCCACAGACAATGTAAATGGAATTTTAAGATTCAAAACCCCATCAGAAGAGGTATAAAATATGGTGAATCGCAGAAAACCCGCTGATCAGTCTAAAAGCGTGGTCTATGTGGTTTAAGATAATCCGACAGAAGATTGCAACAAACAGCAAGCTGCATCCTGTAGGACTGTGCTTCTTGCTAGTACGCACGCGATGCATCTTAGTAGACTCGTTACAACACCAGATGATGTGTTTCGAGACGCCAGGAATGTGAGAATAGATCAGGCAGAAACATGCTAACATAACAAGAACTCCGGAAAACGCATTCAGACCACAAGACATTTGATTCCTGGACATGCCGTTCTATCACAAAATATACTACGTAAATATACTACGTAACCAGTAATCACACCTAAATCAGCCTCGACGACTGTTGGTAATTACTACGACGCAACATAAAATACTTTACTACAAAACAAAAATACAACGAAATAGGAACGTTACCGTACTAATTTAATAAGACGTAAATAAGATAAAGGTAAAAGAAAAGATAAGAAAGTCGGTAAGAGTATTTCTCATCCGAGGCTAACTTTCAGGGTTTGAGCCCCTGAACCGTGTCGTGTTATAATCTGCCACAAAGTTTAAAAGCAGTGGGCTCTCCCAGTGCAGAATGAAATATCTATCTTAACTCAACGATGATGGCGAACACGGACGAAACTCGTCTCTGCGGCGGACAGTCAACTCTGTCATAGCAACCCGTGGAATCGACCTTATTTGCTGCAGCATGAGCCGATGAGTAGTTCCAATTCTCGGGTGAGGAGCTGCCTTAATTACACATAAATATGCAACTGAGGTAAATTTGTCCATTCGAAGTAGAAAGGCAAATAAACTGTTCATAAGAAGTTTTGTACCAGCTGCATTCTGCAAATGTCAGTGGGCCTAGATTCAAGCGGAGCAGAGAATGAAAGATGAAACCTTAAAAAAATTAGTATACCGCCCACAAAGTGGTGGAGAAGTTGCTGCTCAAGTCAGTCCCGCCCTTCAATCCTTCGATGACAGCTTTACTGAGGTCATCGAGCGTGTAAGGGGGGGAGGGGGGGAGTTCTTGTGTCGACACAGCAGATGCTATGGCCCATCCGAGAGATACATGATCACGGGGTTTACTCTTGCATGACAATCTTGAAAGACAAACTCATCATCGAAAAATTGACAGTAGGGCTGGATCATTGTTTGGAGTATTCTGGCTCGATACTGCATAGTCTTCAAAACGCCGCCGACAGCGATGAGAGGCGTGATACCGACCCAAAACGTCACGACTTCCTGCATACCTGTTGGACTGAATATCTCGGTATCTGACAGCCCCTAGTCTCTTCTAAGACGATCATCAGGTGTCAAACAAATACTGTACTAGTCGGTGAACCGAGCGAGGTGGCGCAGTGGTTAGACACTGGACTAGCATTCGGGAGGACGACGGTTCAATCCCGCGTCCGGCCATCCTGATTTAGGTTTTCCGTGATTTCCCTAAATCACTCCAGGCAAATGCCTGGATGGTTCCTCTGAAAGGGCACGGCCGACTTCCTTCCACATCCTTCCCTAATCCGATGAGACCGATGACCTCGTTGTCTGATCTCCTTCCCCAAAAGAACCCCCCAACTAATCGGTGCAGAGAACCGACACCACTGGACTCAGTTGCACTTGAGATGTATCAGTGCCCATCTTCCTCCTCTGTCACACTGCCTACGGGTATACGCTTTTGTTCGTAATAAGTAAGGATAGAGTCATTTTAAAGTCAGGTGCTGCGATTGCTCTGAAAAATGGCGCGAGGGTGGTTGCTGAGGAGGAAACACGCCTGCCGGGTTTGTCCTTTGGACAAGACCAGGTGGACTGCGACAGGTCGGATTTCACTGATGGGACGGCGCCAGGCGGAACTGCTGATCCTGCAGGGGCTAGCAGTCACTGGTCCCTCCTGCCTTGAGCACCTAGAAAGATATTATAGTCCGCAAAAACACAGAGTCAACGAATCACAGCCCTGCATTTAAATTGCGTATGACCTGGTTACTATAAAAACTAGATCCTAAATTCAAGACGTGTACTGAAAGAGGGTCTGTTTACCAGCAAAAAATACCACTTCGTCCTGAGCGCTTGTGGCTTGTGAATAGACAGTCGTGAGTTGATGCACTGGTTTGAGTATAGTGCTGCACTAAATTGATATTTTGTATACCAGTTACCTTGCTCCATTGATGTTGGTTTTCCATATTCAGGAGCAACCGGTTGTCTAGCCGTATTATTGTAAACAATTAACGTAAGGTAAACAGTGTTTTCTAAAAGTAAGCCAACAATGTATCGTATATGGGTGTGTAACTGTAATAAAAACAATCTTATTATAGCTTAGCTTCGTTTATTGGGAACCTGGTGGCGATCTTAGCACTTTTATTATTTCCTGATGATGTTACTTTACGTGCTGTACGCGTAGAGTCGGGTGTATCCGTTGTGCAATAGGGCACACTGGTGGAGATATAGTTAGAGGTCATTTGTGCTTGAGTAGTCCACCGGACTGTGCACGTTTCTGAAGCTGCACGAGCAAGCTCAGTACAACAATAGCTTCTAGAACCTTCAAAGGTCACACCATCGCAACGCGTAGATGCCACATTGACGATCGAGAACTGGTTGCGCACTGTTACAGTCGACACAGAGCTCTCAGTGCCCTAAAAAATGCAGCGCACAGTTCTACTGCATTCTCTTAGGAGTAAATGCGAGACATTATTTGTAAGTAGTGGTCATCAGATGATGTCGTTGCCCAAGAGCGACATGTGTAAGGCAAATCTTTCTCCTCCGAATTCGAAAATATTTTGTTGAGGTTCAGCTACATGAGGAGAAATAATCAATGGTAAAAAAAAGAAAAGAAAAAAGAAATAGAAACCAGAGCTCTCACGGAAAGATTTAAGGAGAGGTTGTGGGCGGAAGCACGAATAATGGGTGAAGTTTGGATTTTTTTTTCATAAAGGATTTCTTTTATTAAAGTTGGAGTTTTACCACTTTATTATATATACATTTATGTATCAAAATTTGTTATCCAGTGGCCGCTGTAGCCGTTGTCAAAGCATGCGCGTGTCCCGGTTTGCTCGGAGCGTTGTACAGACTCGTCGCTGCTCCGCAAACCCATGAGAACACAACATTCTTATATTAGAATGAATTTGGGTCGCCATCACGATCGGCTTTTGAAAAGTGTCTCGAAAAAGTAATGGCAGCTATTTGAAAAACATGTCACTTTCTTCTACTTTAAAAAAAGTATTTAAAATTCGAATAAAAAAGAACTCTCACTAAGACCTCCTACATTTGATCATCTTTTCTTTAAAAAAAATCAAACGAATCGTTTAATCTGTCGAGCCTCTAGAGCACTTAAAGTGCTGAAAAACGTTGTTTCGGTAAAAACACATTAGGAGTAATAATAAAAAAGAAGTTGTTCAAAACGTGTGATTAATCTGCGATTACAGGACCATAGAGACATCCTTCCTCAAACATGCTTTGGTTCTCAATCTTGTGCTGCTTTTTTTTTTCTTTTTTCAACAAACCGAGACATTCCTTCCTTCGCGGCAGCCGCGCATTTCCCGTCAGATAACTCCGCGAGGTTTTTGCTGTCCGTCCCTACGTTATACATTCGTGGTGTTCGGAGTAGATGAATAGCCTTCGCTGAATATACTCGCAGCTATATATGCAGCTATTTCAACAGTTTTTCCCCACAATGAAGATATTTCGGTACCAGTTTCCAAATGCACTCGTTGAAGCTCTAATTGTCGTTTTACATACTGGCGCCGGTGCATCTTTTAAGTAAATCTTCATTGGTCAGAAATCTGTATGCTGGTCGAATCTTTTCTTGAACTAATTCATCAAATGCCTACAACTGCCTTTATTTCCGTGAGCACACGGTTCCATTCGACACTCTGTATTCGAAAATACTTTAATGATAAAAAAATCCTTTGGAATGCATAACGCATATACCTCAGGGATGTAACATATGAAAGAAAATCCATTTTTTCATCGGGATCAACCAGAACCTCCCTTTAAGTGTTTGTTTTTCCCACCCGCTGTTTGAGAGTGAATAGGTAGAGAAATAGCTCGAAGATGGTCCGATGAAACCTCTGCTAGGCACGTTATTGAGAATTACAGGTAGTCATGTAGATGCTGATGTAGATGTTCTGTGTATCATGATAGCAGTTGGATATTCAAATGATATCGCTGTAATGGACACCAAATAAGCTACGGTAGTGAGAACCTTTATTGCCATAAGAGGGCAATGTGTGCACTATGTAAGCTTAAAATGACCATTGCAAGCATGTTGACAGCCTGTGCAGTATAATGAAGCCGCCCTGTCCCTGTCACGATTGGGCACACAACGCACTCTGTTGAACTTCACTGAGAATGCTCGTTTACTTTAACGTTCATTACAGTGGTGCTCATACTCAGCAACTTACTTTGCTCAAAAGAATATTAAGAAAGAGGTTTATGATAAAAAAACACAAATTATGCAAGTCATGAGGGAAGCTCTAGAACTTTTTTCAGCAGTTGACATTTTGTATCGTTATTACACGATGCCTTACCTCGTTTCAGTGCATGGCACTCGAATCTGTTAAGCTATCCGAGTAGAAACAGTTGGAAATTTTCCGGCAGGAGACGAGTGTACGCAAGCCGCTCGCTCCCTCGAGTTTAAAACACGTGGCCGCCCGCTCCCTGGAGCCGCTAGAATTACTGCAGCCCTCTGCTATATACTAGATAACACTCTCTGTCGGGAGGGTTAAAGCTGAATCCTCTCACATGTCGAAAGCTGAAAGGGAAGGGGTGCTCATACATTCTTTAAACAATGCTCTAAAGTCGGAAGCAGTGGTGCGCGAACTTTCGTGGGCTTGCAGTTTACAAACACTGGTAGTAGTATGTAAATTTGCAGGATTGACCGCGTCATGTTCTTCTTCGGTTTCTTCTTACACAATCGACTTTTTACCTTTTAGCTTATCTTATTCAGGATCCTCTGGTGTTGTCGGTTAGCTGAAGACTGTGGTGGTAGTAATTCATTTATCTGTGAATCAGTTTTACAAGCATATGAGACACGTCACGGTAATACAGATTAAGAGCAAAAAGCATAATTCACGTACAGGGGGGAGGAACATTATCTAAAAATGATGTCTGAGCGTAGAATCGAGAATAGTTTTTTAAATAACCATGGGTCTGAAGTGTTTGTATCGAAATTAATGTTCCTCAGTCACTAGGTAAATCAGCTCGAACTAAAGGCTTCAGCTGAAGAGTCAAAGATAGACAAACGTGAAATTCCTGTCCTCGGCTGGTTACGTCAGACGCGAATATTCTGAGACGTGTACCGGATAGCTGAAGCTTGGCTGTTCAATCAGCTGCGCTAAAATTAACGCAATGCCATTAATTTGTTTGGATAATACAGGATGTACAGCGAAGGAGTCACTGATTTCAAAATTAAATATCTCGGAAACTAAAAGTGCATCAAACGGTATGTTTATTTTGAAATCTGTAGTAAGAGTTTTGTACAGACGTTATACAGGTATTTTGAAATAGTTTGAAAAGCTATGAAACTTCCCCTTCAAAAATTAAAAATGACAGTGCTGGAAAAACTCTTACGTTATTTGATTTTCAAGCAGCTGAGCAAAACTGAACGTTCTCAGACATTTCTCTCTTTACTTATTCTGATCATCACTAAACTGATACACAATATTTTAGCGCAACGCAGTCTGCCTTCCAGTAATCCTTACAGAAGAATGGCCCTGACTAACAATAATCTATACCTTTCATGAATCACTTACCTTACAAAAAATCGAGCGAGGTGGCGCAGTGGTTAGCACACTGGACTCGCATTCGGGAGGACGACGGTTCAATCCCGTCTCCGGCCATCCTGATTTAGGTTTTCCGTGATTTCCCTAAATCGCTTCAGGCAAATGCCGGGATGGTTCCTTTGAAAGGGGACGGCCGATTTCCTTCCCCATCCTTCCCTCACCCGAGCTTGCGCTCCGTCTCTAATGACCTCGTTGTCGACGGGACGTTAAACACTAATCTCCTCCTCCTCCTCCTCCTTACAAAAATCTTGGTTACTTGAACTACTACAATACAAAATGGTTCAAATGGCTCTGAGCACTATGGGACTCAACTGCTGAGGGCATTAGTCCCCTAGAACTTAGAACTAGTTAAACCTAACTAACCTAAGGACATCACAAACATCCATGCCCGAGGCAGGATTCGAACCTGCGACCGTAGCGGTCTTGCGGCTCCAGACTGCAGCGCCTTTAACCGCACGGCCACTTCGGCTGGCTACTACAATACAGCGAGCGCCAATACTGCCAGGTAAATAAGAGATTCTAACTACTGAAGGGACTAACTACTGATAGGCATAGTTAGCAAATGAAAGATTTTTATAGAGAACAAACAATGTATTTACCTTAATAGTGTTCAAAAGTCATTATACAGGGAGAGTCACCTAACGATACCGCTGGATATATTTCGTAAACCACATCAAATACTGAAGAACCGATTCCACAGACCGAACGTGAGGAGAGGGGCTAGTGTAATTGTTTAATACAAACCATACAAAAATGCACGGAAGTATGTTTTTTAACACAAACCTACGTTTTTTTAAATGGAACCACGTTAGTTTTGTTAACACATCTGAACATATAAACAAATACGTAATCAGTGCCGTTTGTTGCACTGTAAAATGTTAATTACATCCGGAGATATTGTAACCTAAAGTTGACGCTTGAAACCTCCGACGTTCAGTTGCGTGTTGTAACAAACACGGGCCACGGTCGGCGAGCAGCATCTGCAGGGACATGTTTACGATGACGACCGTGTTTACGAGTGTGGCTGTAGTGCACTGTTGTGGTTTGGTCTAGCTGTCGCAGTGTCCGCATGTAGCGCTTGCTGCTATTGTTATTCTGCATTCGTCTCCGCTCTCAGACCAACTGTAGTACACCGTGTTACCAGACGTCTGTGATAGTGTAGAGTTGTAGGAACTGTGACCATGGTGTATTCGAACTCTGAAAAGGCGGAGATGATACTCATCTATGGCGAGTGTCGACGAAATGCAGCATAAGCCTGCAGGGTGTATGCAGAACGGTACCCGGACAGAGAGCATCCAACGTGCCGCACATTGCAAAACATCTACCGCCAACTGTATGCAACAGGTATGGTCGTAGCACGCAAACGGGTCCGTAACAGGCCCGTCACAGGAGAAGCGGGTGCAGTTGGTGTGTCAGCTGCTGTTGCCATGAGCCCACACAAGAGTACACGGGACATTGCGAGAGCCGGTGGACTGAGTCAAAGTAGTGCCATGCGCATACTGCATCGTCACCGCTTTCACCCGTTTCATGTGTCGCTACTTCAGCAATTACATGGTGATGACTTTAATCATCGAGTGCAATTCTGTCAATGGGCATTAACAGAGAATGCGTTGCAGTTCTACCTGTTTACCGATGAAGCGGGTTTCACAAACCACGGGGCAGTGAATCTACGGAACATGCATTACTGGTCCGTGGACAATCCTCGCTGGCTCAGACAGGTAGAGCGACAGCGACCGTGGACTGTAAATGTATGGTGCGGAATCATTGGCGACCACCTCATTGGTCCTCACTTCATCGCAGGGGCCCAAACAGCCGCAACATACATCGCGTTTCTACAGAATGATCTGTCAACGCTGCTCGAAAATGTCCCACTGGAAACGCGTCGACGTATGTGGTATCAGCATGATGGTGCACCTGCACATTCCGCAATTAACATTAGGCTGACCCTTGACAGGATGTTCGACGGGCGTTTCATAGGACATGGAGGACGCATAAATTGGCCAGCCCGTTCTCCTGATCTTACACCTCTAGACTTCTTTCTGTCGGGTACGTTAAAGGAGAATGTGTACCGTGATGTGCCTACAACCCCAGAGGATATGAAACAACGTATTGTGGCAGCCTGCGGCGACATTACACCAGATGTACTGCGGCGTGTACGACATTCATTATGCCAGAGATTGCAATTGTGTACAGCAAATGGTGGCCACCACATTGAACATCTATTGGCCTGACATGTCGGGACACACTCTATTCCACTCCGTAATTGAAAACGGAAACCACGTGTGTACGTGTACCTCACCCCTCATGGTAATGTACATGTGCGTCAGTGAAAAAGACCAATAAAAAGGTGTTAGCATGTGGACGTAATGTGGTGTTCCAGTCTCTTCTGTCCCTAAGGTCCATCACTACGTAATTCGGTGCTCTCCGATACACACGATCGAACAGCGGAGGAGTGGTACTCAAGCGTCAACTTTAGGTTACAATATCTCCGCATGTAATTAACATTTTACAATGCAACAAACGGCACTGATTATGTATTTGTTTATATGTTCAGATGTGCTAAGAGAACTAACGAGGTTCCATTTCAAAAAACGTAGGTTTGTGTTAAAAAACATACTTCCGTGCATTTTTGTATGGTTTGTATTAACCAATTACACTAGCCCCTCTCCTAACGTTCGGTCTGTGGAATGGATTCGTCAGTATTTGAAGATCACAGACCGAACGTGAGGAGAGGGGCTAGTGTAATTGGTTAATACAAACCATACAAAAATGCACGGAAGTATGTTTTTTAACACAAACCTACGTTTTTTGAAATGGAACCTCGTTAGTTCTCTTAGCACATCTGAACATATAAACAAATACATAATATATATATATATTTTCTCATTCTAGTTTGTGTTAACCGTTTTGTGCTGTTACATTGCCTCGTCCCTTAATTTATGTATCTGAGCTCAATAGACTTAAGTTAGCTTAAGAGGGTTGTGTTATATGTAGTCTTAGAAATTTCCTTTTTCTGACAGACACATGTCCAGATCGTCAGCTCTCAAAACTCTGGCATCTCACTCCCCACATCCACCACTGCTGGCGGCTCACCTCCGCTGTTCACATCCAACTGCCCAACACTACATAAGCGAATATTCCAACAATGAGTCCAACTAGCCACAGACTGCACACAGCGCAGTCAGCCGTTTTCATACAGAGCACTACGTGGCGTTACCAATATAAAAACCTAAACAGCCTACTTACATAGCCCCCATGCTCCCCACAAAATATTTTACAAATTGTTTTGGTCAGTGGACAATACTGATTTGATTAAATTTTTCATAATTACAATAACAAAGATATCAAACACACACACTTATTGATACAATGTTGGTCTAAAGCGAAATTGTCCTCACAGTCCTTAAAGACAGTCCTGATCATTTATCAGAGTAAGAATGATAGTTTTATGCACAAGTCTGAGCAATAAAAGAAAGTGCACAAGGAAGTAGGGAATTTCCATGCGGTCTTGGAGAAGTAATGTTGTCCTTCCAACGGAAAGGCAGTGGTAGCTCTTGACATGCAGACAGGCAATGGGCCACAACAGAGCAAATCCACAGCAGAGTCAGTCGAAGTTTTGAAGAATATTGGTAGGTAGGTCACCACAGAGCAGACCCGCAGTATTTCTTGTAGAGATGATGGTATTAGTGGGCCACCACAGCTGCAGACTCACTGTAGTCCTGGTAGAGATTATGGTATTGGTGGGCCACCACAGGTGGAGACCCACTGTAGTCCTTGTAGAGATGACCAGCAGCCATCCGTTGCGACTGTGCGGGTGCACAGCCACCATTGAAGAGTCTTGCGGATAATATAGCAAGTCCATTAACCACCACTTGTGCACTCACAAACCTTTTTGAATGTCCTTAGAACCAGCAATGCTTTTAACCAGTCCCTTGCTGAACTATCAACGCACGTGTGAGCACTAACAGTCCCTTTTTTTTTTTTAACTTCTCACATATTGTGCGTATACTATGACCAACAGAAACGTGTGCAGTGAAATGAAACACTACTACGTACTTAATTTGAAGAACTGGTGTCTATACAGTTACAAATTTACGGCATAAGAATACATTTATAAAGGTAGAGAAAACATCAGTATAGAACATAATAATACAGATAACAAGTGTAGTAATACAGGTTTTACAAAATAATTGAAATAAACATATACATCAGTGTTACAGGAATTATGACATAAGTAAATAAATCAAGGATGAGAATATCTTTCGAAGCATTAACTTCACACATGAGCATTAAAAACAGAACAGAATAAATAATGTCTGAACACCTTTACAAAGTAAAGAACATATTATTAATGCAAATTATATTTGCAGATAACAGTATTCCTCATCATAGTGAATGTAGCTCAGTATTAGAAAAATTCTATAACGTAACTCTTATCAGATAAACACATAAAGACAGGAAGAACACAAATACACAAGGGTACACAAAGACATAACGCAATAGCACAAAAGGAAAGCACAGGGTTTGTTTTCAGTGTGACATTTGGTACTGCAGTCCAACCCAAAACTTCATTCCATAGATATTTCCTCTTATTTCAACATTTTTTCCGCAAGAAAGTCCTATCTAAGCACGCTTTCTGTATTTTCCATTATCTTGCCTCATCATTTGCTTCCAAGAAAATCTTACCTAAACCTGTTGTCCCTAAACTGTACTTTCTTTGTTCATATCCTCTTTCAAAATAATTATTCTTCATTGTACACTACTTTTTGGCCAAACTCTTTTCATATAACTTGTCAATTCATTCTTTCCCTGTTCTTCATAGTTAGTTTCTTATATAATATCCCCCTCTTAAGCTAACTTAAGTCTATTGAGCTCAGATACATAAATTAAGGGACGAGGCAATGCAACAGCACAAAACGGTTAACACAAACTAGAATGAGGAAAAATGCATAGTTGCAAAGCAAGCAGCAATAAATATAAATTATCAAAGTAAATGCAACATTACAACTAATATGAGCCAACATGCAGCAACAAGAAAAATAAATTAGTAGTAAAACTGGCTTAGCAGAGTAATACAAAGTGAAAGTCAGTAGGACTATGCCTGGCAAACAGCAGCAGCAAATGCAATAACTTATACCTAATTATGACAAAGCTCAAGCAGAAAAAATATTACAGTAAAGACAGGAAATGTCTAATACCTATGTCACATCTTAACACTGGAATGATGCATTGCAATAACTTACTCTACCAAACAAGTTACTAAGTCGTCAAAAAAAAACTATATATGCACTTACTGTGAGGGGAAATGTCTATTTGCGCTCCCTTTTTTTTTAAGAAAGTAGATCATAAATTTATTATTTAATGGATCTGTAGACAGAAAATATTGACATTAGTACATCTATTAAATTTTATTTTAACCAATGCTGCAGCACAGCTAGAAACTAGATATCAAACAAAATAGGCAAATATATACAAGGGAAAGGATAAAGATGTCATTTACTAGCCATATGGCATCTCATAAGGCAGTAAAAAATCTCTCAAGTAGAAAGACACTAGTCATAATCAGGTGTGTAGACATATAATATTTCTCATCATTTCATGAGTCATTTCAGTAAATATCAGAAAGTGCGAGCTCCAAACTGTAATCATATGTTTTCAAGTATGAGCGTGTCGTATTTGCGATGCTTTCTACAAAGAAATGTCAATAACGAGGTTAATGGCCTCTTTTTCATACAACTGTGCCTCTGAAAGGCACACACTAATGGATTTTATCCAGGCGATTGTCGTGTGTCAATGTCACCTACCTTCCTTACTGAAATATTTGCAACAGTAGTTTCTGAGTTTCTGCTACGGTGACAGTTTGATGCAAATAAAATTTCACAGGTTGAAAAATTACAGTAGAAATGTGTAGATCCGAAATCTCATGAATAGCAATGTCTAAAAATTTCTGTCAGCATAGTGGTATTCACATTCAAGCAGGTACACACATTTCATAACTCTTAAAGTACGATTCTTGGTTTTTAACATCCTTTTCACAAACCAGAGTCCCTAACCCCTACTCATTATTCATATTCATATAAACATGTAATCACATTCCTCATATAGCATCATCTTATTGATCATAAATACCGGGTTATTACAAATGATTGAAGCGATTTCACAGCTCTACAATAACTTTATTATTTGAGATATTTTCACAATGCTTTGCACACACATACAAAAACTCAAAAAGTTTTTTTAGGCATTCACAAATGTTCGATATGTGCCCCTTTAGTGATTCGGCAGATATCAAGCCGATAATCAAGTTCCTCCCGCACTCGGCGCAGCATGTCCCCATCAATGAGTTCGAAAGCATCGTTCATGCGAGCTCCCAGTTCTGGCACGTTTCTTGGTAAAGGAGGTTTAAACACTGAATATTTCACATAACCCCACAGAAAGAAATCGCATGGGGTTAAGTCGGGAGAGCGTGGAGGCCATGACATGAATTGCTGATCATGATCTCCACCACGACCGATCCATCGGTTTTCCAATCTCGTGTTTAAGAAATGCCGAACATCATGATGGAAGTGCGGTGGAGCACCATCCTGTTGAAAGATGAAGTCGGCGCTGTCGGTCTCCAGTTCTGGCATGAGCCAGTTTTCCAGCATGTCCAGATACACGTGTCCTGTAACGTTTTTTTCGCAGAAGAAAAAGCAGCAGTAAACTTTAAACCGTGAGATTGCACAAAACACGTTAACTTTTGGTGAATTGCGAATTTGCTGCACGAATGCGTGAGGATTCTCTGCCGCCCAGATTCGCACATTGTGTCTGTTCACTTCACCATTAAGAAAAAATGTTGCTTCATCACTGAAAACTAGTTTCGCACTGAACGCATCCTCTTCCATGAGCTGTTGCAACCGCGCCGAAAATTCAAAGCGTTTGACTTTGTCATCGGGTGTCAGGGCTTGTAGCAATTGTAAACGGTAAAGCTTCTGCTTTAGCCTTTTCCGTAAGATTTTCCAAACCGTCGGCTGTGGTACGTTTAGCTACCTGCTTGCTTTATTCGTCGACTTCCGCGGGCTACGCGTGAAACTTGCCCGCACGCGTTCAACCGTTTCTTCGCTCACTGCAGGCCGACCCGTTGATTTCCCCTTACAGAGGCATCCAGAAGCTTTAAACTGCGCATACCATCGCCGAATGGAGTTAGCAGTTGGTGGATCTTTGTTGAACTTCGTCCTGAAGTGTCGTTGCACTGTTATGACTGACTGATGTGAGTGCATTTCAAGCACGACATACGCTTTCTCGGCCCCTGTCGCCATTTTGTCTCACTGCGCTCTCGAGCGCTCTGGCAGCAGAAACCTGAAGTGCGGCTTCAGCCGAACAAAACTTTATGAGTTTTTCTACGTATCTGTAGTGTGTCGTGACCATATGTCAATGAATGGAGCTGCAGTGAATTTATGAAATCGCTGCAATCATTTGTAATAGCCCTGTATATCTCAACATCATAATACACATCGTTGTCGTAATAATATCATCATAGCACGTCAATCACATCTCAAAATCGACACAGCTTCTTTCAATAATTTCAAAACCTAAAAACATCTTCTCTGCTCGTTTCAGTAGTGTCATCTACCTCAAAAGTACTTCAAAGATCATGATCCCATACAAAATACATCATTCAATGCTCTCATAGTATCACAGTGGTTCTTAAAAAGCATGAACAGTTCACAAAGTACAGAAAAAATACAATTTCATAAGTGTGAATTAATTTAACTGTGTCACTGACGCAGAAAGAAACATGTTTGTCTCTCTTAAATGATCAGATAGCTGTGTATTTCTGTGTTAGAGAAATATGGTACCAATGTGTAAAGTTGTATAAGCAAATACCATATCAGCTAGGGCTCCTAGCGCTTGCCACACGTTTAATACACAAAGTAGGTGTGTACCCCCTGGGATTAATGTAATTATACCCTCAGGTGTTACAGATTACAGCAACGGAACGAAATGTATCACCAAAAACCTTCTTTGTATCTTCGTAATTCAAGAATCTTTCTAAACAAACGTTCCAAGTACAAAAATTAATCACTCAAATACGTGTACTGCAGATCTAAACTGTGCGTCTTGTTGTAAGATAATCTCTATCATTAGTTAACGGTAAAAATGTGCCAAGTGTCGTAGTTATCGTCCTCCGTAAGGAAAGTTCTGCAGAAGACAATGTACTTGCCTCGTCATAAACAAAAGTGAAATCCTATACTTATAGATATCGTAGTTATTACGGACATTACCATGACCAAGAAAGTACTGTACTGTAATGTATTGTTGTGTTACGAAAAATACCTATCTCACTGTAGATATGTCAGAAAAGTAATTACGAAAACATGTTTTACTTTCAAGAAAGAATGTAGAAAAACTGTGCAGATATAAAACAGATACAGCACAAAAGCAACAATGTGAATTTTGTCACTCGTTAGTAGTGTCATGATATAATTTTGTAGCTGTCAAAGAAACCAAATATTAAGTCATCTGTAATCTCTCAGAAAGTACTTTAAATATAGAATGTCTTTTCAAGTAAACCAAAATGATGAATTAAAGTTTCATTAGCAGTATATGTTCTAAGTATGTAAGCCTTATAGTCGTTACGTAATCGTACAAAGAAAAAGCAAGAATGTACACACAATAACACTGTGTCGTCTGTTCACTACAAAAATGCATTCGTAATTACTGTCTAAATAAGTTCCCTAGGTTAACTTTAAAACATTGTTGCATGTTAACAGTTTCTAAGTGTGGCCAAGCGTACTAGTAATGTGAAGTGAAAGATTTTATGGCAAAGACTAAGTTAAAAAGCAGATTATCTCTCAAAAACGGTTTTACATGTGAAATGTGGTGCAATACTTTACTCTTCCTAGTATGCAGAGTTTCACCTTCAACGCAATTATCAAGTGGTATACGTCGGATTTTGTAAGGTCCATTGTAAATCAGAAGGAATTTGTGACTCAGGTGTTTCTTATGTGACAATGAATGAGCTTTAACGATAACTTTCTGACCAATATATAGTTTCTTTGAATTTGCTTTACCGTGTAGTTTTCTCCTTCTGTCTACAGCAGAATTTATATTTTTAATAGCCAAATCAATTATGTCTTTGTGTCGAAGTTTACGTATATTCGGAAAAGGCACAAGCTCTCTGATTCTGTTTGGTGGTTCTTCATTCTTCAGTACAAGAATAGGTGGTAAAGCAGTGGTGTCATGAGGCATTTCATTGAGTACATTTTGAAATAAGTGTAAATATCTGTCCCAATATTGATGCTTTCTGTTACAATAAAGTCTGTAAAGCTTATTGATTTCTTTCATAATCTGTTCAGACGGGTTAAAATGCGTGAGTATAATGAAAAAAAAAGGTTTGATTTTATGATTCGGAAGCATGCGTGACCGAACAGCAGATCTGAATTGCGGTCCGGTATCTGAAATGACTTTAGCAATGTCTCCAACTTCACGTAAGAAATTTTTAACAAAGGCGTTGGATACAAACCGCCCAGTGGCTTTACGTAACGGAGTGAAAGAAACACATTTTGAAGTAAGTTAAACAGTGACTAGAACATAGGAAAATCCATTTGATGTTCTGATAAGGGGTCCTAAGAGATCAACAACACCAAATTCTTTTAATTTAGAAGGAATGATAGGAAACAACGGAGCACGATGTGAGATAGTAGATGGTTTAGCTTTTTGACAAAGTTTACAAATAGACAAGACTCTCCGAATTCTCTTTTCCATATTGTTAAAATAACAAGTCGTCAGAAGAATATGATAACATTTTTGTGGACCAAAATGTGCGTAGCTGAAATAAATGTACCAGATGAGCTTATTAACAAAATCGTCAGGAATGCAAAGTACCGATAGATTGTCATCAACAGTGCAACGTTTGAAAAGTATGTTGTTTCTAACCAGATAATAATGCAGAATCTGTGTGTGTGTCTTTTCATGCCATTTACTTTTGTTGTCCCTCCAAATCGGAACCTTATCTTGTTCATAAGCAATGTCCTTTAAAGGCGTAGTGATGAAGTTTTCAAAGGCGACTTTCTGAATGTAAAGAAAACTGAAATTTTTTTCGAGGCTTGCCTTCTGTGTTACTTTTCTTAAGCCCAGCCGGTGCACGTGATAGTGCGTCCGCAACAATGTCCTCCTTGTCGGGAATGTAGACTATTGTGAAGTGGAATTCTTGCAGAAACAATGTCCAACGTTTTAACCCGTCATTATTTAATTTTGAAGACATAAGAAATTGTAATGCACGATGATCACTGTATGCTTTTACGTGTTTACCAGAAAGAGGGAAACGCAATTTGTTAGATGCCCAAATAATAGCTAAAGCTTCTAATTCTGCAACGGAATAATTTTTTTTTCACATTCTGTCAGCACGCAACTAGCAAAAGCAATGGTTTTCTGAACAGTAATGTCATTTTCTATGGCTTCTTAATGGGCACTAAGACCGACTTTAGAAGAATCCGTGCTAAGGCAGAAATCTTGTGACACATTTGGGTGAGCTAGGATTGGCACATTAAGTAGCGCTCCTTTTAAAGAATTGAATTCCGACTGTGCCTGTTTGTCCCAGTTCCAAATAGTACTTTTTCCAGTAAGAGAACAAAGTTTTCGTGTTACTACAATTTGCGTATTGAGAAAACGACGGTAAAAATTTACGAGACCTAGAAAAGTGCGGCCTAGTTTTTTTGCGGATGGGACTGGAATGGGTCTGATTGCTTCTAACTTTTCAGGATCCGGTAGAATGCCTTCAGAAGAAATAATGTGTCCCAAAACCTTCACCTTTGTCCTACCGAATTCAGACTTTTCCAGGTTAACTGTAATTACAGATTCTGCAAAAATACGCAACACACTGTTGAGGATGCGATTATGTTGTTCCCATGAGGCTTCTGCTATTAGAATATCATCCACATATAAGGGGATGTGACGTTTTAAGAACTCAGGTAATATGGAATTTAGCCCAGGAATGATTGCTGCCGAAGAAATGTTCAAACCAAAAGGAAGTTTCAGAAATTGCGAAATTGATAACAAACGCCGAAACAAAGAACAGCTGTGTATTTTCTACATTCTGGATGAAGTTCGATCTGATAAAAGCTGGATCTGAGATCAATACAGGGCAACACTTTTACACCATTAAAATTTTGAAGAAGTTCTTCCAACGTTTGCGGCCTGTCTGTTTCAGGAATGATGATAGTATTGATTTGTCTCGAATCTAAGACAAGCCTGATCGATCCATTTTTCTTCTCAACAACATGTAATGGATTGTTGTATGAGCTTACCGCAGGCTCAATAATGCCCTCGTCAAGCATAGATAGTGTTTCTGTTCTAACACGGTCCCTGTAATGTGCCGGAATTACGTATGGTCTAACATAAAATTTAGTATGCTGACGAACACGAAACTGGTACTGAAATCCCTTGATTGTTCCTGTTTTGTGAATAAAAACTGTGGAAAGCGATCGTAAAATGTCAAAAAGGTCCTGCCTATCAGTGTCATTACAGTTTTCAATTGTTGGAATTTTATTCTAAATTAAGTCAGTAGTACCAAATACGTCGTCGATATCATCCCTGTCAACACTTGCTGAGTGATTGTTAGTGTCAAGGTTCGTGGAAAATTCCGAACTGTTGTCTAACAAGAGGTAGAGCCGATTAATTTCCTCGTCATGGTTTGAGAGCCGATCTTCAAATTTCAAAGCTATTGACTTACCTTCTTTCTCTAAACTTATTTCAGCATCGTGAAAGTTTAAGATTGCTTTGTATTCATTCAAAAAGTCTACTCCCAATATAATTTATATCGACAATAATGGAACGATAAGAAAGTTCATAGAGAATCTATGGTTTTGACAAAATAATTCTAAATTAGTTTGCTGGCGTACATCTACACTTTTTCCAAAAATTGCACCTTGTAATTTAATCTTCCGTAAAGGAAGTGTAGGGCAATCGTTCGACGTGTTGCATTTGCTAAAAGCTGTTTCACTAATTACTGAAATGGGACTGCCAGAGTCAAGTATTGCCATAAATTTTACGTCATTTACTGTAATGTGAATTACAGGATATGCAATGTTGTTCTATTTTATGTCGTGTTCTTGGAGTAAGATGTTCCTAATGTCTTCCTTTTTTACGTAATTAATAGCCACAGCAGCTCCGTCGTCAGCTCCATAAGTATGTCTTGTGGCTGCCAGCTGTGTGAGTCATTGTCTACTGTCTTTTTGTTGTCTCTTGTCGCTATTGAGATTTGGAGATCTAACTTCTACAATTTCAACTTGTCGACAGGGCCCTTCCCTGTTTGCATCCCGACAGATCTTATTAAATTCTGGTCTGTTGTCAAGATAATATCGTCTTTCGTCTTGTCGGTAGTTTCCGTAGTTTCTTTCTCGTCCGTCACATGGTGGAGAATTTCTCCCGGAATCGTAATTGCGAGGTGGACCGTTGCGTCTGAAGCTATTCTGCCACCCTTCATAATAATTTTGATTCCCATATTGTCTGTTTCTATGATTGTCTCTGTCATAGTCATTACCATGGAGAGGCGATCTTTCCCTGTAATTATTATCTCTCTGCCAACGGTTGTCATAGGGGTGGTGTGTGTTTTGGTCACGATTTGCGTTGTAAGAATAGCCTTGTCGTGTCCAGTTATTATTTCTTTCGTCACAGAATTGTGACGGATGTGACTAGTAATTGTTGTTCTCCTGGTTTCGCATCCCGCGATTGTCAGCGTCAGTTTCCAATTCTTGTTAGAGTCCCTGAAAAGCTTCAGTGTCGTCTTTACAACGTCCTGCCAAAATAATATGTCTCAAATGTTCAGGCAATTTGATTAAGCAAATGCGGATGAGTTCTGAGGGTCTGTATGGGTTTGACAGGTACTGATTCTTGTGCAAAATGCCTTCAAAATATTTGACAGGACTGGAAAATTCAGATTGTTCAAAGTGTTTCATCATTATGATGAAACACTTTACTCGGTCTTGAGTAGCTTGAGACCAATATGTTGAGAGGAAGGCATGATAAAATTCTCCTTCAGTGTGACAATCGCCAATGACCGAACGCATTCTTACAGCAGGTTCATTTTCCAAATAGCCACACATAAATTCCAATCTGTGGTCTAATGAGCAGTTGGGAGGAAAACAATGAGAGAATTGATGAAGCCACGCTTGTGGATGAATGTCGTTGCCAGAATTCTTAAACGTTTTGAATTTACGTGTAGTAATAAACAGATTATAGTCAAAATTATCATATCGGCGAGTCGCATGTCGGTCATTGTTACGTCGTGTCGGTGGTTCCATCTCAAAATTCGGTGCACCTTGCCAATTTCTTTCATAATTTCCGAAATGCCCTGTGTTATTATTTTGTGGCTTTTCCGTATTTTTAAGTCCCTCTTCCCGTATTGGAGTGTGAGTGTTCTCTGAAATATATAATTCTTGTATTACTTGTACCAACTGATCTTGTACTTCCAGGATTTCTCTTTTGTGTTGCGCATTAATTTGATTCTGATTTTGTTTGAATTTCCTAATTCGTTCGTACTCTTCTGTGTCAGCAAAGGCTACTGGTCGTGTGTCATTCAGATAATCATCTACCTTCGTAGATAAATTATTTAGCTGATCCGAAAGTTCGACTACTTTCTCGGATAATGAACTGATATCCTCTGTGTGTCTTTCTGAACCAAGTTTCTGAGTGTCCATTTGTGTCGAAACCGTATTTACTGTGTCCTTTAAGTTTTCCTGAGTTTTTTCAAGTTTTGTAACCGAATCGGTAGATGCAACTGAGACAATATTAGCTTGCAAGGTGTCGTGATTTTCATGAACAATAGTTTGCAGTTCTTTTATGGCTGCTTCGTGACTCTGAAATGCATTTTCATGACGCGAAAAAATAGGTTGAAAATGCTAACAAATTTGTGTTTTTACGTCATTACAGACTTTTTGGCATTTCGATTCGATTTTAAGGAAGTCAGCAGTTAAATCTTCACGTGTTTGTTCAAGCGTTTGCTCAATTTTGTTTAACTTTTGAAGATTTTGTTCCATTGCGGCTAACTTTTGAAGCTGTTGTCCCATTTGTTGCATTAATTGTAATAACAATGCACTGGTGTCTGAAACATGTTCCTCTGTACTTTTCTGCAATGCATTTGCAGCGGCAACATTCGCATTTTGAAAATCAGAAAATGTGTCTTGACCTGATTGAGAAACGGGTAATGACGCAAAACCTGAATCTACAGTATTTGCAAGATTGTGTCCTGTAATTTCGGATTCCTGGGGCGAGCAGTTGCCGACCCATCGATCGACAATACTACCCTGTTCACTAGCTGTTTCACTGTGTACACCATTATTTATCGCCTGGTCCATTTCCCTATGCACAATTACCAAATTACTATTCTGAATATTTGTTAATTTATTACACGGTGGCGCTAACACACTACTCCCGTCTTCACTGTCATTTCTCAATTTACTTTGCAGGCCTGCAGGCAAGCGACTAGCACGAGTTTTGGTGTTCTCGTAATGGTAAGTCATTTTAGATTATAAAAACAAACAGTTTAGTACTGATTACGTGGTAAATAGGTGTATTAGTGTGCCTTTTAAGCGTACCATTAAAGGTCTCATTTTTCTTTCCGTAATATAGCAGAAAACGCGAAAAGATCGTACAGTCATATTTTCTGTTTACGTTTTGCCGCAGCAAATCTATAGAATTTCGTTTAGTTGTTCTTTGCTCTCTCCAGCAATTTAACTGTAGCATACCTCTTCATTTTTTAACTCACTATTGCGGAAAGTAGCGTAAATTACGCAAGGGTCACGTGTAGGCCAGATTGTGGAACCATATTTTCGTGTTTATCTGTAATTTAACTGACTTATGCTTAATAAACTATTACGTTTATCATGAGTGAAATGTGTTCGACTTGCCGTATAATTGTTAGGTCGGGGCTTTGGTGTGATGGGTGCTGTAGTTTTTTCCATGTGGGTGACTGTAGAGGCATGGGAATAGGGGAAGTAAATGAGACTCATCTGTGGTTTTGTAGGATTTGTAGTAGAGATAGGAAGATACTAGAACAGGAGGGGAAAATTAACCGCCCTTCAGGCTGATTTAGAGAAGGCCAGGGGAAATCTTGACAGGTTAAGGAGGGAGAAGGGTAAAGAGAGGTGGGAAGTGGCAACAGGCAACGGGAGGAACAGGTCTAGAACTTTGTCTGGCAGCTTTGTGGTGAATATAGAAATAGATTTGACCTGTTGCTTCAGTCAGAAGCTGGTGAACCTCAAGCAGTTGCAGGTGTAGACAGGGCACAACAAACTTTCAGTAGCAAATTGAAAAGTAAGAACCTAGGGAAATCAGTAAAGAAAAAGAAAGTGTTGTTGTTAGGTAGAAGAGGTGTTGGCCAACTTTTGCAGGATGAACTAGGATCAGAATGCCAGGTCACCAATTTTTTTTTAACCTACTGCTGGTTTGGAGCAGGTGACAGAGGATTTAGAATCACTTTGCAAAGATTTCTCTAAGGAGACACCGTGGTTGTAGTGGGTGGGGCAGGTAATAGCATTGACAAAGATCCTGGGTACTGTATGGAGTGTGACCTGGCAAAGATTGCATCAGCATTGAAGCATACTAGTGTTGAGTTTCTATCTGTTCTTGGGCGCCATGACCGCCCTCATTTGAACTCTTCTGTCAAGAGAATTAATTTGGAGTTGGAACGGCTGCTTATATCGGGTGCAGGGTCACACATTGGTGTGGTTCCTGTTGATTCTCTCAATAGGTGGGATTATACTAGGTATGACCTTCACCTCAACAGGAAGGGGAAGGGTAAAGTGGCTGGGAAACAAGCAGGAAGGTTGAAGGGGGGAGGCACTGTCATGAGTGGTAAAATACCAGTGGTTATAGGGTTCAGAAAAGACCCTTTTTTAGGGTATGAAGGACAAAGAGAAACCAAATTTTAGGAAAAGTTAGGACTGAGACAAGCCTTCAGTGTGAGAAAGAAACCAAAAAACATAGTTCTAGCTTATTACATCAGCATAAACAGCTATTGGCTGAGAATTTTCAACAGTCAGCAGATATTTCAACTCTACCCAGTTTTAACTCAGGCAATGTGAAATGTCAGCTATCTTTACTGTATGAAAATATTCGATGACTGAGAAATAAAATTAATGAATTAACTATTTGCATTGATGAATTAGAGTCTTCAAACCCAGCTGACATAATCTGCCTCTCTGAACATCATGTGACCACTGGTATAGGACTTTTAAGTGTTACAGCGTTTAGGTTAGCATCTCACTTTTGTAGAGCAGAAATGGAGAAAGGAGGAGTTGCCACATTCATCAGGAACTGTCATAAATATAAGAACATAGACATTCATAAATTTTGCCTAGAATAGCATATGGAAGCACGTGCAACAGTAGTAGAATTTCACAAAAAGTCCTTCATAATACTAAGTGTATATCGAGCACCAGCAAGTAACTTTAATCTGTTCATAAACCACCTTGAAGCTGTAATGGCCCATTTAACAACCAAAAACAAAGAAATAGTGGTTGCTGGTGATTTCAATGTAGATTTCCTTAAAGACTCTCCCAATAAGAACTTATCTGAGCTAGTAACACTATTATTCAACTTAATTCCCACTGTAAAGTTCCCCACTAGGGTAGCCATTTGCTCACAAACAGCCATTGATAATATATTTATAGAAAAGTCCAACGAACTAAATTATATTACAAAACCAATAGTCAATGGCCTCTCAGACCATGACATGCAGTTCCTTCTGTTGAATGTTAATACTGAACAGGATATAAAATCTGTTAAATCTGAGCGCAAGAGGGTAATCAAAGCCGTTAATTGATTATTTTTGGACACTCCTCAGAGACATTCACTGGAATGACGTTTACAGTGCTCATGGTATGAAAGAAAAATATAACACTTTTGCTAATAAAGTGCTTACCTTATTTTAACACTGTTTTCCCCCAAAACTAACCAAGGTTAGGGCAAAGTCTACAAAGAAGCCATGGATTACTCAAGGAATGGGGATCTACATCTACATCTTCATACATACTCCACAATCCACCATACGGTGCGTGGCGGAGGGTACCTCGTACCACAACTAGCATCTTCTCTCCTTGTTCCATTCCCAAACAGAACGAGGGAAAAATGACTGCCTATATGCCTCTGTACGAGCCCTAATCTCTCTTATCTTATCTTTGTAGTCTTTCCGCGAAATGTAAGTTGGCGGCAGCAAAATTGTACTGCAGTCAGCCTCAAATGCTGGTTTTCTAAATTTACTCAGTAGCGATTCACGAAAAGAACGCCCCCTTTCCTCTAGAGACTCCCACCCGAGTTCCTGAAGTATTTTCGTAATGCTCGCGTGATGATCAAACCTACCAGTAACAAATCTAGCAGCCCGCCTCTGAATTGCTTCTACGTCCTCCCTCAATCCGACCTGATATGGATCCCAAATGCTCGAACAGTACTCAAGAATAGGTCGTATTAGTATTTTATAAGCGGTCTCCTTTACAGATGAACCACATCCTCCCAAAATTCTACCAATGAACCGAAGACGACTATCCGCCTTCCCCACAACTGCCATTACATGCTTGTCCCACTTCATATCCCTCTGCAATGTTACGCCCAAATATTTAATCGACGTGACTGTGTGAAGCGCGACACTACTAATGGAGTATTCAGACATTACAGGATTCTTTTTCCTATTCATCTGCATTAATTTACATTTATCTATATTTAAAGTTGGCTGCCGCTCTTTACACCAATCACAAATCCTGTCCATGTCATCTTGTACCCTACTACAGTCACTCAACGATGACACCTTCCCGTACACCACAGCATCATCAGCAAACAGCCGCACATTGCTATCCACTCTATCCAAAAGATCATTTATGTAGATAGAAAGCAACAGCGGACCTACCACACTTCCCTGGGGCACTCCAGATGATACCCCATTTGTGGCGGCGTTCGTAGCGACAAGCAATTCGCTGTAGAAACGGCTTACGAAGTCACCGCCACACTTTTAATAGCGGGCCGACCGGTCCGCTGGAACAGTGAACAGAAAGATGAAAACCCAAACACTCTGATTAAATAAAAGTCGGTACTTATCTTTATTAACGAAGATACAGAAGCACAGTAGTGAAGTCCGTGTCTACAGAAATCTGTCTAGTTCGAGTCGGAGCGGCTAGGTCAGCGTCGGCTGACGACAAACATCAACTCTGCTGCGATGAACACACAACTGACTAGCAAGTACACAATTCGGTGGCGAGTATACAACTGAGCGGCGAATACAGAACTGTCCTAGCGCTCGCGACTCCAGCGCTTAAGAAACCAGAAGACTTGCGGCGATTTCCTGTCTCGCTGGCGCTGCTTATGCGGACGGCGTCCGGACTTTGATGCTGCCAACCTTTTGGCAGCGGGCTCGGGTGGCATTACTGGCTAGGATATAACAACCCCCACCTCTGATGAACACTCACCAACGAGGACAACGTACTGGGTTCTATTACTTAAGAAGTCTTGTAAAATAAAAAGAAAACTGTATCTGTCAATCCGAAACAATTCTGATGTTGATGCTATAGCACATTACAAGAAATACTGCAAAATATTAAAAATTGTAATATGGGAATCAAAGCAAATATATTACAGGGAAAAGCTAGTCATATCAGATAACAAAATAAAGACAATATGGGATATAGTGAAGGAGGAGACTGGTAGAAACAGACATGAAGAGGGACAAATAGCATTAAGAGTAAATGATACATTGGTGACAGATGTGTATAGTGTTGCAGAACTTTGTAACAAACATTTTGTAACTATTACTGAAAAGATGGGATTGTCATGTTCTGTAGATGCTGCTATGGAATACTTCAGCCCAGAGATTTCAAATAACTTCCATAATATGAATTGGACCCTCACTACCCCAGCGGAAATAATTTCCATCATAAAATCTTTAAAATCGAAAACATCTAGTGTGTATGATGAAATATCAACAAAGTTAATTAAAGAATGTGATTCTGAGTTAAGTAACATATTAAGCTATCTGTGTAGCCAGTCGTTTATCAGTGGAATATTTCCTGAATGGTTGAAATGTCCTGAAATTAAGCCACTGTTTAAGAAGGGAGATAAAGAAATAGAATCAAATTTCCGTCCAGTTTCACTTTTGCAGCATTCCCAAAAATTTTAGTAAAAGTAATGTACAATAGGCTTTATAACCATCTTATCTCAAATAACATACTGTCAACGTCGCAGTTCGGATTTCTAAAGGGTTCTGTTATTGAGAAGGCTATCTACACTTACAGTGAAAATGTGCTTAATTCATTAGACAAAAAATTGCAGGCAACTGGTATATTTTGTGATCTGTGAAAGGCATTTGACTGTGTAAATCACAATATCCTTTTAAGTAAATTAAAATATTGTGGTGTAACAGGAAATCCTGCAAAATCGTTCAAATCTTATATCTTTGGCAGGAAACATAGGGTGTTATTAGGAAAGAGACATTTTTAAGCTATCAGGCATCATCCAAATGGGAACTAATTACATGTGGGGTCCCACAAGGCTCCATTATAGGGTCCTTACTTTTTCTTGTGTATATCAATGACCTTTCATCAGTAACATTAACAGATGCCAAGTTCGTTTTGTTTGTCGATGATACAAAGATTGCAATAAATAGCAAATCAAGTGTAGTCTTAAAAAAGATCGACTAATAAAATATTTGTGGACATTAATCACTGTTTCCTAGCCAATTCTTTGTCACTAAACTTTGAAAAAACACACTGCATGCAGTTCAGAACTCTTAAGGGGTGTCCCACGAGTATATGCCTAACATACAATGAAAAGCAGATAGAAGAAGTGGACAGTGTTAAGTTCTTGGGATTACAGCTTGATAATTAATTCAACTGGGAGGAGCACACCGCGGAACTGCTGAAGCATCTTAACAAATCTCTATTTGCAATGCGAATTGTGGCAGACATAGGGGATATGAAAATGGAAAAGCTGCCATACTATGCTTACTTTCAATCCATATGTCATATGAGATTCTTTTTTGAAATAATTTATCAAGCCAAGCTAACGTTTTCCAGGCACAAAAACGTGCAGTAAAAGTTATATGTGGTGTGAACACAAGAACATCTGGCAGAAGCCTGTTTAGGGAACTAGGGACACTGACTACTGCTTCCCAATATGTTTATTCCTTAATGAAATTGGTCATTAAAAATATATCACTTTTTCAAACCAACAGCTCAATTCATGGAATCAATACTAGAAATAAGAATAATCTTCACAAGGATTTAAAGTCACTAATTCTTGCACAAAGAGGTGCGCATTATTCAAGAACACACATTTACAATAACTTGCCAGCAGCCATAAAAAGCTTAACAACCAATGAAATTCAGTTTAAGAGAAGCCTGAAGGATTTATTGGTGGCAAACTCCTTCTACTCCATTGATGAATTTGTCAGTAGAACCAACCGATATATACACTCCCCATGAACGATGGACCTTCCTATTGGTGGGGAGGCTTGCATGTTTCAGTGATACAGATGGCCGTACCGTAGGTGCAACCGCAACGCAGGCGTATCTGTTGAGAGGCCAGACAAACCTGTGGTTCCTGAAGAGGGGCAGCAGCCTTTCCAGTAGTTGCAGGGGCAACAGTCTGGATGATTGACTGACATCGCCTTGTAACACTAACCAAATCGATCTTGCTGTGCTGCTACTGGGAATGGCTGAAAGCAAGGGGAAACTATAGCTGTAATTTTTTCCGAGGGCATGCAGCTTTACTGTATGGTTAAATGATGATGGCATCCTCTTGGGTAAATATTCCAGAGGTAAAATAGTCCCCAATTATGATCCCCTGGCGGAGACTCAGGAGGACTTTATCAGAGATACGAAGCCCACGCCTACAACAGCAGTACAAGTTTATACGCCAACTAGCTCCGCAGAAGACGAAGAGATTGATGAAATGTATGATGAGATAAAAGAAATTATTCATATAGCGAAGGGAGGCGAAAATTTAACAGTCATGGGTGACTGGAATTCGATAGTAGGAGAAGGAAGAGAAGGAAACGTAGTAGGTGAATATGGAATGGGGGTAAGGAATGAAAGAGGAAGCCACCTGGTAGAATTTTGCACAGAGCATAACTTGATCATATCTAACACTTGGTTCAAGAATCGCGAAAGAAGGTTGTATACATGGAAGAAGCCTGGAGATACTGGAAGGTGTTTGATAGATTATATAATGTTAAGACAGAGATTTAGGAACCAGGTTTTAAATTGTAAGACATTTCCGGGGTCACATGTGGTCTCTGACCACAATCTATCAGTTATGAACTGTAGGTTAAAATGAATAAACTGCAAAAAAGTGGGAATTTAAGGAGATAGGATCTGGATAAACTGACTAAACCAGAGGTTGTACAGAGTTTCAGGGAGGGCATTTTGGAACGATTGACAAGAATGGTGGAAAGAAATACAGTAGAAGAAGAATGGGTAGCTTTGAGAGATGAAACAGTGAAAGCAGCAGAAGATCAAGTAGGTAAAAAGACGACGGCTAATGGAAATCCTTGGGTAACATAAGGGATATTGAATGTAATTGATGAAAGGAGAAAATACAAAAATGCAGTAAACGAAGCAGGCAAAAAGGAATACAAACGTCTCAAAAATGAGATCGGCAGGAAGTGCAAAAAGGCTGAGCAGGCATGGCAAGAGGACAAATGTAAGGATTTAGAGGCGTATATCACTAGGGGTAAGATAGATGCTGCCTACAGGAAAATTAAAGAGACCTTTGGAGGAAAGAGAACCACTTGCATGAATATCAAGAGCTCAGATGGAAACCCAGTTCTAAGGAAAGAAGGGAAAGCAGAAAGGTGGAAGGAGTATATAGAGGGTCTATAGAAGGGCGATGTTCTTGAGGACAATAGTATGGAATTGGAAGAGGAGGTAGATGAATATGAAATGGGAGATATGATACTGCGTGAAGAGTTTGACAGAGCACTGAAAGACCTAAGTCGAAACAAGGCCCCGGCAGTAGACAACTTTCCATTAGAACTACTGACAGCCTTGGGAGAGCCAGTCCTGACAAAACTCTACCATCTGGTGAGCAAGATGTATGAGACAGGCGAAATTCCCTCAGACTTCAAGAAGAATATAATAATTCCAATCTCAAAGAAAGCAGGTGTTGACATGTGAAAATTACCGATCGGCTGCAAAATACTAACACGAATTCTTTACAGACGAATGGAAAAACTGGTAGAAGCCGATCTCGGGGAAGATCAGTTTGGATTCCGTAGAAATGTTGGAACACGTGAGGCAATACTGACCCTACGACTTATCTTAGAAGAAAGATTAAGGAAAGGCAAACCTACGTTTCTAGCATTTGTAGACTTAGAGAAAGCTTTTTACAATGTTGACTGGAATACTCTCTTTCGAATTCTGAAGGTGGCAGGGGTAAAATACAGGAAGAGAAAGGCTATTTACAATTTGTACAGAAACCAGATGGCAGTTATAACAGTCGAGGGGCACAAAAGGGAAGCAGTGGTTGGGAACGGAGTGAGACAGGGTTGTAGCTTATCCCCGATGTTATTCAATCTGTATAGTGAGCAAGCAGTAAAGGAAACAAAAGAAAAATTCGGAGTAGGATTTAAAATCCATGGAAAAGAAATAAAAACTTTGACGTTCACCGATGACATTGTAATTCTGTCAGAGACAGCAAAGTACCTGGAAGAGCAGCTGAACGGAATGGACAGTGTCTTGAAAGGGGGATATAAGATGAACATCAAGAAAGGCAAAACGAGGATAATGGAATGTGTTCGAACTAAGTCGGGTGATGCTGCGGGAATTAGATTAGGAAATGAGATGCTCAAAGTAGTAAATGAGTTTTGCTATTTGGGGAGCAAAACAACTCAGGTTGGTCAAAGTAGAGAGGATATAAAATATAGACTGGCAATGGAGAGGAAAGCGCTTCCGAAGAAGAGAAATTTTTTATCATCGAATATAGGTTTAAGTGTCAGGAAGTCGTTTCTGAAAGTATTTGTATGGAGTGTAGTCATGTCTGGAAGTGAAACGTGGACGATAAATAGTTGAGTCAAGAAGAGAATAGAAGCTTTCGAAATGTGGTGCTACAGAAGAATGCTGAAGATTAGATGGGTAGATCACATAATTAATGAGGAGGTTTTGAATAGAATTGGGGAGAAGAGAAATTTGTGGCACAACTTGACTACAAGAAGGGATCGGTTGGTAGGACATATTCTGAGACATCAGGGGATCACCAATTTAGTACTGGACGGCAGTGTGCTGGATAAAAATCGTAGAGGGAGACCAAGAGATGAATACACTAAACAGATTCAGAAACATGTAGGTTGCAGTAGGTACTGGGAGATGAAGAACTTTGCACAGGACAGAGTAGCATGGAGAGCTGCATCAAACCAGTCTCTGGACTGAAGACCACAACATACGTAAGTACAATATAACTTCTGCACAATTTCAGTGCAGTAATGTGTTCATTGTAAGTGTGTGTGTGTGTGTGTGTGTGTGTGTGTGTGTGTATGTGTGTGTATGTAAGCACATTCTAACTTCCACACTATTTCAGTGCAGTAATGTGTTCATTCTAAATAGGTATTATAGTATTTCTATTACATGTTTATTACCTTATAAATAAATAAAAATATTTTAAATTCAGTACATTAGTGTTTGTAAAATGATTCTTTCATATACTGTTCATTAAAAAAATTGACGATCATTCCACTTGGGACCTGTGGAAGGTACATTAGCTTATTTGTTTCAGTTGTAAATATTTCTCATGTATTTTTGTGTTTTTGACATGTTCTACATCCTGGAGGACCTCCTCACTATGGATCAATTGGAATGAAAGTAAATCTAATCTAGTCTAAGCCTAGTGTTACGTTTTTCACATAATTGTCAAAATATTTCACACAATAACATGGACAAGCATGATTTGAAGAGCAAAATAAGAAAACACATTGACCTTGCACTGAAAATAATATCCAATTAACTGCAAGTGCAGCTACAAAATACTTGGTGCAAATCTACAATTGTTTTTCTGTACAAGAATGAAAAAGCTACAGCTACAAAGGAGATTCTCTCTACAATTACACACTAGCAGTAAAAAATAACTACACTAATTACATAAACTAAAAAAAAATGAGAAGATTCCAATGAGGTATCCTGGCAGGGTCGCCATGTGGAACTTCCCCTTCAAAAATTAAGAATGACAGTGCTGGAAAGACTCTTATGTTATTTGATTTTCAAACAGCTGAGCAAAACTGAATGTACTCAGACATTTCTCTCTTTACTCATTCTGGATATCACTAAACTGACACAAAATATTGTAGTGCAATGCATTCTGACTTTCAATAATCCCTACAAAAGAATGGCCCTGACTAACAATAATCTATGTCTTTCATAAATCAGTTACCACACATAAATCTTCGTTACTCGAGCTACTGCAATAGAGCTAGCTTTAATACTGCCAGCTAAATAAAAGATTCTGACTACTGAAGTCACTAACTACTGATAGGCATAGTTAGCAAATAAAAGATTTTGATAGAGAACAAACAATGTATTTACCTTAATATTGTTCAAAGGTCATTATATATATATATATATATATATATATATATATATATATATATATATATATATATCAGTTCATGACATTCAGTCTTAACAAATTTCCTTTTTCTGATGGCAACATGCCCAGATCGTCCGCTCTCAAAACTCTGGCATCTCTCTCCCCACATCCACCACTGCTGGCTCACCTCCAACTGCCCAACGCTACGTGCTGTTCACATCCAACTGCCCAACGATACACAAGCGAATATTCCAACAATGAGTCCAACCAGCCACAGACTGCACACAGTGCAGTCAGCGATTTTCATACAGAGCACTACGTGGCGTTACCAACATATAAACCTAAACAGCCTACTTACAGCTACTAATAGAGGGCGTTGTAATCGCAATACGTAATGCCTATAAATAATGCGCTGTAGCTCAGAGCGATCGGTTCCATAGTTGATGCGTAAAGGATGTTGGCGTAACGAAGGAAGAGGTTGAAATCCCGTATTCCATTGAACAAAGTGATTTTCTGGTACTGGAACACCGCAGATTAGAGCACGGTCCTACGGACAGGCAACGTGACTGATGATCTAGCGTGGAATGTTGATCCCAGGCGAACTGTAGTTACTCCTAAAAGTGTGGCCATGGTTTTTGCAATTATTCAGCAAAGTCCAACGAAATCCGTCCAAAAAATTACATCACAGATTGGACTGGCGCGTTTCAGTGTGCAAGAAGTACTGAGACAGAGCCTACATATGTTTCCATTAATATCCGAAGCCACTATGCCATATTTGTGAGACTAGTACGTTTGATGGCTGACTTTGTGAACCAGATTCTTGCAGTGGTTGATTGTGAAGAATTTGTTGTTGATCGCATTTGGTTCATAGACGAAGCACGGTTTCACCTGAATGGAGTCGTGAATAATCAAAACTGACGAGTTTGGGGATCCGAAAATCCCGACTTGTTGCAAGAGAAACCACTGCATTCTCGCAAAGTTACTGTATGAACTGCGAAGTACAACAGAGGCGTTGTTGGTTATTTTTAATGCGAGAAACAATCACAAGTGGACATTACGTTGCAATTTTGGATCAATTTGTTGCCACTCAGCTAGCGTTGGAGGGTCTACGAGGGACCGACTGATTCATGCAAGGTTGCACTGTACGCAAGCGGTGATTCGCTCTCTTGATGAATACTTCGTGAGTAGAGTCATTGCGTTGGACTGTTGCATCCTTGCTGGCGCAGTGGTGGATTGGCCTTTATATTTGGTAAATCTGATTCTTTGTAATTACTTTTTGTGGGGCACATTGAACGAAGCTGTTTACCGAAACCGTCCACAACGCTGGACGAGCTTGAATTGGCGATCTATACGGTATCTGAATCCATTTCCGTTGGGACAACACAGGATGTGATGCAAACTGCACCGTTCGTTGGCGTCACCTCTGTACTGCCAATGGTGGAATTTCGAAAAGAATGTGATGTGACTGCAAAGACTGCTTGCGGAAGACGAGTTCAATTATGCACGCTGATACAGCACGAGCTGCGCAGCGGACAGCGCCATCTGTTAGCAACTTTTCGAACTATTTCGGAACTTCTGTATAACTTCTGTGTGAACTTTTTACAGCTTTCACAATAAACATATCTTTTGTTGGACTCGTATATCTACCTTATTTTTCGAGATATTTAATCTTAAAACTTCTCTGGACACTCTATAAGCTGCTATGCAGAAACTTCACTACAGTAAGATGCAGTTAGCCGGCCGGAGTGGCCGTGCAGTTCTGGGCGCTACAGTCTGGAGCCGAGCGACCGCTACGGTCGCAGGTTCGAATCCTGCCTCGGGCATGGATCTGTGTGATGTACTTAGGTTAGTTAGGTTTAGTTAGTTCTAAGTTCTAGGCGACTGATGATCTCAGCAGTTAAGTCGCATAGTGCTCAGAACCATTTTTAAGATGCAGTTTTATTAATAATGAAACCAAAAAGCCAAAGCTTTTATTCTCCCCTCTCCCCCACCTCACCCCTGTTCCCCTCTTGGCAGGTCCCCGGACTCGCACACGCTAAGTGGACATTCGCGCGCCGGAGATCACCGCCATCAGTGTTTCGTGTGTGCCGTCGTGTTTAGTGTTCAGTGTTCACCGTCACACTCCCTCGTTCACCAGTGCCATCGTCATCTTCAGTGTTCGTGCGTCGTCTCATCAGTTAGCAGTGTGGATTATCGACGAGTTTGTCTCTATGTGTCTCCTGTTTTATTGCCCACCGTTCTGTAACTTGTGTCTTCTCACTGTTTTTGCTGCTTGTGTCTTCTATGGCTGAAGAGCAGCGTAGTGTGCTGCTGACAGCCTGCCTGTTGTACAGGCTTTAAAATAAAAATAAAGTAAAAAAAAAACCAAAGCTTTTAAATCTTGCTAATGCATAGTACGTGGAAATACAGCAGTGGAGTAGGGGAGCCGCTGCATATTACGCGGACAATACCGCACTACTAGACTAAAGCAAACACGTTGATTACTGGACAAGCTTCTGCACACTCATCACTAATTGGCTGTACTTTTATGACCTTGACTGCACAACACTGCATTCCCGATCTATGATCATTTGGGAAATTTTACTCGATTTGACTTTCCCTATTCTGCTCGGATCTTACTATCAATTTTTTTTCTACATAATATACAGAAATTTATATACTTACACGTCTGGTTTGAAATAGGGATAGGTAATAGATTGTGGTCTTATTGTAGGGTCCATCCCGGTATTTTTCTCAAGTACTTTATGGAAACTGTGGCAACGGCCTTGCCGCCGTGGATACACCGGTTCCCGTGAGATCACCGAAGTTATGCGCTGTTGGGCGTGGCCGGCACTGGGATGGGTGATCGTCCGGGCTGCCACGCGCTGTTGCCATTTTTCGGGGTGCACTCAGCCTCGTGATGCCAATTGAGTAGCTACTCGACCGAATAGTAGCGGCTCTGGTCGCAGAAAGCCATCATAACGACCGGGAGAGCAGTGTGCTGGACACACGCACCTCCTACCCGCATCCTCCGGTGGTCGGATGGTCCCGATGGGCTACTGGTGGCCTGAAGACGGAGTGCTAGTACTGTATGGAAACTAGGGAAAATATAACTCAGGATATCTTGCTGGGAATAACTGTTTATACATCTTTCCAAGGAAGAAATTTCATAATGAAAAAAGTTGGTGCTTCACTATTCATTCATTTCTCCACACTAACCAGTGCACGCGCTACACAGATTATCAGCTGACATAAGTGTATGACGATGGTGTTTGATTTAAATTTTGTGTATCAAAACTCTCCATTGGCCTGCCTTATCAACTGAGTCATCATCCCTCCATAGATAGTGAGAGCTCAGGAAGAGGATGAGGTGTTAGACTTTTGAAGTGAGGTAGTGTATTAGAAATGTTTCATTATTATTGACTTGAGTTCATTTTTTCCAAACCTACACTCCGTGTTGTTTAAGTACGTGTTCACTGCATAGACTATATTGCTCAATAGGTACTTTGTCACTCCCTTGTCGAATACGCCGATGAGTCAAAAACTTTATGATCAGCAGAATAATAGCGTGTTGGTCCACCTTTGATGGCAGTACGGTAGCGATTATGCGTGGTGTGGAGTCTACAAGACCTTGGTCAATTTCTAGAAGTATGTGGCAACAGAAATTTTCACACAGGTCGCGCAGTTCCTTTAAATTACGTTCAAAAATGGTTCAAATGGCTCTGAGCACTATGGGACGTAACATCTGAGGTGATCAACTCCCTAGAACTTAGAACTACTTAAACCTAACTGCCCGAGGCAGGTTTCGAATCCGTAACCGTAGCGGTCGCGGTGTTACAGGCTGAAGCGCCTAGAACCGCCCGGCCACAGCGGCCGGCTTTAAATTACGTGCCGGTGGTTTGTGTGCGAGGTGCTGGCGCTCGATAGCGTTCTAGATGCGTTCAATCTGGTTCAGATCAGCCGAATTCGGTAACCAAGACATCAACGTGAGAATGAGATTTTCACTCTGCAGCGGAGTGTGCGCTGACATGAAACTTCTTGGCAGATTAAAACTGTGTGCCGGACCGAAACTCGAACTCGGGACCTTTGCCTTTCGCGGGCAAGAGCACTTGCCCGCGAAAGGCAAAGGTCCCGAGTTCGAGTCTCGGTCCGGCACACAGTTTTAATCTGCCAGGAAGTTTCACATCAACGTGAGTTCACTGTCATTCTCCTCAAGCCGCTGGTGCACGATTATGGCCTTGCAACATGGGCAGTTGCCTGCTGGGAGATATCATCGCCGCTGGGAAGACTTCAAGCATGAAAGCATGCAGGTCGTCTGCAATGACGTGGAAGTAGTACTCAGTAGTCATGGCGCCTTCGATTATTACCACAGGTCCTATGGATGACTGTCCTCGATAACATAATACTGATCGAAATTCCTGCGTCATTGGCAGTATATCCGGACACGACCACTGACTTGGTGTACAAAGAAACACGATTCATCCAGTCTGGCGACACGTTTCCATTGATCCACGGTCTAAATCTCGATGACCGAGTGCCCACTGCCATCGTAATTGGCGGTGTCATTGCTTCAACAGGGGAACACGTAGGGGGATTCTGCTGCAGAGTGCCACGTTCAACAATTTGCACTGAACGGTGTGCTCCGAAACACTGCTAGCTTCCTACTTTCTATTGTAATCTGGACTTTAATAAATATGGCAAAGGTAATGTTAAGCAGAACACAGGGAGGAGTTGTCATCTAAATAACAAAAACTTTATCCATTCTTAACATCACAAGATAAAAAAATGGGTAAAGATAAGTCACACAAACATTTTTATTTGACAAATGCTTTCATTAATATGGGGTTTATGGTGGACAAAGTGATCAGCTGAGGATCGACACACGACAGGAACCAGAACACTAATCGCTTTATCTGACTAGATACTCAAGAATCCGGAGTATGGCACAAAAACTACGCCACCATCTAGCATCTATTCTCTACTGTTCTAAAAGAAAAATATGGTTCGAAGGAACAGGTGCTGCGAAACATATATTCGAGCCCTACGCTGTAGCAGCGAATGCTTTACCCTTCTCCTGGTTGGGATGCCACACCACGATGTGTTCGGCTACTAAAGTCATGGACGACAGCAATCCGTTATTAATGGCGCACGCCCGAAAAATCCAAGTACGTGGTCTCGTGTTCGGCTAGTTCGGAATGCAGGTACTTCCCTATGAGCCTGTGAAACCTCAATGTATTCCAGCGTGCAGGTGGACCCGTCTGCTGGTCCGCCAAACCAATTTGACTCCGTCCCACGACTATGCGTGACGGAATATGTCAAATGTTTAGACGGCCGACTCGAGACAAATAAGTACGCCCACGCATCACTCATTGTGTGCGTGATGCTAGAAGCAGTACCTCTGACGGTTCAGAAGGTGACTTACACAGGCTCTAAGTGGCACACTAGCAAAGGTCACAAGTCTCGCCGTTTCGGTAGAGACCTGCAGTTCTTTACTAGCGAAGTGCTAGTACAAGAGTGACCACTTCTCTTTCTCTCTGTTTTCCTCGCCAGCTCGGTAGAAAAGCACGTTTACATATTAGACTACTCCCACTTTAGCACAAGCCAATCACGAGCTGGAGCGCCGCATTGGAAGGTAGGAGACTGCCCCTCGCTCTGTATACACAGATTTGACCAATCAGAGACTTTAAAGTTAACTGGGAGGAAAGGAAAAGGAAGATTCGGCTTCGCGGTCTCTTTCCCACACGTTTACGCCGTGTCTTTTGCTGACAACATGACCAGGATTGAACCACTGCCCCCCATAAAAGATTGTTATCTCCCCTGTTCGAGACATTTCGAACTTTCCATAAACTCTCTAAAAGCCTCGTGCCTTTACAAATATGTTTTGTAACAGAGACTGGACGTATGGACGCCAGTGACCTGTCCCACACAAGTTTGCAGAAAGCTCACAGTTGTCTCGTCGGCTTCCTGACTGACAAGGGCCCATTGCCGGATTTCAATGTGCTGCACTCTGCTGTGGTGACTCCTCGGCGCTAGTCAGCCTACCTGGATCTAGCTGTCGACCAACTGGAGCCATTCGAAGTGACTGCGGAACACAAGCAAGAGCCATTTCATCATGATGTATGAAGTCAGATCGTAATAAAGACCATGTTCCCTAAGAACATTAAGTGGTATGACACAGAATCAAAAGTAACAGTGCCCTGCAATCTCTCAAACACTTGTGCCTGCATCATCACTATGATCTGTCATCAGATGTGCCACAAGTTGCGGTCTAGCCTGCTTTACAGAGTAGGAAGCCTCGAACTTCCACGTACTGTGATGAGGCATTTACTACCAACACTTTGTGCCTACTCATAGTTTCACTGCCCTTCAGCAGCTTTCCACAGATGCTCGCGACAGTAGTACGCGTACTTACGATCAGCGTAGACATTTCAGAGTTGCTCATTTCCAGGCGACGGGCTACAAAAATCTGCCCTTTGTCGGAGCAGCTTCTGTCAGTGGTTTTCCTCATTTTTGGCCCGTATAGTTGCTAATATGGTTTCACAAACGCTCCTCCGCTAGTATACATTCCTTACCGCGTCACGTGACCGTTACTCCACTCTGCAGCATTCATTATCGTGGTTGGCAGTGATCACAACATTTTGCCTCAGCAGTGTGATCTTTTTTAGTTGTCTTTTTAACCTCCTTGGCCGTTTATTGTATAACTTTATTCCCCGGTACAAAATGCTGACTCGAGTTCCATATTTACTCTGTCTTGTTAAATGTAAGCTTAGTCTAGGTCTTGTTCCACAGACACGGATAAAGCTGTTTGTGCAATAATTGGTTTAAATGGCTCTGAGCACTATGGGACTTTACTGCTGTGGTCATCAGTCCCCTAGAACTTAGAACTACTTAAACCTAACCAACTTAAGGACATCACACACATCCATGCCCGAGGCAGGATTCGAACCTGCGACCGTAGCAGTCGCGCGGTTCCGGACTGAGCGCCTTAACCGCGAGACCACCGCGGCCGGCTGTGCAATAATTACCAAGGTTTCTTCCGATGCGTGCAACTGACTAGAAAATGTACTCATTTGGTGTAGATGAAATCCCTAATATTTGGAACAGATGTTCACAGTTGGCCCACTAATTGAAAGCATAGACTTCAGTCAGCTGCAGGTCATCACACACGTCGGCACCAATGACCTCTGTCGACCTGGCTCTGAGACCGTTGTCAGTTCGTTCTAGAGGCTGGTGGACCAGGTGAAGACAACTAGCCTCACTCGTGAGGTCTGTACACAGCTGTCGGTTTGCGGCATCGTTGCGAGGACTGATCGCGGGCCTCTGGTCTGGAGGCATGAGGATGGTTTAAACCAGACGCTTGTTCGATTCTGTGACGAGAATGGCTATAGGGTGCTTGACGTAGGCTACACAGATGAGGAGGAGGAGGAGATTAGTGTCTACGAGGCGAAGCACAAAATCAGATTAGGAAAGGATGGGAAAGAAAATCGGCCGTACCTTTCAACCATCCCGGCATTTGCCTGAAATGATTTAGGAAAATCATGGGAAACCTATGTCAGGATGTCCGGACTCGAGTTTGAACTGCCGTCCTGCCGAACTACGCTACACAGTGGAGACTCGTCCAGTCACTCTGGATAGGAGAGGCGTGTACTATCACTCCACGCGGCTAGCAGAGCGTGTATGGGATGCTCTTACGTTATTTTTTATTTTTGTTAAGAATAGGTTAAACTCCGGGAACCCTAAACAGAAATCAGTGTGGTATAAAGTAATTATTTCAATAGACGAGACAGTAAATACGGCGAAACAGAATCTTAAAATATTTTTCGTAACTGCTAGAGTATTCGTAGCAAAGTCCCAGAGCTCAAGTCTATCACGGAATTTAGTCACTCCCACGTCGTACAAGGAATTGAGAATTGGTTGAAGCGTGAAGCAGAGACCATGTGAACGTATATCGAAGAGATAGGATAGACTCTCCAGGTAGAAGAGTGTTTATAGCGAAAAGCGGAAAAATTAGATCTAGCGTAGTGCAAAATGTTTCCAATTGCGAACTAATAGAGAAAAGAGTAATCAGGGTCGATGGACTTAGCTTAGTAATCGGATGTTTCTACTGACCATCAGATTCAGCCATTTCGGTAGTAAAGTCATTCAGAGATAGTCTAAACCCGATAATACGGAAAGACCTGGAGTATATGATAGCAATAGGCAGTGTGTTTTACCTGCTCAGTATCGATTCGAAAAACTATGCATGCGTTGTCGGCAGTATGGGTAAAAAGTTTAGTAAAATGGTACTATATACTTATTGAATATTTCTTAGGTTTTTGGGAGAACATAGATATATTAAAAACTTGAATACACAGTATCAATGTTCCACAATAATATCTATTTAATAGTTCGTTATGAACCAGCTTTCGACTTCCTAAGCCATCGTCACACATCTCAATTCCGAACAGATAGTTCACAAAACTTCAGTGAAAGTTCAGAGCTGTACAAAGATTGTTTTTCAAATATATGTGACATTTTATGCCTATATGGATACAAAAACACAAGCTTGATACAACCCCCAAAGAGGCTCTGAACAAATAAAACATATATAGGGGAGGAAGGAGTCTATGGAATGTGAGTATGGAAAAGTTGTAACAAGCCACCACAGCACCAGTCAAAGAATCCTAACTTTATCCTTAACGACCAAACGCAGATTCATTACTCACCCTTACTAAAGTAGTAGCAGCCCCAAAGAGGCTCTGAACAAATAAAACTTATATAGGGGAGGAAGGAGCCTATGGAATGTGAGTAAGGAAAAGTTGTAACAAGCCACCACAGCACCAGTCAATGAATCCTAACTATCCTTGACGACCAAATGCAGAGCCATTACTCACCCTTACTAAATTAGTAGCAGCCAGTTAATGTTAGATAATATGCTAGTTATAACTGTTTCACAGAAACATTCCATAGACCCCTTTCTCCCATCTGCCCCCCCCCCCTACTTTTTTTTTAGCATGTTCATCTCATTCGCCAGTTCGTTCATATAACATAGGAGTATGTGTCATTACTCACTTGTACAATGTATTTCGCTTATACATTCATATATTTTTAATCTCTGAATATAATGTAGTGCAAGACTTATTTTTTCAGAGCCTCTTTGGGTATTACATTCCGCTTGTGTTTTTGCATCGATATAGTCGTAAAATGTCACATATCTTTGAGAAACAGTCTTTGTAAAGCTATGACCTCTCACAGAAGTTGTGTGGACTATCTGTTTGGAATTAAGATGTATGACAATGAACTAGAAAGTCGTCTGCCGATTCATAACGAACTATTAAGTAAATATTACTTTGGAACATCAACATTATGTACTCAAGTTTCTAATATGATACTACGTACACTGACGGAAAAGAAATCGCATCACCAAAAATTAATATAGAGTAATGAAATTTTGGGCATACATTTGTCTAGGTAACATATTAAAGTGATTAACGTTGCATGATCATAGGTTAATGTAAGCACGGGACAAGCCATCGCAAATGTGAAATGCTGGCGCATTAATAACCAGTGTAACCACCAGAATGTTGAATGCAAGCATGCAGACGTGCATGCAGTGTGTTGTACAGGTGCCTGACGTCAGTTTGTGGGATGGAATTCCAAGTCTACAGCACTTGGTCGGTCAACGTAGGGACGGTTACAGTTGACGTCCCTTATATGGTCGACTGGAGACAGACTTGCTGATTGAACAGGCCGAGGCAATATGTAGAGCCTGTTAGGTTGCGGCGACCGTCATCCTGGAACCCTGTTCACGAACAACAGTTCGAATCACCAGACTGACAGTCACGGCGTGTGGGATAACGACGAGAGTGCTGGTGCCGTCATACGAAATCGCACTCCAGACCATAACTCCAGGTCTGAGTCCAGTGTGTTCAGCACGTAGGCTGGTTGGTTGCAGGCCCTCAAATGGCCTCCTTCTGACCGAGACACGGCCATCTCCGACACCGAGGCAAAACCGGCTTTCATCAGAAACCAAAGCAGACCTCCATCCTGGCCTTCAGTGAGCTCGCGCTCGACACAACTTAAGCCACAGATGGCGGTGGTTTGGGGTCAATTGAATGTACGCTGCAGGGCGTCTGGCTCGGATCGGTCCTCGAAGAAAACGTTTTGTAACAATTGTCTGTCTCACTGTGGTGCCAAGTGCTGCTCAAATTGCTGCTGCAGATGCAGTACGATGCGCCGAACTCGATGGTCCTCCCTGTCGGTAGTTGCTTGGTTGGTTGATTTAGGGGGAGGGCACCAAACAGTGAGGTCATCTGTCCCATCGGATTAGCCAAGGATGGGGAAGGAAGTCGGCCGTGTCCTTTAAAAGGAACCATCCCGGCATTTACCTGAAGTGATTTAGGGAAATCACGGAAACCTAAATCAGGATGGCCGGACGCGGGTTCTCTCGATAGTACCACGTCGCCGTCTGGACCCTGGTCTTCATGTGACCGTACATTCACACAACCACCATGGACAGTGGCTACATTCCTGTCAAGTCTTTCTGCAATACTTAATAAGGAAGATCCAGTTTCTCGTAGCCCTTTTACACGACCTCGATCAAACTAAGTGAGGTATTGATAATGACGTTTTTGTTACTTTAACGGCCGGCCGCTGTGGCCGAGCGGTTCTAGGCACTTCAGTCTGGAACCGCGCTGATGCAGGTTCGAATCCTACCTCTGGTATGGATGTGTGTGATGTCCTTAGGTTAGTTAGGTTTAATTAGTTCTAAGTCTAGGGGACTGATGACCTCAGATGTTAAATCCCATAGTGCTTAGAGCCATTTGAACCATTTGTTACCTTAACGGCATTCGTGACTAACATCAAGTCACCGTGTCCAATCTCAAAGGTGACCGTTGCAGCGTGTATATAAAGCAAACTTGATTTGCATCCTCCATATGATGCTACTAGCGCCACTCTTATACGATTGGCGCGTAATCTGAATAGACACCATACGTCTTTCAGATGTTGAAACACGCCTACCGACTTGTGTTTGTGTCGCACAGCTCCTTCTTGATATTACGATCTTTTTTCCGTCAGTGTTCGTTGTCTCGAACTGCCACGGACAACTACTCCTACAACTCACACACGAAAGAAATAGTTTGGGCCTCCTGGCTGAAAACAAACCCGACCATTTTCAGAGTGTCACCAATGAGACAAAAAATAAGCTACCATGATGCTATAACAAGGAACGATGACCAGCAAAGCTAAAAATCATCCAGAAAATTACGAGTGTATGTCGCATTGGTAGACAGTTCCTATCAGCTTAATTAAGGGACAAACTGAGAATATTTAGTTAAGATATGGCAAAGGTAAATGAATTGCAGTTAAAGTTGAAAGACGTTATAAACAGCAGACTAGATGGATGCGTACGAAGTACACTGATCAAAGACGGTAAAGATTTGATTTAATAGTGTCATTAGGAGAATGTTGCGAAAACAAAGACTACTATATTCCCGCTAAAACAAAAATGGTTCAAATGGCTCTGAGCACTATGGGACTCAACATCTCAGGTCATCAGTCCCCTAGAACTTAGAACCACTTAAACCTAACCAACCTAAGGACATCACACACATCCATGCCCGAGGCAGGATTCGAACCTGCGACCGCAGCGGTCGCGCGGCTCCAGACTGTAGCGCCTAGAACCGCTCGGCCTCGCTATAAGAAAGGCTATGTAATATCTCTTCATATTCTACTAATTATCCAGGCACAATTCTATGAGTGAATTACGTTTCCTACTTGACCATCTATATACTCGTAGAATCGATGCGCAAAGTACTACAGTACTATTACTATTCCGTGAGCGCATAATTACTCTTTGGAATATTCTCTCTGGTGTGTTGAGGGGACTTCTAGGATCTTCTCCGTGCCGAATAGCCGCATTGAATAACTGTAATTTTGCCATCGAGATTACTGGAAGAAAGAGATTGGAAATACGAGGGTTATCCACAAAGTACATTACGTTTTGGAATTAAAAATAAATAAAGTATTGGAAATTTTTTTTATTATATACAGATGAAAGCCACACTTAAATACTACTTTTCTACATAGTTGCCATTTAAATTAAGGCACTTATCGTAGCGATGGACGAGCTTGGAAATTCCTTCGTCGTAAAATTGGGCCACCTGCGCCTTCAACCACGTGGTTAATCAGTAACCCGATAGAAATACGGTTTTTGTGGATTTCCTGGAAAGAGGCACTACAATAAACTCTCAAAGGTATTGCCAAACTCTGCACAACCTCAGAAGAGCAATACAAAACAAGCGCAGGGGAAAGTTCGGCACAAAGATCTTGCTGATTCACGACAACGCCCGGGCCCACACGGCAAATGCCACTCGTGAAGTTCTCGAATCTTTTAAGTGGGAGTTGTTTCCTCATCTGCCGTACAGCCCCGACCTGGCACCGAGCGACTTCCACTTATTCCCAGCAATGAAAAAGTGGTTGGCTATGCAGCGTTTTGATGACGACGCACAGCTGCAACAAGAGGTAACCACGTGGTTGAAGGCGCAGGCGGCCGAATTTTACGACGAAGGAATTTTCAAGCTCGTCCATCGCTACGATAAGTGCCTTAATTTAAATGGCAACTATGTAGAAAAGTAGTATTGAAGTGTGGCTTTCATCTGTATATAATAAAAAAATTTCCAATACTTTATTTATTTTTAATTCCAAAACGTAATGTACTTTGTGGATAGCCCTCGTATATTGTATGCTAATCAAGAGAATATATACTGAGCATTTACATCACAGATGTGTAAGAAATTTCATTATATATGTATTCTCTAATTGGAAATTTGTACGGATGTGTCGTTTCGTTGGTAATCAGAAGGGAACTTCCGATGAATTGGAAACGAACCTGCAATTATTAGATCCAAGAGCTCCATTATTTCATCGGATAATTAAACTCTATCAAAGCAAACTTTCCGCTTGATCTGAGGTTTCCCGACTGACTACGCAACGCAAGAAAACCAAGACATTTTATTTACACAGGATTGCAGATCGCTTCGAATCATCGAGACTGCGGACAACGAGAGTCATCGTCCGATTCAGATTAAACAAGTAAAGCTTAATTATAACTTTCTTGAGTGACTGCGATGACTGTGATATGGCTGCTTATGAATGAGATCGTTCATAAAATACTAACAACTAATTTTCCTCCTCACCAGCAACCAGTATAAACACAATAATTAAAATTATAGCTACAGGGTAATTGACAGAGAAAACTTAATAGTTACTCCTGTGTCCGTAAGAAGGCCATGCGAGAGACATACAATAATTTTCACAGTCCGATCTTGGTGAAAAACCTGTCAGAAAATCCTAGGAACTACGGGTCATAGACCTAAGTGAAGTCATTGAACAAGTCCATATATTTTGCCGAATCTCCCATGGATCTATCCGTTCTTGAAAACGATGACAGGAAACAGAAACAGAAATGTTATCGTCTTCATTTAAAGGTATACACTACCGTATTAATGTTTAAGAGTTTTTTGACTAACCGGAGTGCTGGACGGTGTCAAATGCCTTCCTGAAGTCAAGGAACCCGGCATCAAGCTGAGCGCCATTATTTATAGCACTGTGGATCTCATTGAGAAACAGATCGAGCTGAGTTTCACAAGATCTCTGTTTGCGGAACCCATGTTGATTTTTATAAAGTAGATTTTGGATCTCCAAAAACTTCATAAATCTTGAACAACGAACATGTTCCATAATTCTACTACAGGTCGACTTCAGAGATATAATAATTATGCTTATCTTTCCTACAGCCCTTCTTTAAAACGGGAATGACGTGTGCTTTTTCCAATCGTAGGTACGATTAGTTGCTTCAGCTATCTAGGATGAACTGCTACTAGAAGGGGAGCAAGTGCTTTAGCATTATTTTTGTAGAATCTTATACGTATCTCATCTGGTCCTGATGCCTTTCCACTACTAATCAACTGTAGTTTCTTTTCGATTCCGTTAATTGTTATCTCAATACCTGCTATTTCAACGCTCGTACTGTGTTTGACGGGAGGGACCGTGTTATGCTCTTCCGTGGTGAAACACTTGCGGAAGACCAAATTCAGTATTTCGTCCATATCTCTGTTATCTTACATTTCGGTGCCAGTATGGTCACTGAATGAATGAATAGAGAGTTTCGAGCCACTTACTGATTTTACATAGGGTTTTTATTCAGATCGGTTGACAAAATTTTACTTTCGAAGTCACTGAACATTTATCTCATTCCACTCGTTAACCTCATGTTCGCTTCTTTCGGCTTTTGTTTGTCAGCTGGTTTTTGACTTCCCTTGAATCTGTGATAGAGCTCTCTTTCTTCACGTAGCAGTTTTCTAGCACGGCTATTGAATCACGATTGTCCTTTCCTATCACGTAAGACATTGCTCGAAACAAACTTGTTTAAGGCATATTGAACGATGCTTTTGAATGTTTCCCATTTATGCTCCACATCTTCGTCCTCACCACTGCATATTTGACTACTCAGATAATCTGCAGTTGTTATTCTTTCACTTTCGGCAAACAAAAATATCTTCCTACCTTTCTTAACATTTCTTGTAAAATCCATAGCTACCCCTGTAATCACAGCCCTATGATTACTGATACCATCCTCTACGTTCACTGATTCCACAAATTCAGGACTCTTTATAGCTAGGAGGTCTACGACGTTACCTTCACGAGTTGGTTCTCTATCTGCTCGAAGTTCAGATGAGACATTCGGGACAAAATCACACGAATCCCTGTCTCTGACACCAGATTTGACAGCCTGACTCTCCCAATCTCTACCTGGCAAGTTGAAATCATCCCTCCCCCCCTCCACTCCAATTACAGCAGCATGATCAGGAAAATCATTAATGATATTCTGGAAAATCTCTTTGGAGCGCTCTATCACTACAGTTCCTGTCCCAGGTGGTCTATAAAAGCATCCGATTACCATTTCTGACAGACGTTTGGTGCTTGACTTCATTCAGATTAATTAACATTTGGAATCTGTAGATATTATCGAGTTCCTTACTGCAATACGTACGCCGCCATCAATGGCGACTAACCTAGTCTTACAATAAATATTCCAATCTGAACTTGGGATTTCGTTTCTATTTACTTCCGGTTACTAATTCTGGGACCTTTCCTTGATCCTCCTGCAGCCTACTAATATCATATTAATCTTTTCTACATCCGATCAGCAAGGACGACCATTCTCTGAGAACATTGTGGCTCGGGGGGAGGGGGGGGGGGGTCTCTAACCAAACATGTCCCATGTGCGTGACCCACGTACACAACTACCCTGGTAGCTGCTTTCTGCGTGTGGTACACGCCTGGCCTAGTAAGGGGAACCCTACAATTCTACAGCCGATAATGGATGTCGAGATATTCGCATCCAACACTGTCGCAAAATAGTCTGAGCCTATGGTTTAGACCTTCCTCTCTGCTCCAAACCAGAGGAGCGCCATTGACCCTGGGCACGATGCTACAAATAGTCAGCTTAGCCTACTCCGGCACGCGATGTTAGTTGCCTTCATCAAAACTGCCATCCGCTGAAAGGAACCAGGATGGTCTCGGAATGCCAGTGGTAGGTGACATTCTTGCCGTCGTGTGCCACTGTTTGTAGCCGGTGGTCGCATCCAGTGTATTCGACAGCCACCGGCAGGGCCTCCTCCACGTCGCGGACAAGACCCCAGGCAAACATACTGCATGCACAGTGGCATTCTTTCCTGTCGTGCGTGCTATTTCCCTGACGGGCTCCATTATCCGCCAAACAGTGAAGCTTCCGATGACCAACATACCCGTCCTCTGCACTTGTCCGGATTCGGCAGGAATATCAGCCACTGGTCCAACAGGAGAGGCTTCCACAGCTGGTACAAAAGTATTATCAAAGTGGGTAGCACCTCGTAATTGTCGTTAAGGCGTACGGAGCCAGCCGTGCAGCCCATTCCCTCTTTTGCTTTCCACCCAGTGGCTCGTGAACAGACCACTGTCCGCCACACAATCTCAAGTGAAGACGAATTGACAGAAGCTGCGTATCAAAAGACGCAGCGTTGACCAAGTCACCAGAGGATTCCAATGGCACCAAAGGTGTGGCAAGTCTCGTCATTGGCTCACCTTTGTCGGCGCAACTTCGAGGAGTAGCCAGACGCTTGTCGACCGTGGGCAATGTAACTTCCAGCTGGTTACAGACAGCAGCCAGTTCTCCTTGAGTTCGGTCACAGTCCATAACCATATTGTACTCTTTACAGATTGATAGGAGACCCCAAAAAATGCACACAAAGCAGCAGCTTGGAACGTATTAACAGAGTCCCACAGAAGAGAAAATTACTCGACTATGACACTATTGGGATTGGAAAGTACGCAAAATATAACGAGGAGAATAAACAAAACTAAAACCTACCCTGCAGAGTTATCACTCTAGCCGGAGACCACAAGGTATGCAAGCTTTTAAAACAGAAATAAATTTCTCAACTGAAAATTGATGTATTAACAGTCACTTTTACCAGAAACTCTGCTTATACAAGAATTACTGCAGGTAATAAATATGCAAACGGATATAAACTATACGCTGTATACTAACATAAGATTAAATGTACTCACTTTTCTGGGGGCGGAAAAAGTACACAAGAAAGCCGTCTCAAACAAGTTTATGCACTAAGATTTACGCAAAAGAAAAACTCAAAGCAAGTTGGTAAATACTAGTCGACACAGTAAAGTTACACAAGTACAGTTCACTTCTTCGCAGAGTTACATGAAAAAACAGGAACTAAACAAAATTGAGGACAAGATTAGATTAAATAGGCGCGCACGGAGGCATTTAAACAATTATTCTTCTCGCGCTCCTTACGTAACTGGAACGGGAAAAGCCCCTAATAACTGGTGCGATGGGACGTGCCCTCTGCCATGCACTTCATAGTGCTTTGCAGAGTGTAGTTGTAGATGAGGATGTTTGTCACTTTCGTTAAAAAAAGAAAGATAAAAGACAGGATGCGCAGAATTATAGGCCATGCCAAAGTCGTTGACGCCCGTCTATTGCAGGTCCCTAGATCTTATTACAGCTTCAAACGTTATGACATTACAAGCTATACAGGCTAATACCGTCTTCCGCGACTGTAATAAAAGTCTTATTTAGAATATATGCGATTCGCTTTATTTTAAAGCTTCAATGGTCAGGTTATTTTTGTTTCATACTTCACCTTAATGTTCCTCTACACTTACATGCTAGATTTTGTACACAGCATTTCCTCCGATACGTTTTTATGTTTTGACAGTGCACTGCCATCTCTTGTATATGAGACGGGGGTCCCTTACTTCAAACTGATACATTTGCTCTGCTCCATCGTCACAGAACATTTGTAACATCGTCATCGAATAACTCTCTGTATAGACACTGCCGAAACAAATGTAGCAGCCTCAAGGACAAGGTGATTTTATTGACAAGTAAAATGGCACGTAGTCCATCATTATAGGAGTATACGGTAGTAAATTCAGACCAAACAATACACAAATGTCTCAGTAAAGGGTGCCCAAACAGTCGCATCATCACACTCTATACCCCCTCCCTCTACCCCCCCCCCCCTCCCCCTCCCCCCCCCCCCCCAAGGGGGCAACACAAGCACGTGTTACTGCTTGCAAACGACCATAAAGGTGCCGAATGGCATTCTGCGATAGGTTGCCCCAAGCATCTTGTGCCTTCCAAGAGCTGTAACTGGTACATCACCCACCACCACTACCACCACCACCGTGAAGCGTGGGATAGGACCTGTGTGTTGTAGGCGAAATCACACTGGAATAGGCATCTCACCAAGTCTGACGTAAATACTGATTTAATGTTGTTGAGTACACCGTCCTCAATCATTGACAGAAATATCTACGCTTATACCTATTACATCCTATATTGTTTCTTCAAAAATTCAGTGCCCAGACTGACAGATACCTGGTATTACGACAGAACCAACGACAGTTCTATTTTGTTAAGTAAACAGGTTTATTGCGTGAGCACTAAGCCTACATAAGTACACCCGTGGCAAATAAGATAAACAAAAAGCGCTTTCTGCAAATGTTGTTATACCAATGTTGATTTGAGGAACATAGTGTTGTGACAGCCTGACAATCAGCTTGAGCCAGTAAATTCCATGTAGTATTGTAGCGCCTCCTGGACTGTCGCAGTAGTAAACCTGGAGCACTACACATGGAGATAACTGAGAGACATGCAGCCCATTACACGTAGTTTACTGGGATTACATGAAAACCGAAGTGTGCTCTACCCCAAAATCTCATAGGAGGGATTAGTTCCAAGAACTCTTGCAGCGACCACACACGTACAAAACACGCCACACATTTTCCATCGAACACAGGCTGCCCTACTACGTTGATAGCGGTCTGTGATGAAGTTAATGGTGATCGTGAACAACATTTATTGTAACACTGATCAGAACAGTAAAGAACTGAGACCATTTAACATTGAGAATAAAACAATCACACCCAGTGACCTCTATACTCCGTACTCACGCACTATGCATTACTGAAACTTCATTGCTTAACGAAATATATTTGTTGTTATCTCCATCACCATATGTGTCAGTCTGGGCATTGAATTTTTGAATCTGATTAGAGATTAGATTAGATTAGATTAATACTAGTTCCATGGATCATGAATACGATATTTCGTAATGATGTGGAACGAGTCGAATTTTCCAATACATGACATAATTAGGTTAATTTAACAACATACTTAAGTTAATATAACAACTTTATTTTTTTGTGTCTTTTTGTTTTTCTTTATTTTTTATTTTATTTATTTTTTTTATTTTATTTATTTTTTTTATTTTTTTATTTTTTTTCTTAATTTATATCTAAAAATTCCTCTATGGAGTAGAAGGAGTTGTCATTCAGAAATTCTTTTAATTTCTTCTTAAATACTTGTTGGTTATCTGTCAGACTTTTGATACTATTTGGTAAGTGACCAAAGACTTTAGTGCCAGTATGATTCACCCCTTTCTGTGCCAAAGTTAGATTTAATCTTGAATAGTGAAGATCGTCCTTTCTCCTAGTATTGTAGTTATGCACACTGCTATTACTTTTGAATTGGGTTTGGTTGTTAATAACAAATTTCATAAGAGAGTATATATACTGAGAAGCTACTGTGAATATCCCTAGATCCTTAAATAAATGTCTGCAGGATGATCTTGGGTGGACTCCAGCTATTATTCTGATTACACGCTTTTGTGCAATAAATACTTTATTCCTCAGTGATGAATTACCCCAAAATATGATGCCATATGAAAGCAATGAGTGAAAACAGGCGTAGTAAGCTAATTTACTAAGATGTTTATCACCAAAATTTGCAATGACCCTTATTGCATAAGTAGCTGAACTCAAACGTTTCAGCAGATCATCAATGTGTTTCTTCCAATTTAATCTCTCATCAATAGACATACCTAAAAATTTGGAATATTCTACCTTAGCTATATGCTTCTGATTAAGGTCTATATTTATTAATGGCGTCACACCATTCACTGTACGGAACTGTATGTACTGTGTCTTATCAAAATTCAGTGAGAGTCTGTTTACAAGGAACCACTTAGTAATTTTCTGAAAGACAGTATTGACAATTTCATCAGTTAATTCTTGTTTCTCAGGTGTGATTACTATGCTTGTATCATCAGCGAAGAGAACTAACTTTGCCTCTTCATGAATATAGAATGGCAAGTCATTAATATACAATAAGAACAACAAAGGACCCAAGACTGACCCTTGTGGAACCCCATTCCTGATAGTTCCCCAGTTTGAGAAATGTGCTGATCTTTGCATGTTACGAGAACTACTTATTTCAACTTTCTGCACTCTTCCAGTTAGGTACGAATTAAACCATTTGTGCACTGTCCCACTCATGCCACAATACTTGAGCTTGTCTAGCAGAATTTCATGATTTACACAATCAAAAGCCTTTGAGAGATCACAAAAAATCCCAATGGGAGGTGTTCGGTTATTCAGATCATTCAAAATTTGACTGGTGAAAGCATATATGGCATTTTCTGTTGAAAAACCTTTCTGGAAACCAAACTGACATTTTGTTAGTACTTCATTTTTACAGATATGTGAAGCTACTCTTGAATACATTACTTTCTCAAAAATTTTGGATAAAGCTGTTAGAAGGGAGATTGGACGGTAATTGTTGACATCAGATCTATCCCCCTTTTTATGCAAAGGTATAACAATAGCATATTTCAGTCTATCAGGGAAAATGCCCTGTTCCAGAGAGCTATTACACAGGTGGCTGAGAATCTTACTTATCTGTTGAGAACAAGCTTTTAGTATTTTGCTGGAAATGCCATCAATTCCATGTGAGTTTTTGCTTTTAAGCAAGTTTATTATTTTCCTAATTTCAGAGGGAGAAGTGGGTGAGATTTCAATTGTATCAAATTGCATAGGTATGGCCTCTTCCATTAACAGCCTAGCATCTTCTAATGAACACCTGGATCCTACTATATCCACAACATTTAGAAAATGATTATTAAAAATATTTTCAACTTCTGACTTTTTGTTCGTAAAGTTTTCATTCAATTTGATGGTAATACTGTCTTCCTCTGCTCTTGGTTGGCCTGTTTCTCTTTTAATAATATTCCAAATTGTTTTAATTTTATTATCAGAGTTGCTGATTTCAGACATAATACACATACTCCTGGATTTTTTAATAACTTTTCTTAATATAACACAGTAGTTTTTATAATTTTTGATAGTTTCTGGGTCACTACTCTTTCTTGCTGTCAGGTACATTTCCCTTTTCCGGTTACAAGATATTTTTATACCCTTAGTAAGCCATGGTTTGTTACAAGGTTTCTTACGAGTATATTTAACTATTTTTTTGGGGAAGCAGTTTTCAAATGCATTTACAAAAATGTCATGAAATAAATTATATTTTACATTGGCATCAGGTTCACGGTACACCTCATCCCAGTCTAACTGCTGTAGGATTTCCCTGAAATTTGCAATTGTTAAATCGTTGACTGCATGTACTACTTTGGAGGACTGTTTAGTATTGCTGAATGGAGCTATGTCATATATTGTAACTAGCTGTGCACCATGATCAGAAAGACCATTCTCAACAGGCTGCGCATTTATCTGGTTAAACTTATCTTGGTCTATAAAGAAGTTATCTATCAGTGAGCTGCTATCCTTTACCACCCGAGTAGGAAAATCAATAATGGGTGTCAAATTGAAAGAACCGAGTAATACTTCAAGGTCATTTTTTCTATTACCCTCTTTCAGAGAATCTGACAGATATGATTATGGAGACAAAAATACAGTACATACAATTCGTTAAGCGAACAAGAGTCGTCGGAAATGCTTTCTGAGTGGGTATGGAGTATCTAGATACTTCAGTGGTCACTAGGTTTGACTGAGAATAAAACAGTGTTAAATGTGCTTCAATCATTTATTGTTCTGATCGATGTTTGAAGAAATGTTGAAAATGAGCCCCCTTAACTTCAGCGCAGAGCCGGTGTCGACGTAGCGGGATATCCCGTGTGTACTGGATGTATACAAGGTGGTAAGAAACGGTCTGAAAAGCTTGTAAGGCTGTTGCAAGGAAGGTTACGTTGAGAAATAATTGTTAAGAAAAAAATTCGATACGTTGCGCCGTTTCCGAGTTATTTAGCATCGACGTTAGCCAATCAGATCGTGCAGCTAACAAATTCTAGCAGCCTGGCAGAAGCGATGTCGCCAGAAGTCTTCTTTGTTTGGTTTCCTCGAAAGAAACAAACGTAGCTTTCGCTCACATAGCTTAAATTTATCACTTCCGAAAAAGTCAGTTTTAGATCGTAACGAGTATTTCAACAAGAGGTAAGTCACGGACTTACAGATGTCTGTGCATTACCCCATTTTAGCGAGTGCAATTGCTTGAATTTGCGAGCTCAACGACCTGACTGGCTAACTTCGATGCTAAAAAAGTCTTAAACGGTGCAACGAATCGAATTTTTTTGTTAACAATTATTTGTCAGGACAACCTTCCCTGCAACACCCTTACAAGCTTTTCAGACCACCCTGTCTCTATACGTGTATATACAGGGCATTTTAACCCTTTCGTGGTTGATGGGTTATATGTGTCCCACTAATTTTGACCATGAATTTGAGCATTGGGACATATGTTAGCCACCTCTGGATGGTGCTACCATTTGGAGACAACTGTACTGAACCTAAGAAAAACTGGGAACAGCAGTGCACAGGCAGCAGGGAAGACTGCGACTACTCATGTTGATTAGTGCGTACATATGGCTGCTCTTGTGTCACTGTTTCTTGCCGTACGCCAATTTTCACCGTTAAAAACTTTCGAAAGACGTCTGAAATAAGTAATTCGTCTTGTAATTAACTTAATAATCATTTTTAAACAAATTCACTGTCACGTATACTTCTCATCGACTGTATTTCTTTGTATGCGAAATGAAATTAGTGATGTGTGTCCCTGCACGCTTTGTTTGTAAAATTTTTTGTAGATTTGAAATGTAATGTGATTTTCTTTTATTCCTTTTTATTACTTTGGACCGAAAATAATACAGTAATTAACGAATTGCCATTACCATGTTCTAGATACTACGAGATAATGAGATCCTAGATTATCTTTTCTCAGTACCAGATGATACTGAGGACGCTAAAGCTGATAATCTAGAAGAACACAATACTTCAGATTCAAACTCCTCTGGAAGTTGTGCGTTGTCAGAATGTCCAACAGCAGGTGGCAGTTCAGGCATTTTACAAATAAAAAATAACGTTGACAGAAGACTTGCAACTATCTTCCCTCAAATTTTCGTTGATGAGAACTCTGATGAAAAGGCTGAAAATAACTCATCTGTTATACATACTGATGAGGTAGGATGTCAAGATGTAAGGGACTCTGAGAGTGACTACGATGACGGTACAACATGCTTTGAGAGCACTGTGATTCTGTGCAAGGAGCCAAAATGAAAAGTAGATGCCGCTGTATCAGTCTATGGATGTGTTTATTTTCAGAAACTTTTTTGCCAAAACATTACACAGCACATATGTTTGCAAACAAATTTATATGCTACTCTAACGAAACGTGTCAGATCGAAAGGAATAACTGTTCCTGAAATGAAGGCATTCATAAGCACGCTCATAGTAATGGATATCCGTAAGTTCAGACCCAGTACTCAAAGTGAGTTCAGTTTCAAACATCATGACGCTGTCAAGATGGAAAATCATACAAAAACTGCACTGACAATAGTGTTATTCTTTCTCCAAAAACTAATCCAAATTATGAGAAACTTTATAAAATTGGACCTCTTATTGCAGCACTGAACAAAAACTGTTTGGCATTTACTAGCCATCTTCTACACTAGCTGATGACGAATGGATGGCGGCATTCAAAGGATACACATCTCTCAAACAGTATTCGTTCACGGAGCACACAAAAAGGGGCTACAAAATCTCGTGTCTTGCAGACTCTACAAGCAGACCTCCGACTATGCATTGGTAAACTCAGCATCCCAATGCAAGACTTCAAGAATTGCCAGATGTGTGAGAGAGTAGTGCTGGAGCTGTATCAACTATTTCTTTTACACACGCAGACTCATTGTGTTTGATAACTTTTTCCAACTTACAAGTTGATGGAAGGACTGAGAAACTGTGGCTTTTATGGTTGTGGAACTGTGAGAGGAAACCGGAGAAGATTGCTAGAAAGACTGGAAAATAAAATAAGTGATCTCAAACGTGAAAACTTTCGATTTACAGTAAGATGTTGTGTAGCCACTATGAAATGGCAGGACAACAAAGCAGTTTATCAACTTTGTACTTACAACAACCCAAAAGATGTCAATATAATTGAAAGGAAAATGAAAGAATGCTCTAAGATAACTGTGTCCTGTCTTGAAGTATTATGCATTGGGTGGATTCGACATGATTGACCAGCTGCGAGAAAGATACATTTTAGGCAGTCGATCTATAAAATGATGACATCGACTATATTATTTTTGTTGACTAAACTATTATCAACTCATATGTATTGTATCAGATAGATCGACAAAAGACAGATCGGTTGACCTTTCGTCTCATATTAGCAAGCCAACTGACTGAACCATCTTCTTTTCCTGATGTATACCAATCAGTGCGCTTTTTCTTTCCAGCAAAGAGAAGAGTTTCTAATGTGCCAGTTGATGTCCGGCTGCTGAATGTAGCCAAATATGTCCCGTACGTCAGTAATACTAGGAAACTGTGCGTACACTGCAGCACAATACCTACAGAGAAGATAAAAGTTGTTTGCCCTGCTTTTGATGTATCACTTTGTGCCACACAATGCCTTTCTGAGTTTCATGGCATGCAAGGCTCAGTAACTTAAACTTCAACTTACAACTTTTCATAAAAATTCCAGTATTATGAATATATTTGTGCACTGACAGTAAATGAATGATTACAATTACACATAATTTCTCGGTTATGTCATTTCATACCAAAGCGTGTTTATGACTACAAAATAAGATTACAAAATCGCTCAGTCATCAGAAAATGGTATCTCGCATTGGATAGTGGGATATATGTATTCCTTTTCCTATTGTGAAAAAATGGAGAAATTAAAAAGTATTTTTCTAGTTATCGTATAATAATGGTGTTGAAAGGAAACCATTATCGTCTTCACATTTCAAAAATCTGTGTAGATTCAATTTTAGCCACGAAAGGGTTAAAGTCTTTGCGACGAATGTCTGGAGTGAGAGTTCTCTTCACGGGCAAGGACTTCTGTTAGAGGTAAACTGTTAACTGACGCCTCCCAGTGATGCTATGCTTTCTTCAGTGTTCGCCGGCCCTGAGGCGACAAGATTTCACCGCACTATCAAGGTGTACTAACCAGGTATTCTACTTACCCAAGTAGAATGATAGAGTGATTTTGAACAAGAGAAATAGTAGAATGTTTATCTCGAAACAGAGAAAGAATTTTTAGGAGAGAATTAGGAAGTTCAATTTCGCGCGGCCTGCTGCCTTTCACGTGGAGCAGATGAAATGATGATAGGCAACACACACTGCATACGAAAGCCGGAGTGTGGGTACGCCCTGACCCCTCTCAGGGGCATAGCCAGTCTAGCGTGTAAGCGAACATTTTGTTGTTCCCCATGACACGGTTTATCATCTCTAGATGTTTGTCGCATGTACTTTGAAACACCCTGTATATATACTGTAACGTCGTAACCAGAATAAAGTGCAAATCTGAAACCAGGATTGTCAGTGAAGTATAATACTTAGCACTGAAAGCATGTTTATTGCGAATAACAGCGTACAGGCAGAACAGAACTCCTGGACAGAGCATGCTGCCATTTATAGTCATCATATAGTCTAGAATATAGGAGTAAACAAACATAATAAGCCTCTAGAAACTTTCAAAATGATAAAAACTAAATAAGAAATAATTATTTATAATATTTCAACATGCAACCGCTAGTACTACGAACATAATCCACAGCAGCGCGTTTCGGGAGTGAAGCTCCCACCATCTGGCTGTTTAGGGTACACTGAGGTGACAAAAGTCATGGGATACCTCCTAATATCGTGTCGCACCTCCTAGTGCAGCAACTCGATGTGCCACGGACTCAATAAGTCGTTGGAAGTCCGCTGCAGAAATACTGATCCACGCTGTCTCTATAGCCCTCCATAACTGCGAAAGTGTTGCCGGTGCAAGATTTTGTGCACGAACATTCCTCTCGATTGTGTCACATAAATATTCGATAGGATTCTTGTACGGAGTTCGAATTCTCCAAAATATTCTTCAACGCAATCGCGAACAACTGTGGCCATGACACGGCGCATTGTCATCCATAAAAATTCCATCGTTGTTTGGAAACATGAAGTCCATCAATAGCTGTAAATGGTCTTCAAGCAACCGAACATAGCCATTTCCAGTCAATAATCGGTTCAGTTGGACCATAGGACCGAGGAGCCACCACCAGCTTCCACAGTGGCTTGTGGACACCTTTGGTCCACGGCTTCGTGTGATCTGCGCCACAGTCGTACCCTACCATCAGCTCTTACCAACTGCAATCGGGACTCATCTGACCAGGCCGCGGTTTTCCAGACGTCTGGCGATGTCGTGCTATTAGCAAAGACGCTCGCGTCGTCACCTGCTGCCACAGCCATTAAGGCCAGATTTCGCTGCTTGTCCTAACGGATATGTACCACGTTTATTTCTGTGGTTACTCTTCACGCAGTGATGCTTGTCTGTTGGCACTGACCACTCTACGTAAACGCCGCGGTCCGTGGTCATAGGTAATGCCTGAAAATTGGTATTCTCGACACACTGTTGACAGTGTGGATCCCAGAAAACTGAATTCCCTAACGATTTCAGGAATGGAATGTCCCGTGCGTATATTTCCAACTGCAATTCCGCGTTCAAAGTCTGTTAATTCCACCGTGCGGCCATAATCACGTTGGAAACTTTTTCACACGAATCAACTGAGTATAAATGACAGGTCCGCCAATGCACTGCCCTTTTATACCTTGAATACGCGATACTACCGCTATCTGTCTATGTGCATGTCGCTACCCCATGGCTATTGTAACCTCAGTCTAATCCCACATAAAAAGCACTTCCAAAGTACTCAGGGTCAAAATATAAAAACAAAATTATTCGGATACGATGTCCTCGTCTTACTTTAGAAATAGCAACACCAAATTCCTGTTCCGTTTGTCCATGTTACCGCACATCCTCCAAAGCGTTGCCTCCGTAAGGCTGTAAACACCGGACGAATCACCTGCCTTTCCGTGGACCACTAGTTCGTCAACATATGTACGGGTCTGACAGACAGCACTGAGACATCAATCTGCACAGACTGCACTGAGCTATCAGTCTGTCAGACTCGTACATATGTTTACGAACTAGTGGTGCACGGAGAGGCAGGAGATTGGCTACGGCGTGCTGGGGAGAAAACTCGTCTAACGTATGACGATGGGCCACGGAGAGGCACGAGATTGACTACAGCGCGCTGGGGAGCGAACTCGTCTAATGTATGACGATGGGCTTCATCCCACAGGTCGACGATAATCGCCTGGAATTTTTTCACGCGAGTAGGAGTGTTGTGATGGTTGACGCCCTGCGTGGTTCGATTCCCGGCGGGGTCAGGGATTTTCACCTGCCTCGAGATGACTGGGTGTTTGTGTTGTCCTCATCATTTCATCATCATTCATGGACGTGGCAGGGTTGGACTGAGAAAAGTTTGGAAATTGTACGGGCGCTGATAACCCCGCAGTTGAGCGCCCCACAATCCAAACATCATCCTTCGTGGTAGTAATCGTCGAAAACTCGTCTTCTTTCTCTGCAGTAGCGCGCAGTGTTACCAGGGCGTCCACAGTAGACACATACTTGCGTGTTGTCCTCTGTCCTCCAAATCTCTGTTCTTTTGATTGACGTTAAACTTGGAGGAGTTGTTTGTATCCGAGTTAGTTAGATGCTAAGTTGTCGTTTGACGGCTGATGTATAAGTCCGAGTTGGCCTAATCCATTCTTCCTGAAGCGTTCGACGGGGGACGGATACTGGTGCTCAACATCGATGTAACTTTTCTTCAACAGTCTATATTGTCTCCTTCCTCATAGGGTCGTTATTCTTGACTGTTATCTCCTGTCGCATGGGCGTATTCGGTTTCACAATGTGATATAGGACTAAATCATTCTGTATGTGGGACTGTGTCGTTTCGGCTATGTTCTTCTGCTAAGCGGACTTGCTGCTGATTATTACTAAACTTTTTCTTCAGTTCGGTCTGGAGTTAATCCAAGCTATTGAGCTTCTCGTCGTCGTTCTCGAATAACAGCTAGTGTGTATATGTTTTGCAGCACGTCATGTCATCCACCTGTTATATCTGGCGACTCCACGGAATCCTTTCCGCCATTTCGTCTGGTCCTGGCCAGCTGCTGAAAACACTGATGGATGTCTGAGATAGAGCAGATTTGCTGCTGTTTTGTAATCCACTGACCTCCTGAATATACGAATGGTGGGAGCGATGTGCTGCTTGTATTCGCGTTCAGGGCACGGCATTTTCGTTGCCTAATATGAGCCACAATGATGTAGACGTAACCAGAATAATGTCTAAATCCGAAAGTAGGTTCGTCTGTGAAGTGCAGTACGTTAATTAGCAACACTAACGTACAGACGGAACAGAACCGGATTCCGCGACGAGGTGTGCTGCTATTTATACGATCATCGAATATTCCAGGATACACAAGCAATACAAAAATAAGAAATTTCTGGAAACGTCCTGAAATGATAATAACTAAATAACTAGTAATTTCTAACATTTTTCTCTATCTTTTGTTGTGAAGGGCTCCACCAACTTAATTTTTTTGGGTCACCCAAGCAACACTTAAATTTTGTTATTTTAAATAAATAATATCTGTAAAGTTTGGAAGGTAGGAGACGAGATACTGGCAGAAGTAAAGCTGTGAGTACCGGGCGTGAGTCGTGCTTCGGTAGCTCAGATGGTAGAGCACTTGCCCGCGAAAGGCAAAGGTCCCGAGTTCGAGTCTCGGTCGGGCACACAGTTTTAATCTGCCAGAAAGTTTAATATTAAACAATGTTCTCTTGTAAACACAACACAAAATTGAAATTTTAGCTAAGGCAAGAAAAAAGAAAAAAAACCTCAGGCTGCTTTTGTCTCAGCTGTCACAGTCGTCTGTATTCTCAAACTTTAGAAACAAAAGACTGAACATGAGGTGGTCTTCATTGCTGGTCCTTTTCTTTACATAATTAGCAAATGGCTACAATAGAAGTGCACATGAAAAAGAGAAACATAAAAGATACAGATGCAAAGCCATTCGTGAATAACACGTATAAACACTAATCTGTCGTTCACAACAGATTTTTATTTTTATTTTTGAGAAAGATGACAGCAAGGGAATTAGCCTCTAGTTGTCTGTCTTCTGAATTATATTTGTTTAGCAGAGGCGCAGATCTTGTGTGGTTAAAACATTTTGGAACCTTCACTAATACGAATGACTCATTTGTAATGTATATTACCCGAGATTTTATACTGTGTATGCATTGTTTGAGTATATATATTAGTACTCAATCTAAGCCCACTGAATTTTTATTTTTTTAGCTCTTTATTCGCACGAAGTAATGGCCGTAATCGACAGGGGATCTCAAGTTGATTCCGTGTTTCTAGATTTCCGGAAAGCTTTTGACACCGTTCCTCACAAGCGACTTCTAATCAAGCTGCGGGCCCATGGGGTATCGCCTCAGTTGTGCGACTGGATTCGTGATTTCGTGTCAGGAAGGTCGCAGTTTGTAGTAATAGACGGCAAATCATCGAGTAAAACTGAAGTGATATCAGGTGTTCCCCAGGGAAGCGTCCTGGGACCTCTGCTGTTCCTGATCTATATAAATGACCTGGGTGACAATCTGAACAGTTCTCTTAGGTTGTTCGCAGATGATGCTGTAATTTACCGTGTAGTAAGGTCATCCGAAGACCAGTATCAGTTGCAAAGCGATTTAGAAAATATTGCTGTATGGTGTGGCAGGTGGCAGTTGACGCTAAATAGCGAAAAGTGTGAGGTGATCCACATGAGTTCCAAAAGAAATCCGTTGGAATTCGATTACTCGATAAATAGTACAATTCTCAAGGCTGTCAATTCAACTAAGTACCTGGGTGTAAAAAATACGAACAACTTCAGTTGGAAAGACCACATAGATAATATTGTGGGGAAGGCGAGCCAAAGGTTGCGTTTCAGTGGCAGGACACTTAGAAGATGCAACAAGTCCACTAAAGGGACACCTTACACTACACTCGTTCGTCCTCTGTTAGAATATAGTTGCGCGGTGTGGGATCCTTACCAGGTGGGATTGACGAAGGACATCGAAAGGGTGCAAAAAAGGGCAGCTCGTTTTGTATTATCACGTAATAGGGGAGAGAGTGTGGCAGATATGATACGCGAGTTGGGACGGAAGTCATTAAAGCAAAGACATTTTTCGTCGCGGCGAGATCTAGTTACGAAATTTCAGTCACCAACTTTCTCTTCCGAATGCGAAAATATATTGTTGAGACCAACGTACATAGGTAGGAATGATCATCAAAATAAAATAAGAGAAATCAGAGCTCGAACAGAAAGGTTTAGGTGTTCGTTTTTCCCGCGCGCTGTTCGGGAGTGGAATGGTAGGGAGATAGTATGATTGTGGTTCGATGAAGCCTCTGTCAAACACTTAAATGTGAATTGCGGAGTAATCATGTAGATGTAGATGTAGAAAAGTTTTTCTGGCTTCATGCTCTGTGGTTGCCAATTCATTACACTTACAAACTGTTCTAAAAGAGGGGTAATCGCAACTAAAATAATATTTCATTGATGGAGTTGGAACTTTCATGCCATAATGTTACGCAAAGTGTTACTAGCAAATCATAATTAAAATTAATGAAAGACCATACGATCGCATTAGCTGTTTATTGTAATTCTTTAAAAGAATCAAGACTGATTTCGCACCTTAAAGGTGCATCATCAGGTGCATTTCTGTAGAAAAGAGTTACAATCTTTGTATAAAAAAATCATAAATAAATTTTAATGAAACTCAAAAAACTTTCACCACAAATTCTATTCTGTATTGGTAATGCTAAATGCCTTTGTGTTAAATAAATTTTTTAAAACTTTGTTACAAATGCAATATTATGTAGGTGCAGCTATAAACCAAAGTGAGTGACCCCTCAACGGTTGTCATCAAACTAAAAGGTTGTTAAACACCGATGGTGGACGTCCTAAATAAAATCCGTAAGCTAAGAAAACGTGGGTGTGGAAGTTTCTGTAATGACAGAATGCCGTCAGTGAAAGACAAGGAATCAGTTATTAAAGTAATTAAATAATTACTCAAATGAACAGCAATTGAAGGAGTTCTCGCCAAGAAGGGAGAGTAGTGCTCACTAGAATTCTAACAGCAACGCATACGGTTAGACGGACAGTAATGCGCGTACAGAGTTCGATAATGACCTTCGTCGGCTGCATCAGATCGGCCCACCGATCTAGTGGGTCCCTGTTGTAGAAATACATTGATCAGCCAGAACATTATGACTACCTAGCCAGTATCCGGTATGTTCACCTTTGTCACGAATAATAGTGGCGACGCTTCGCGACACACCTTGGTATGTCGCTGGAGGGAGTTGGTACACACAAGTCACTTTATGCCCGTAAAAGAGAGCGATGGGCTCTGATGCCCACATCCCAGATGTGGCGACTTGGGAAGCCAGCACATGAACTGGAACTCGCCACTGTGTTACTCGAACCACTCCATCACACATCTGGCCTTGTGACATGGGGGATTATTTTTCTGAAAAATGCCAATGCCGTCGGGAAACATGATCGTCATGAAGTGGTGTACGTGGTCTGCAACCAGTTTACAACGTTTCTTGGCCGTCACGGTGCCTTGCACGAGCTCCACTGGACCCACGAATGCCCACGTGAATGTTCCCCAGAGCATAACGGAGCCGCCATCAGCTTGTCTCTGTCCCATAGTACAGGTGTCAAGGAGCTGTTCCCCTGGAAGATGACAGATTCGCTCCCTCACATCGGCACGATGGAGAGGGTATCGGGATTCGTCAGACCGTGCAACGCTCTGCCACTGCGCCAAAGTCCAGTGCCGATGATCACGTGTCCATTTCAGCCGTAGTTGCCGATGTCGTGACTTTAACATTGGCACATGCACAGGTCGTCGGCTGCGGAAGCCCATCGTTAGGAGTGTTCGGTGCACTGTGTGTTCAGACACACTTGTACTTTGCACAGAATTAATGTCTGATATTTGTTACGCCGCAGTTCGCCGCCTGTCCTGTTTTACCAGTCTTCCCAGCCTATGACGTCTGACATACGTAATGAGGGGTGGCCGCCCAGCTCCACGGCGTCTGGACGTGGAAGACACTCACCACAAAACCCCTCGAAGACCCAACAAGTCATGCAGTATCCGAAATACTCGAGCCGAACGGACAGCACGATCAATGATACTACATGCACCGTGCATGTGTCATTCCTCGCCAGGTTACGCTGCTATCACCTCGACGGATTTGTATCGATAACAGGTCAGTGGTGATAACGTTCTGGGTGGTTAGCGTGGATATAGACCGACATATGCACCTAACCTACTGGCAGTGTCGTCGGAAGAACGAAGTGTTACTGAAAATAAAATAGTTTCTGCGTCAGTCATTTATTTATTTACCCACCACGCGTTTCGACGGTTCACGACATCATCTTTAGATAGAGAATACTTTATTTGTAATTATCAACAGTCACAGCCCTGATAATGCTCTCTCCTATGGAAGAAATATTCATTCAAGGTGTTCTTCGTTGCGCGAAAGCTCACTTATCAGAAATATCAGAGGCATCGAGTGAAGATGTCGCAGAATCGTGATGCAGAGGAACTGCTGTGATGATTGGTATCATGGCTGTGGTGTGCTGTGGTCACATTTTCTCGTTATAGGGACTTCCACATCCAAATTTTCTTATCTTGTATACATGGAAGAACCCTGGAGATACTAAAAGGTATCAGATAGATTATATAATGGTAAGACAGAGATTTAGGAACCAGGTTTTAAATTGTAAGACATTTCCAGGGGCAGATGTGGACTCTGACCACAATCTATTGGTTATGACCTGTAGATTAAAACTGAAGAAACTGCAAAAAGGTGGGAATTTAAGGAGATGGGACCTGGATAAACTAAAAGAACCAGAGGTTGTACAGAGATTCAGGGAGAGCATAAGGGAGCAATTGACAGGAATGGGGGAAATAAATACAGTAGAAGAAGAATGGGTAGCTTTGAGGGATGAAGTAGTGAAGGCAGCAGAGGATCAAGTAGGTAAAAAGACGAGGGCTAGTAGAAATCCTTGGGTAACAGAAGAAATATTGAATTTAATTGATGAAAGGAGAAAATATAAAAATGCAGTAAGTGAAACAGGCAAAAAGGAATACAAACGTCTCAAAAATGAGATCGACAGGAAGTGCAAAATGGCTAAGCAGGGATGGCTAGAGGACAAATGTAAGGATGTAGAGGCCTATCTCACTAGGGGTAAGATAGATACCGCCTACAGGAAAATTAAAGAGACCTTGTATTAATATCAAGAGCTCAGATGGAAACCCAGTTCTAAGCAAAGAAGGGAAAGCAGAAAGGTGGAAGGAGTATATAGAGGGTCTATACAAGGGCGATGTACTTGAGGACAATATTATGGAAATGGAAGAGGATGTAGATGAAGATGAAATGGGAGATATGATACTGCGTGAAGAGTTTGACAGAGCACTGAAAGACCTGAGTCGAAACAAGGCTCCCGGAGTAGACAATATTCCATTGGAACTACTGACGGCCGTGGGAGAGCCAGTCCTGACAAAACTCTACCATCTGGTGAGCAAGATGTATGAAACAGGCGAAATACCCTCAGACTTCAAGAAGAATATAATAATTCCAATCCCAAAGAAAGCAGGTGTTGACAAATGTGAAAATTACCGAACTATCAGCTTAATAAGTCACAGCTGCAAAATACTAACACGAATTCTTTACAGACGAATGGAAAAACTAGTAGAAGCCAACCTCGGGGAAGATCAGTTTGGATTCCGTAGAAACACTGGAACACGTGAGGCAATACTGACCTTACGACTTATCTTAGAAGAAAGATTAAGGAAAGGCAAACCTACGTTTCTAGCATTTGTAGACTTAGAGAAAGCTTTTGACAATGTTGACTGGAATACTCTCTTTCAAATTCTAAAGGTGGCAGGGGTAAAATACAGGGAGCGAAAGGCTATTTACAATTTGTACAGACACCAGATGGCAGTTATAAGAGTCGAGGGACATGAAAGGGAAGCAGTGGTTGGGAAGGGAGTAAGACAGGGTTGTAGCCTCTCCCCGATGTTGTTCAATCTGTATATTGAGCAAGCAGTAAAGGAAACAAAAGAAAAATTCGGAGTAGGTATTAAAATTCATGGAGAAGAAATAAAAACTTTGAGGTTCGCCGATGACATTGTAATTCTGTCAGAGACAGCAAAGGACTTGGAAGAGCAGTTGAATGGAATGGACAGTGTCTTGAAAGGAGGATGTAAGATGAACATCAACAAAAGCAAAACAAGGATAATGGAATGTAGTCTAATTAAGTCGGGTGATGCTGAGGGAATTAGATTAGGAAATGAGGCACTTAAAATAGTAAAGGAGTTTTGCTATTTGGGGAGCAAAATAACTGATGATGGTCGAAGTAGAGAGGATATAAAATGTAGGCTGGCAATGGCAAGGAAAGCGTTTCTGAAGAAGAGAAATTTGTTAACATCCAGTGTAGATTTAAGTGTCAGGAAGTCATTTCTGAAAGTATTCGTATGGAGTGTAGCCATGTATGGAAGTGAAACATGGACGATAAATAGTTTGGACAAGAAGAGAATAGAAGCTTTCGAAATGTGGTGCTACAGAAGAATGCTGAAGATTAGATGGGTAGATCACATAACTAATGAGGAAGTATTGAACAGGATTGGGGAGAAGAGAAGTTTGTGGCACAACTTGACCAGAAGAAGGGATCGGTTGGTAGGACATATTCTGAGGCATCAAGGGATCACCAATTTAGTATTGGAGGGCAGCGTGGAGGGTAAAAATCGTAGAGGGAGACCAAGAGATGAATACACTAAGCAGATTCAGAAGGATGTAGGTTGCAGTAGGTACTGGGAGATGAAAAAGCTTGCACAGGATAGAGTAGCATGGAGAGCTGCATCAAACCAGTCTCAGGACTGAAGACCACAACAACAACAACAACAACACGAATTTTATTTATGAAAATAAATGAAAAGCACCAATTTGCTTAGATCCCCATCATCGGTATTTAACAACTTCTTAGACTGATGACATCGTTGAGGGAACATTCCCTTTCGTTCACAGCTCACCTTGGAGCATCGTAATTCACATCAGGCATGAAGTGGTTACATGTAAGTAATGAGTCTGAAAACTGACGATCAACGGCACTATATAATATTACATTTGTAAAAGTTTTTAAGAGTTTTTTAACACATCCTACACAAAATAGCATTTGTGGTGAAAGTTTTATAAGCTCTTTTTAAAGAAAATATTTATAATTTTTTATTATACAAAGACTGTAATTCTTTTATACAGAAATGCACCTTAGGATGCATCTTTAAGGTGCGCAATCGGTCGTGGGTCTTTGAAAGGTCTCCAATAAATACCTAAACCGTTCATATGGACTTTTATTCGTTTTAATTCCAATTTTCTGGTAACACACTACGTAATATTAAGAGATGAAAGTTCGAATTCGTACAGTCATCATTAAACTTAGTTCCAAGCTTTTTGCAAGTGTTATATTTGTGTATGAGAATTTTTGTTGTAATTTCTCTGAAGTACTTGAAAAATGTCCATTCACACAGTCTGCTGGGTGGAATTTACCATTTATTGCTTCATCTCCCTCCCTTATCATCAGTATATTATTATGATTTTATTTGCCTGTCCCTGTATGCTGTTCAATGACGCTTGCATCTACATACCTACTATGCAAGTCGCCGTACAGTGCAAGGTGATCTGGAACCGCAGGACCGCTACGGTCGCAGGTTCGAATCCTGCCTCGGACATGGATGTTTGTGATGTCCTTCGGTTAGTTAGGTTTAACTAGTTCTAAGTTCTTGGGGACTAATGACCTCAGCAGTTGAGTCCCATAGTACTCAGAGCCATATGAACCATTTTTTTGGTGCAAGGTGGATAGTACCTTGTACCACGACTATCATTCCCTTTCCTTCTCCACTCCCAAACCGAGCGAGTAAAAAACGATTGTCTATATGCCTCCGTACGAATCAAAGTTCTCCTTATCTTGTCTTCGCGGCCCGTATGCGAAATATACGTTGGTAGCAGTAGAATCATTCACCACTCTGCCACAAATGTTGGTTCCCCTAATTTTCCTAATAGCGTTTTGCGAAAAGAACGTCAGAAATTCTGTCTAAGTCGTCTCATATCCACCTACAGTCACTTAACGACTACAATTTCCCGTGCAGTGCAGCTTCGTAAGCAAACAGTCCCAGACCTACCCGTCAACTCATTTAAGTATGTGTATAGAGAACAAAAGCTGTCCTATCGCACTCCCAGGGACATTCCTGACGATAACCTTGTCTCTGATGAACATCCACCGCCCAGGACAACTCATTGGCTCCTGTTACTTACGAAGTCTTCGAGCCATACGGGGCCGGCCGTTGTGGCCGAGCGGTTCTAGGCGCTTCAGTCTGGAACCGCGCGACCGCTACGGTCGCAGGTTCGAATCATGCCTCGGACATGGATGTGTGTGATGTCCTTAGGTTAGTTAGGTTTAAGTAGTTCTAAGTTCTAGGGGACTGATAACCTCAGATGTTAAGTCCCATAGTACTCAGGGCCATTCGAACCATTTGAGTCACTCGTATATTTGGGAACCTATTCCGTACGCTCAGACATTCGTTATCAGTCTGCATTGGGGTTCTGTGTCAAACGCTTTTCAGAAATCTGGGAATATGGAATCTGCCTATTGCACTTCATCCATGGTTCGCAGGATATCGTTGACAAAGGAAGTAAGATGGAGTTTAACGTTCCGTCGATATCGTTGAGAAAAGAGGAAGTTGAGTTTCGCACGAGCGACGCTTTCTAAATGCGTACCGATTGTTGGACAGAAGCTTTTATTGTATTCAGACTTAGGATATACTCAAGAATACTGCAGCAAACCGATGTTAACAATCTTGGTCTCTGATTTTACTAATTTACTTTTTACCCTTATATACAGGTCTCATTTGCACTTTTTTCCTGTCGCTCTGGACTTTGAACTGGGTGAGAGATTTTCGATAAATGCACGCTAAATAATGGGCCAATGCCGGAGAGTACTGTCTGTAAAAGATAACTGGGATTTCACCCGCACGTGCTGACGTTTTTGTTTTCAACTCTTTCAGTTGTTTCTCAAAACTAGGGATGCATATTTCTGTGTCCTACGTATGGGAGTCTGCGAGACTTTCAAACGGCTCTACTCGTATGTCTGTACCATTCTCTTGTGTGAATGGTTTTCTGAACGCGAGATTTAAAATATCAGCTTCCATTTTGCTGTCTTCTATTGGCATACCAGACTGGGCGACGAGTGAATAGGTAGAAGCTTTCGGCTCGATTATGGATTTTACGTAGGACCAGAATTTTATCGGGTTCTTGGGTAGATTTTTCGTTAAAATATGAAGGTAGAAGTTGTATGCTTCGTAAATTAATCTTTTTATAGACGCACGAATTTGTACTAACTTTTGCCTGTCGACATTTCCATGTCCTTTTTTTGATCCTAGAGTGCAACAGTCACTGCTCTCTCAGCATTTTCCTAAGTTTGGCATTAAACCATGGTGGATCTTTTGCTCCTTAATACACTTATTCGGCACATACTACTCCAGAGCACGATTTACAATCATTTAAAACTTTGCCCATAATTCCTCTACGGCCATCATGTTGGAACTAAATGATACCGTTCATTCTCTAAGTAGGATGCTAACCACTGCTTACCTGCTCTTTCCAGCACGAAAACTCGCGTAGCCTTCTTGATGGATTTATTAACTTTAGTAGGGTAAGGTCGGCTGAATCGGGGTAAAATTTGTTAAAATCTAAATAAAAGACATGCTTTCTAATGAACAAATTTTCGTTGTAAATACTTAAGAGCAATGTCCTTTTGCCTACAAATTCTAATATGTAACACTACGTAAATGTTCATATTTTGATAAACTTAATCTGAAGAATGAGTTGCATGGCCCTATTCGCGTTCTTCAAGTAAGGCGATTCGGGCCATAAATCTGGTGAACGAGGCCAGAACAAAAATGTATGCATCTCATTAAAATAGCAACGGATTTTCCACACATAAACCTCTTCTTCCCAGCGGCACCAACGCAGTTCTCATGGTACCATACAGTGCCATTGCATTGACACTGAATCAAGTCACCAAGTTTCGCCGATATTGGATTCTGTATTTAATCTTGCAGAGTTCACAAGATTTGTCATTATAGTCACCTGCTTCTTCGGAGGATTCTGATCAACCTGTCACTGATGATTCATGCTGTAGGTGTTGTCTGTTCTTAACCTCGTGTTTCTTCAAACCGTCCGGCTGGAATGACATTTTCCTATTCCTTTATAATTGGATTTTGCTACACTAATATTTTCTGGGAATGTAAGAAGTAGTGCTTACTGTTTCCTGGTAGAAGAAATGCTGTAGTCTTCTTTGGAGACGTGTCATTGCTTGTCCTGTCATGAAATGGACTAGCGGAAGGAGACACAGACTGAAGTTCAGTTCCCTTTGGAGTGTTTTCTTGGCTCGAAGATATACTAGCCGGCAAGAGCTCGTGTTCAGCCACTGCGTTTTCATTCGACGGTGAAACGCCAGTTGAACGAAATCCATTTTCTAGAATCGCTGGTGTTGGCGCTCTCATCCATGCAGCATTGAATATGTTTCCAATTGTGAGCTTGTCGATCTTCCTTGCTCCTCTTGTGGGCGAATGAAGTTCATACATTCACTGTCGTAATATGATTTTAGTGGCTTAAAAAATGACCTGTCTAATGGCTGCAGACGGTGAGTTGTGTGGCTTGGTAGGCATATCATACTTACGTTGTTTTCTTCGAAAAAATGGACCGCTTCTAAGGTTTTGTAAGACATATGACCATCCACAACTAAAATGCAGTGCCAAGAACCAGGTGTGATTGAAAACGTTTCAGCTATTTGAGGTATGCTTCGTCATCAATCCACCCGGACTCTATCATTGTTATCAGGGGCCCATTTGGAAAACCGTTACGAAATTCACGCAAAAATCTTTAGCCTTTAAATATGGCCATAGGAAGGATAAAGTTTTCTGCGGCATTTGCACAAACTAAGATGGTGACAAGCTCTCCTCTTTCTACGGAAGTCTGTACATAAACAGCTTTGCTCCCTTTTTCAGCAAAAACTTTTCTTGTGGGGTTGTTGTTTATTTGGCAACCTGACTCATCTGCATTATAAATCAGCTGATACTTGTCCAGTAAATCAAGATCCTTCATAATTTTCCTCAACAAGGAAAAGGAGTCAGCCATATCCTCTTTATTGAAACCAGTGTCTCAAAGACAAATTTTGGTTTCGTTCCCTGAACACTTTTAGTCATTCATTACCTGCCATTTTGTTGGCGTCTGAAAATGTATACTTTATTTTGTTGGATTCTGCGAACTCTTAGGCAGCCCTCTTTACAGTATCTGAATCCAACGGGAAGCCACTTGTACATAAACTCAGGATTCTTGAAACGATTTTTTTTTCTTGCCCCTTATTAAATATTGTTTGACCACGTTTTACCTTTGCTGGAGAATCTTTTCCACATTGCAGTCGTCTTTGTAGACAGGAATGCAGCACCCCAAACAATTCCGCTGCATGGCGCTGACTTATACACTCTAGGTACGCTTTAATTGCATTTTGCATGTCATCCTCGGCCCACAGAGTAACAGTTTTCCTCTCATGTTTTCCCATGTGCAATAGAAAACGGAAACAAAATAATACAAAACGAAATAACAAATGAAATGAATCGAAATAAATGTATTGGCCCTTTTCACCCTCATGGTTTTGATCCGATTCGCTGAAAACGTAGAATATTTTATTCCTACGTTGGTAGTCCTGGGCATGCATATTCAAGTGCCGGTAACACTATAACCTCATCTCCAGTACATAACATTATTGTGTAACGAATACTTAACAAATTACTAAACGGATCATCAGAGGTATATTAAACTGAAACCAAAACCATTTCACTAAGTAGAATATACGCAGAACTTACCACGAACAGCACAAATTTTTACACAACAACGAACACACATGACAGTGTTTCCCATTTTCCAACTCATATATCGAGTTTCAACAGCCACCGCTATGTGACACCACTTCGTATGTGACGATCAGGTGGGAATTTGACCCTATTCATCTCCCGACACGATTCGGCCGACGTTACCATAACCATCGTCACTACGATGACACCCTGATCACTAATCTCTCTGTCTATAATGACATATCGACAGGATCAGACCTATTTGTATCTAAAAACTTTAAAATATTTCTTTTGCATGTGGGTTGGCGAACCAGCTGTGAAGCCAGTTTTCGGAAGATGAGCTCAAAAATACTTCACAAGGCTACCTGTCGATACCACCTGCAATGAATATATAGACGTCCCAGTATACGGTTGGTAGGTTAACTAATATTGCATGATCGGTGTACTTCCGCCCTATCGAGCATAGACTTTTCTTGACTGATTCTTCATCTGTTCGGCGGGATCGGGTGTCCGGTAAAACATCCGATAATTAAGTCGCGTGCACCTAGGCCTGTTACTCACGTACAGATAACTTCTTAGTCACACTCAACTACGATCTCGATAGACACAATATTTTTCTCGACTCCTATGAACACCCCTCCCGTCTATCTCGTCTAAGCCGTCTTTTCTATATACGTTGGATGTTTCGTTAAATATTTCGGAGCTTTCTTCTTCGAGTTTCATTCAGCTCTTGATTCCGAGTATAAACTGAGCGCAACAGCTTTCCCGGAGGAGCGTAAATTCAGGAGCTTTCTTATGAATGCTTCCGCAATTTACTGTTATGGTATTGACATTCGAAGTGCCTTTACTTTGCATGTCATCAGATTTTGCTCTCTGCGTGTCGAATGGCGAACATTCGTCTAAGGGCCTGAAACTATCACCTAGCCTACATATACATGGTAGTCAGAAAATATGTGAAATGCTTGTAGGGATGTTACAGGGCAGGTTGTACTGAGACATAAATGTTAAGACAGAAATTTGATACGTTGCTCCGTTTCCAAGTTATTTAGCATTGAAGTTAGCCAATCAGATCGTCGCGCGCGTAAATTCAAGTTTGAGCTAACGAGACAAAGCACTCGTTGGGCAACACCGCCCCTGGCAGACCGCTTGAATGTGAGCGCGCGACGCCCCGATTGGCTAAATTCTATGCTAAATAACTCGGAAACGAAGCAACGTATCGAATTTCTTTCTTAACATTTATGTCTCAGTACAACCTGCCCTGTAACATCCCTACAAGCATTTCACACATTTCTGACCACCCTGTATATAAAACCGTGTGCAGTCTACAAGTACTCTGCTACGTAGCTGCTTCTTCTGTCTTGTGGACCCCTAACCTATCAAGGGGATCCTACAATTCTCCACCCAATAAGACAGGTCCAAATATCTGCAGCCAAAACCGTCACAGAATTGACGGAGGCTCCAGTTCAGATCCTCCACTCGGCTCCAAACCGAAGGACCCCGATCAACTCCGGTTGTGACGCTGCAAATTGTGAGCTCTGTTTTCATCCCGCGAGCGAGGCCAGCAGAACCCAAGTGACAAGCGTCATTGGTACCAACATGATCCACAACTTGAAGACGACTCATCCCGCACCTTCGATTGTGACAGATTGTTTGTCTTTCGTTCTTTGTCATCTACATCTACCTCTATATCTACATCCATACTCCGAAAGCCACTTGACGGTGTTTGGCTGAGGGTACCTTGAGTACCTCTATTGGTTCTCCCTTCTATTCCAGTCTCGTATTGTTCGTGGAAAGAAAGGTAGTCGGTATGCCTCTGTGTGGGCTCTAATCTCTCTGATTTTAACCTCATGGTCTCTTCGCGAGATATACGTTGGAGGGAGCAATATACTGCTTGAGTCCTCGGTGAAGGTATGTTCTCGAAACTTCAACAAAAGCCCGAACCGAGCTACTGAGCGTCTCTCTTTGCAGAGTCTTCCACTGGAGTTTATCTATCATCTCCGTAACGCTTTCGCGATTACTAAATGATCCTGTAACGAAGCGCGCTGCTCTCTGTTGGATCTTCTATATCTCTTCTATCAACCCTATCTGGTACGGATCCCACACCGGTGAGCAGTATTCAAGCAGTGGGCGAACAAGTGTACTGTAACCTACTTCCTTTGTTTTCAGGCTGCATTTCATTAGGATTCTTCCAGTGAATCTCTGTCTGGCATCTGCTTTACCGACGATTAATTTTATATGGCCATTCCATTTTAAATCACTCCTAATGCCTACTCAGAGATAATTGATGGAATTAACTGCTTCCAGTTGCTGACATGCTGTATTGTAGCTAATTGATAAAGGATATTTCCTTCTATTTATTCGCAGCACATTACACTTGTCTACATTGAGATTCAATTGCCATTCCCTGCACCATGCGTCAATTCGTTGCAGATCCTCCTGCATTTCAGTACAATTTTCCATTGTTATAACCTCTCGATATACTACAGTATCATCCGCAAAAAGCCTCAGTGAACTTCCGATGTTATCCACAAGGTCATTTATATATATTGTGAATATCAACGGTCCTACGACACTCCCCTGTGGCACACCTGAAATCATTCTTACTTCGGAAGACTTCTCTCCATTGAGAATGACATGCTGCGTCCTGTTATCTAGGAACTATTCAATCCAATCACCACGTTTGGGCCTGCTTTAACCGTGACCTTCATCCAAATTATTTCAAATTTCGGATCTCCGTCAATTTCCTTCGATACTATTGCACTTTTTATCGCTATAAACACGCCTCCCCCTTCACTGCTCAGTCTGTCTCTGCGGTATACACTCCAGTCTGAGTTTAGAATTTCATTACTGTTTACATCTGGTTTCAGCCAATTTTCCGTCCCTAGTACAATGTGGGCATTGTGACCGTTTATTAATGAGAGCAGTTCTGGGATCTTTAATTAGACGCTCTTGCAGTTTACTATTACCACATTAATACTGTCATTCCCTACTGCGTTTTGCCTACTGCTATCTTGTCGCGTCACAGGAGGCGTCTTGTCGGGCCTAGGGAGGGAATTCTCTAACCTAAAAAGCCACATGTGAACTCCACACATACTCCGCTACCCTTGTAGCTCCTTCCTGCGTGTAGTGCACGCCTGGCCTATTCAGAGGGACCCTAAATTTCTCCACCCGATACTGGAGGTCGAGAAATTTGCACCCCAGATCTCCGCAGAATCCTGTGAGCCTCTGTTTTAAGCCTTCCACTCTGCTTCAAACCAGAGGACCGCGATCGGTTCTGGGAACGACACTACAAATAGTTAGATCAGATTCAACCCCACGAGCGAGGCTTTCCGCCTTCACCAACTCCGCCAACCATGTGTATAAACTGAATCGACTGGCTATATGCAGCAATCAGCACCACACTGTAAATTTTTTGTCGTTCTGGTAGAGATTTAAGAACTCTGGCTCATTATGACTCTTTTTCATAGAACTAAGGTGCTTAAGGACCTGGGAGGACTTTCTAACGTCTAATGTTATCCGTTTGTTTTTACGTGACATTGCTACTGTGTGGGTACTTTTGAAGACGCCTTTTCATTGTTGAGTTGTGACATAGCAAACAATCACAAATAACCAACGTTAGTGTCATGTCCAAAGGCTTTCGGGTTCGTTAACTGATTGGTGAAAGTCTGGATGATATTTAAATCATACTGTCGCTTTAGGGGTTGTAATAGTGAATGAAATGCAACTCACGTAATGGAAGAAGCATAACCCAACGTATTCCTAAGAACTAAGACCGACCATCACTACCGTGTGATAACCTGCCTATTCCGTCCTTACCGCTGTATTCATTGCCCTAGATATATTTTTCACGGCCCAGCTACTGGGTACATACGCAAATTCATCTTATATCACAAATAGATGTCCGGTTTTCGCAAACACCATTACACAAACAGTACACCAGTTAAGGTATCCCATAGACAACCGTGACACCACAATACAGACGCTACTAGATTTCAGCAAAACATTTTATACATCAGCTTTGATATATTGCTCAGAAAAAGTTTACAACTAAGACGTTCAGATCGTGCCGACTGTGGGAATGGATTGCCATCCTGGAAGGATGTTCTCTCAGGAGTGCCAAAAGGCTCAGTACTGGCTCCATTGTTATTCTCCTTGTATGTCAATGACATCCCGTAGATTCTGTCATCCTTGCAAATGTAATTTCTGTGCCGACGACTTCCAACTTCACGTAATTGCCATACCTGAAGAAGCAATACTGCCGCCGTCGAGCTAAAACAAATGTTCAAATGTGTGTCAAATCTTATGGGACTTAACTGCTAAGGTCATCAGTCCCTAAGCTTACACACAACTTAACCTAAATTATCCTAAGGACAAACACACACACCCATGCTCCAGGGAGGACTCGAACCTCCGCCGGGACCAGCCGCACAGTCCATGACTGCCGTCCAGTTAAATGCCTGTCTGACTTCAGTGGTCAGTTGAGTGCAAAACCTATGACTTAAACTAAAAGCGGACATATCGTAAGTAATTTTGGAATCTTATCAAAATTAATTAGTTCTAAATTCCGTGAACAATTGTTTCTTATTCTTTTCAGCGACATCCCATTACCGTATTAGAAAACAGTGAAGCATTTGAATGTAGCTTTGGATGAACACCTCAGGTTGGCGTACAATACTGCACGGGAAGGTTTCCGCTCACATCTTTCTCTTTAAGAAGTATCGGAACCTTTTTGCACATCATACGATGCATACACGTCTGCAGTTCCCTGTTACACTCAACCTCTGCGTCCAGCACGGCACGAGTAGTGAAAATTCTAGACGGTTAGTACTGTCCGTGAGTGCGTGCGTGCATTACATCTGCATATCCATCTATTTGGCCATATAAGTCTTTCGTACGACCAGTTAAGATGATTTCGGCCAAACAAGCTACATAAATAACAAACACTATGCCCGCTTCATCGGCTCCTCACTGCCCATCGATCCGATTACCTCATATCAGAAATGAAGAACCTGCTATCTCATCACAACAGCAAAGAACGTTTCACTTATCTAATATTATAGCTGTGTCCACCAATAAAACAAAAACATTCGTAAACTCTACGTTTTTTTAAATGATTTCATGTGGCTCTTAGCAGTTAGTGCTTTTCTTTTACTATTGGAGCTTCAGCATTTGTGCCATTTTCCTGCATAAGATTTTTTACACGCAGGTTGATATTTGTTTTCTCTGATGCTGATGTTACCCCTAGAATAAGCTATCCTGCACTCTCCGCTCAATACAATGTCCTGCTGCATTTACGAGATTTCTCAAGAACTCCGTTTTGTTCTCTAAAAATCAACATGCACTACCTGGCAAAATAAATGAGGAACCCAAAACACATCGTCGGATATGAGTAACTTTATACACGTACTCACAGTCGGCAGGTAAGTGAGTGATGAGAGTTGCAGTTCTCTGTTACAGGCAGAACAGCCACCAGACTGCATTAGTGTTGTTCGTGTTCAGCGTTATTACCAGGCGTAGTAGGCTATATAAGGTAGTGTACACCATCATATGGTGAATGATCGCTGTGAAGGACACGGGAATGCTGCATACTCGTGTGACACAGCGTTATCTGCATCTGGCAGAGCCTGAAATGGGCCTTATTGTGGGTATCCATTTGGTAGATTGGTCGAATCGCGTAATATCTAGATTTGTGTGGCATTTGAATGTGAGAGTAGCCCGTGGTTGGACTGCATGCGAACGTGAGGGCAGGCGTACTCGTCGTCTGACCACCACAAGGGAGGATCGCCGTACTGTGCACCAAACACATCGTAAGCCTTTCACACCTGCACTAGCCATTCTTTCATCCCGGACTAGGAGTAGCCGCACTAGGGAATTGTCAGGCTTCCGTTAACACCACACTTCCAAGTGGTACTGTGACCCAGAAGAATGGAATGCTGATGACTGGCGTCGCATTTTGTTGAACGATGAGTGGTGATTCTACATTGCCCCGAATGACCATCACCGGCGAGTATGGGGGCCACGGGGGCGTGGTCCCATCTCTCCCACGATTTGGAGAGGTAAAGTGGTGTTAGTGCTGGTGTCGTGGCGTGGAGAATCGTGAGGTATGACTTCAGGCCACAGCCGGTGGTGACAAAGTACTCTGACGCCACAATGGTACGTCATGGACACCGTGTGTTATCTCCCGTGTGACAGAATACTAGTGGCAGTTTTCAGCAGAACAACGCTCATCCACACATGGCACGTGTCTGTATGAACTGTGTGCGTGATATTGAGCTACTCACATGACCAGAAAATTCGCCAGGTCCGTCCCTGACAGAACGTGTGTGGGACCAGTTCGGACGTCAACTCCGTCCCCATGGCAGTATCCAGAAAATCGCGGACAGTTTATAATATTTGTGGGCCATTTTGGACCAAGAGAGGATAAAACGGCTTTTCGACATCCTTCCCAACGAAATTATTGCCTGTATCCAGAACAAGTGGGATGCAACGTCAAGGTGATAATCGGGCACAGACTGCCAAGCTCTTTGTAAATGTGATTCGACTTTGGTATCTTTGAAATAACAGCGTACTAAGTTTCGTATCGTTTCCTCCGACCTTCAGCGTCGTTTACAGTTCTCTGGTCAGAGAGTGTGGCATTATAATTGTGTACACCCATTAAAAAAAAATCGCAGCCACCTTCTATCTTGTTACTGCTGTCCGCCTCTGGAATGGAGTACCCTGCAATTTGCGCCCAATGCAGTGCCTTGTTGCGTTAAAAAAACTGAAGCATGAAGCACTTCCTTGGGTTAACTTCATAAATTTTGCCTAAAAATTAACCTGTGGGGGCCCAAGTGTTGCCCAGGTTGTTTCTAGTACGCTGCGGAAGTTTTGCTGTGTTGTCCGAACAAGACACAGCCACGGAAAAAGCACCGCTGGCGCTAAGATGCGAGCTGGTGCCAGTGCAAAAACACTCGCCACTTGCGAGGGAGCCGGCCGCGGTGGTCTCGCGGTTCTAGGCGCGCAGTCCGGAACCGTGCGACTGCTACGGTCGAAGGTTCGAATCCTCCCTCGGGCATGGATGTGTGTGATGTCCTTAGGTTGGTTAGGTTTAAGTAGTTCTAAGTTCTAGGGGACTGATGACCACAGCAGTTGAGTCCCATAGTGCTCAGAGCCATTTGAACCATTTATGAACTTGCGAGGGTTCCACCAGCTCCACGGTCGGCGTTGAGGATCGGCTTCGCCTCGACCAATTGCCGGCCGAGTACAATCCGCCAATGACCGGAAGACAACGGAGAAGCCTACTCGGAAGAGGGGAGAGCAGCATCGTACACGGCTGACTTAGACAGGGAACGTTGTGTAGTGAACTTTTAGAAACGAACAGACAGTAGTTGTAAATTGCGTTTACAATGTACTGAGAAGTTTACCTACGATTATTTGCACTTAGCCATTGAGGTCGTTTTTTGTGTTATACTACATGCAGTGTTATAGTTATCGGGCAGGTCATAAAGATAAGTAAACCTTTTCAACTCATTCGTGTGGCTTTGTTACAAATTTGTTGGAGTGTTGTAGGACCTTCGTTCGTCTATCCTGTTACCTGACCCTGGGGCATAACTGTGTGATAGTGGCAGGGAGAAACTGTCTTAGAGGTGTACTGCACCAGAAGCCGCTTCACGAACTCACAAACTCGGCCTACCGTAACAGGGACAACTCGGTCTCCACAGTAGTAGCGACGGGGCCTTTACAAAACTGGCGATGACAGGATACAAAAAGTTTCTCTGGGAAGTTCTTACACATCCTCCATACAGTGCTGATCTCATTCCACACGAGATCTACATTTTTGGAGCCCTGAGGAAAGACATTAGTTACCATCGATTTGCTTCGGGTGAAGAGCTGCACGCCTGGGTTCCGTAGGCAACCGTCAACTTTTTCCGTGGACGCATTGACAGTTTTCTCTCACATTAGGATACTGGTATTAACAGTTATGGCGATTACTTTTGAAATATTGTACTAAACAATTTATTTATTTTCTGCATCTGTCTCGTTTTCAATTGACTTCCCCTTAAAACGTATACTGTGCTTTCTCGGCTTTAACTACTACTGGTATCCACTCTTTACGTTATAGTTATTTCTGTGTGTTGTTCCCTGTATTAAATTTAAGCCAGTTTACAATGCGCTTATACTTACGAAAATAATGTTAAGTTCGTAGAATATCTGATTTATTGCGACAGATGTCCTGATGATTCTAATCTTGCCAGTATAATTAAATGAAGTAATAAAATAAACTAAATATATTGACATAAAAACAAATACCCAGGAAAGTCCGTGTAATCTGTTACATGGATTACAAAAATCTATAGGACAGATGATGGTCACATTAGGCCAATCTGCTGCCAGACCGCCCGTTGAGGAAATGAAAAAATGAAAAAGAACCTGCCGATTACCACCAAGACGAGGGCTGCCGACCATAACGATTCCATCGAATCGACGGATCACCATCGATCACACACTGCGCTTTTACCATTCTCCTACTAGAAAAAACGGCATGTGGGAATAGGAAGAGTCCTGGATTATCGTTAATGTACCTTCGATAAACCATAAACACGTTCGATAAACGTTTCGCGATTTAAGGCAGGACAGAGTCCAGTTCTCAGTCACCATCACCAGGATTTGATCTGCCTGCCGCTGGGACCAGCGTCCTCGCGTATGTGATAGCGACATCGATTACGGAGGCCGATACCAAAAATGGGGAATAAAAAATACGGTAGATCATATCGCAGCTTCGCACTGTTGCGCCCCGTGTTCAAAACGCGATTATTATCTTTGTTTATGTTTTCACTTACCTAACCATGCCTTCGCCCTATGCGCGTGGTATTCGAAATTTTTATGTTTCGAATGTTTCTACGATCGGTATCATCCAAAGGAATGCACCAAATCTGCCCGAAGAATAAACATAACAATAAAATATAAGAGTTAATATAAAATTTGATATAAAAATGAAATATAAGAACATTAAAATGTAAAAAGGTTGTAACCCCTGAAAATATCATACACACATATATCGTATGGCACTTATTGTGAAATCCAGTTGTAATTTTACAATTAATATGAAACCCTTGTATTCCCTAACTCGATTAAAAAAACTTTCGCGTAGTAACCTTCCTTGGCATAGGTAGATAAATGGAAAAATACAATAAATAAATAAATAAAAACAATAATTTGGTTTCGAAAACCGGGGCGGAAAAGCAACAAGCCGCGGCGCTAGCAACTGTCCCACCATTTCGACTGACATTTCTCGCGCCAAAAGGCACATAAAGTACCTCGAAAACTTTGAGCGTCGTTTTCTCAGAAACGGTCGAGTATCATCGGATAAGTCAAGAAACGTGTTCTCTTATTTTAATTCCTCTTCCACTGAGCAAAGTTTCCGGGAAATCCGGTAATGCCACCATGCCACTTGCCGTGTTCTCCTCTTCAGTCTTTGGTACCTGGACTAGCCTACCAAATCTTCTTATTGTGATAAAACCGAGTGTAGTTTGTGAATACCTAGCGTGTCAGTTAAAGAAAAAATGTTCTTCTAATCTCTGTCAGTTTCTTTTTTCAAAATAAACAAGTGAAAATCATTACAATTTAGATTAAAGTACTATTAAAGTAGTAGTAAAATAATTCGAATGCAGTAATAGTGGCAAACGAAAGCTATATTTTTTCAAACTCGTCAGTTCATGGTTGATTTTATGAAAGTTTTCTGTATGTGATTGCGTTTTCATATTTCGGCGTTCCAACTACGTCGATCTTTGATTGTCGTTTTATGAAAAGAGTTCCAAATTATTTAATACAATGAAAGTCTATAATCTAGTTGTGAAAATGATGAGTTTTACGTATGTAGGAAACAATTTTGACTGTAATAGCGAGAGCTTGCCATTTAACTATTTCCGAAACGGTTATTAACTTCTTGCTTTCAAATTATTTGATTTAATTTTCTTTGGTAGCCTAAACCAAAGTTAACATTTCTCTTTGTTGTTCCACAAAATAGTTCTGTTGGTTTCATGTATGAACTATTTGGTCAGCGCTTGGCTGTTCAGCTAAGTTACGTAATAACAATATAAAATCAAAAATTTGAACATAATTTTCTAGTGGTCCCTGAACTAAGTGCTGAAATGATTCTAGGTATTGATTGGCTAGACAAGGAAAAAGTATTTTTAGATTGTGGTAGTGGAACTGTTAATATTAATAGGGAGCCTAATACAATAGAAATTAAATTTGCAAGTGGTAACCAGGTACATGATGTTAATGTAGAATCCAAATTGTTAAAAATAGAATCTGAAAATGATGATTTATCCCAACTATATGAAATATACTATGTGAAAGATTTAGTGCAGAATGAACCAAAAGCTGACAGTTGATTGTTGATGTCATCCAAGAGATCTCATGTGAACAGAAAGAGGATTTATTTACTATCTTGAATAATAATAGGGATGTGTTCTGTGATAAACCAGGTGTAGTAAATAACTTTGAATACCGTATGGATGTCCTGGAAAATGAACCATTCTTTGTCAGACCATACCCAATACCTATAGCTAAGAAAGAAGCACTACAAGCTGCAACTAATAAAATATTGGAATGGGGGGTAATAGAGAGAAGCAATAGTGATTACAATAGTCCACTTACTATAGTCAATAAGAAGGATGGAGGTGTAAGAGTAATCATTGATGCACAAAAACTGAATAAAATTGTCAGGAGAGAAGTAGACAGACCTGAAAACTTAGATGACTTATTACAAAGGTTCCATAATGTAAAATACCTAACCAGTCTGGACCTCACTGACGGATATTGGCAAATCCCATTACACAAAGGTTCTAGGAAATATACAGATTTTTTGTTTGCAGGAAAATGTTACCTACACAATGTTGTACCCTTTGATTTAAATACATCTGTTGCTGTTTTCGTTAGGGCTTTGGATTCTGTTTTATAGGAAAAGAACTTTGTGCCAGATTGACTGTATATGTAGGTGACCTAGTGATTGTCACTGATAATTGGGAGGAGCATTGTAACCTGTTAAACAAAACCCTTATTGCTCTTCAAGCAGGGGGCATGACTTTGAAGTTAAAAAAGTGTGAATTTGTGAGACAAGAAATTAAGTTTTTGGGACACATAATAACCACATCTGGGATTGGCAAGGACCCAGAAAAGCGTAATGCTATTGAAAAGTGCCCACCTCCAAAGAACAGGAAACAGTTAAAAGCATTTTAAGTCTTTGTGGGGTTTACCGCAAATTTGCGAAGGGGCAAGCTTTTAACAGCCCACATTTGAACAGCTTGTTGAAGAAAAACAGTGCATATGTTTGGACGTCTGAATGTCAGAAAGATTTTGAAAATTTGAAAACTGAGTTAGTAAGGGAAAACATTTTACATCATCCAATTTTAAGTGAGCCATTCCACATGATCACAGACAGTAGTGCTTATGGTATTGGCATTGAAATATTTCAAGAAAACACAAAATCTGGGTAAACAGAACACAGGACCATTGCTTTTGCTAGTAGGACTTTAACTAAATATGTGAAAAACTATACTATTTCAGAGAAAGAGGCTTTAGCCATTATTTGGGGATTAAAGAAATTTAGGAATTATTTATGGGAACATAAAACTATAATTCATGCAGACTACAGGGCATTAACCTTTTTGGAAGACTGTCAGCTGTTTACTGGCAGGTTGAGCCGATGGGCCCTGCACTTACAACAGTTTGATTAGGAGATATTTTATATTAAAGGTAGTGACAATCATGTAGCTGACACTTTATCGTGATTGCCTGAGAGAGTGAACAACTTACCGAGGGAATGTAATGAAGATGGGAAATTTCATATAAGATATATTAAGGAAGTTCCAGGTAGGAAAAGAATTGAGCAAATCTGTAAAAGTATGAGGTTCCACTAGAATGAGGATGAAATATGGATGTCAGTGGAAGTTAATTTTAGTAACCCTAACTTCCCACAAAACAGTATATTTTACAAGATATATAATGGAGTTTTATACAGGAGAAAGAAGACCAGTACTGAAGAATGGCAGGCGTGTTGGCCTAGGCAATTTGAGACTGAAGTGATTGATTATTTCCATCTAGCCTTAAGGCATTGTGGTCCCAAAAAGTGTGTTGAGAAGTTAACTAATGTGGTCATTATTAATGTAGGTGATGCTAAGAAAATTACTGAGAGAATATTATCTTGTGATGTATGTCAGAGGGCAAGAGTACGAATAGAGCAAATCAATATTTTATACAGAATAAAGTACCAGAGGACACATTAGAATTACTGTCAGTACAATTGTAAGGTCGTTTACCTAAAACCTCAGGGAATTGGTCTTACATTATTGTAGTGTTGGAAGTGTTCTCGCGTATTAAATTATATCCAGTCAGAAAAGCCACTGCTACAGCAGTCTTTAGCAAGATGACCGAGTATTTTAACATCATTGGTGAACCTAAAGCAGTTTTGCCTGATAATGGACCACAATTTATCTCAAAAATCTGGAAGGAAGGCATGAAGAAACATAATGTTCAAGTTAAATATATTGCAGCCTAACACCCGGCTAGTAACCCTGTCGAAAGATACATGCGTGAATTAGGAAGGCTAGGTAGAACATATTGTCACCATACCCATAAGGCATGGGGCAGATTTGTAACTGACTTTGAAAAGACCATGAACACCTTATACCATGAAACCATCGGATTTACCCCTGAAGAAATTCTGTTGGACCGTAAAAGCAAAAGTATTATTGAAGAGATCTTGTAATTTCCACCTATTGTAGGAATTAACCTGCATGAGAAAAAAGAATTGGTTAAGAAGAGAATGAAAGAGAAAGTGGCCACTAGATCTAAAAGGCATAGTAATAACCTTAAAACAACTAAATTTAAGCTTGGAAATTATGTGTTAGTGAAGACCCATGAAAAATCTAGTGAAATTAATAATAAAATACATTTACAATGGGCCTTTTGAAGTGCAAGGAACTCCACATGCAAATGCTTGTTTTCTTGTGTACCCTACATCAAGAAAGCCTTTATGAGTTAGAAATATTGTTGGCCTGAAGCTGTATGTCCACAGAAACCAATGATAAATGAAATGTTGAATCCTCAGGGGACATGCACTCTTTGCATGGTCAGGTGCCTGATGAGCACCATGTACCCCAGTCGTTGCCAGCACTACTTCCGTTTATTTTCGTGTATTCAACCTTCCTCTTCTTCATTCAGAACTTTGACTGTCTTCTTTCCTTCTTCTCTATTAGGTTAGATCAGTGTGGAGAGTAATAGGTAAAATGAAAAATATTATTTTTTCATTCTTTTAATATTAAGCCATAATGATAGATGGTCCGGTATTAGGACAACGATACTAACAAATTGCCTCAAGTTGGAAATTCGCATTGGTTGAAAGTTATTTGAAATTACGATTCTAGAACCATACTTAAGTTTTCTTTTGTTTTGTGTGAATTTAAATAAGAATAAAAATTTTTAATAATACTGAATTTTCCTTGTATAAAATGATTGAAGATAAATGTTTTTGGAAGAAAAAAGTGGATAAAAAATGGGTATACTAGAAAATGGCCAAGTAATGCAATTAAAAGGAGTGCCGAAAATGTAAAGGTAAACAGGAAACGAGAATAACTAATTACATTATATGGTTCTGGTCAGAATGATGGAAAGAGAGTAAATAGAAAACAAGATTTATGATGAGTAATATGATGATACTAATATCCAAACATGACTGAGTAACTATAAAATAAGACTATGTCAAAAAGGAAATGAAATATATGTATGTTATGTACCAACAGTAAAGGATTTCTTTTATTTAAACCACAGGAATTGATTTAAAAATATTGTAACTAAATGGAAACGATGTGTTATACTACCCGATGTTAACATTTGAAAAGAAATGTTTTTTTTTTATTTTTTGTTACCAGTGCCTAATTACTGTTTCAAAGTTACAGATTCTATGATTTATACCATTAATGCAATTTGCACCAAACATGTGGCGAAATGATGAAAAAGCCTGGAGATGATGACAATAAACTGCTCAAAAATGTGTTGTTGGGCACCAAAGCAAATAGTGGGCAGTGAAAAGGACTTGCCAATATGAGGCAAGAATGTAAAAAGGTCCATCTAGACTGCCATAGATCAAGAATGGGCAGTTTGTGAATTCGTAATGGTTCTTTGAGTATTGTTCTTGGATGTGTTTGTGTGTGTCTAAATACATGGACTGCAAAATATTATTGCAGGCAGCAAAATAACCTGAAATTTTATGGGTTAATGTTGTGTGTTTGATATGATTTTTGAAAAAATGGACTGACTATTCCTACTGAAGTCAGTGAAAAATAATATTAAATCTGATGTAACTATATGTATGTCTATGCTATTAACCAAAAAATGGACTGTCTGTTTTAAATTGATGACAGTGAAAAACAACACTAGGTTCATGATAAATGTTTTTGTTTACCTATGTCATTGACCAAACTCTTGGATTACTGTTAATGAAGTATACAGTGTAGGATGGTTGTGTGTTAAATTTTTTTGTGCCAGTTCTATGTATATATTTGTGCATGTGTATAGGTGCAAATGCAAAACTTTTGAATCGTCCCCTTTGAAAAATTTATGAATTACTGTGCTGATAAACCTCTTACATTATTTGCTTTTCAAACAGCTGAGCAAAACTGAACGTACTCAAACATTCACTAGAGTGACACACAATACTTTCAGTGCAACGCAATCTGACTTTCAGTAATCGCTACAAAGAATGGCCCTGACTAACGTTAACCTATACCTTTCACAAATCACTTACCTCACAAAAATCTTCGTTACTCGAACTACTGCAATACAGCGAACGCCACTACTGCCAGCTAAATAAAAGATTCAAACTATGGAAGGCACTAACTACTGATAGGCATAGTTAGCAAATGAAAGATTTTTATAGGGAACAAACAATGTATTTACCTTAATAGTGTTCAAAAGTCATAATATATATAGCAGTTCATGACATCCAGTGTTACAAATTTCAAAACTCCGCCATTTCTCTCCGCACATCCACCACTGCTGGCGGCTCACCTCCAACTGGGCAACGCTACTCGCTGTTAACAGCCAACAGCCCAACACTACAATGGCAGACAACAATGCAAACTAGCGACAGACTGCACACAGCGCAGCCAGTGATTTTCATACAGAGCGCTACGTGGCGTTACCAATAAGAAAACATAAACAGCCTACTTACATAGCCCCCATGCTCCCCACAAAAAAATTTACAAATTGTTTTGGGCAGTGGCCACTAACGATTTGATAAAATTTTTCATAATTACAATAACAAATATATCAAATGCACACACGTATTGATACAATGTTGGTCAAAAGCTAAAATTTTCTCTCAGTCCATAAAGACAGTCCTGATCGTTCGTCACAGTAAAATAACAGTGTTTTTCTCAAAGTCTGAGCAGTAGAAGAAAATGCACACGGAAGTAGTGGATTTCCATGCAGTCTTGAAGAAGCGGAGTTGTCCTTCCAATGAAAAGACAGTGCTGAGTCTTGACATGCAGACAGGGAATGGGACACAACAGAGCAAACCCACAACAGAGTCATTCGAAGTTTTGAAGACTATTGGTAGGTAGGTCATCACAGAGCAGACCCACTGTAGTCCTGGTAGAGATTATGGTATTGGTGGGCCACCAGAGGTGCAGACCCACCGTAGTCCTGGTAGAGATTGTGGTTTTGGTGGGCCACCAGAGGTGCAGACCCACTACAGTCCTTGTAGAAATAATGGTATTAGTGGGTCATCAAAGATGCAGACCCACTTTAGTCCTTGTAGAGATGGCCAGCAGCCATCTGTTGTGACTGCGCAGGTGCATAATCACCATTGAAGAGTCTTGCGGATAATATAGCAAGTCCATAACCACAACTTGTGCACTCACAAAGTTTTTGGAGTTGTTCTTAGAACGAGCAATGCTGTTATCCAGTCCCTTGCTGAATTAGTAACACACGTGCAAACACTAACAGTCCCTACTTCTCACATATTGTCCATATACCATGACCAACAGAAACGTGTGCAGTGAAATGTAACTTACAAGTTAATAATATGTTGAACTGTTGTCAATTACAATTTTATAACATAAGAATACAATTACAAAGGAACAAAATACATCATTAAGGAACATAACAATACAGATAACATTTGTAGTACAGGCTTTACAAAAGAATAGAAATAACATATACATCAGTGTTACAGGAATTATGACATGAGTACATACATAAAAGATCAGAATAACTTTCGAAATATCAACTTCACACATGAGCATTAAAACAAAACAGAATAAATAATGTCTAAACATCTTTACAAAGTAAATAACATAGTATTTGAAAAATTCTATAACATAAATCTTATTAGCTAAACACTTAAAGACAGGAAAAAGACAAATACAGAAGGGTACACAAACACACAGAGGGATAAGACAAAAGGAAAGGACAGGGTTTGTTTTACTGCAGTATTTTGCATGGAGATCTCCCTTCGTTCATCATTATTCTCAAAAAGTCCTATCTATGCCTGCTTTCTCTATTCTGTTCACATCCTCTTTCAAAAATAGTTTTTCTCCACTATACACTACTTTTTTTTTGGCCAAACCATTTTCTTATAGATTCTCAATGCATTTCTTCCAATTCATCGCAACTCATTCTCTTATATAGTCTACCCCCTCTTAAGCTAACTTAAATCTACTGAGCTCAGATATATATACCAAGGCACAAGGCAATGCAGCAGCACATAACAAATTAACACAAACAACAATGACAAAAAAATGCCAATTTGCAAAGCAAGCAGCAATAAATCTAAATTAACAGATAAAATGCAAAATTACAACTAATATGAGCCAATTAGCAGCAACAAGAAAAATAAATCAGTAGTAAAACTGGCTTAACAGAGTAATACAAAGTTAAATTTAGTAGCACTATGCCTGGCACACAGCAGCAGCAAATGCAATAACTTATACCTAAACATGACAAAGCTCAAGCAGTAAAAATAGTACACTAAAGACAACGATGCAGATAAGGGAAATGTCTATTCACATCTTAATGTCTATGTAATTAAAGTGGTGCACCACAAAAACTAATTCTACAAAAAAATTACCAAGTACTTGAAAAGAAAATTATATATGCAGTTACTGTTATTAGTCCCTTCTTATTGTTCTTTCCATTCCAAGAGTTCCTTTTTCGAAGAATGTGGATCAGAAAATAATTATTTAATAGATCTGTTGACAGAAAGTGTTCACATTAGCAGATGCATTTAAGTTTATTTTATAAAACCAATGCTGCAACACAGCTGGAGACCAGATATTAAACAAAATGAGCAATCTCTCAACTAGAAAGACAATAGATGTAAAATGTAGCTCATCATTTCATTAGGCATTTTAGTAAAATTCATAAATTAAGAGCGCCACAGTGTTATCATATGTTTTCAAGTTTGAGCGTGTCGTACTTGCGATGCTTTCGACAAAGAAATGTCAATAGCGAGGATAATGGCCTCTTTTTTTTTTTTTGCACCTAATGGCTTTCTTTTGTCAGACGACTATCTCTCAGCTGGGCGCCCAAAACCCATTACGTCAAGGTCACTTACCTTTCTTACTGAAATATTTATGACAGCAGTTTCCACTACAGTGGCAGTCTCATATAAAAAAAATTCACAGATTGAGAATTTGCGTTACAAATGTGTAGAAACAAAATCCTATAAATATAACAGTGTCCAAAAAATATTCGTCGGCATTGTGATACATTCACGCATTTAGACACATTTCGTAACTCTTAAAGTACGATTCTTGGTTTCCAACAACCTTTTCCACAAATCAGAGTCCGTAACCACTACTCATTATTCCTTACCTTATTATACATATACATATCATCGACACTTCTACAATATTTCATCATAACCGATACGTAGCATAATCAAATTCCTCATATAGCATCAGCTTATTGATCATAAACATACCTCAACAGCATAATACACATCGTCGTCGTAATAATGTCATCACACCCCAGTCAAATCTCAACAACGTCGTAGCTTTCTGCAATAATTTCAAAACTTAGAAAAAACCCTCTGCTCATTTCAATAGTGTCATCTACCTCAAACGTACTTTAAAATCATGCTCCCTTACCAAATACATCATTCAAAGCTCTCATAGTATCACAATGGTACTGAAAAAATATGAACAGTTCACAAAGTACAGACAAAATACAATTTCATAAGTGTGAAGTTATCCAACTGTGTAACTGCATAAACATGTGTCACTGATGTAGTAAAAAAAAATGTTTATCTCTCAGTTAAATGATCAGATGGCTGTGTAATTTCTGTGTTAGAGAAATATGGTACCGATGTATAAAGTTGTATAAGCAAATACCATATTAGCTAGGGCTCCTTGTGCTTACCAAACACATGGTACACAAAGTAAGCGTATACCCCCCTGAGGATTAATGTAATTATACCCTCAGGTGTTACAGATTACAGCAATGGAATGAAATGTATCACGGAAAACTTTCTTTGTAATTCAAAAATCTTTAAAAATAAATGTTTTAAGTATAAAATTAATCACTCAAATACCTGTACTGTAGCGCTAAACTGTGCGTCTTGTTGCAACATAATCTCTGTGGAAGTGTCGTAGTTATCATCCTCCGAAAGCTAAGTTCTGCAGAAGTCAATGTGAAATGCTTTGCATATAGATATCTTAGTTATTACGCTTATTGCCGTGATGAAGAAAGTACTGTGCTGTAATATATTGTTGTGCTACGGAAAAGGCTGTCTCATTGTTGCTATACCACAAAAGTTACTACTAAAACATGTTTTACTTTCCAGAATAACTCAAAAAAACTGTGCCGATACAAAACAGATACACCGCAAAATCAACAATGTAAATTGTGTCACACATTAGTAGCGTCGTGATATAATTGTGTAGCTGTCAAATAAACTAACCACTGTGTCATCTGGTATCTCTCAGAAAGCACTTTAAATCCATAATGTATTTTCAAGTAAACCTAAATGCTGCATTAAAATCCCATTAGCAGTAGCAGTATATGTTCTAAGTATGTAAGCCTTATAGTCGTTACGTAATCATGCAACTAACAAAGAAGAATGTAGACACACAATAACACTGTGTCGTCTGTTCACAATAACAATGCATTCGTAACTTCTGTTTAAATAAGTTCTCTTGGTTCTTGATTGGATATTTAACTTCAAACATAGTTGCATAGTAACAGTTTCTAAGTCTGACAAAGCATACTAGTAACGTGAAGTGAAAAATTTTATGGCAAAGACTAAGTTAAAAAGCAGATTATCTCTCATTAAACGGTTTTATACGTGAAATGTCGTGCAATCCTGTACTCTTCCTAGTACGCAGAAGTTCAACTTGAACGGAATTATCATGCGGTATACGTCGGTGAGGAATGCTAAAATTTGTCTCAAGGTTAGCGACTATGTTATTTTTCTCTGAGCCAGCCGGCGCACGCGGCTGCCTGCAGTGTGACTCATTGTCTGTTCCTTTGTTGGCGCGCGTCGTTATTGGGATTAGGAGACCTAACTTCTACAAATTCACCTTGTCGAGAGTGCCCTGCTCTGTTTGAATCTCGCCAGTTCTGATGCAATTGAGGTCTGTCGTTACGATTATATCGTCTGTCGTCATGTCGGTAGATTCCATAATTTCTTTCTTGTTGGTCACATGGTGGAGAATGTCTCCCTGAATCGTAACTGCACGGTGGACCATTGCGTCTGAAGTTATTCTGTCTCCGTTGACAATAACAGTTCTGGTTGCCAAATTGTCTGTTTCTATGATTGTCTCTGTCATATTCATTACTACGGAAGTGCGATCTTTCTCTGTACCTATTATTCTGCCAACGGTTGTCATAAGGGTGGTGTCTGTTTTGGTCACGATTTGTGTTGTGAGAACAGCCTTGTCGTGTCCAGTTATTATTTCTTTCATCGCGGAATTGTGACGGATGTGACCTGTAATTGTTGTGTTCCTGTTTCCGCGTACCGCGATTGTCAGTGCCAATTTCCATTTCTTGTAACAGTCCCTGAAAAGCTTCAATGTCATCTTTTCAACGTCCTGCCAAAATAATATGTCGTAAATGTTCAGGTAGTTTGATTAAGCAAATGCGGATGAGTTCTGAGGGGCTGTATGGGTTTGACAGGTACTGATTCTTGTGCAACATGTCTTCAAAATATTTCACAAGACTGGAAAATTCAGATTGTTCGAAATGTTTCATCATTATGATGCAATGTTTTACTCGGTCTTGTGTGGCTTGAGACCAATATGTTTAGAGGAAGGCATGATAAAATTCTCCTTCACTGTGGCAATCGTGAATGACCGATCGCATTCTTACAGCTGGTTCATTCTCTAAATAGCCACACATCAATTCTAATCTGTGCTCTAATGACCAGTTGGGAGGAAAACAATGAGAGAATTGATGGAGCCACGCTTGTGGATGAATGTCGTTGACAGAATTCTTAAATGTTTTAAATTTACGTGTAGTAATGAACAGCTTATAGTCAAAATCATCATGTCGGCGAGTCGCATATCGGTCATTGGTACGTCGTTTCGGCGGTTCCATTTCAAAATTCGTTGCACCTTGCCAATTTCTCTCATAATTTCCGAAATGCGCTGTGTTATTATTTTGTGGCTGTTCCGTATTTCTATGTCCGTCTTCCCGTATTGGGGCGAGAGTGTCCTCTGAAATACGTAATTCTTGTATTACCTGTGTCAGCTGATCTTGTACTTCCCGGATTTCTCTTTGGTGTTGCGTATTAATTTGATTCTGATTTTGTTTGAATTTCCTATTTTGTTTGCACTCTTCTGTGTCATTAAAGACTACAGGTTTTGTGTCATTCAGATTATCATCTACCTTCATAGATAAATTATTTAGCTGATCCGAAAGTTCAACTACTTTCTCTGATAATGAACTGATTTCCTTCATGTGTCTTTCTGAACCAATTTTCAGGGTATCTACTGTGTCCTTTAAGTTTTCCTGAGTTTTTGCAAGTTGCGTAACCGAATCGGTAGATGCAACTGAGTCAATTTTAGCTTGCAAGGTGTCGTGATTTTCATGAACAATAGTTCGCAGTTCTTTTATGGCTGCTTCGTGATTCTGTAATGCATTTTCATGACGCGAAAAAATAGGTTGGAAACGCTCACAAATTTGTGTTTTTACGTCATTACAGACTTTTTGACATTTCGATTCGATTTTATGTAACTCAGTAGTTAAATCTTCACGTGTTTGTTCAAGTGTGGTGTCTAACTTTTGAAGATTTTGTTCCATTGCGTCTAAATGTTGCTGTGTTTGTCTCTGGTGTTGTTCCATTGTGTCTAACTTTTGAAGATTTCGTTCCATTGTGTCTAACTTTTGAAGATTTTGTTCCATTGTGTCTAACTTTTGAAGATTTTGTCCCATTTGTTTCTGATTTTGTTCAAGCGTTGTGTCTAACTTTTGAAGATTTTGTTCCATTGTTTCTAACTTTTGAAGATTTTGTCCCATTTGTTTCTGATTTTGTTCAAGCGTTGTGTCTAACTTTTGAAGACTTTGTTCCATTGTGTCTAACTTTTGTAGCCTTTGTCCCATTTCTTGCATTAACTGTAATAACAATGCACTGGTGTCTGAAACATGTTCGTCAGAGCTTTTCGGCAGTGAAGTTGCACCGGCAACATTCACGTTTTGACAAGCAGAAAATGTGTCTTGACTTATTTGAGAAAACGGTAAGGACCCAAAACCTGAATCTGCAGTATTTGCAAAATTGTGTCCTGTCATTCCCGATTCCTGAGGCGGGCTGTTGCCGACCGATCGATCGATAATGCTTCCCTGTTCATTAATTGTTTCACTGTCTACGCCATTATTTTCCGCCCGCTCCATTTCCCTATGCATAATTACCAAATTACTACTTTGAACATTAGTTAATTCATTACACGGTGGCGCTAACACACTGCTTTCGTCTTCGCTGTCATTTCTCAGTTTACTTTGGAGCCTAGTGTTACGTTTTTCACACGCCATTATTGTCACAGTATTTCACACGATAACACAGAAATGCACAATTTGAAGAGCAAAAATAAGAGAACACATTAACATAGCACTGAAAATAATATCTAGTTAATTGCACGGGCAGCTTAGAAATACTTGGTGTAAATCCACATGCATGCCACAACTGTTTTGCTGTATCGCAATGAAAAACTACAACTACAAAGGAAATTCTCTCTACAATTACGCGTTAGCAATAAACAAAGACTACACTAATTGCACAAACTACGAGGAAAAAATCAGAAGATTCCAGTGAGGTATCCTAGGCTAAGGGTCGACATATGAAACGTCCCCTTTGAAAAATTTATGAATTACTGTGCTGATAAACCTCTTACATTATTTGCTTTTCAAACAGCTGAGCAAAACTGAACGTACTCAAACATTCACTAAAGTGACACACAATACTTTCAGCGCAACGCAATCTGACTTTCGGTAATCGCTACAAAGAATGACCCTGACTAACATTAACCTATACCTTTCACAAATCACTTACCTCACAAAAATCTTCGTTACTCGAACTACTGCAATACAGCGAGCGCCACTACTGCCAGCTAAATAAAAGATTCAAACTACGGAAGGCACTAACTACTGATAGGCATAGTTAGCAAATGAAAGATTTTTATAGAGAACAAACAACGTATTTACCTTAATAGTGTTCAAAGGTCATAATATATATAGCAGTTCATGACATCCAGTGTTACAAATTTCAAAACTCCGCCATTTCTCTCCCCACATCCACCACTGCTGGCGGCTCACCTCCAACTGCGCAACGCTACGCGCTGTTAACAGCCAACAGCCCAACACTACAATGGCAGACAACAATGCAAACTAGCGACAGACTGCACACAGCACAGCCAATGATTTTCATGCAGAGCGCTACGTGGCGTTACCAATAAGAAAACATAAACAGCCTACTTACACTTTGAGTATTCCAACATTCTCTGAATAGTGTAAAATGTTTTGTACTTTTGCTGAGGTATGTTCTTTTATACGCACATTTACTTTTCTCTTGAATGCTATACCATTTTACAAGTGTGTAGCTTATTTTCTGCACTGTTTGTCTGTTATTTGGACTGTAAGTGTATGAAATGAACATGATTAAAGATATCTTGTTTAATGATGAATTGTTTTGTTTCTTAAAATGATTTGAAGATGTATTGTTTTAGGTAGCAATGGAAGTGTATGTAAATGTTTCCTTTTGAAAATGTTTTGAAAGGAATGTAGAATTTTTCTTGGAATGTGTATTGTATGCTTGTAACATGTGTATATTTTCTTCCAACTAAAGTTGGATGATATGAATTTTTTTACAACAGTTACTTAGGTGTTATGGATAATTCCTTGAAGTATCCCTAATGGGAAACCTCAACAAAACATTGGGTATGTGTAACACCACAACTCAGACCGTACCTAACTGTTTACTGATTCATTTTTGCTTTCTGTTTATTCAAGGTTATATTGTTGAGCTTTTGTAATTATTATTAATTCAATAATGTATAAAACATGTGTAATCTTTTCTCAGTTGAAAACTTTGTGTCTTTTAGATTGCAGGAAGTGTATTCTCTGTAATATGTACAATATGAGAAAGTGGTATGTTTTGTCTTTCTCATATAATCTCTTTGGTTATCTTTAAAACTGAATAATTTTATTTAAATAATTTTGTGTAGAACTACCAATATGTGCAAGCGATATGTTTTGTTTAAAGTGATTGCTTGCTGCTATGTAAATTGCTGATCCTCACTTAGGGTTCTTAGTTATTTTGTATGCAAAAGATGGTGTGGTTCCTCTCGGCAACGGAACTGTGTAGCGTGCACAAAATGTGGTTGGAATGGATAGAAAGGTGGAACAAAGAGTCAGTCGGAGACGAGCTACTGAACCCCTAACAGCTCATGTAAATGTTGTGATTTGTGCTGGTGCCGAGAGGGGCTTTTAGTGCCGTTTTAATAAGCGTCGAAGCCTCGAATGAATGGAGTAATATGCTGGCAATACTCTGAAATTAATATCTATCCACGCCACTAAGAAATGACAAAGTCCAGCTTGTCTATCTGTATCTGCATCCAATAACATGCACTCGCCACCACACTGCGCAATCACTGAAAAGGGACCAGGAAATAGTAGAACTGTACAGTGAAGGATCAGCTCGTTGGATTTTTCAGTGTGCTCAAATATAAGGTAAATTATACCTGAACTCTTGTACCTATCCTGATTTTTTATCCTCAGTCACTTACCAATCAGGGTCCTTCCCATCTTAAAGTGCTTACCGAGTATCCTAGTTGAAAGAATATCAAAGCTCAGTGTGTTATATTAAAAAGTCTCTTTAAAACATTAAAAGTTTTGGTTAAAATTAATGTGGATAAAGAATGTGCCATGGTAACTGTTTGTTGAAGTAAATTTTGCAGTCAAAGTTGTTGCTCAAAAATCTTTGGGTTTTCAAAGAATTACCGAAATTATAGAAGCAGATAAATTCAATTTGCTGTTATGTCAAAGCTAATAGAATACTTACTCATACTGAGGCTACAAAATTTTGTTCAGTAAATGAATAATACAGCTTGTTGTCCACTGTACCAGGTGAGTCAATGCCTGATGTTTTATGGTAACTTGTGTCTTACTGCAGTAACAGGTCAAATTACTGATGAAAGTTTCATGGTTATGTTTGCTAAAATAAGGATCCCATGTGTATAGGAAAGTCCATTTCATTAGTGTAATAGGACCTACAGTTTGTTTATCGGGCTCACTAGTAGGAAACATTTGATAGATAGTCCATTTGTTATGATTACAGTAACTGCTTTCAGTCATAGATCAGTGGGAAAGTGTTTGTCAGTGCATTTCATGTCAATTTTATTCTAAGTAGAAAGGTATTTATTCTTTGGTGAATATTAATAGTAATATTGTTAAGACGATCCTGATTGACTAAGCACTGAAGACAATAGTGTGTGTCAGTATCTGTTGTACTTAGACAAATACACTCCTGGAAATGGAAAAAAGAACACATTGACACCGGTGTGTCAGACCCACCATACTTGCTCCGGACACTGCGAGAGGGCTGTACAAGCAATGATCACACGCACGGCACAGCGGACACACCAGGAACCGCGGTGTTGGCCGTCGAATGGCGCTAGCTGCGCAGCATTTGTGCACCGCCGCCGTCAGTGTCAGCCAGTTTGCCGTGGCATACGGAGCTCCATCGCAGTCTTTAACACTGGTAGCATGCCGCGACAGCGTGGACGTGAACCGTATGTGCAGTTGACGGACTTTGAGCGAGGGCGTATAGTGGGCATGCGGGAGGCCGGGTGGACGTACCCCCGAATTGCTCAACACGTGGGGCGTGAGGTCTCCACAGTACATCGATGTTGTCGCCAGTGGTCGGTGGAAGGTGCACGTGCCCGTCGACCTGGGACCGGACCGCAGCGACGCACGGATGCACGCCAAGACCGTAGGATCCTGCGCAGTGCCGTAGGGGACCGCACCGCCACTTCCCAGCAAATTAGGGACACTGTTGCTCCTGGGGTATCGGCGAGGACCATTCGCAACCGTCTCCATGAAGCTGGGCTACGGTCCCGCACACCGTTAGGCCGTCTTCCGCTCACGCCCCAACATCGTGCAGCCCGCCTCCAGTGGTGTCGCGACAGGCGTGAATGGAGGGACGAATGGAGACGTGTCGTCTTCAGCGATGAGAGTCGCTTCTACCTTGGTGCCAATGATGGTCGTATGCGTGTTTGGCACCGTGCAGATGAGCGCCACAATCAGGACTGCATACGACCGAGGCACACAGGGCCAACACCCGGCATCATGGTGTGGGGAGCGATCTCCTACACTGGCCGTACACCACTGGTGATCGTCGAGGGGACACTGAATAGTGCACGGTACATCCAAACCGTCACCGAACCCATCGTTCTACCATTCCTAGACCGGCAAGGGAACTTGCTGTTCCAACAGGACAGTGCACGTCCGCATGTATCCCGTGCCACCCAACGTGCTCTAGAAGGTGTAAGTCAACTACCCTGGCCAGCAAGATCTCCGGATCTGTCCCCCATTGAGCATGTTTGGGACTGGATGAAGCGTCGTCTCACGCGGTCTGCACGTCCAGCACGAACGCTGGTCCAACTGAGGCGCCAGGTGGAAATGGCATGGCAAGTCGTTCCACAGGACTACATCCAGCATCTCTACGATCGTCTCCATGGGAGAATAGCAGCCTGCATTGCTGCGAAAGGTGGATATACACTGTACTAGTGCCGACATTGTGCATGCTCTGTTGCCTGTGTCTATGTGCCTGTGGTTCTGTCAGTGTGATCATGTGATGTATCTGACCCCAGGAATGTGTCAATAAAGTTTCCCTTTCCTGGGACAATGAATTCACGGTGTTCTTATTTCAATTTCCAGGAGTGTAGTTTGTTCTGCTCTGACTATCATCTCCAACCTTAACTTTAAGATATGCTTGTGCTAGAGTTCATTGCACTTTGTACAGTGTGGACAAGTAAATTTTGTTTGTACCGTTTAAACATTTACGTAATTCTTTCACTTCCGATAAGCCACTTCCGTTAGGTACATCACGGTCAACGTAACAAAATTCCTTCCAGAGGATAACACTGCTCTGCTTCTTTATACTACAGTTGCTTTGACTAATAATTTCGTGATACAATTGGCCTCCAGCTTTGAGATTATGGTATAACAGTAGCGGACGATAGTGTTATAAGTAGTACGTCCCACGTACTCAGATAATCGAGTAGCTACTTCCGGAATGTATGGCATTAAATGGAGTCCTGCACTGATCCACTAGACAGCGCAGATCAAGAAATTTCTCCTACCAGTAACGAAAGTATTTTAGTAATACTTTCCTTTAGGAAAACAATTTCCAGTGACATCCACATCTGGATTTGTAGGAGTGAACACAAGATACGAGTTTTTATGTTAACGAATAATTTACCAAACACATCTGTTTCTCGCTTGTTACGTTCTTCTGTCTGTTTCAGATTGGCAACAATAGTGTCGTAATTGCGGAAACGCGGAAGGGCAGCAAGATAGTCGAGCGAGGAAGGGCATGCATCGTGTGTCTTCTTGTTGGTGATGGTAAATTCTGCTTGAGGAAGACATTTTGTTGTGTTCTCCTAGAGAATGCTCTTACTAAGCAAGTACAACGATTAAAGTCCATAGATGAACTAGTATTTTGACACTGTATTCGGAATTAAGTGTTTAAAGTGTTTTTGTAAATGAACTGAAGTAATGACAATATGGCGATGAGTACAATGGCTGACTTAAATAGGGGCACGACTCCCGACATGGCCAACCTACCCCACTGTCTTTTTGTAAGTACTGTTATTAACTTTAATAGATCAAACGTGCTCAAAGTCTAAATCATATTCAATGCTGTTTTTAAGTAAGCAAATTTTGTCTTGCAGTGATTTTAACCGGTAGCGTCTATGCGATGTTTGACTTTTTTCTTCCAAAACCCATAAACAGTGTTAGATTATTCAACTGAAACGATTTTAATACAAGTTTGAAATTATTACTTATCGGACATTGCAGGAAATACATTTTCAAGTCTAAAATCTACGTGTATCTTGGAATGTAGTCATGCTTTTATTCATCGTTATTCTGCCCGTTTTGTTTTTAGGATGGTTCGGAATTATAAAAAGAAAACTATAAGAGGCAGTGTTTCTGAAGAAGCTATGAGATTAACAGTAAAAGAAGTAAAAAAACATGAAATATCAGTTAGGGAAGTAAGCAAAGAATTTACTATTCCTAGAAACATTTTGAAGAGTTAGTGCAAAAGTTTCAAAGACTTAGAACCTTCTGCAATGGCAGAAAAATTCTGGAATAGGTTTCGCTTCGAAAAAAAGATTTCAGGTAACAAATTTCTTTTTTTGTAGTGTTGTACTTAACATATTAGTTATTTTAATAACAACACCAAATACAATAGAAGTAATATATAAAACGAAGTTCGAAAGCTTTATTTGTTCAAGGGTTATTTAAATACGTAGCTACGACAAATTCATTTTCCAAGTGTCAGAAGCTCCGGTTTGTCGATACCTACGCAGCTAACTGTCAACGTAAAGTACTCCAGTCTTGGACTGACTTTGGAACGGCGGGATCCGGTTGGTTCCCAGGATTTCTGCATCGATGCCAGACACTCTCCATTCAATCTTCTCAGGCATCTAGTTTGACACGACGTACTAGCTTTAACAAGAACAACACTGCCTTGTTTTTTGACAACCTGAACAATGATTTGACAAGACTAAGACTGACCCTGGTGACGTATGGCATGTAGGCGAAACTGGAATCACTACAGTCCAAAGGTCTGACAGAATAGTCGCTCGATGGAGATTGATTACATCAGATAGGGCGGGTACATATACTAAAATAGGATACCTAATCACTATGGCTTTATCTGTTAGTGCTTTTCGGAATAGCCTACCTTCATTTTTCATGTTCCCTAGAGTTAACCTCAAGTGACATTTTACCAGAGTTGGTCCTGTTGGGGAAAAAAGTGGTGTCCATGCCCCATGGTGGATGACAGAAACTAGCTTCTTGAAGCTCACTGACGGAAAAAAGTCGCAACACCTAAAAACAGTTAATGTAGAGTAATGAAATTTCGGGAATACATCTGTATAGATAACATATTTAAGTAATTAACATTACGCCGGCCGATGTGGCCGAGCGGTTCTAGGCGCTTCAGTCTGGAACCGCGAGACCGCTACGGTCGCAGGTTCGAATCCTGCCTCGGGCATGGATGTGTGTGATGTCCTTAGGTTAGTTAGGTTTAAGTAGTTCTAAGTTCTAGGGGACTGATGACCTCAGATGTTAAGTCCCATAGTCCTCAGAGACATTTGAACCATCTGAAGCATGCTCAACTGCCCCATTGTTGACTTGCTAGAAATTACATTTAACCGTTGGAACGAAGATAAGCATAAGTCACTGTTGAAGATGTCACGTTGAAGTAGAATGGAGGTAATGTTAGCTTTTTATAATATTAAATGATTATGATTTGACCTCGCAGTTTGTTACTGAAACTGTACTGATACAACGGTCTAGGAATTCGGATCTATACTACTTGACGGTAGTCACGCAAGGTGTCGTACTGGCGAAACAACCTTCTGCTACTGCACACTCTCGCGGGCTCATTAAAACAATGTCTCTCAGATGAAGCAGTGTCTGTATCACTAATTCTACATGTTCTGTTTTCGGCTGCAGTCAAAGCTTATTTCAGGTTAAAGCAGTGTTCCTTGGCTTCCAGAAGGTTTTGTAATTGTCGTCTAGTGAATAGATTATCAGCTCATGGAATACCGGACCAGATTTATGATTAGGTTCAGGACTTCCTAGTAGATAGACTTGCACAGGTCGTGACTAACGGAACGAAATCGTCAAAGGTTAATGTGGCTTCTGGGGTAGACCAGGCTCTGTTAGTGTTTATTGTATGTTTAAGCTATTCGTTGGATAACATCTAAGGCACGGAAGCTGTTGTCAGATGATGCCGTTGCATGTAGGAAATTAGCAATTCCAAAAAACTGTATCGAAATGCAAGAAGACCCGCAGACGATCAACATTTGGTGCAAAGACTGGGAGTTGACCCCCAATCGGAATAAATGTCGCAAAAGATCCATTATTATTCGATTAAACAATTGGTGATTAACACCTGGAAACAGTGTCAAACACAACTTATCTAGTGAGCTAACGTGGAACGACCACATAAAACTGGTTGTAGGAAAATCAGATACCACACAGAGTCACTGGATAGTCTTAAAAAAATATCCGAGAATGAAGTAAAAATACCTCACTGACCAGGCCCAAATGACTCAATGCTGACCGCGCGCCCTGCCATCCACTGTCTTACGGCCTAATGTGGATTCCTTTTGGAAGGGCATTGTGTCAAAAAAACCGCTCTCCCAGCCGTTGTCAGCATTCTATATCTTGAATGTCCTATTTATCATTCACATAGTGAAAGGTTACCTGCAACGTGTACAGAAAACGAGCTGCACCTCTGAGAGCCTATTCCCTACGTTGTTCAATCTGCACACTTAGGAAGTAATAAAAGGAAACTAAAAGAAATTTGGAAAGAAATTAAGTAAAAGTAAAGTCGTATAGCATGGATGAGTGGAAGACCCTGAGGGACAGATTCAGCCACATAATTGGAAAGCCAATACAATATTGCAGTGCCTGTGTTATTCTGATTACGATGCAAAGGTCCTTTGGACATGTATGCAGATGTTTCATAATGGCAGTGGTCGCCACAGTGCCTGTTCCTTTGGACGTGCATACACGGGTAACCACTGTGGTAGCCGTAGTGCCAGTTCCCTTGGACATGCACGCATGTGCTTCATAACGGCTGTGGTCGCCGCAGTACATGTTTCTTTGGACGTGCATGCATGTGCTACATTAGGGCTGTGGTCGCCACAGTGGCTGTTCATTGGGACATTAATGCATGCGCTTCATAACGGCTGTAGTCGCCACAGTCCCTGTTCCTTTGGATGTGCATGCATGTCCAAAGGAACAGGCACTGCGGCGACCACAGACGTTGCAAAACACATCAAATGAATTCGTAAATGCTATTGGGGACTACAATCAGCTGTAGAATGGATAGTATTTATCTGGCGATACCGGGCGAGTGACTTTGAAGTGCAACGTGTGACCTTGATGGGACTATACATAACGGGTGTACGAGTACAGGTCGAAGGCGCACGGTTGACGACATATGGAAGTTTGGGTCTGGCTGTGCGTCCTGTGCAGATAGCCAAATGGTAAGGCGACCGCTGGTGATAAGCGGGAAATCCTGGTTCGTGTCTTGGTCTGGCAAAAATTTTCACTCTCGTCATTCTATTGTACAACTGATGGCAGTCTTTATTCGCAACTGTGAATCCATTTGATAACTGGGAAGATTTTCCCTGTCCTTCTCGACCACAGGCACCTTTCGTTCGCGAAGTGCAAGATTCGAGTGCGTTAAGTGTATGTGACTGTAATGGGTATGTGTATAGTGTAGTGTCGTGTTGGAGACGAAGGGAGAAGGGAGAGGGTAAAACTCGGTGCCGGCACACAGCGTATGCCTCCCGAAGGGCACCAACGTGGCTGACGAGCTTAACGTCGCCATTCGACGTACAGTTCACCATCGACAGTGTCGCACGCAGAGGTTTCGAATTTAATCCAGGACATTGGCGTAAAGCCTGCTGATCAGGTTCTTCACCCTCTTGTCCTCCCTCATCCAAAGGAGAAAGGAATATCGTCAACAGAGCGCCGCGTGCCCTTACTGTCACCCACCTAAGTGCTGACCACTCCCGACGGTGCTAAACTGCGAAGATCTGACGGGAATGTATCCATCTCGGCACTCCTTTTGACAATACGAAATTAAAATTAAGGGATAGGAAATGATAATTTCCAAGCTGGCCAATGACGTGGTAATAGCGTCAGAGACGGCAAAGGACTTAGAAGATCCGTTGAACGGAATGGATAGTGACCTGAATAGAGGTTATAAGATGAACAGCAACAAACGTAACGGAGTAAAACGAAATTAAGCCAGATGATTTTAAAGGAATTGTACTAGGAAGTGAGATGCAAAACGTAGTAGACGACGGCAGAAGCAAAGAGGATACAAAATGCATAATGACGATAGCAAGAAATGCTTTGTAAAATTTAAAATTTTCCCGGCGAATCAACTGTTCAAAGAGATTTCGGGATTGCAGCCGGTCGTCGTAAACTTCATTCCACTCGTCGATTCATTCCACGCGTGGATTCCCGTTATCTCCGAAATGTGCTCGAGACAAAGACGCCAGAAGACTTCGTTAGCTGCTTCCAGTGACAATACCGACGGCAGCTGAGTCTCGCAGTTCCACCAGCGAGGGCGCTGCCGCTGGCCGGTGTGGTCCTTCTGTCTCTGCGACTTCAACGCATTCACGTCAGTGCCATCGGTGCACTATATAAGACGGAGCTGAGAACGTCTTCGACCCCCTCCCCCATGCAGATCCTCACAGGTTTTTATTCGTTATCAGTGTGCTACGTTAGTTTTTCGGTGCCGCCATACAGTGTCATCTAGTGTTGTGGGTTTTAATTGTGTGCTCGACCTGTCTATCGTCCATGACAGTTCCTTGCTACGCCATCCGTCATGAGGCTGTTTTACTCGTTCTACGAAATTTTATGGTCCGGCCGTACTTTGCCTGGTGCCCTTTACTGTAGTGTGTGTTTTTTTTTGACATACTTTTTTAGATTTTTGTCTCCGATTTACAGTCACCGCTTTGTATGTCTTCTTTGCTTCTGTTCCGACTTTTTTGTTTCTATGTTCCGCCATGTTATCTCCTTTATATTGTTTTTAAATGTCTTCCTGTCTATTTATGTCTCTTGGCTGAAGAGCAGTGCTTATGCTGCTGCCAGCCAGCCCCTGATGGGCAATGGAAATGACAATACAGGAGAAGAAAAAAACTTCTTCGTCGTGCTCATTCGGCTCACCTGAGGATGGCTGGCAATTGTCCAGCCGAAATATCGTGGAACGAAGTTTACGACGACCGGCTGCAATCCCGAAATCTCTTTGAACAAGAAACGCTTTTCTAAAAAAGGGAAATATTTTGTCATCTGATATAAATTCAAGAGCTTTTACTGATAAAGATCGCGTAACTAATGCAGAGGGACTGGCCTAACCGGGGATAAGAAAGCTTAATGGCATTAAATGACCGAGAGAAGGGGTAGATTGATAGGAGGCATCAAGAAAAGTTAATTAGCTAATAGTGTAGAGTCTTAAGAGTATACATGACAGAGAGAGACCAAGGTTTTAATCAAGTAAGCAGGCTCAAATGATTGTAGGTTTATTTTTATGGCTCGAAAAAACTGCCACATGATGGGATAACATGGAGAGAACTACGTCAACCAGTCATCGAGCTGAAGACCATAACACCAACAACGTAATGTTTATCAGGCATCCGAAAGGAAACGCTGGTGGCAAAATGAGACTGCTTTTCGAAGCAGTTCCTATTTAGTAAGACATCGCTACGATGACTTTTAAGAAAGGGGATATTGTCGCTTATTAGGGATATGGAACACCAACAATGGGATTTCCTGCGCTTAATGCCGGTTACAGATCGCTTAATTTTTTCCGCAGAAAAAGAATACCTACCTTTTTAATCTTAAAAAGAGTGAAGCTATATTTCTAATTTATATGTTCTCTAGCGCTTCCGGTAATAGAAGAAAGTGTGCCTCATTCTGTAGCTGCGACGAAAGAGTCAGCGTAGAGATAAGAATCGCGTCTTGTGTTCTTTTTATAAATTCAAGGCGGGCGTCGGCTGAGATAGGATCTGGGGAGGGCGTGCTGCGGAGCTGCTGTGTGTGAAGATAACGCACTGTCGTTGTGAAACTTCACACTGGCGTGCGGAGTTTGCGGGGGACAGCCTGTTACGATGTAATCGTGGGACGGGAAAGCAGTCTGCTTTGTCGTCTCGCGCCAACTTTTTACTGCCAATTCAAGTGTTTTCCCATCATGTTTACCGCTTCACGTCGTATTTTTAATACTGTTTTCCTGCTGTATTTGATGTAGAGTCTAAGAAGCAGTAAGATTTCAAAATTAAAAGGATGCATGTTCTATGACGAAATTCTTTGATATAAGCTTTAAACTACGCGCTAAGAAGAATATTGACAGACATTTCACAAAAAATATTTTTCTTTCTTTTTCTCTCTCGTCATCAAGGAAAATAAAGTCCTTCTAATGTGACGTTTCTTTTCATCAAATATCTTCTCACCTTTTTGATTTATGTGGACGACTTTCAACCTGTTCTCTGATCCAGAGTACCTTCAGATACTTACATTTTTAGTACTTAATTATTAAATACTTCTGTCTATCGTTTTTGTAAATTTCGTAGGTCCAACTTGTGAAATTGATACCCCAGATACACTTGACAATCTTCAGTCAATCCATTGCCATATCTTCTGCACAAATGGTAAAATTAATTATTATTCTTGTAATTTTCACAATCGTTTCTATGTTCACCTTCGTGCTCACAAAAACTGTCCTGTCCTAACAGGAGACCTGTCGCTTTGGAACAACGCGTCACGTCCTACCGTGGGATCTACCTGATCCGCCATAATCGCCACACAATCCTTGGCAGTAATGCGACCTTGCAGAGTAACCGTGAGGCCCACGGAATACCACGATATGGCTGCCCATACCATCACCGAAAGCCCGCCATGTTTCACTCTCGGGACAGAAATTGGAAGCATTGTGAAACAAGGTTCATTTGACCAAATGACTTTCCTTCGGTGCTCCATAGTCTAAGTTTTATGGCTTCGGCACCGCATTTTCCTACTACGGGCATTTGCATCACTGACGAGTGATTTTGGAATTTCAGCTCGCCATGCAATACCCCACTTTTTGAGCTCCATTCGTGTTCGTGTTTTTTGGTGCTGACAGGTTTCGAGAGAGTGACATTCAGTTCTGCAGCTGCCGTTCCCTTTTTTTTTCTCACAAGCTTCTTCAGTCGACTGTCTGTCACGTTCACTCGACAAACACTTTCGCCTGCGGTGTTACTTTGCAGATGATGTTTTCCTGCTTTCCGTATATGCGATATAAATCTTCTATATGTTGCCTCTTGAAATGCCAAATACTTGGGGTGCCCTCGGTGACGGAAGTACCCAACATTCGTGCACCAACAGTTTCTCACGTCGGAACACACTGAGTCTCGACATAATGGCACAGGGCACGGCTGACACTCGCAACGTACCAAGTGTACCGCACCGGTGCCGTTTGTGCTCAACCTGCAGGCTTGCGTAGCATCTCCATTTACATTCAATCGTGAATTTCTTGCGATGTTTCCATATTTTTGTGCAATACCTGTGTGTAGGAGGAACTAATATGTTAACCTGCCTCTTGTTGGAATGTAGGCTGGCGGAATTTCCCCACTAAACCTTTCCTTGAAACACAACGACTGTCTTGTAGTATCTGCTACTGCCGTTTGTTACAAGGCGTTCCGTCAAATCTATTGTTGAGACAGCTTTCCAATACTTACCCTTCAATCTGTAGAATTCCATAACCGAAACCGACTTTCAGCGGATTTTTATAGAAGTAAGGAAACGAACCTCTATGGACTGTGGATAGGATGACATATTTCCTATGAATTGACTCATACTCTGTAGTGGTAATCTTGGGTAACGAACTGAAACCGCTTGCAGCATGTCTCATTTGTTCGAAGGTGATCACTTGCTGTGTCTAGGAATCCTGCCTACTGGGTTCGCTAGACAAACAATCGAGCAACTCGTATTAATGGGTTTTATTACAACTAATCACATACGATACTTAACTTTGGCAATTACACAGACGTGTCGCAAGCAAAGGGCGACATACGAAATAATCAGTCTTTGCAGTGACTGCTGATCTCTAACTGACAAAAGTCTGTCCTGAACTGCTATCGAAGTGGCTAACATTGAAGCTGCTATCCGAGTCACTATCGAAGTGGCTATCGTTGACGATGCTATCCAAGTGGGCCGCCACCAATCGGGAGCGGCACTTACGTCCTCTTCACCTAGTGGCCACTGCTGTCGCGTTATCGTCTTGGAAGGGAGGTAGGTCAGGGTGCGATTGGTTGACTCCTTCTCACAACCTTCTCTTATCTGGCTTGCCGGCGCGGGCCTTACGCCGTAGTACCAGTCGGTCGAAACTGCTTACGATATTGTGAAGTACTTGCGCGATTGCGTAATAAACAATAAAATATAAAATATTTTTTTTAAAAAAAGTGTACGAACATCGTTGATTATAATCGTCCGATCAGCTCCACATCCACCAGAAGAAGACGAATTAGGTCTGACTCTCTCCTTTTCGTTTAAAGGGGTTCGACAAAACTATGGAAATACCCCGAGAAATACATGTTTGAATATAAATGCAGATGCTAGCCGAGCCTGCAGGGTAACTGTCGTGTGTGTCCACGAATACCAGCTGTGCGATGTCGTCAGTGCGTTGCAAGCAAGTTACAGTCGTGGGCAGAGCAGTGTGAGCAGTTGTGAGTGCAGCACGTCGGAGCCAAGTGAATTCCAATGTGGGTGTATTGTTGGCGTTCGTGTTAACCGAGGTAGTCTAAGTGTTTCGTATTTCAGAAGTCACCAGCCGAAGATTTATGCGGAAAACGGGGAATGTGGAGAAGGGTCATCCGCTAAGTCACAACGCTGACGAACTCGATTATTGAGTCATCGTGACAGACGGTCATTGAAGAGGGCTGTGACGAAAATTAAGAGGACAGCAGCTGCAAGAGACACTGCAGAACGGAATGACGCACTCGCGAAACCTGTCAGTGCCGAGAAACACGAACACGAAGGGAGCTCCGTAATTGGAAAATTGCAGGGCCAACTGGAATTCCAAAACCACTCGTCAGTGATGAAAATGCCCGTACTAGGAAAATGTGGTGCCCAAGCCATAACATCTGGATTACGGAGCGATGTTTCCAACGTCTAGCCGAGTTTACGCCCTAAGAGTAAAATATGACTGGGGTACGGAGATGATTTGGGCAGCCATATCGTGATATTCCACGGGCCCCACGGTTACTCTACAAGGTTGCATTATTGCCAATGATTGTGTGAATATCATGGCCGATTAGGTCGGTCTCATTGTACAATATTTGCCCCCAGTAGTGACGTGGTGTTCCAAGCCGACACGTTCCCTGTTGACACAGCTCGCCTCGTCCAGGACTGTCTTTATGAGCACGATTATGAATTTGCGCATCTCTCCTGAGCACCACAGCTACCAGATGTCAGTATTATTGAGCCTTTGTGGTCTACTTTGAAGATATTCGTGCGTGATCGCTGTCTGCCTCCATCCTCGTTATCTGAGCTTGCCACTGTTTTGTAGGAAGGACAGTGTGAGGTCCCTTTAAAACCATTCACAACCTGTATTACAAATTCAGAGACGTCTGAAGCTGTTTTGAATGCTAACGAATTTTCAAGACCGTATTAGGCGTGGTAATGTGTTGTGTTTGTGGTGTTTCCAAATTTTCATCAATTCACTGTATTTCATGACAACTGAGAAAGAGACAGCTGTAGACATACAATTGCACAAGATCAAAACTTTGCATAAAACTGCGGAAATGAAAGGAAAGATTTACGTAGCAGCCGGGGGAGATGCCACGTATTACAGAAATGGGTCAAATGGCTCTGGGCACTATGGGGCTTAACAGCTGAGGTCATCAGTCCCCTAGAACTTAGAACTACTTAAATCTAACTAACCTAAAGACATCACACACATCCATGCCCGAGGCAGGATTCGAACTTGCGACCGTAGCGGTCGCGTGGTTCCAGACTCAAGCGCCTAGAACCGCTCGGCCACTCCGGCCGGCGCCACGTATTACACATTCACAGTAAATTTCAGTTGAGTTGGCTGTGTCTCCACTCGTGGAAAGGACAATGCGACTTGCCAAAATGCCTCGAAAAGTCCTTTCGAACTTAGCATGTGCCCGGATTGTTATATATGGCAAGAAGGTTTGTCAGCGCAGCAACTTTTCCGCCGAATCAGCGAGTACCACAGCGACATCATCAACACTTGTAACTGGCCAGAGGCTGCCAGGAAAGCCGTGTGCTCGCCGGCAGCCATAAGCTGCACCGTAGTTCCTACAGTATATCTTTGGATTGCGTGTTGGTAATACAGTCACAGTCATAAGCGGCTCGTCAATCAACCTTATACTGTGGATGAACGTGCGTGCACCGTAAACGCGATCTTGTATTGGCGAGATATTATCCGTTTAGTCTTGGTCGGTGTCGAGACTTCTTGCAGTTTTACTTGCTGCGAATTTCTTGCAATTTATTGCCATCACCATTACCAACAGAATCGTTGTCATTGTCGCTGCTGTCGCAATCATTTGTATCGATAAACACATCTTTGCCAGAAAACTCCGGTAATGCTGAACCAGCGACATCAAAGTCTGATTCTTCCAGAATTTTCAGTAATCTTTCATCAGTGAAACCAGTCGTTTGTCGGGGTTTGCAGTGTCGTGCCGTTCCACTAATTGACGGTAGGGGATCCATTTGTGTTAAACCATTTATGCCCATGTTATATGATAGACAAAATCTCACTTTTCTTACCAAGGTATAAATTCGCAGCCAACTTTATAATAATGAATGTAGAGCGATGTTCAAATTTTATGAGTTATTAATAAAAACTTTGTTGACAGTAACGTTACAACAGAACGAAATTAAAAACGTTGAACACGAAAGTGTACCTGATTTCTTGTACACCGACGTCAATTCAGTCAAGAAATATACAGTACTGCACTCCACAGGGTGAGGGAGCTAAGACAGGCCACTCCGAATACGTCCAGAATTAATAAATACATCGAGGTGCTGTTTTCTGTAGCAGACAATATGACTAATTTTCAGACGTTCGCAAGTAATTTTTGTCGTTGATAGTCACCGAATTACGACACTATGTACTATGTACATTCTTCTGTGGTATGTGAAAGAAAATTCTAGAAGAACTACAGTGACATAATATGTATGTGACTTGAGCAAACAGTATCAAGATAACAACGCCGGAAACGAAATTTGAGCAAACGAGTAACTCAGGTATGGTTCCTGTGTTTACCTGTGCGCTTGAAGCCCATCAGTCTGCGTTATGCTGTCGCAGCAATCAGATAACCTTCTCGTAAAACTATTGAGACATTCACAACAGATACGGCAGTCCAAAAGCGAATATCGTTTATGGTGAATGTCGTCGAACTATTACAACAGCGGTGCGGTTGTTTTCTGAAGCGTATCCATATCGTGCTAAGTACTCGCGATCTGTCTTTGGAAACATGTTCTAGAAAATCTAAGTGTGGAGAATGAAATACGCCAAGGAAAAAGAATGGCAGCAGATGAAAGAAATGAAAGTAACGCTTTAGCATCAGTGGCACACACACACACACACACACACACACACAATGCAAATGCCACTAAGAGGCATCTCGGAAGTACGAGAGGGCTCAAACTACCGAGTGTTCTGTGAGCACTACATTTTATTGCATTTCACGCTCGTCACCTTTCGCTGCATCTACAGCTTCAACGAGTTTAATTCGTTACAGTTCTCCGAATGCTATCTACGAAAACTGCGAAGAGATGTCGCACATCTATGCAAAACTTTAAGGAAGAAGCGTCGTTTACAACCCGTAGGCTAGTTAATCTGCGCAATATGCACTAATCGTCAATTGTAAATCCACGCTGACTCAAAGAAGTGGACAAAAACCACGCTCTTGGTCTATCAACGTCTGGTGCGTGTTTTTCAAGACGCTAATCATTGGTCCCTGTTTTATTGACAGTAATCTAAATACACTCAATTACCTAAGATATGATGCTGCGGCAGTTATTGGAAGATATCCCACTGGACATAAGGCGATTAAAGCGAGAGGTCTATTGAGAAACACCGAACCTCCCGAAGGCAAGAAACGCCTTATAGCGCGGGGCTGTGCTGCCGTTAATTCCAAATGAAATGTAATGTGCAAATGTGCAGTATTGTGTCTCCAGGCTCAATTTGTAGTGTGTAGCAATGTTCAAGATCAACATATCGAGCATTTGGTATGACAGCCGTGATAATAAGCACACGAACAGTAACTGAGTTAGTGCTTGCTTACATTTGGTGTAATAGGGCAGACTTCATTCTGCGCCGAGACTCCGGGGCGTTAACTTCCTTGCTGTCGCGGAGCGTTGTTTACTTCGATTTGCGTATCTCGTGTCACTCACAAGGGAACCTCCGCATCGCACCCCCCTCAGATTTAGTTATAAGTTGGCACAGTGGATAGGCCTTGAAAAACTGAACACAGATCGATCGAGAAAACAGGAAGAAGTTGTGTGGAACCATGAAAAAATAAGCAAAATATACAAACTGAGTAGTCCAGCAGATGAAAGATAGGCAATATCAATGAGAGTGTGAGCTCAGGAGCGCCAGGGTCCCGTGGTTAGCGTGACCAGCTGGAGGGCAAGAACAAAGACAGCATCACGGCCTGCCTAATAAACACCTACAGGCCACGATCAGAAGAAGCGCCGGTAGACACCAGTCACATACCGTTTAAGATGCGACACATCAGGCAACTGATCCTCGATAAGAGCTACGCACTGCCCACCGTAACAAAGCCACAGCTAAGGACGGCGAAAAACATCTACGGCGCACTAAGAGGGCAAACACACAAAACAAGAATCGAGATAAAATCTCCAGACCACGACTGGCCAGTCGTCTGGAGAAATATCTCAGAAAAAGCAATACCGGAGCACGCCAGATCTACGTGGTACAAAGTAGTGCATAACACCGTACCGACCAACGAGAGGCTGGCGCGAATCCGTATAAAAGAATCGCCCAATTGTGAAACCTGCAACGAAAAGGACACTGTAGAGCACCGTTTCCTATGCAGGGCAACCAGCAACATATGGGAGACAAGCAAGAAGATAATAGCCCACATTAACAGAAGCGACCCAAGAAACATCCAAGTCACGGCTCTCACCGTCCCCGATGCGAAACCGTTCCCTAGGCCAAAACGAACGGCCACGATGTGGATACTCGCAATGACTCACACGCAGTCATTACCAAAAAGCAGTCAGACAGCGTGCAGTTCCTCGCGGACTTGTGGGAAGAGCACAAGAAGGCAAAACAACACGCCAAATACCGTGAGACTTTCCACAACTTCCTGGAGATCCCGCTCACCCCCGCCATCAGGGACGCCCTGTCTGCCCCACGTGACGTGTCCGCCATCGCCGTCGCCGTCGCCGTCGCCGTCGCCGTCGCCGTCGCCGTTGCAGCCGCCGCCGCCGCCGCCGCCGCCGCCGCTGCCGCCGCCACAACCCCCCCCCCCCCCCGCCCCCGCTTCCACGCCCTTGCCGCAGTCGCAGATGCCCTCCCACACCCCAAAAGCACCAACAGTGATACGTGTGTTAAAGTGCTAAAGTGTTTTTTTAAAAAAAAAAATGTGACAGTGAAAAGTGATTTAACACGTAAAAGTTTCCAATATCGTATCAATATAACCATAGCTCCGAGTGTTTTTTTTTTTTTTTTGTTTTTGTTTTCTACCCTCCATCGTGTGCAATCGAGAGGTGTGCGCAACTGTGAGTACCACAAAACTATTACAGTTCTATCAGTACAACAAATTAGTGATTCACATCTTTATATATGTCTTTCTTTCCACCACGAATAGTTTCCTCCTTTCAGTCTTCCTTACTCTCACGCATCAGCTATATTAAAGTAGCTCTACAATTGCACTATATAATGCTTCCTAGTGTATTGCTCTTTGCTCAATCGGAAAAAAATAGGTTTAATAATTCGCTAAAATAGTAATGTCCTTTTCTTTTGTCATGGATTGTTTAATATGTTAAGATGGTTTTTCATGAGTGTTTCCCCTTTGGATACCACTTTACTCACCAAACAACAGCTGACAATTGATACACTCGTTAATATTGCTGTCAAACTGATTTCATGCCTAGTGCATGTCCCACTAAGGTCTCGTTTTCAAGGCCCAACGTAAAATGCCTCCCCTTCGTTTTCTAACACAAGATTTAATAAGAAGATAGTAATAACTCAACATTATTTTAAAATGAATAGAGAACATCCACGACTCAAAATATCCACAAAAATTATAACAATAATAATAATACCATAACCAGTAATAAGTAAAATTTCCATAAAATAACTTTTTTTACTAATTATTCTCTGTAAATAACTAGATCGTACCGAGCGAGGTGGCGCAGTGGTTAGACACTGGACTCGCATTCGGGAGGACGACGGTTCAATCCCGCGTCCGGCCATCCTGATTTAGGTTTTCCGTGATTTCCCTAAATTGCTCCAGGCAAATGCCGGGATGGTTCCTTTCAAAGGGCACGGCCGACTTCCTTCCCCGTCCTTCCCTAACCCGATGAGACCGATGACCTCGCTGTCTGGTCTCCTTCCTCAAAACCAACCAACCAACCAACCAACTAGATCGTACAATCAATGCTTATTCCAAATTCATTCTGCCACGGGTACAAATGTAGTGTACAAAGATTCAGAAAAAGCTAAACTGCAACAATAAACAGTGCAGGAAACAACTAACGAACTCTGACTGACAGACTCTCGAAAAAAATTTAAAAAAAGAAAGCACCAAACGAAATAATTACCTGGACAGTACAGTATCAGAAAAATAAAAGCAAAGAATGGATTGTCTCGTCTTTACAAGTAAAATGCAAACTGTATTTGTAAATCGTAAATTGTTATTTTGTAAATAAAAGTCTATATACGTTCAAAAAAAAAAAAGTTGAAGTCTTCCCTCGAGTGAAAAGATTAACTTTTTATTTTCAGTTTATGTGACAAACTCTTATGTTTTCATCACTTTTTTGGGAGTGATTATCACATCCACAAGAAAACCTAAATCGGGCAAGGTAGAAGAATCTTTTTACCCATTCGCCAAGTGTACTAGTTGGGTGGGTCGACAACATATTGCTGTCATGTGACGCACATGCTGTCGTCAGTGTCGTATAGAATATATCAGACGTGTTTTCCTGTGGAAGAATCGCTTGACCTATGACCTTGCGATCAAATGTTTTCGGTTCCCATTGGAGAGGCACGTCCTTTCGTCAACTAATCGCACGGTTTTGCGGTGCGTTCGCAAAACACAGACACTAATCTTATTACAGTGAACAGAGACGTCAATGAACGAACGGACAGATCATAACTTTGTGAAAATAAAGAAAGTAAAATTTTCAGTCGAGGGAAAACTTGATCTAAAGACCTCTCGTTCCGCAGCTGCTCACGCTAACCACGGGACCACGGCACTCCTGAGCTTACACTCTCCTTAATATTGCCTAACTTGCGCATGGACTACTCAGCTTGTATATTTTGTTTATTTTTTCATAGTTCCACACAACTTCTTCCTGTTTTCTCGATAGATCTGTGTTCAGTTTTTCAAGGCCTATCCACTGTGCCAACTTATAACTATATCTGAGGGGGGTGCGATTGGGAGGTTTCCTTGTCAGTAACTTGTGCTCGTGCTACGTGTGTGAGGAAGACCTAAATTCTCGTTGTTGTGACAGGCTAATAGGGTGCAATAGTTAGCACAGGAGCCACGTAAAGTTATTCTAAACATGGACAGCAGGTCCTACGGGGAAGGCCCCTTCGCTGGCGGGGCTTGAACTATTTTATACCCAGTACCGACTGTAGGAAAGAATCCGTAAATTGCGTGAATCAACTTATCGTTGAGGTATGAGTTTGTGGCAATATTACACTCAACGTGGACTGTGCTCACTGGAAGTGACTACAGCTCCTTTGCAAAACCTAGCAGTAGACCTATTGAATCGTTTTGTGTAAAGTCAAATGTAGCACTCTCTGTCTGTATTTCAGATTTAAGGGTATTAATGTTTGCCCGTAGTTCAATACCTTTTCCTGACTGTTTTAAGGCTTCGTTTAAATAATCGATACCGTTGGCACCAGGTTATATTTGTAGAATCTCCTTCTGGCCGTCAGTTTCAAGATGAAGTTTTTTGTTGCTCTTTGTGATATTTGGAATTCTGTTATACGTCTCTAGACCAATTAGCGCAATACTTCACACCCCTGCACTTAAATCAATCGGTGGAAAGTAATTTTCACGTAATACTGATCCTCGCTCTTTTAAAGTCAGAGTGTACGACATTGCATCTAAACATCAAATGATGGTCATCCATTCAATGACAGCTCTTTTATGTGTCGTACATCTGCTCTGACGATTCTTCAGATGGCTGTAAATCCCCGAATGAATCGAAATACTGCACTGTATTTGCAGTTTTCTTAACATACGCCACCCAATGGATCCCTGGACCACCAGCAACATCTAAATTTACAATTGCGCACTCATTAGTCCGCCACATGGTCTTCGGTAATGTATCGCGCATAAAGAACCCTCGGAATGCGGGAATGTGAAGTTTTTCTTTAACAATTTTAACTAGGTCTTTATTCGTGAACGCTCAGTCAGGTAGGATAACTAACGGACTTTTTTTTTATTTATGAAAAGACCTAGTCCTTTCCTGTATGGTTTCAAGTAGAGACCTTTTCCGATGGCCGCTGCTTTCATAGCGCGATTATTTCTTTTGGCTTCCTGTAGTTGGGCCTGTGCATTCTGCGCGTTTTTCACCGTTTTGGCGACAGCTGCGGCCCCGCCTGTAAGCGAACCTACAGCGGACAGGGCTGCAAGGGCTGGAACGAGGAACAGAATAATTCCACCTGAAATCTTTGGTAGTGGTAGGACCCTAGGCGGTTTAATTGAAGTTTTGTTCTTCTTCTTTGTCCCACCGTTCAACAGACGTATAGCTGCATACATCGAAGTGAGAATACAGTTTTTCAAACAACCGGGCTTGTCCTTATTGTTCTTCGCCCTCAACACTGTTCGCGCTGCTTTCATAATTCGTTTGAAATTCATCACCCCCAAGTCCAACTTAATTTTTCCACTCATTGTTTTATCAACTACGAAAGCAGCAACTCGTTTTCCTATTCCGAGATCTTTTCTTCGCCTTATTTGCTTGGCTTTACCTGCTAATATTCAGTCGGCGACGTGGCGTGCTGAGAGATTCTTGTTTGCAGCGTATGCGAGGTCGTGCTCAAGGCAGGCTTCGTCTAGTAGGTTAATACCTTTATCACCACGTGCCAGGCGTTTCTGAAGCTTTGTTCCAGGCCCACAGAAGTTATGTCCAGGGAGATGTAATTCAACAGCGTATTTAACGAGAACACCACCTCCACGTCCTATTATGATGTGCCTCCTATCGTGCATGGTACGCTACTGAGGAGATAGCGGTCTAGGCTCCCTGTTATATACCAACTTGTCGGCGTCAATCCAACTGTTTTCTAATGATGGAAATCCTAACCATTTAACTGGCGCTCTATTCCCGCGACGTCTTATCATGCGTTCGATGAGAAATACGTCTGGTTCAGAACTCTTCTGCAATTCCTCCGTGTAAAAACATCGTGCAATTTCTTCACCATTGCTGTCCTTTAAGATATATGTCCTAGGGTTCGTTCTCTGCACTTTGGATACTGTGAATATCTCCGCGGACCAGTTTGGTAAGTACAATTTCTCGAACGCCGCCTTCTGTTTTGAAATACGTACTAAGTCGCCTACATTGAACCTCTGTTTGCGAGGGTCCAGCATTTTAATGCGGAAATATACTGTGTCCATGAGTGAATTATCGCGAACATCGATCGGTCTCATTTTTATTGTACTATGTTTGGTTCGTTTATACCGTGCAATTATCTGTGGGAGGATATCTGGCCACTTGTACGAACCCTGAAGATTAAACCGCATCCACATTTGAGCTTTGACTGTTCTGTTCAAACGCTCCACGATGCTAGCTTTCCGGTGGGTAAACGTAGAGTAGTGATGTATCCCGCACCCTTCCACAGCAGTCTTGAAATGTTCGTTGTAAAACTCGCCACCATGATCAGTTTGAAGATTGTCTGGGCATCCATTCGTTCCTGTCTGCAGCAAACGCTCAAACACCGAAGCAACATCTCTACGAGCTTTAGTTTTCGCAGGTAATGCCCATGTTAATTTAGAGTATGTATCAATAACCATTAAAATGAATTTGAATCCATAGTTATAATGTGAATATTGACTCATTTCTACAAGATCAGCTTGCCACAAGTCATCCATCCCTTTATTCATAACATGCCTGCGGGGGTATGTTTTGCGTGCTGGCTTGTGCAGGTCTCGAACTACTGTCTCCATACTTATTCGATGATACCTCTCTCTCGAAGCTCAGAGATTATCGAAACAACCTCATTCGAATGAGCTGTATTGCTCGCAGCAGGCGAAGCCATCAACAGTCGAAGTCTGTCTGCTAGTTCATCTGGGTCATCGTAATATACATACTGCAGGACTTGATTGCTCACTCCTTTATGCTGGAAGTCCACACCATCACCGATGCCTTTAGGTTGTTCACTCAGTAAAGGTTGTATAATGGTCGTGTATTTAGAGTCTTCCGGCTTTCTCAGTGTTCCGTCAGGATTTTTATACAGATCAGTCAAGTGATGTATCTCACGGTAGACTTTACGATCATTGGCAGAGTATTTTAAGTTTTTTGATGGCCTTAGGAAGATTAAGTTAATTCAGCCAGACGTTATTTTAAACGCTGTATCCCCGATGCGTATTGTGCTATCGGATAAACTTATAGTATGAGAGCCTAGCATGTACAGTCTCTCCCTGCTGGCATCAAATGTTCTACCTACCTTAACGGGTGGGTTGTGGTTGGTGAATTCTGCTATTGGATCATTATCACGCGAAGCCATCTTGGTGATAGATTCGGTAACAGGTTTAAAAATTTCTTTTAGTGTTTGCTCGCGATCGATATGTCCCAACTTAAGGAAACGTAATTTATGTCGAACTGCCTTGCGCTCCTGAATGACTTTATGCTTTGTCGACATCTCGAAGGATACTAATCAGAGCTCTGAATATCGCGTAGTTTTATATATGCTTTGTTATTCTTCTTTTTCTTGTTTCCTGCACTACTTTCTTCAATAACAACAGCCTCGGCTTCTGTCTGCCGCTCAATTGCTCTAATTCTGTTCTCTATCCGGTTTTGGTTAATCGCAAGAAGTTTCTGAGTGCCCTTTAATTCCTTTACAGCCTTAACGAGTCTCGCCGCAAGATTGTTAAATCTGATATCGGTGTACATGCGAGCATTCTCTCTCTGCACACCTAACCTCTCAGACTGAGCTGGTGCCATGCGTGCGAATTAGTCCATGCTGCAGTGTCAACTGACGCACTAAGCTATTTTGCACGTTTATACATGGAGGAAGTTCCGGCTATACCTACCGTCATTCAGTTTGCGAGTTTTATCAACAACGAGAAACCCGTAGTGTGAGTGGTTCCAAAAACAGCGCATATCTTTACAAATTCATTGCATGACATGTCGGTCCCTACGTGAGCATGGTAAATGTGCTTTAAATTGAGATTGTCTTGTTTGAATGCCATAATGAGGCTGGCGTTATCCCTCACAATATACACGCTGAAGACACCAAATGTTTTGGGATCCTGGAATACGTCTGACTCAGATAAAATACATCAACACCCATATGACGGCCAAAGCAGAAATATTTACGGGTTTGATCTTGCTTCTCAACAACGACATCGTCAAATATGAAGACCGTGTTAGGCTTTACCTCTTCAGGTGGGGGGATGTCGTCGCTTTCAATGAATGCTCTGTACGTTACACCATCTATTCCATCTAATATTTTCTTCAGTAACTGGAACTTGGGCTGAAAGAGTGTTTTGGAGAAGACGAAAAGGTGCTCGAAGCGGACTCCGTCTATGTGCGTTAACAGAGCCATGAGGACATTTGTCTTACCACAGTTGGAAGGGCCTACAATTATCGCTCGTATGCTGTCAGGAAGGAGTGGTCCATTCTTATTGGTCTTCTGGTCTTGGTCATCATCACAGGACCAGTCACCTACAACAAAGTCCCTGCGGCGAGGTTGTTTCACCTAGCCTGCCATGATACCTACTGCGCTATGTCCTGGTGTGCAATAGGCTTTTATATGGTAAACAATATGTGTGTGTGTGTAGCCACTATAGCGCAGTCACCTTACCAACTGAGCTACAACGGCTACGCGATAGGATGAACTCCAAGTGGTATATTTAAAGAGAAGAGTGTCATATACGAGAGCTATCCACAAAGTACATTACGTCTTGGAATTAAAAATAAATAAAGTATTGGAATTTTTTTTATTATATACAGATGAAAGCCACACTTAAATACTGCTTTTCTACATAGTTGCCATTTAAATTAAGGCACTTATCGTAGCGATGGACGAGCTTGGAAATTCCTTCGTCGTAAAATTGGGCCGCCTGCGCCTTCAACCACGTGATTAATCAGTAACCCTGTAGAAATACGATTTTTGTGGATTTCCTGGAAAGAGGCACTACAATAAACTCTCAAAGGTATTGCCAAACTCTGCACAACCTCAGAAGAGCAATACAAAACAAGCGCAGGGGAAAGTTGGGCTCAAAGATCTTGCTGATTCACGACAATGCCCGGGCCCACACGGCAAATGCCACTCGTGAAGTTCTCGAATCTTTTAAGTTGGAGTTGTTTCCTCATCCGCCGTACAGTCCCGACCTGGCACCGAGCGACTTCCACTTATTCCCAGCAATGAAGAAGTGGTTGGCTATGCAGCGTTTTGATGACGACGCACAGCTTCAAGAAGAGGTAATCACGTGCTTGAAGGTGCAGGCGGCCGAATTTTACGACGAAGGAATTTCCAAGCTCGTCCATCGCTACGATAAGTGCCTTAATTTAAATGGCAACTATGTAGAAAAGTAGTATTGAAGTGTGGCTTTCGTTTGTATATAATAAAAAAATTTCCAATACTTTATTTATTTTTAATTCCAAAATGTAATGTACTTTGTGGATAGCCCTCGTAGATTAACGTAGGTGACATTTTGTCTTGACAAATAAAAACACAAACACAACTTTAATATTATAAATATATTTATTCATTAAAATGTTTACAAATATGATCAGCATGAGAAAAATTAATTGATTCTTTTTTAAATGGTGCAGCAGAAGTACAGTATTTGGAAAATAGCTGCTTTTTGTACGCTTTAAATTCAGCATGTATATCTTGTAATGTTATTGGTGCATTGCAATAGTCTGGTATTCCATCAGTAAATTTGACTTCAACATTTCCAACTTGGCCACTGGTGTTATACAGGTACTAAAACAATGTTCTATATCTTTTATGTGGATGCTACATGTGTGAAGACGGTTAATGATATCACTGTATACTGCTTGAACATATAGACACCATCTATTTAGTCTCTCTATCGTACTAGTTACAGCCATGTCTACATTGGACAAGTTATCAACAGTCGACTGTGCATGAAAATGCTATAACCGTCTGCACTTTTAATTCTTAGTGTAGCATCATCAAACATTGATAGAATACTCACAGTTAGAGTGCCGCAGTACCTGTCCTGGTAGGATTGGGATGGATAATATTCGGTAGTCATATGTTTCTTGATCTGCGTTTTTACACGACACAGTTCATGCCACTCGTAGTCAGAAAGTTTCACTTTAATATTTTTGAGCACGTTTTCCCAGCACTAAAACAATTGACAGGCTACCACATTGTGAAACTTCAAGTCCTACATTAAGACGTTTTGAAGCACTAGCTGTTAACACATAGCTTGAGGCGAATAGTAAAGGTTGAGGTGCACTGGCGGTCAGTATCTTCTCATCAACGACATCCACACCAGTGCGGTTAGCCTACTGTTCTTGCACTGATGGCGGCAAGTCTCTTGGGCGATGATCAATGGTTGGTGCGTACGAAGGAGACCAGTACTGTGAAGCTCCGTCAAGCGTAGCCTCCAGCACTGACATTAACACCTCGCTATCTTGCTCCAGCATGCTGAGAAGCTGCACTACAAGATCCTGCGTGGACGAGTCCAAGGTCACTCGCTGCAAACAATTTACTTGGAGGACAGTATTTTTGTTCATATGTTCGATCATTAATGAGCGCTTCCATTCCACATGTAGGAGGCTATGGGGGCAGTCCTTGGCTGTATTCTCGCAAACTACACAGCTGCTAAACTCATCGTTGTCAAACACCAATAACTCATCGATAGATCACTGCAGGATGGTCTTCAATGATATATACGGAGTATATGAATATGTTTAGACCGAAGCAAATTGATATCAACTGGACATATCTTGCGTTTTGGGAGAGTGAATGCTTGATGGTTAATATCTCTGCAGTTTGCACATGTGCATGAGCATATGCGGTTACGGGATGCATTCTGGCTCCATCCCTCTGCATTGCCGAAATCTGCTGAACAGAATTCTTTTACTTATTCCTCTGACACTCCTCCATTATCATACACTTCCACACCTCATGTAGTGAACTGTGGCTACAGTTTTCCCTCAAATGTCTACATGTAATGTAGCTATCAAAAACTGCTCTATCACCCACATTCATCTCAATGATCGAACACATGGCAATGGTTTGACAACGACAGCTCGGCAAAGACTGAATGTGCAGGAGCATTTAAGGTCATAATGGTAGTTAAATGGATGTGGCCCAATTGGCTTTCTTTCCGCCAAAATCCGCCATCTAGAATGACGTCACGGTGGTGCTCCCTGGAGGCTGAGATATGAACTAAGTCAGTTGGACTGCATACACATGTGCATGATATAAATAATAATAAATAATAGTAAATGATAATAATTCATACTGAATGATAATAAATGATAATACATGATCATGAATAATAATAAAGACATGTACAGCTTTGCAGCCATTATCCTGTTGGAATTTGAATTTGGCGCCAATTTTTTCTGGAGGGTTAGGTTAGTGGACATAGTCCAATTGACCTATTTTCCCTCCAAAATCCGCCATATTGAATGACATTATGCACTGTTGCCAAGTCTACACGCCGCCATTTTGGATGACGTCATTGCCGCCATCTTGAATATATTTGGCAACAATGCAGTGTGGCACAGAACATGCCTTGTTCCACTACTACTGTACAGCTACACTATTGATGACAAACAGCTGAAGACAGCGTCTGTGTAAAATATCTAGGCGTAACTATCCAGAGCGACATTAAGTAGAATGACCATATAAAATGGTAGTGGGGAAAGCAGACACCAGACTCAGATTCATCGGAAGAATCTTAAGGAAATGAAACTCATCCACAAAGAAGTGCCTTATAAGGCGCTTGTTCGACCGATTCTTGAGTAGGATTGATAGAGGAGATACAGAATACAAGGAAGAGCTGCGCATTGCGTCATGGGATCATTTAGCTGGGGAGAGAGCGTTACGGAGACGCTAAACAAACTCCACTGGCAGACGTTACAAGAGAGGCATTGTGCATCACTGAGAGATTTACTACTGAAGTTTCGGGACAGCACTTTTCAGGAGAAGTCAGACAACATATTAATTCCCCCCCCCCCGCCACATACATCACGCGTATTGACCAAGAGGAGAAAATTCGAGAAATTAGGGCCAATACAGAAGCTTACCGACAATCATTCTTCCCACACACTATTCGCGAGTGGAACAGGGTTGGAGGGATCAGACAGTGGTACCGAAAGTACCCTCCGCCACACACCATTAGGTGGCTTGCGGAGTATGATGCAGATGTAGAACCTGAAGCAGCAGTGTTAGGCTCTCTCCTCCGATGAGTGCATTGCTTATCTAACGCCAGATTATGCTTGTGGAAGAGTGTGAAGGCAGGCAGGTATCAAGACGCTCTGTCACGCATACAGCCCTGCAGGTTTTGCAGGGTGATGGGTCTGTCACATTATAGGATACAGTCGCGCCCACTAAATATCTAGGAGTGTATTTATGGAGCTATTTAAAGTGGATCGATGACATAAAACCAACCGTAATGAAAGCAGGCATCTGAAAGATACATTTGAAGAATCCTCAGTACATATAATCCACCCACGAAACATATAGCTCACTAAATCACCATCTGATCGATACTTTCGAGTTTCAGACGCTTTCCAAGTAGGACTGACAGAGCTAACAGACAAGACACAAAGAAGAGCCTCACGTTTCAAACCCGGTTAAGCGCGAAATCATCATGGAAATGTTCATCAAACAGCAATGGGAGACTCTACGAGAGGTGCGTTGTGCATCACGGTGTGGATGACTGTTAAAATTACAGATGATACGTTCCTAGATGAGACTACAACATATATAGTGTCTTCAGCGTGTATATTGTGAAAAGACCACGAATGTAAAAGTAGAGAGATTCGAGCTCATATGAAGGATAACCAAGAATCGTTCTTGCACCCCACCACTCGCAACTGGAACAGGAAACTGGGGAAGTGACGGTGATACATGAAATACCCTCCACCACATACTGTAAGGTGGCTTTCAGTGCAAAAATGTGGATCATAATCTCATATACAGCTTGAAATCGAACTTCACCGTCAAAATTTCGGTGTTGTTAAGGAATATTTGCTGAATGTTTTGTTATAAGAGACCAATGGTCTCGAGTGGCCCGCTACAGAGTAACAACGCACGACGGAACACCAAAAATTAAGTTACACATGCCGTCCCAGGCTAAGACTACTGCGCAACAAGAGTGATAATTTATCAGAAGAGAGTACATGCTCCAGGTTTTTTGTAGACACAGTTCTCCTGTGGTACGGATAGTAGGTGCATCACAGTATACGAATGAAGTTGGGTGACAACTGGAAACGTGCTCCGAATTTGAAGTCCGTGCTACAGTACGATTCTTGACGGCAAAACGCTTAAATTGCACACAGATTTACGGTGAAATTCCGGCATATATGGACCAAATGCAATTTCACGTCCGGCTGTAGTTAAATGGTACCAAAAATTTGACCAGCGCCTCACAGACGTAATCGGTGATCGGGAAGTAAGGTGACAGACATCGACAACAGACGACAATGTATAGCAACTAAGGAACTGGTTCGCAACTATCGCAGATTTTCCAATGACGTGCACGTTCACATAGCGTTTCTCGAATGGCTACATGACAAGAGAGCGCATTTCTACCGTTTAAGAACTGGACGATTGGTAGATCTTTCCCACCGTTGTTTAGAGACTATGTTTGAAAGATAATGTCTTTTATCTGTGTCACTTTGAAGTGTAGAGCAGCATTCAGTAAAAGTTACTTGACCTGCAGTTATAATGTCTAACCTAGGTTATGAAGTACGCTCTTAATTATGATTTATTAATGTCTGTTACCTCAGTTACCTTTGTTTCTGTACAATTACCTTCATAACAGTGAACAAGCCTGTTATACACACTCTAAGAAAAAAAAGACGCACCACATTTATGCAAATTGGTCGCAAACTGATATTCATACAGATCGACAGAAAATGCAAAACTGTAAATTTTGGCGGCCGATGGATGAATGTGTGACGCTGCAGGGCAATTTCAGCGTGCAGCTGGCAAGGGTAGTAAACAGGCAACATGTGGATATTACGGCATGAAGTCCGTGTACACAGATGGAGAGGAACTATGCCTCGCAGACTGTCACGTGAACGGTGTACGCATATGTCAGCACATGAGAGAGGACGTGTAGCTGCGCTCAGAGACGCCGGCTGGAGTAATCGACGAATGACTCGACATTTGAGTAGGAGCGATGCCACTATCCGGCGATGTTGGCAGGAATGGTTGAACACAGCGTCAAAAAGGAAGCGGTCTACCTAGCGAGACAGCGAAACGTGAGGACCGAGCAGTCGTCGGAGAGGCACTCGGAGCCTCCAATCCATCATTGTCGTCCATCCGACGTGCAACTGGTGTTTCAGTGAGCACAAAGACCATTAATAGGCGGATCACAGAAAAGGGCCAGAGCTCACACTGCCCCTTGCGCCGACTACCATTGACCCGCGTACACCAACATGCCTGTTTGCAGCGGTGTCTGGCACGTTCTACATCTACATCTACATCCTTACTCCGCAAGCCACCTGACGGTGTGTGGCAGAGGGTACCTTGAGTACCTCTATCGGGTCTCCCTTCTATTCCAGTCTCGTATTGTTCGTGGAAAGAAGAATTGTCGGTATGCCCCTGTGTGGGCTCTAATCTCTCTGATTTTATCCTCATGGTCTCTTGGCAAGATATGCGTAGGAGGGAGCAATATACTGCTCGACTCCTCGGTGAAGGTAGGTTCTCGAAACTTCAACAAAAGCCCGTACCGAGCTACTGAGCGTCTCTCCTGCAGAGTCTTCCGCTAGAGTTTATCTGTCATCTCCGCAACGCTTTCGCGATTACTAAATGATCCTGTAACGAAGCGCGCTGTTCTCCGTGGGATCTTCTCTATCTCTTCTATCAACCCTATCTGGTACGGCTCCGACACTGCTGAGCAGTATTCAAGCAGTGGGAGAACAAGCGTACTGTAACCTACTTCCTTTGTTTTCGGATTGCATTTCCTTAGGATTCTTCCAATGAATCTCAGTCTGGCATCTGCTTTACCGACGATCAACTTTATATGATCATTCCATTTTAAATCACTCCTAATACGTACCCCCAGATAATTTATGGAATTAACTGCTTCCAGTTGCTCACCTGCTATATCGTAGCTAAATGATAAGGGATCTTTCTTTCTATGTATTAGTAGCACATTACACTTGTCTACATTGAGATTCAATTGCCATCCCCTGCACCATGCGTCAATTCGCTGCAGATCCTCCTGCATTTCAGTACAATTTTCCATTGTTACAACCTCTCGATATACCACAACACCATCCGCAAAAGCCTCAGTGAACTTCCGATGTCATCCACAAGGTCACTTATGTATATTGTGAATAGCAACGGTCCTACGACACTCCCCTGCGGCACACCTGAAATCTCTCTTACTTCGGAAGACTTCTCTCCATTGAGAATGACATGCTGCGTTCTGTTATCTAGGAACTCTTCAATCCAATCACACAATTGGTCTGATAGTCCATATACTCTCACTTTGTTCAATAAACGACTGTGGGGAACTTTGCGGAAGTCAAGAAACACGGCATCTACCTGGGAACCTGTGTCTATGGCCCTCTGAGTCTCGTGGACGAATAGCGCGAGCTGGGTTTCACACGATCGTCTTTTTCGAAACCCATGCTGATTCCTACAGAGTAGATTTCTAGTCTCCAGAAAAGTCATCATACTCGAACATAACACGTGTTCCAAAATTCTACAACGGATTGTTCAGTTCTGTATGGAATCTAATTGACTGGAGCAGAATTGTCTTCAGTGATGAGACCCACTTCGAACTGAGTCCCGATGACTGGCGATGACGCGTCTGTGGACACCCCAGGCAGCTGTCGCCCATCATACAGCCTGACAACCAGCCTCGATGGTCTGGAATGCCATTTCATTTCATAGCAGGACACCATTCGCTGTCATCCGTCACACCTTAGAGCAAAATTGTACGTCGACGATATTTCATGCTACGTTTCGTTGCCCTTCATGGATAGCCTAGCCTGGGCTTTCAGTTCAGCAAGATAATGCCCGCCACACACGGCGAGAGTTTCTACTGGCTGTCTTCGTGTATGCCAAACCCGTCCTTGACCAGCAAGGTCACCGGATCTCTCCCCAACTGAGAACATTGGAAGCATCATTGGCAGAGCCCAGCAACCAGTTCAGGATTTTGACGATCTAACGCACCAATTGGACAGTATTTGGCACGATATCCTTCAGGAGGGCATCTAACAACTCTGTCAATCAATGTCAAGCCGAATAAATGCTTGCATAATGGTCAGAGGTGACTCAGCGCGTTGTTAACTTTCTCAATTTGTGAATCTCTTTCTCACGAATAAATCATCCAATTTTTCTGAATTTTAATCATTTATTTGTATGTACATATACATCACAGCTACCGATTGTCGTCCCATTCGGATAATTCCTTGGCGGTGTGTCTCTTTTTGTCTTAGAAAGTGCAATCAATTAAACGTAAAACGCGAAAGAAAACTGATTCAACAACCCTCAGTGCTATGATGTGGTTGTCGTCGGTGTAGGAACAGGTCAGCATAGCGTCCTTGTGTCGCTCTTCTATTGCGCTCACTGAGGTCTTACACGAGATACATATCAGACAACTCCTCATCAGTAAAACTATCCATAGTGTTGTGCATCACTGTCAAGGTACAAGTAACACTGCCAGGTAAACAAACCGAGGCAGGAGGGTGTAGTACTGAATGGAAGCTAGAGGGGTACGAGTAAAGTGAGCATTATTGCTGTCCTCAGCGAGTACCGTGAGTGAATGGTGCATGTTTGTTTCCAAACAAGATACACACAACATAAAGCTGATATTTGCCCATCTGTGGACATACCTTCAGTTAAATGCAGATATATAAAAGATAAACTGGCGTATGAAATGAGGTGAAATGAAATTACTCTGTAACAGGCCACCAGACACCACGGGTCCACTGCACCAAAATACACAGAAAATATCCCTGAATAGCGTCCTAAAATTTGTTTGTGGACCTCGGAACTCGGGTTCATCCCTTATAAGCCTGAAGGAGTTGACCGAGGTTGCGAGATGATGAAGTTGGGGAAGGCAACGCTCATTGGGTCTTGACGTGACTTATGACGTCTGGAAAGACAATGGCCTTGCCTCGTTGAATACGGCGGTTTTATTCAGATCACCAGAGTTAAGCAACGTCGGGCGTGGCCATTACTTGGGTGGGTAATCACCTGAATACGCCCATGCTGTTAGTTGCTTTGCTTTTGCCTTTGCGGCAAAGGAAAGAAGGGGTAATGGCGTAATGGCGTGAAGTACCTGATCACCAGTCTCTGGGCTATTGTTCTGGATTAAATTCCAAACCTCTCTGCAGTGTCTCATGAAATGGGAGAGTGTGACACTGATTATGATGAAATGTCCGTCGCATGGGGAAGTTAAGCTCGGCGGCACCCTTCGTGGTAATCGGGAGGATCAAGCTATGAATAGTCACCAAGTTTCACCGTCTCTGTCTTCTCTCATCATCAGTCCACGCAAACATGATCCTAGACAGCACACACACACACACACACACACACACATACACTCACACACACACACACACACATATTACAGTCAGCCACACCAATCACCAGGTACGTTTAAACACGCAACTCTCGCACTTTGCGAGGAAAAGGTGCCACTGTTCGCGGAGGATACGAAACACCTTTCCAATTAGGCCGTTGAACCTGCCCTTCTGGGTCTCCCAGCCAACCGTGCCATACGAACTTATTTTTTACTCCCCTTTGAAACATTGTGTAGAGCCTATGAACAAACATTACACTACAGTGAAGTGTATGACTCGATGTTCTCATCAGATCTACCACAGTGACTGCAATGAAATGACAAAAGTCATGGGATACGCCCTAATGTCGTGTCGGACCTTCTTTTGTCCCGCAGTCCGACGTGGCCTGGGCTCAACAAATCGTTGTAAGTACCACGCTGCTTCTGCAGTCATCCGTAACAGGTTGAACTAACCTCTCATTATGTCCCATAAATATTCGATTGGATTCATTCTGGGCGGTCTGGGTGGCCAAATCATTCACTCGAATCGTCCAGAATGTTCTTTAAACCAATCGCGAACAACTGTGGCCCAGTGACATGACATCGTTGTTTGGGAGCACGAAATCCACGAATGACTGCAAATGGTCTCCAAATAGGCGAACATAGTCATTTCCGGTCAATGATCGGTTCAGTTGCACCAGAGGACCCAGTTCATTCCACCAGCTGCCACAGCGCCCTATTCACCATTTGGGTCCCATGACTTCGTGGGATCTACTACAACCTCGAACCCTACCATGAAATAGGGACTCACCTGGCCAGAACACGGTTTTCTATTTATCTTGGGTCCAACCGATATGATCTCGAGCCCAGGAGAGGTGCTACAGGCGAAGTCGTGCTATTAGCAAAGACACTTGAGTCGGCCGTGTGCTGACATGGCCCATTAATGCCAAATTTCGAAGCACTGTCCTAACGGATACGTTCGTTGCGTATCCCACGTGGATGTCTGCTGTTGTTTCACGCAGTGTTGCTTCTCTGTTAGCACTGACAACTCTACGAAAACGCCGCCGCTCTCGGTCTTTAATTGAAGGCCGTCGGTCACTACGTCGTCCGTGCTGAAAATGAATGCCTGAAATGTGGTATTATCGACACACTCTTGACACTGCGGATCTCGCAATACCGTATTCCCTAACGATTTCCGAAATGGAATGTCACACGCGTCTAGCTCCGATGACCATTCCGTGTTCCAAGTCTGTTAATTGCCGTCGTGCAGCCATAATCGCTTTTCACACGAATGGCCTCATTACAAACGACAGCTCACGTTGTGTACGTGAGAACAGTCATTTGTATATGCGCATGTCGCTACCCCCAACTTCGGTCACCTCAGTGTAAATCAGTTGAGAACATCGGAAATCACACAGATGGCGCTGGGCGCGAGACGGCTCGGCGTGCTGTACGAGAGGATGCCCGCGTCGGGTGTGCAATATTGAGCAGCAGCTGCGCGCCGAGCTAAGGCCGATTACGCCGGCCGCAAATCCCGGCGCCTCGCGGCTGCGGCTGCGGCTGCGGTGTGGCTGCGGGGGCGGCTGCGGGGGTGGATGCGCCGCCACCGCCCTGCATCGATTCGCCGCCGGTGATCCTGCGCCGCCCCCATTAAAATCCGGATTGTCCGCGCGAAAAAAAAAAAGAAGAGGGAAATAAAAAGCTCGGCACCGGTCAAGAACTGTCCGTGCGCAGCTGGAGCGCCGTCGCGGGCTTCGAGGCGTGAAGTTTGCTGCAAAACAGCCACCCGCGTGTGATTACCGATTTACGGGCCAATAAACTGCTACGCAGCTTCGCGACTGTAACAATGGCCGTTTCCTCGGAACACTCGAGTGATGTAAAAAATAAAAACGAACAAACTTTTTTGCGCGAAATATTCTCGTTTTAAACTGTACGCTTCCGCGAGTGCAAGTGCTATATTATTGAGCTATAATTCCTTTTCATAATATTGTAATATGTCCATCTCTTCCTTCGTGATTTTGTAAGTCGCATTCGAGGAAATTGTTGTTGTTGTAGTCCTCGGTTCTATGATAGGTTTCAGGCAGCTTTTTATGTCAGTCCTTCATCTGCAAGCACTTTCATATGTGCACAACTGTTACATACTACGAGGAATAATTAGTAAGTTTCAATGGAAATGAAAATGCCGTGTGGCTAGGGCCTCCCGTCGGGTAGACCGTTCGCCTGGTGCAAGTCTTGACGCCACTTCGGCGACTTGCGTGTCGAAGGCGATGAAATGATGATCATAAGGACGACACAACACCCGGTCCCTAGCGGAGAAAATCTCCGAACTAGCCGGGAATCGTACCCGGATCGTTAGATATGACAATCGGTCGCGCTGACCACTCAGCTACCAGGGCCGGACAGTAAGTTTCAATAATCATTATCTCGAAAAAAGTCAAGCTGCAACGATGGTATTTGGTAACGGTGTTAGTCTTTCTCTGCGCATCCACTTTCAATGCGGCACTGTTTTGACAAGGCTGGCTGACTTAGAGTGTAAAAGTCTGCAGTTTTTGCTGTTTAGGGAACGTTGCACATCGAAAACCTCCGTAGCAAGGGCGCCCATAACAAGGGAAAATGGTTAGAGCTCTCAGGAAAAGAAAAAGAAAAGTGTTTAACAGGGTCGGAAATGGAACTTTTATATTGTTACTTAAAAAGTACTAAAATTATTTCATACTCCCCGGCATAGCCGCCAACGGCCTAGCCGCAGTGTTCATAACGGGTCCCACCAGGTCACCCACATTTGGCGCTGTCGGGCTCTGTTAGCTCTCGGATGGTCCGCCGTCCCGTCTGCGAGTGCTGTCGGCAAGTGGGGTTCACTCAGCCCTTTTGAGGCAAATTGACGGCTCCGGTGACGAAAACTGACTACGCCTGGGAGAGCGACATGCTGACCACACGCTCCTCCATATCCGTATCGAGTGATGCCTACAGGCAGAGGATGATACGGCGGTCGCTCAGTACCTTTGCGCCTTCCGAGACCTGTTCGGTTGGAGACAGTCAGTTAGGTCTAGACCTCCCTCCCCTTCAAACTATCGTATGGGCGCCCCTACATCGCTGTCTAGTCATTCTGTAAATGGGTGACAGGTGACAGTGTCTTCATCCAAGCAAAGAAGGTAATTCTCCGGGTGCCGTGCCAGGAGGACACGGAGGTGACGTAAGACTTGACAACACAAGACGCAGCACATTGTCGTGGAGAAAAAGCGCCACTATACAAAGCTTCCCTGTTCGCTTCTCCTTGAAAGTCTACAGTACCCTCGTCAGGAGATTTCGCTAGTATGCTTCCTGTTAGGGTTTTCCTTTTGCGATGATAATCTATTAGTGCAACATCACGGCATTCCCAAAAACACTGAGCATCAGCTCGCCCAGTGATGATTGGGTCTACACGTTTTTCAGTGATGTTGAATCCGAATGTTTCCACTGCTTCTTTTGTTCCTTTCTATCGGGATCAGTATTAATTCATTGTGATTATATGACTAAATGAGTCATCTGCATTGGCCTGTCAAAACTATTTATTTCCGCTGCTGTGTCACTTCGGCAGTAGCGGAACGCAGTGGGCGGCACCCTTTATGATGCTGAAAAGGTCCTACAAGGTGTTGAAAAATCGTCCAAGACTAGTTTTTACTTTGTCCGCTATCGCCTCGATGGTGGTAAGTCAGTCTTCGAGAACCAGGGCCTCCACTTCTCTTGCAGTCCCCACAAGGAGATGGTTCACCACATAGTTCTGTCTCTTATCCCTGTTTGATCGCAATGGACACATCTGTGCCAACTAACCATTGTGTCATATGGTGGCGTATTATTGCCGTATACTTCCACTAACCCAGCAAGAATTTTTGCGTTGTTGTCCCCCTTCCAATGCAGAAAAAGATTTTCCGTACGATACTCCAATTTATCATTGGATTGAGAGACTTTTTTGGCTCCTCTAGCGGCGTGCTACGCTACTGTGGCGCGCGGCTTTCAATGCGTATCGCGACTGTAGGCATGTACATGCAGACAAACAAAAAACTGTACACATAACTTAATTTTTCAAGGTGGTAACCAAAACATTATGACTACCCAGCTGTATAGACACTAGTACAGCCGGCAGTTTTATCTGATTGTGAAACCTGAGCGACAACAGCAACAACTGAAGAAACAGTCTGTTACTTGGAGAGGAAGGTACTTTGAGAGCTCTACGGACCCGTCTACAATACCACGGTTGTTAAATGGGAACGAAGAAAAATAGAAGACCTGTTCAAATGGCTCTAAGCAGCAGCGCGGTTCCAGACTGAAGCGCCTAGAAGACCTGTACCAGCGGTCTGACAAGGCACACATTGGCCGAATATTAGAGCAGAAGAGGCTAGGGTGGTTTCCTACGAGATGATCAATCCCCCACATACCGGCTCTTCCCTTCTCAACCTACTGGGAAACGCCAAGGGGACGTCCAAGGACGCGATGGAAGAATCGAGTACTAACAATCATCAAACAAGTGGAGCCGACAGCAGTGGAAGATGAAGCTGGAGAGCCGGCCGCGGTGGTCTAGCGGTTCTAGGCGCTCAGTCCGGAACCGCGCGACTGCTACGGTCGCAGGTTCGAATCCTGCCTCGGGCATGGATGTGTGTGATGTCCTTAGGTTAGTTAGGTTTAAGTAGTTCTAAGTTCTAGGGGACTGATGACCACAGATGTTAAGTCCCATAGTGCTCAGAGCCGTTTGAACCATTTTGAAGCTGGAGAACGGCAGCGATGCAGTACATACACTGACCAGCCAAAACATTACGAATACTGCCCACCGCCATGTTGGATGCCAAAAGTATGCAAGCGGAGCAGACATGAATGGGAGATCACCCTAACGAAGATATGGGCTCAAAGTAGGGAAAGCGACTGAGGTAAGCGACTTTGACAAAGAGCAGATTATTATTACGCAGAGGCTGTGAGAGAGTATTTCGAAAATGGTGAAGCTGGTCGAATGTTCACGATCTACCGTCGTTAGCATCTACGGAAAGATGTAAAAGTGCACTGAAAATTACCACTAAACGCTAAAAGGCTGGACGTCCACAATTCTTAACAAAACGAGTGGTTGGGAAGCTTGCCTGCTCTGTAAAGTAGGATTAATGGTGATCTGTAGCATCTCTTCCGAAAGAGCACAATGCTGGTGCCCACACAAGTGTTTCGGAGCACACCGTTCATCGTACATTGTTGAACATGGAGCTACGCAGCTGATCACATGTTGACCCAACGACATCGTCAATTACGACTGCAGTGCTCATGGGACCATCGAGATTTGACAGTCGATCAATGGGAAGGTGTCGGCTCTTCGAGTGGCTACACTAGGTCGGCGGTCGTCTCCACAAACGCCGTCATCAGCGTGGAAACGTGTGGCGCGCCACGGACGCAGGCTGGTCGGAGCAGTATGGGAGACATTCTCCGGCGCTTGCATGAGATCTGACAGCTGCGAATCACTTGCCTCCCTTCATGCTTGATGTCTTCACCGACAGCGATGTCATTTTTCGACAGTATAATTGTCTGTGTCTCTCAGCCAGAACCGTGCTACAGTGGTCTGAGGACCGTTACAGTGAACTGAAGTTGATGTCTCGGCGATCAAATTCGTCTGATGTAAATCCTATGGCACCCATCTGGTTCGCTATCGGGCGTCATCACCGCGTACGCAAGTCAGCAGCACGTCATTTACGCGAATCACGTGACCTGTTCATAGACATCTAGTGCAACGTACCTCCACAAAACTAACAACAAACTGATACGCAGAATCAGTGATGTATTTCGTTCCAAAGACGGACAAACAAGCTATTAAGCAGGTGGTCGTAATGTTTTGGCTCATCAATGTATCTCCATGGTTGTGGATGGCTGATTTCCTTTTTTTTGTGCTTTTTGTAATGTGTTATTTTTACAATTTTTTATGATGTACTGATTTTTTTCCCTTTGTAGTGTGATTATTTCTTTTATTCTTCTGCTCTAGCCTGAAAGCCCACTGAGGCAATAAATGATGATAATGATGATGATGACTACCCTCACACAGCCACTTGATCTGCTAATCGTAGTCAAGTCTTGGTTTCCATACACTATCCGCCCCTCACTCGCACCAAACACGCACACCACACACACGCACACCACACACACACAAAAACTTCCCCCCGTTACCAAATTACCTATCTCTTGCTGCCTAAGGATGTGCCCTATCGATCTGGTTGGTTTGTGCCTTAAAACTCTTTTCCCCCGATTCGCTACAGTAACTTTTCATTAGCCATCCGATCTACCCATGTAGTCTTCAGCATGCTTCTGTATCACCATTTTTCAAGACCTTTTATCTTTTCCAAGGAGAATATCCGAGACCTGAAGTGTCGTGCGCTTTGAGATGAACGTCGACTATGAAATGATGGTAAGTTTATCGCACTCCGTCAGCCTTACAGAAACGATGAAGGCGTTGCCTTGGTGAAGACAACACGTTCCTGTCCAGAAGGTGCGGCGTTCAAATCTGAGGCGGTCCCTCTGAATACCAAAAGACAGATTTCCTCCCCCACCTCGATCTTTCAGGGTTTGTAGCCGCTTGTGAGCAGGTCATCGTATTAAACCGATATCTTCCTTCCTGTTTTCATTCTCAGTCCTCTCACAGCGAAACACGTCTACCTCTTCACCCGAAACTTTTTTAAAATTTTCACCGTTATCATCATCAACTACAACCACTCGATATCCTCTTTTGGATACAGGCTCCGTTTAGAGATGCATTATGATTTATACGCACCCATCTTTCTAATAACACCAGCACACCTTCCATTAGGTCGCCATCTCAATCGTTCTTCTCTATCGACATCCAACAAAGTACGTCTTTGGAGCAACTAAGATCCATAAACGTGGTTGCATGTTTTACTAACTTGTATTTAATTGTCATTACGAACATAGCTGCTTCTTACATTCCAGTTTCTCCCCTGGTCACTTCGTCTCGTTTCCTGCTTCTGTTAGAAATTCCCAGCATGCGTCCCTCCATTGCTCGCCAAGAAACCAGAAGTTTTGTAATGCTTTTGGCATTAAAAATCCTTGTCTCACTGCCATAAGTTGAAACTGTTAATATCGGAGATTGGGGAAATTTGACGCTGCGGGAAATATGAAGTATCTATGTATCTTGTCGTTTTCGAAACCAGGAAGCTCCTGAAGAGTGCCGCACTACAGTGCTTGTTGATACGCGTCATTCGTCAGGATGAAGAATGTATCAATTGCCGCTGAGTTAGTGCGGCGGAAAGATACGTGTTTTGTCACGGTTTGTTGTCATTTCCCTGTTGTGAATTTTAAGAGGTATTACCAAGGGTGTGATTTATTATTAGATGCATGTGTAATAGGAAAAATCTCCATCTCTTTCTACAACAGGAGACAGAGTGTTTAACTGACTGCACTTCATGCTTAGATTTTGGTACGTGTTTAGTCCATCACTGCACAAATGCCGGCTGCGTCATGCTACCCTACAGTATTACTCGTTTATTTTTATGATAATTATGCGGTTGCAAGTATAGTAACACACGTAGAAACACAGACAGAGAAAAACAACACTCCACAGTTTTGACAGCCATGATACACAAAAATGGTTCAAATGGCTCTGAGCACTATGGGACTTAACTTCTGACGTCATCAGTCCCCTAGAAATTAGAACTACTTAAACCTAACTAACCTAAGGACATCGCACACATCCATGCCCGAGGCAGGATTCGAACCTGCGACCGTAGCGGTCGCACGGTTCCAGACTGTAGCGCCTAGAACCGCTCGGCCACCCCGGCCGGCTGATATACAAAGAGGGATTGAAAATTAAAGAAGACAAACGAAAGAAAAGAGGAAATGCTAAGTTCGTAAAACAACAACAACAAAAAATTACGAAGAAGAAAGCAGTTTACGCTAAGACAAAACATAACAATTATAAGAGAAATCGTGAATTTTCATCATCTCATTCTGAATCAGTAGTAGAGTTGAGATTTGGTGCAGATTACTATCCTGCTTTTATTGGAGCTATGAAGAGAGGAGTGGATGAGACAGACTACATCATTATTTATGTGATATATCGCAGACTTCCAGAAACTGTGAGTATCTGTGCTGCGATGGGTGTGACAGCCTCCAGAAAATGGTTCGCGGAGGGCCTACAGGGCTTAATGCGGTCAGGTGTGACAGTTTCTGGAACTCCATTTCACTATGGGAGCCCTAGTTTTCCGACTCGTATGCGACCGAGCGTTGTCGTCAACATGGAGTGTCCCTCCTATATGGTGTCATAAAAATTAGTCATCAAAAAGTCATATGACTATATGGATGGAAGTTTAGAAAGGAATTAAATAATTTTAAGAATACAATCTTATTATTAGTAATAAAATTGCCTTAGGTGCGCCAAATTCCTCCATCATTCCCCACACATTAATTATAAATTTCACTGTTGAGTCTCATCGAGAGCCTATTTTTGAAAACTATTTTACCAAAAGTATTTCACGCCATTTTTAGTGATATGTTATTTCTTATACTGTACAACCAGTCACCGTGTTAAGCTGACCAAAATTCAAAAGCTCATCAACTGGTTTTATGACTTCATTCCTGATTTCTACTATTTCCTCTTCACTGTATTGATTATACATCAATTTAGTGCATTATGATAAGTTATTAGGCCAAATTTCAAACTCTACTAAGTTTCTTGTCTCGTAATTGAAATTCATCTGAGTCAGAGACGACATGTACTCTGTCAGCAACTAAAAGAACGTTTTTCAGGCGTGTTCCACTCACACGTATTCTTTCTTCGCTTTCCTGTTTAAGGCACTGCCAAAAATTGTTTTGATGATATGAATTCACTTTGCCTAATTCCTCTTTAAATAAGATTTTATCACTGTACTGCTGAAATCTAACGGAACTCTGTCAGTGCCACATGCACGCTTCAGTATACTCCCATACATCAAACCACTTTCTTATTTCTCGATGGTTGTTACTACAAATTTTTCAAAATCTATGAATAGTGGGTTAGACGATAATTCACCCTTATTGCCTCATTCTGTAAATTCGTTCACGATTTTCTATAGTCCATTGTGCTGTATCAAGTTCTAAAATGACGTTATTTCTTTGTCTGCTTATAATCGAATACTTTTTGTGCTGTTGGTACTAATGTAGTAAATATGTTGTACATTATGGAGAGGAAGCCTATAGGACTACGTTATTTTATTTCTTTCCAGTCTTTGAAAATTTTCTTACTGTTCAGACATCCTGAAAACGATTTTGCAAGTTCCTTTCTATTACATTTCCTGCAACTTCAACCATTTCTTGTGTACCTCATTTTCAGGCGCGTTTCTGTCTTCATAACTCAAATGGTTTTATACGTCTCATCTTCTGGAATGTCATTCTGTTTTCAGTAAATTCCGTCAGTGCTTCCAGTACATCGGCTGCGTTACAGAAAGATTTGAAGATAATGTGGAATGTTTTTACAATTATCTTCCTGATTTTAGTTAATGTATCGTCTGCCTTCTTAATTAATGACCTGTGCTGCCTACCAAATACAAGTTGTCCTTTTGTTTTCCTCATATTGTGATTGTTGTCAATCGTTTACCTTACATAATTCTCATTCTTAGTTAGCTTTATGTTTCATGGATCATTTGTACTATTAATCGCAGTGATCTGGAATTAGCGATTTTACGTCCATCTTACCATACATACTCAGTACTACTATGCCTACAGGCAGACCATTTACAACATTTTTCTATTTATTTAAAATACAGATGTGTATTACTAAGTCCTGCCCACTACCTTAAAAATATTACACAAATAGAAATTCTTCTACAGAGTACAAGGAGTTCTCAACTAGAAAGTTTTTCAGTTTGTTTTTAGATTTACCTTTACTGCCTGTCAGACGTTACATAGCATTGGGAAAGTGATACAAAATTTTGGTGGCAGCATTTTGCATCCCTTTTTGTCCTAAAGGTAACTTTAATATGGAATAATGAGTGTTATATTTTTTCTGGTACTGTAATTACTGTAATTTTTTCGACTGTATTGGACTACTTACAACACCTTCATGAGGGAATAAATTTACTGCGAGGCAGTAGTTAAATTGCCTAACTCCTGAAACAGATGTCTACAAGATTATCGCAGGTGAGCACCACAAATTATTCTTACTGCACGTTCCTGGACAATGAAAACTTTCTTTCTTAAAGATGAGTTACTCCGAACATTATTCCATATGGTACCACTGAATGAAGATGTGCAAAATATGTTAACTTACTGATCTGTCTGTCACAAGACCAGCTGTAATTCAAAGTGCAAATCTGGCTGGACTGAGTTATTTCAGGAGTTAAAAAAATGTGTTTTTTTTAAATTTAAATTCTCATCAGTATGAACACCGAAATCTTTTGAAGTTACCATGCTGCTGTAGTGCCTCTAGAAGTGCAAAACTGAATATGCTACTCGTTTTTGAAATCTGTGAGGCCAAAACCAGAAAACCACTCAATAACACTTTAGAGAGTATTATTTACCGTCCCTTCTCTTGCTGTATGAATGTTTTGATTGATTACAGTACTCCTGTTATCTGCAAAAATAACTTATTCTGGTTATTGTATATTAGACGGAAAGTCGTATACATATATGAGAAACAATAACCTACCTAAGATTAAGCCTTATCGAACTCCTTTGATTGGATTATTAAGCACAAAATTCTGTGGATTTTTTTTTTTTTTGTAACATGTAATATCCATTTTCTAGCTATACCATCAATACCTTTAAACCTAAGTTTATCTTCGACGATATTGTGATCCTCTCGAAACAATTTCCAGGTGCATTTGTTTAATTCAACATATTCACTCTTTCAGGGGCGCTGACTTATAAAAAAGTATTGGGGGTGGTGGGGTGGTATACTGGGGGTCTTGCACCACGAAATTTTCTAAATTTTAGATGAAAAATAGTAAGTTTTAAAGTTTTTTTAGGCATTTTAGGGTCATATGGTCAGTGAATATATAGCTCTGAAAAGGCTGAAATTATATTTAAATAAATCCTAAACTATCATTAAAAGAATAAAACATAAAATATTGCTGTCGCACAGCAATAGCACTTTGATTAATATGTGAAATATCTAATCTAAACTTACTTTGAATAAGGCTCAGCGTTCATTAAATAAAAAAGAATATCTCAAAGTTAATGCTTTAATACAGTTAATACAGAGTGCCTAATACGTTCAGTCAAAAAGTATGTAAACAGCGGGTTTTAATTGGATCTTACACTCTAAAAGTATTTAATTATCTGAAAATAACTAATAGACCCCTACAGTGCTATAGTAATACAGTACTAAACTAGTACTAATATTTCGAAACTGAAAATTTAACATTATGTATGTATTTAATTCTCTATTTTATAAAGATTTTTAATATTGCCCTAAATACCATTATTAGGGCTAGAGTGTCTTTAGAAAGGTGCAAATGTCGACCGTCTGACTGGATTACTGAATATGAAGTCGTTGATGACTGGTCGGATATCTAATTCATCCAAAACATCTCGATGGACATGAAGAACAGCCAAGTTGTTCAATTGGTCCCTTGTTCAACTGCAATGACCTATGTGAGTCCAATTGAAGTAAATCGCTCAGTAATGCAAGATTGCACCGTTCCACAAACTTTAATGTAAACAGCTTTGTGGTATTCCTTCGGGGTTTTGACAGTGTGCGGTGAGCTGGCTTCTTTGTTTTCATACTTCTTTGGTATACTTCGATTCCGAGGAAGCGAAGGATCATTAACTTGTGAAGGTTTTTCTTTTAAACACAATTCCCAAAAGTGTTCAAAACTATCACGCCTTCCATTCAATATACAAATCAATCCCTCATATATTTTTTCTAGATCAGTAGCACTAGATGAAGGCATTGAATTTTTTCATTGGCATCCTCTACTGGGTTCATTGCATGTCAATAAAGACGTAAAAGGAAATAAGTCTTGAATTGTAAATTGACTCAACGTAGCCTGCAGATTTGTATACTGCCTCTGTTTTGTCCTCTGCAGAAAATGTTTCAAAAAACTCTAGAAGTTCTTCAAAACACTAGGAGCTCGCATAGTCCATGGAGTTGGACAAAGGGGTGCTTATGAAGCCCTTGGCTAAAGCCATAATATCCCCCATAAACGTAAGAAGACGGAGACAGTCTACAACTGCCAAGTCTAAACTGTGAGCAGTGCAGTGCACATAACGTGCTTTTGGTTGTATATCCAAAACTATCTTTTTTAGTCCTTTGAACTTACCTCTCATATTCGAGGCACCGTCATAGCACTGTCCTCTTGAGTTATCCACTGACAACTCAAGACGAGTAAAAACGTCTTTAAATACTAAACAGAGTTTGTGATTCAGTGTTGGGGGTCTCGTATAAGCCAATAAAGTCTTCGTTGTTGATTAAGGAATCATCGACAGTAAGAATACAAAATGACACTTGTTCATGAATCGAAGAATTTCCTAGTAGATCAACGATTTCGTTTTGAATATCGTGGGACTTCCACTTATACCCCGAACGCCCTAACCAATCGTTAAACTCAGGTATGTCATTCTTTCGGAGTTCCAACAATTGAAAAAAAATTAAGTTTACATCTTCGTGCCCTCTAATTGCTAGTCCTTGTCGGCTTAGAAATTGCACGGTAGTGAAAATTGTCTCAAGAGCTAAACAGCCTTCTTCATATCACTGTCTAACTGTTCATTCAATTGAGAGACCATACTTCGGTTAGTGATAGAACTTAGTTTCAGAACACCTTCATGCGTAAACGTATTCTCATGAAGACAGAATTTTTCCAAAGCCTTTTTCCAGTTAGAATATCCTACGGAAGTAAATGCATCTTCTTTCTTTTGAAGAAAATTGTAATAGATTTTTAGCATCTGCCTCTTTGCTGATTTTGCAAAAAATGTTTTCGGTAGATGCTTCATATTCTAGCCGTGTATATTTGATCAACCAAGACTTCTGAAATGATCTTCCCTTACCAGATTGTCTAGGTTTCAGCTGTGAACAGTTCTTGCCTGAAGATGACGAAGCCACTGACGACACAATAATTATTGGAGGTTGACTTGTAGTACCATCAGCTTCCAAGTGCGCCTTTTTGGTAACAAACTTAATTCACAATACACTAAGAGACTAAAGTAAACGCATAAAATGTAGTCATATAAAATAGTCCACTAGACACAAAGTCGGAACACTGAACGCGTCTGCAGCATGCACTGAACGAAACTATCCGCACTGAATGACTGCGACAGCAGTGTGGGCTTTATATAGCCGCGGCGTCGTAGTGTCTCGAAGCGTCAAGGCGACGCGAGGCGGAGGGTTCCAGGCGCTTCTGTGGTCCAGTCCTTTTGATGTCGCCGCGGCGTCAGCGCTGGCCCGCCGGCGCCAGATTTTACCCGAAGGTTCGCGCACCGGGACAAATTGTAAGTGTGCCCGCAGCACCGTAACACTATCACGATTCACACCACTCGTTTTCAGTTAACCTGCTTACTACCGTAGTAATTATTTGTTTTAACTCATTACTGAATGTATTTTAAAAGGAAACTATCGTCAAACAAGGAAAATAAAAAATTACAACATTATTTTGTGATTTTACAAAGCGTAATATAACTAATAATTTTCTCAGATTTTTTGAGGGGGTTCGGGCCCCCTCAGGCCACATGGTGTCGGCACCTGTACACTATTTTTACTATTATCATTTGCCTGAGGCTCCCGCTTTCTCTTTAATTACTTATTTTTTCAGTTGGAAGTTTTCTTTTACTTTCTTCGTACCTGTAACAAATTTTGCTATTTGCTGGAGCATATTTGTTAAGTAATATTCCTTTCGTCTATGTCTTTATAATCTTCATTGTCTAATATGCTGAACTCTTTGCTTAATTTAATCTGACATACTTCCAGTTGCTGAAATGAATTGTCACAATCAATATTTGACATCCCACTTTGAAACATATTTTTGCTCTATGACCAAGTGCAAATATTAAGTAGTTTATGACAGTCACTTATGGTGTGTTTACTTTTCTGTTTGCTAAAATGTAGTCAGTTTCACTTGTTTTTTCTTTTAGTAAGGATGTTTTATTGATTAAGATGATGTTCTTGGTAAATTCTACTGATGTGAGATCTCTGTCATGTCTTGTGAGATATCTCATGTTTTTCAAAAAGGAATCAGTTTGTACTTTTTGTCCAACTTAGGCATTTAAATTTCTCATTATGGTCCTGAGGTGGAAATTCATGTCATTTATCAGTATCTGTAAATATTTGTGGAGGTCTTCTAACATCTCATTAGGTTGTAGCATGATAGTGCATGGATATGAGAGTGTTCTTTCAAAACATTTAATTACATTTATTTCAAGTCTCGCTATTTATGGGAGATTGCTTCATTATCTGTAATAATGTTTTCAGTTTTCTTGTTAACAGTACAGCTTCACTTGAATTTCCTCCCAGCTCTGTTCGTTTATAGTAAATCATTTGTTCGCCGCACTTCTGACAACCTTACTATAACTAAAAAAACTAGTGCATTCATGCAATAGAACTGGTTTGCCCTTCTCCTTTATACACAGTATTATCAAGAGTTAAAAAGCAGCTTTACGAATTGACGTGCGTGTCGCATGCTCTGCGTGCTTGGTCATTTCCATCTTGTTACTATCTCTTAAAACACTGTACTTTACTGCTTAACGACCAAGCTGTTGTTGCAAAGATCCACTGTTCATTTCACACTTGCTTCCAAATGTTTTTTAGATACCGAAGATTTCTTTACTTCTTGCTGTGTGTGTTTATCAAAAATACAGGTTAACTGGCTCTCTGTAGCTCCTAGAATAATATGGAGTAATACAATGACCAACCTCCGGACAGAAGAATATATGATTAGGGGGAACTTGTCAATGAAAGCTTCCCGCTGTTGTCTGGAAGAAATTACAACGGAAAGACAAAAAACTGGCCTGGGAAGTGCCTTACACTTCATACTGCCCATAACTGTCTGCGCAACTTCCGATCTCAGTATCACCCGAAATTTATTTAAAATCAAGGCATTGTTCTTCTCAGTTTACACCAATTCCACTAGGCTGGAAACTGTGAGGGATCCTTACATGTGAATTCACGGACACTCTTTAGATGGCACTCTTTTGTATCTTCTTTCTAGAAAGTTCTTAAATTAAAAGATCCACGGAGGAAGCCATCTTTCCAGCAACTTCACAAGTCACCAGGGATTCATTACGAGACAATGTGATCTGCTAAAGATGAAGACCACACAATAAATTTCGAAAACTATGCAGTATGATACAGTACTCCTGTGCACTTACCCAGAATACCACTTTTAGATAGAATTTAATATGTATTTGAATTTTTAAACCTTCCACATCACAAGTGAACTGCGTCCTACAGGACTTCTTTTTTCCTGCTCATATGGGTGAAAGTAATAGCATTCACGGTCTTTAATGTTAGCAAGAAAGCTGCTGCAAAACGACTAAGTGGTCGTTCAAGGGCGCAATGGAAGGGTCGAGTATTAACAATCATGAAACAAATGGAGCCGACAGCAGTGAATGATGTAGCTAGAGACCGGCGGCGATGGACTACGATATGCAGATTCAAGCGGCTCACCTGAAAAGGTGTCCTCAATCGTTTGGTTTCTTAAAATCGAACAAAAGTGTGGCACAAAAATTGCAGTTGGGACGATAGTAGGGATCGAACCCTACCCTGTACAAATATTACACTTTTTCCGGTAAAGGGATCTACTCACTTTGCATTCATCCAGCCTGGTTGTTGGACCTATGATGGTCTATGTCCCGCTTGTGCAACCGTCAACGGTGTTCGACGGACCATCCCCTGCCACTTGGGAGACGCAACCTCTGTGATCTACAGCAGTGCCATCTGAGTCAAGACTGATGAGTGGCTGTGGATGCCATCGTCCAGCAGACCTTCTGGTGGCCTAACCAACTGCTCCAGGGAGCACATCACCCCATAATTGTGCGTGCATACATCTGATGCCACCTACATTCTCTGTCTTTGGACAGACTTCAGTGCTGCTGGCTATTCTCCTGTCGGCTGGCCACAGAGTGATAAAAATGAAATGAGCGTATGGTATTGTTGGCCGGGAGGACCCATCCGCCTAAGTTCGGCCGCCGAGTGCAAGTCTTATTTCAGTCGACGCCACATTGTGCGACTTGCGTGCCGGTGATGAGGATGAAATGATGATGAGAGCAACACAACACCCTTGCAAGGGAAGCTAGCACGTTACCACCCAGCTAAGCAGGCGGACTAACAGGGTGATTTCTCATGACGTGAGGCACTTGGTGCATAACTGATCGTGGCTCTCCTGCACGCCGTCTGTGGTAGGATGAGGCATGCCCTGGTCACACACTTTCCATGGCTCCTAGCAGGCGTGGCTGGAGCGGACGCTGGTCCTGTGATGTCTCTGGTCGCACACACATGCTGATGTCGGCGTGTTCCTGGCGCGATGCGCACTGCTTCTGCTACGCTGCTGGAGGCAGCTAAGGATTTCAGAGCAATATATATTTGTGCATTGTGTATTGTGTGTGTGTATTGAGCCGGGGACCTAGAAACGACAGAGAGGCTTCGTCCTGCCGTGGCCCTCAGTTGTTCACAACACCACAACAAGACACAGCAGTCCACCCACCCCACCGCCGTCCCGCAACGAACCCAGGGCTATTGTGCTGTTCGGTCTCCGGTTGACCCCCCACCCCCAGGAACGTTGTCTCATACAAGACGAGTACAACCCCAAATGTTTACGTGGTAGAGTAATTCTGGTGTATGTGTACGTGGAGACAATGTTTGCGCAGCAATTGCTGACATAGTGAAACTGAGGTGGAATAAGGGGAAACAGCCCGCATTCGCCGAGGCAGATGGAAAACCGCCTTAAAAACCCTCCACAGGCTGGCCGGAACACCGGACCTCGACTTTAATCCTCCGGGTGGATTCGTGCCGTGGACTGGCACGCCTTCCCGCTCGGGAAGCAACGCGTTAGACCGCGCGGCTAGCCGGGCGGGCTAATGCAGGGTTATTACAAATGATTGATGCGATTTCACAGCTCTACAATAACTTTATTATTTGAGATATTTTCACAATGCTTTGCACACACATACAAAAACTCAAAAAGTTTTTTTAGGCATTCACAAATGTTCGATATGTGTCCCTTTAGTGATTCGGCAGACATCAAGCCGATAATCAAGTTCCTCCCACACTCGGCGCAGCATGTCCCCATCAATGAGTTCGAAAGCATCGTTGATGCGAGCTCGCAGTTCTGGCATGTTTCTTGGTAGAGGAGGTTTAAACACTGAATCTTTCACATAGCCCCACAGAAAGAAATTGCATGGGGTTAAGTCGGGGGAGCGTGGAGGCCATGACATGAATTGCTGATCATGATCTCCACCACGACCGATCCATCGGTTTTCCAATCTCCTGTTTAAGAAATGCCGAACATCATGATGGAAGTGCAGTGGAGCACCATCCTGTGGTACGTTTAGCTCCCTGCTTGCTTTATTCGTCGACTTCCGTGGGCTACGCGTGAAACTTGCCCGCACGCGTTCAACCGTTTCTTCGCTCACTGCAGGCCGACCCGTTGATTTCCCCTTACAGAGCATCCAGAAGCTTTAAACTGCGCATACCATCGCCGAATGGAGTTAGCAGTTGGTGGATCTTTGTTGAACTTCGTCCTGAAGTGTCGTTGCACTGTTATGACTGACTGATGTGAGTGCATCTCAAGCACGACATACGCTTTCTCGGCTCGTGTCGCCATTTTGTCTCACTGCGCTCTCGAGCGCGCTGGCGGCAGAAACCTGAAGTGCGGCTTCAACCGAACAAAACTTTATGAGTTTTTCTACGTATCTGTAGTGTGTCGTGACCATATGTCAATGAATGGAGCTACAGTGAATTTATGACATCGCTTCAGTCATTTGTAATAGCCCTGTATATGTTTACTTTGTTAATGGTGTTTACTAGTACCTAGTGTCCTACAGGCATCAACCCAGTTCACGTTGAACCACTGAGACCTACAATAGTAGAAGACATAACAACGGAATTACACTACTGAAATTAATAAATTCATCGAGAAGGAAAGAAGAGCTTTCATGCTGAAAAGAGCAAAGACAAAACAAGAGAAGTCAGGACTCGTGCGGATGCATACAGACTGTTGTTTTTCTTGCGCTCTATTTTCAAGTGGAACAAGAAAGGGAATAACTAGCACTGATACGATCTACCCTTTGCCGTTCACTGATTGGCTTATGGAGTATGTATGTTGGTGTGGATGCAGATGTAAACTCCTGTTTTTTTTGCTGACCGGTGAATACTTTGCCCCTTCCGAATGTGAGGGGGAGACTCCAAATAGAACACGCTGAACTATCTTGTCTTGTACACTGTCTGACATCGAATGGTCCATACCCGGAGTATTAATACGGAGTGTTCGTAATTACAGTTACAAAGTTGTAGGGCTTATAGGGAGGAGTGATTACATAATATTCTGAATAGGAACCCACGTCCGGAAACGTGCCGTTTCCGTTCTACGACGGTTTCAGTTCAGATGTCTAGCTCATCCACTTCTGTTTGAGGAACTGAATGAGGCGTGATGCAGTATAATTTTTAGGTAATTCGAAAGGAACCGTAACGAAACATCCATTTATCACTTAAGCACATTTATTTGCGTTAACACTTAAACGTTACGCGTTTACATTATTCCAAAACAAAAAATAGTCCACCATACTGTACATACAGAACAGTACTGATGCCTTACAACATCGTTGTTCAGACATTGTACCTACGAAGCATGTTCTGGTTCACACTCTCCGTGTCTCTTCAGTTCCGAGTGCAGTGGCCAGAACTCGTGCCAGCAGATCTTCCTCTGTCTCTTCACGAGTTTCGTAGCAAGGCTGCCGCTAAGAGACTTCAGGTGACTGTTGTAGTACATGTCATCCTGTCTACCCTGTTGCATATCAGGTCAAGCAACTCTGAGACTTTTTGCTTTCCCCCAGCAGGTGTGAACATGTTACACATCTGAACTGAAACCATCGTAGAACAGAACGTTGCATTTCCGGACATGGGTTTCTGTTCTAAATGTTATTTATACACTCACCTCTACAAGTCCTACAAGTTTTTAACGGGAATTTACGAACACCCTGTATAGAAACAAGAGGAAAGAGCAACCCAGCTGCTGTTGTGGGATCATCGGTACGCCTGGCCTCGTCCTACTGATAGTCCAGCTGATGAGTCCTTGATGGTAGAAGGGAGACAGCAACTTCAGGGCACTGCTATCTACGTTACGTTGTGGGATATAGAGAAATTTGGTTTCTCGAACGGAATAGCTTTCATTTTCGTACAGACAACCAAAAGAGAGCTTGATAACCCACTAATACGTGTCCACGATAGGATAAAACGTGCAGTGGAGGATGTAAACGGTTCAATATCAGGAAAAAAATAAACAGTATAAAAGAAAGTGTGTCCAGTAAACTGTCAGCCAGTCTTCGGATTCGGATCCAGTTTGTCTTCAAATCCGAAGTGGAGTCTGAAAGGGAGATTTTATCTCCAGTACCTAACTTATCATGCATAACGTGAAACAGAAGTTCTTCTGTACACTGTCAACTTGATTTCGTATCCACGAGGTTCCTGAAGTTACTGCGAAATGGAAACCGAACGTGGAGTACTGTAGGACCTGAGCTACTTATAATGATTTACAGACTGTTATGTCAGTTACCCTCTCCTCCCTATATTTAAGTGACAAATTTCTTTCATTTTTTCTTTTCTGTCACTTTTTCAAGAAGGGTCATAGGATAGCTGCACATAATTAGAGGCCTATATCGCTGGTGTCAATCTATTTTAGTATTATGGAACATTTTTATGCCCACGTATTATGTTGTTTTCGAAGACCGAAAATTTCCTATATAAAAACAACATGGATTTCGCAAACACAAATCTTGTGAAGCTCAGCTCGCTCTGTTCGTCCATGAGGTCCAGAGAGCCATAGACGTCAGCTCTCAGGTAGATGCAGTCTTCCTTGACTTCAGGAAGGCATTTGCTACGGTTACGCACTGTTGTTTAGTGAAAAAATGAGGTTACCGAATCTCGTACCAGATCTGTGACTGATTCAGGACTTCTTTGTAGTTAGAACTCAACATACCACTCTGAACGGAACAAAACTGACAGTTGCAATTTCGGAAGTGTCCCAGGGAAGTGCGTTGGGACCGCTACTCTTTACAGCATATAAAAATGTTATAGTGGATATAGTGGATAGTGGAAGTGAAACATGGAGGATAAACAGTTTAGACAAGAAGAGAATAGAAGCTTTCGAAATGTGGTGCTTCAGAAGAATGCTGAAGATTAGATGGGTAGATCACATAACTAATGAGGAGGTACTGAATAGAATTGGGGAGAAGAGAAATTTGTGTCACAACTTGACTAGAAGAAGGGATCGGTTGGTAGGACGTGTTCTGAGGCATCAAGAGATCAGCAATTTAGTATTGGAGGGCAGCGTGGAGGATAAAAATCGTAGAGGGAGACCAAGAGATGAATACACTAAGCAGATTCAGAAGGATGTAGGCTGCTGTAGGTACTGGGAGATGAAGAAGCTTGCACAGGATAGAGTAGCATGGAGAGCTGCATCAAACCTGTCTCTGGACTGAAGACCACAACAACAACGTAATGCAGAGCGTCGGAAGCTCAATGAGGCTGTTTGCAAATGATGCGGTTGTCTATAAGAAGGCAGCAACGCTACCAGATTGTAACGCACGTCGGGAAGACCTGCAGAGGACTGGTCAACGGTGCAGCGATTGGCAGTTGATTCTGAATGTATACAGGGTGGTCCATTGATCGTGACCGGGCCAAATATCTCACGAAATAAGCGTCAAACGAAAAAACTACAAAGAACGAAACTTGTCTAGCTTGAAGGGGGAAACCAGATGGCGCTATGGTTGATCCGCTAGATGACGCTGCCATAGGTCAAACGGATATCAACTGCGTTTTTTTAAATAGGAACCCCCATTTTTATAACATATTCGTGTAGTACGTAAAGAAATATGAATGTTTTAGTTGGACCACTTTTTTTGCTTTGTGATAGATGGCGCTGTAATAGTCACAAACATATGGCTCACAATTTTAGACGAACAGTTGGTAACAGGTAGGTTTTTTAAATTAAAATACAGAACGTAGGTACGTTTGAACATTTTATTTCGGTTGTTCCAATGTGATACATGTACCTTTGTGAATTTATCATTTCTGAGAACGCATGCTGTTACAGCGTGATTACCTGTAAATACCACATTATTGCAATCAATGCTCAAAATGATGTCCGTCAACCTCAATGCATTTGGCACTACGTGTAACGACATTCCTCTCAACAGCGAGTAGTTCGCCTTCCGTAATGTTCGCACAGGCATTGACAATGTTGACATTTTGTCAGGCGTTGTCGGTGGATCACGATAGCAAATATCCTTCAAATTTCCCCACAGAAAGAAATCCGGGGACGTCAGATCCGGTGAACGAGCGGGCCATGGTATGGTGCTTCGACGACCAATCCACCTGTCATGAAATAAGCTATTCAGTACCGCTTCAACCGCACGCGAGCCATGTGCCGGTCATCCATCATGTTGGAAGTACATCGCCGTTCTGTCATGCAATGGTTCAAATGGCTCTGAGCACTGTGGGACTTAACATATATGGTCATCAGTCCCCTAGAACTTAGAACTACTTAAACCTAACTAACCTAAGGACATCACACAACACCCAGTCATCACGAGGCAGAGAAAATCCCTGACCCCGCCGGGAATCGAACCCGGGAACCCGGGCGTGGGAAGCGAGAACGCTACCGCACGACCACGAGCTGCGGACCTGTCATGCAATGAAACATCTTGTAGAACATTACTTAGGAAATCAGCATACATTGCACCATTTAGATTGCCATCGATAAAATGGGGCCCAATTATAGTTCCTCCCATGATGCTGCACCATACATTAACCCGACAAGGTCGCTGATGTTCCACTTGTCGCAGCCATCGTGGATTTTCCGTTGCCGAATAGTGCATATAATGCCGGTTTATGTTACCGCTGTTGGTGAATGACGCTTCGTCGCTAAATAGAACGCGTGCAGAAAATCTGTCATCGTCCCGTAATTTCTCTTGTGCCCAGTGGCAGAACTGTACACGACGTTCAAAGTCGTCGCCATGCAATTCCTGTTGCATAGAAATATGATACGGGTGTAATCGATGTTGATGTAGCATTCTCAATACCGACGTTTTTGAGATTCCCGATTTTCGCGCAAGTTGTGTGCTACTGATGTGCGGATTAGCCGTGACAGCAGCTAAAACACCTACTTGGGCATCATCATTTGTTGCAGGTCGTGGTTGACGTTTCACTTGTGGCTGAACACTTCCTGTTTCCTTAAATAACGTAACTATCCGGCGAACGTTCCGGACACTTGGATGATGTCGTCCAGGATACCGAGCAGCATACATAGCACACGCCCGTTGGGCAATTTGATCACAATAGCCATACATCAACACAATATCGACCTTTTCCGCAGTTGGTAAACGGTCCATTTTAACACGGGTAATGTATCACGAAGCAAATACCGTCCGCACTGGAGGAATGATAAGTGATACCACGTACTTATACGTTTGTGACTATGACAGCGCAATCTATCACAAAGCGAAAAAAGTGGTCCAACGAAAACATTCTTATTTCTTTACGTACTACACGAATATGTAACAAAAAATGGGGGTTCCTATTTAGAGAAACGCAGTTGATATCCGTTTGACCTATGGCAGCGCCATCTAGCGGGCCAACCATAGTGCCATCTGGTTTCCCCTTCAAGCTATACAAGTTTCGTTCTTTGTAGTTTTTTCGTTTGATGGTTTTTTTCGTGAGATATTTGGCTCGGTCACTATCAATGGATCACCCTGTACATATGTGACATATTGCACATGCGTTGGAGATAAATCCACTGCTATATAATTACTGTAGTCACTTACAAATCTCTGGACACAGTAGCTACCGTAAAATATCTAAAAGTAACTATCCAGAGCACCCTTATGTAGAATGATCACAAAATAAATAGCAGGAAAAGCAGATGGCAGGCTGAGAGGCATAGGAAAAATCTCAAGGAAATATAATTCATAAAAGAGGTGGCTTCCACTGATTCTAGAGAGTTACTAAAGTCTGGGAACGGTACCAGGCTGGTTTAATAGAAAAGACAGACAATATCCAACGAAAAGCGACGCCATTTGTTACAGGATCGTTTAGTTGGCGCGAGAGTGTTGCGGAAATGCTCAACATACTTTAGTGGCAGAAACTACAACAGAGGCGTTGTGTATCACGGGAAGGTTTATTATTGTACGAGGATCTGCTGAAAAGTAACCCTCGCGATTTTTTAAAAAATGAAACAAACATTACTAACATTCTACATCTTTATTCTTCATGTCTAAATTTTTGCAGTCCTCTTCCGCTATAGGTCTCCGAGTTGCAGCGTGTTAGATGACGCTCTGTAACTTAACTCCGTTGGTGCGTGAGCAAACAGTGTGCTGCAATCGAGTTTCGAATTCGAATAGTTCTTCCGCACATGGAGCACCTTCTGCTTCAGCAATACAATACCAACCACACACGAGCGCTACATCTGCTACAAACCGACGCCTTGGGTTCACTGTCATCCATCATCCTCCATATAGTCCCGACTTCACCCCATCCGATTTTCATTCACTTTGATACTGATGAAGCGGTGCAAGTAGAGATGAGGTTGTGGCTCCGTCAGCATTCTATTATACACTGATGGTATCAAAAAACAAGTCCCTCTTTGGGAAGGGTGACTAAGTTGGGAAATAAATATGTGGAATAAAGATGGACAATTTTAATAACGTTTGATTTATTTAAAAAAGCTTTAAGAGTTTTCAAATAAAAAATTCGGGGGCATTACTTTTCAGCATGCCCCCGTAATTCTGAGAGATGGGCAATATATTACTTCCTCCCACATACTTCGTGCGAAATGACCACAATGAGAAAATGCAAGAAATTAGAGTTATTACGGAGGTTTCCCGACAATCATTCTTCCCACGCGTCATTAGCGAATGTAACATGGAAGGACAGACCAGAAAGTGGAACCAGAAATACCCTTCACCACACACGTGTGATGGATTCCAGCTTATAGATTTACGGCACTTTTATTTTCACAAGTCCTTCTTGATCCCGTGTGGAGTTTGCTGGTCTCCCATCGGGCGCCTCCCCAGGTGGCGGATAGGGGAATGCTCACCAGATATGGTGGGTACCGGGGAAATAAAATACCCGGGGTGGACCAAAACTAGCAACTGCTGCCTTGCAGTATGATATTGGCTTATCAAAGGCTAAAGGAAGAAAACCTTGAGTAAAAATTACCTGGTCCTCCAGGTTGGGGATTGTGCAGTGGGCCAGCTTCTCACTCACATAAAAACATAAAAATGCTAAAAAACCTAATAATATGCCTCGGAAAAATTGGAACTTTGGACGACGAACTGGCAATGAGAAACGGAAAATTATGTTTGGATGCTGGAGTGTGCAACGTATTTCCACTAAAATAAATTTACTCCCTGCAGAACTTGATGTGTTCAACATGGATGTTGTCGTACTCTCTGAAACAAAGAAGAAAGGCCAAGGAGAAGAAGAACTGGATAATTATGTACATATCTGGAGTGGGGTATCAAAAGCAGTAAGAGCCAAAGCAGGAGTCTCCATTATGATAAAGAAATCATGGAAAGAAAGAATCACAAATTGGGCATTCATCAATCAACGCACAGGGTGATTCAAAAAGAATACCACAACTTTAAAAATGTGTATTTAATGAAAGAAACATAATATAACCTTCTGTTATACATCATTACAAAGAGTATTTAAAAAGGTTTTTTTCACTCAAAAACAAGTTCAGAGATGTTCAATATGGCCCCCTCCAGACACTCGAGCAATATCAACCCGATACTCCAACTCGTTCCACACTCTCTGTAGCATATCAGGCGTAACAGTTTGGATAGCTGCTGTTATTTCTCGTTTCAAATCATCAATGGTGGCTGGGAGAGGTGGCCGAAACACCATATCCTTAACATAGCCCCATAAGAAAAAATCGCAGGGGGTAAGATCAGGGCTTCTTGGAGGCCAGTGATGAAGTGCTCTGTCACGGGCTGCCTGGCGGCCGATCCATCGCCTCGGGTAGTTGACGTAAACTGTTTATACCAACTTTTAATACACCACCTATTAGGAGGTTTAACACCATACTTCGTTCGAAATGCACGCTGAACAACTGTCGTCGATTCACTTCTGCCGTACTCAATAACACAAAAAGCTTTCTGTTGAGCGGTCGCCATCTTAGCATCAACTGACGCTGACGCCTAGTCAACAGCGCCTCAAGCGAACAAATGTACAACTAAACGAAACTTTATAGCTCCCTTAATTCGCCGACAGATAGTGCTTAGCTCTGCCTTTTGTCGTTGCAGAGTTTTAAATTCCTAAAGTTGTGGTATTGTTTTTGAATCACCCTGTATTATAACTGTTGAAATGCATTATTTGCTAGGGAAGTTGTGATTATTGGCGTATATGCACCCACGAACGACACAAAAGATAAGGAGAAAGATACATTTTGGGACACCCTCAGGGAGACTATTGAAAAAATCCCAAGAAGAAAGGAACTGATTATCATGGGAGATCTGAATGGAAGGGTAGGAATTAGAGAATCTTGTAGAATAGTAGGAAAACATGGAGAGGACGAATATAATGACAATGGGGAACGATTGATTGCAATTTGTGAACAATTTGATTTAAAAATTACCAACAAATTTTTCAAACATAAGGACATTCATAAATATACTTGGCAACAGAACACCAAAGAACTTCGTTCTATGATAGATTATATTATCATTAGGCAAACAAGCAGTTTCAAGGCAGTAGACGTCAGATCTTATAGAGGAGCCCAGTGTGGATCAGACCACTGTCTAGTTAAAATGAAGTCTTTCTGGCCATGGAAGAATGCAAGAAGTGATACAAGTAAAATAAATAAAACGAGCCAGACTGAGAAAGATGAAAATTTACCTTTTAATATTGACAGCCTACAAGACGAAAGTATCAGAACACTCTTTGCGGCCAGGATGGAAAGGAAACTGGTTGAATCATTTGAAGGAAGTACAGAGGAAATATATGACTATATAAAAGCTAATGTGAAAATCATAGCAACAGAGGTGTTGGGTAAAAAAGTTAGCAACCACAACCGTGCAGCAGAGTGGTGGTCAGAGGAACTAGAGGTCCTCGTTAGAGAAAAACGAAATGCATTCCTTCAGTGGTTGAATGATAAATCAGAAGAAACAAGGTCAATATACAAGGAAAAGAAGAATGAAGTGATGAAAAAAATAAGGATGGCAAAAAATGAAGCATGGGAAAGAACATGTGCTAAGGTGATTAGCAAATTAGGATTTGGGAGAGCAAAAGAAGCATGGTCAGTATTGAAAGGACTTCGACAGGATACAAAAAGCAAAACTAATCTCCAGCTGGTAACACAAAAGGAATGGGAAGAGTATTTCCAAAAATTATTAAATGAGGACAGAGAAGAATATCTAGAAGAAGGAACAGGGGAAGATAAAGGACATGAAGATGATGAGATCCAGATTTTACTTCAGGCGTTGAGAATAGGAAAGAATGGTAAATCACCGGGACCAGGCAATATCAATCTGGAGTGTCTGAAATATGGTGGTGACAAAATTGTGAAACTGATAACACAGCTCTTCAACAATATGATACATGGAGATTCAATACCCAACGAGATGAAGCTAGGTTACATTAATACAATATTTAAGAAAGGGGATCGCAAAATTTGTTCAAACTATCGAGGAATTTGTGTTACAAACACATTAATGAGAATTTTTGCGAAAGTAATTAAAAACAAACTGGAAAAAAATTTTAGAACCCAAGAAGAACAATGTGGATTCACGGGGAGATCATGTGTAGACCATATTTTCACATTACGACAGATTTTGGAGAAACATAGCGAAAAATCAAAAAAATAGGATTAATTTTCATAGATCTAGAAAAAGCGTATGATACTGTTCCAAGAAAATTACTTTGGGGAGCACTACGTATGGCAAACATAAACCTTTCCTTGATTAAAATAATACAACAGATGTATAAAGATAACATTTGCCAAGTTAAAGTTGGTAATAAACTTTCACAGAAATTTAGAACAAGCAAAGTCCTTTTACAGGGCTGTCCCATGTCACCATCATTATTTAAAATCTATATAGATATTAGCCTTAGAACATGGTCTCGTAAATGTAATAGTATGGGATTAGAAATAAGAGATGGAGTGTACCTACATCATTTATTATTTGCTGATAATCAAGTAGTCGTAGCACAAGATGGGGAGGATGCTAACTATATGTGCAATCAACTAGCAGAAGCATACAAAACTTGGGGTTTGAAGATTAATTACCAAAAAACAGAATACTTGACTAATGATTCAGATGAGCTATACATTGAAGGAAAGAAAATCAAAAAGATAAACACTTTCTGTTATTTGGGATCCATTTTAGAAATCGAGGGAAAATCAGAGTCAGAAATCAATAAAAGAATTAGTAGCGGACGGAGGGTCATTGGGATGCTTAACTCAGTCTTATGGAGCAGGAATGTAATGAGCAGAACTAAAAAATTAATATACAAATCCATATTAGAGAGTGTGGTTCTGTATGGAACGGAGACCTGGACAATTAACATGAAGCACATTAAAAAATTACAAGCTCTAGAGATGGACTTTTGGAGAAGATCGGCAAGAATATCCGGGAAAGAAAAGATAAGGAACACCGAAGTAATAAGGAGAATGGAAATAAAAGAAAGAATATATGACGTAATGGACAGGAAGAAATTACAGTGGTACGGGCATGTACGACGAATGGAGAAAACCAGAATACCAAAATTGATACTGGAGTGGGAACCGGAGGGGAGAAGAAGAAGAGGACGACCTGTGACCACCTGGCTCCAAAATGTACAGCACACAATGAGGAGAATGGGCGCAGAGGAAGAGGACACGCAAGATCGAAACACCTGGAGAAATATTTTGAGAGTATAGTTTAAGAACGTTTATTGTTCGTATTGTAATTTCCAAGTAAATTATTATGTTGGAGATAAGCCTCTGTAATGAGGAAAAGCTCAAAAATAATAATAAAGTCCTTCTTGATCACACAGATTTCTTTACACTTTATTAGCGGTTTAGGCTTATCGCCATCTTCAAATTTTGTTGTAAATATAATATTGTGTAAGCGACCGGGCTCACTTAGTTAAGACTAAATCTATACAGTATTAATGATGCACGAAAAATGTAAAATATTTATAGCCATGTATAGTAGCAATACATACCGTCAAAATATTCTGGTAAAAAATCATCTTAAAGTTAAACAAGTGAGTACATGGTACGTGCTGATAATACTCAGATTGTGTCAGGTATTTATACAAGAACCTACTGTCAGCAGAGGGCACTTTACTACAGTACATAGTAAACCAGTGTCGCCAATATAAAGATTAAAATGCAGTATGCACTGTCTTTAGTTAAAATTTTTCTTTGGCTGAATGAACGTCTGACATTAAAAACATATACTGATATACTATATGTGATATTGGACTCATACTTGAAATCCATAAAAAGCATAAATACTATACAATGCAGCCCTTAGCCTGGGCCGGCCGGGGTGGCCGAGCGGCTCTAGGCGCTACAGTTTAGAACTGCGCGACCGATACGGTAGCAGGTTCGAATCCTGCCTCTGACATGTATATGTTTGATGTCCTTAGGTTAGTTAGGTTTAAGTAGTTCTAAGTTCTAGGGCACTGATGACCTCAGAAGTTAAGTCCAATAGTGCTCAGAGCCATTCGAACCATTTTTTGAACCTTAGCCTCGTTAGGTAACATACAAACTTTTATGAATGTTAGTATGAATGCCCTTTGACGCCCTATGCAACACTTTCATATTACTGTCTGTATGTCCTACCGAATATATTTCTCTGTCCAAATGTGTACCGATAGCGCTCTTATTTTGACTATACGTATGTTCTCTAAAACGAGTCTGGAAATTTCTTCCTGTCTGACCGAAGTAAAATCTATCACAGTCCTGGCAGCTAATCTTATAAAACACCAGATTCCATGTGTTTATTGCTGTCGTTGCCAACTTTGTGCCATAGCTTACAACCACTTGTACCTTTCGTTTGAAACCCAATTTTTATTTTCGTTTTTCTGAAGCGCTGCGCAATTCTGTGGGAAAATGCACCATTGTATGACATAACCACAAATTTGTTGCCCTCTGGTTCTATTGGCTTCTTCCTGTCACATATTTTTGATTTTAAATTATAATAAAGTTTCATTACGTCACGACCTTTATATCATTTGCCCTGGCAATTTGTTTAATCACACTTAATTCCTCTACCTCATCATTAGGGGTAAGCGGCAGTTTTAGCATCCTGTTAAACATAGCTCTGAAGTATGCCCATTTATGCTTACTGGGGTGACAAAACTTTGCACTTATAATAGTGTCAGTGGTCGTTGTCTTCCTAAATATGCTAACTTTATGTCTTCCCTCTCTTTTAGTTAACCTAAGATCCAAAAAACTTACACTTCCCTCTTCTTCCAACTCCAGTGTTTATTTAATTTTTTCGTGCATCTCACCCATCCTTTCTGCTATCCCGCGTATTTGACTTTCGTCGCATTTGTACAGTAGTATAAAATAGTCTACAAATCGTTTGTAATAGACAATTTTCTCGCAGACGTCAGAATTTTTTGTTCAAAAAACTTATTTTCGAGCTCATTTATAAAAATGTCAGCTAAAGTACCAGACAAACTGTTGCCCATTGCGGGCCCGTCCTTCAGATAAAAAAATCTTGTTGTTAAACTTAAAATAATTAAATGACTACACAAGTTCCAAAATTCCCAACAGTTCTACTATTTCACCCTCGTTAATCATCCTATGTGTTAACAAGTTCCTCCTTATAATTTCCAGCGTATCGTTTATTGGGACGTTGGTATATAGGTTAATGATGTCAAAAGAAGCCAATGTAGCCCCATCTGGGATCGGTACATCTCTAATCTCATTCGCAAATTCATAACTATTCCTAACACTGAATGATTTTCTGTAAGTATATGCTGCTCTTAGTCTCTTGTTGCATTCAAGGTTCAGTTTGTAATTGGGACACGACATATTATTAACAATCGGTCGAAATGGTTCTCCTTTCTTGTGCAACTTCATTTGCGAACGAAGCACAGGAATGGATGGTTTCATCATTTTTAATCTAAGTTTCTCTTTTGGATCCGGAAAAAGAAATATACTGCTGTCAATTACTTTCTTTATATCTGATTGAAATTTGTTCACAGGATTTCTCTTGACTTCAACTATGTTATTATCTGCAAGAAATTTTTTGGTTTATTGAATGTAATCGCAATCTTAATTTATGACAACCGAATTACCTCTGTCTGCTCTCGTAACTATAGCCTTATCCATTTCCAATTTTTGATTTAAGCTTTTAAGTGCTTCTACATGATTCGTATTTTTTTCGTTCGTGACGACCTACTACAGATATGCATTTATTAGTTTTTACTGCTATGTCCATTTGATCAAATTTTATTAACTTTAGCCGCGTCACACGCAACTTTTACCTCCGCGATAGTATTTTTAATTATGCCTGGGCTCAATTTCGGAGTAATACTAAAATGCAAACCCTTATTCAAAAGATACATTTCACTATTCGTCATTTTTATGTTCGTGAGATTAACCACTCTGTCTGCAAATTCATGCTTGCCTTCCCGTTTTTTGTCTATTCTCACATTATTTCTCGCTTGTAAATTAGTGATTTTCTTCCTATGCCTAACTGCAATCTTTTTCTTTTCATTGTCCACTACATTATTAACACCTTTAAAAACACATGAAAATTGTAATGGTGAGAGTACCACACCTAAAAGTAATTGAAGTCTCAAAGCTTCTAAATTACATTTTTCTTTACTCTTGCATGCTTCCCTAATTTTAGTCCTTATCCATAGAATCTCACTTTTGCATTTCACACGTACCGCTGCTGCAGATTTACTATTAATCCTCTGCTGGCAGTAGGTTCTTGTACAAATACCTGACGCAGTCTGAGCATTATCAGCACGTACCATGTACTCACATGTTTAACTTGACGTTGATTTTTTATCAGAATATTTTAACGGTATGTATGGCTGCTATACATGGCTATAAATATTTTATATTTTCCATGCATAATTAATATTGTATAGATTTAGTCTTAACTAACTGAACCTGGTCGCTTACACAATATTATATTTACAACAGATCTGAAGATGGCGGTAAGCCGAAACCGGTAATAAAGTGACAAGAAATCTGTGTGATCAAGACGGTCTTGTGAAAATAAAAGTGTCAAAAATAAAATGATTACGGGCTCATTTACGGACTTCATGTCTTCAATTTATTACAGATTTACATTATATTTTTTTCTTTCGTTGTTTTAGGTGGAAGATAATTTTAATAAGCGAACTAGTAATAGTTAATTATACAACACAGATTTCTTAGAAGAAACAAGTCCAGAACACAGCACTCTGCCAGAACGATCTTCTGTTAGCAGGGAGTGAGTTCATAAGTATGTAGGAGGTACTTTAAAAATAACAAAAAAATTATATGAATTCTGTACAATTTGTTTACGAAATATAACGCAAAAAGAAATGTTGTATGTTAATTATGTAATCGATGGACTACTAATAGAAATAAATGAATACATTTTAAAAACTTTTTCCTACTTCTTCCCTGGGGGGTTCGGGCTGCGCTGTACCTTGTGGTACTTCTGTTGACAGTGAAAAGCAGTTGCATCAAACACTAGACTCACAGATTAAAATGGTAATGTATTCTAAAAACAAAGGTCCATAGTAAATCTTAGTAACTTAAGTATCGTCCCAAGGGTTTTGTACAATACACGCTACCTACCACGGACGTCTACAGAAAGTTACCCATCTGGGGTTAGAATTTGAAATTGTTGTTTTCGATATGATTCATTTGATAAATCTGAATACGTGTCGTGCCTCAAAAACTAATTTGAGAATAGGTATACAAAATTTACTGCATCTCAAAAGATTAAAAGTTATCTACTCACAAGGAAACGTTTGAGTGCGAGGTCGCAAAAGGCCAATGATGAATACGCCATTCTACGCCTTGCATGCTGTCTACCCTGCAACCACCATATTGGCTGCTAATGGCACAAGGGCAGGACTGGAAGTATCCAGTGGTGAGCACAGCATGACGATATGGAGCGTAGTCGAACTGCTTAGCCGACGAGTAACTCACTATAGCGCTACAGAGCTGGTGGTGTTGATACAGAGCAGAGCAATGGCACCGATAAAAAAGCAAACATCGCATCATATCAACAACAGCAGTTGCCGAAGTAGACATTTCATCACAAAGAAACCCGACGAATGTCGCAGAGTGAGAATGAAGTGGCAGATGAAATATTAGTGTTTCTGCAAGATAAGTTAGTGGAATGTTTGGTGTCGTATACGCTCGACTGTGTGGACAATGTATATGAGGAGTACAATGATGACGATACGTAATTAACAAGTGAAAGTGATATTTAAACAGTTGTCAAGCCACGTAGTTTATCGTCGTTGTCGGACAGGGAGCCACAAATCCCGTCTACAGTGAAACGTGGTAAAGGGCAATCGGGTACTAAACATAATTACGTACATGGAAGATCATTAGCAAGATACTAAAAAATCAGTTATGCAAAGATTTAGAGTAAGTCCGCAGCAATATGACACTGCAGTCCATAAGAAAAACTTCGGATATTTAAGGAAGACAAGGCACACTTGTTACAAGAGCTAGTGTTTGCGCGTTTCAACGACGCTCTGTACGATTTACAAAATTTGCATGATAGTGACCTACTACGTTATTCACATCAAACTGCGTTGACATAGATTACTGTGATTTCAGGGGAAGCAGTGGATGGCTGCTTAACTTCAAAAAGTACTACAGAATTGCAAGAAGTAAGACAACGAAATTTCAAACAGAGCACTCGATGCACGCAAACTGCGGGATCGGCTCGAAAATTGTTAGATGAGATAAATAAACTTACCTCATTGTTCAGTAAGGAATTTATTTTCAACTCCGATCAATCGGAATTAGAACAGGAAATATATATGAAAGGAACTCTGGAAATTAGAGGTACCAAGAGAGTTGTATCGAGATCAACTAACATCAATGCCTTAACGCATTCGTATACAATTATGTTAAACGAGAAGGTAAATCTGCTGGAGAGTTATTTAGTGTGCTGCGAGACGTTGGAGGAGTTCTGTCCCCTACAATAGCCTCTCGTATGCGTGGTATTGCAAGGGCAGTAGGGAATCTTTACGTCACAGCAAGCAAGAGTGGGATAATGGACGTAAGAGAACTACAACTTTGGTATAAGTACTGCTTTTGGTTCAAAATGGCTCTGAGCACTATGGGACTCAACTGCTGAGGTCATTAGTCCCCTAGAACTTAGAACTAGTTAAACCTAACTAACCTAAGGACATCACACACATCCATGCCCGAGGCAGGATTCGAACCTGCGACCGTAGCGGTCTCGCGGTTCCAGACTGCAGCGCCAGAACCGCGCGGCCACTTCGGCCGGCACTGCTTTTGGTCAATAGTTGATCAAAATAACTTGATTTTGTTTGATTCTTGGTCTGTGTGTAAAAATCATACTCCTTTAGAGAAAAGTGTTTGACATTGCAATTCATACCAACTGGAACCACTAGACAAATTCAGCCTCTGGAGGTTTGTTTTCTCCGTGCCTGTAAAACATATTATCTACAGCTACGCCCTAAAGAATAACCAGTCTGCCGATAAGCTCTAAGACTGTTTCGCAATCGGTTACATGCCATCACATTCCATCAACACTCATCGGTAATCTTACGATTCTGTATGGATTCTCTAAGAGTGGATACCTAGCTGAACGTCCTGCACGATTTGTAACTCACAAAGAATTCGCCTTCGATCTTGATGGTGCGAGCTGTGGCACGCCACTTTTCAATCAGTGTTCATGTTGCAAGTTAATGGTTTGTTCTGAACATTTCTTGAATGTCGATGATGTCCATTTTGTGAAGTGTAGTACATACATCCCATAGAAGGTTGATATCTGCACCTCACGGACACTCATTTTCTGACGCCCCCCTGATGCACATGTCAGTCATTAGAAGCTAACATTTTTGCTGTCATAATCGTTAACATAACAATTTCAAATGAGTCTTACTAAAGATTAAACTTGCGACTTCGAATTCAAGGGGTTCCTTGTCAGTATACTGACGAAGACTGATTAATCTGATATCTGTAAGGTTAGCACGTTTAATTAGTAAATGCGTAGTAAATTTTCTTATATTAATAACATGACCATTGATATTACCTGTTTTGTTGTTGTTTTGAGAACGAAGATTGCTTTGATGCAGCTTTCCATTCTAGTCGATCTTTTGGAAGTCTTTTCATATCAGCATAAAGACTGCATCCCACATCTACTTACTATACTCAAGAGATAGACTTCATCTACATCACTATCCCTCCAATTCGATCCATTACCAAATTAACTACTCCATACTAATACCCATCATCATATCCCTTCTTTTAGTCAACTTCTCACTGTTCAGTTCAGTATCACTTCGTTAGAGGTTTGATAAACTTCAGAACTCTTCTGTGGCATTACATTTCAAAAGATTCAATTCTTCTCTTGTCTGTAATGTTTTTCGTCCACATTTCTCTTTCATACAAGAATACGCTCCAAACAAAAACTTTCGAGAAAGGCTACGTAACACTTAAATTTATTTTCGATGCTAACATATTTCTCTTTTTCTGAAAAGTTTTATTGCTATTGACAGTCTGTATTGTATATCCTCTCCATTTCTACTATCGTCAGTAATTTTGCTGCACAAATAGCAACGTCTTCCACTATTTTCAGTGTCACTTTTACTAGTTCAGTTCCTTCAGCATCCTAATACGCCTCAAAATAAAATTAATGCCTACCGTTTTTTAATCTTCTCTGTCCCCATGAACCATGGACCTTGCCGTTGGTGAGGACGCTTGCGTACCTCAGTGATACAGTTAGCCGTACCGTAGGTGCAACCACACGGAGGGGTATCTGTTGAGAGACCAGACAAACGTGTGGTTCCTGAAGAGGGACAGCAGCTTTTTCAGTAGTTGTAGGGGCAACAGTTTGGATGATTGACTGATCTGGCCTTGTAACATTAACCAAAACGGTCTTGCTGTGCTGGTACTGCGAACTGCTGAAAGCAAGGGAAAACTACAGCCGTAATTCTTCCCGAGGGCATGCAGCTTTACTGTATGGTTAAATAATGATACCGTTCTCTTGGTGGCAGGAGGGACAAGGCTTCTGGTCAGATGAATACAGGGTTATATAAGTAAGTACCAAATCAAATAGGGGTAATGCAGGAGTAGGTTTAATAATGAATAAAAAACAGGAGTGCGAGTTAGCTACTAAGAACAGCATAGTGAACGCATTATTGTAGCCAAGATAGACAAGAAGCCCACACATTCCACAGTAATGCAAGTTTATATGCCAACTATCTCCGCAGTGACGAAGAGATTGAACACATGTATGATGAGATAAAGGAAATTATTCAGATAGTTAATGGAGACGAAAATTTAATAGTGATGGGGAACCGGAATTCGATAGTAGGTAAAGGAAGAGAGGGAAAAGAAGTAGGTAAATATGGAATGGGGGTAAGAAATGAAAGAGGAAGCCGCCTGGTAGAATTTTGCACAGAGTATAACTTAATCATAGCTAACACTTGGTTTAAGAATCATGAAAGAATGTTGTATATGTGGAAGAGGCTTGGAGACATTGGAAGGTTAAAAAAAAAATCAAATGTGTGTGAAATCTTATGGGACGTAACTGCTAAGATCATCAGTCCCTAAGCTTACACACTACTTAACCTAAATTATTCTAAGGACAAACACACACACCCATGCCTGAGGGAGGACTCGAACCTCCGCCGGGACGAGCCCCACAGTCCATGACTGCAGCGCCTTAGACCACTCGGCTAATACCGTGTGACTGGAAGGTTTCAGGTAGGTTATATAATGGTAAGGCAGAGATTTAGGAACCAGGTTTTAATTGTAAGAGATTTCCAGGGGCAGATGTGGACCCTGACCACAATCTATTGGTTATGAACTGTAAATTAAAACTGAAGAAACTGCAAAAAGATAGAAATTTAAGGAGATGGGACCTGAATGAACTGATAGAACCAGAGGTTGTAGATGGTTTCAGAGGGAGCATTAGGAAACGACTGACAAGGACAGGGGAAAGAAAAACAGTAGAAGAAGAATGGGCAGCATTGAGAGACGAAATAGTGAAGGCAGCAGAGGATCAAGTAGGTAAAAAATCGAGGACTAATAGAAATCCTTGGGTAACAGAAGACATACAGAGTTTAATTGATGAAAGGAGAAAGTGTAAAAATGCAGTAAACGAACCAAACGTCTCAAAAATGAGAGCGACATGAAATGCAAAATGTCTAAGCAGGGATGGCTGGAGGACAATGTAAGGATGTAGAGACATATATCGCCAGGGGCAAGATAGATATAAGGATGTAGAGGCGTATATGAACAGGGGTAAGATAGATACTGTCTACAGGAAAATTCAAGAGGCCTTTGGAGAAAAGAGAACTACTTGTATGAATATCAAGAGCTCAGATGGAAAACCAGTTCTAAACAAAGAAGGGAAAGCAGAAAGACGGAAGGAGTGTATAGAGGGTGTATACAAGGGCGATGTACTTGAGGGCAATATTATGGAAATGGAAGAGAACGTAAGTGAAGAAGAAATGGGAGATATGATACTGCGTGAAGAATTTGACAGAGTACTGAAAGACCCAAGTCGAAACAAGGCCCCGGGAGTACACAACATTCCATTAGAACTACTGATAGCTTTGGGAGGGCCAGCCATGACAAAACTCTACCATCTGGTGAGCAACATGTATGAGACAGGCTAAATACCCTCAGACTTCTAGAAGAATATAATAATTCCTATGCCAAAGAAAGCAGGTGTGGACAGGTGTGAAAATTACCGAACTATCAGCTTAATAAGCCACGGCTGCAAAATACTTACACGAATTCTTTATAGACGAATGGAAAAACTGGTAGAAGCCGACCTTGGGGAAAATCAGTTCGGATTCCGTTGAAACGTTGGAACACGTGAGGCAATACTGAGCCTACGACTTACCTTAGAAGATAGGTTAAGGAAAGACAAACCTACGTTTCTAGCATTTGAAGACTTAGAGAAAGCTTTTGATAATGCTGACTGGAATACTCTCTTTCAAATTCTGAAGGTGGCAGGGGTCAAATACAGGGAACTGAACGCTATATACAATTTGTACAGAAACCAGATGGCAGTTATAAGAGTCGAGGGGCATGAAAGGGAATGGGGGTGGGACAGGGTTGTAGCTTATCCTCGACGTTATTCAATATGTATATTGAGCAAGCGATATAGGAAACAAAAGAAAAATTTGTAGTAGGAATTAAAGTTCATGGAGAAGAAATAAGAAAGGACCTGGAAGAGCAGTTGAACGGAATGGACAGTGTCTTGAAAGGAAGATATAAGATGAACATGAACAAAAGAAAAACTAGGATAATGGAATGTAGTCTAATTAAATCAGGTGATGCTGAGGGAAACAATTAGGGAATGAGACATAAAGCAGTAGATGAGTTTTGCTATTTGGGGAGCAAAATAAATAATGATTGTCGAAGTAGAGAGGATATAAAATGTAGACTAGCAATGGCAAGAAATGCGTTTCTGAATAAGAGATATTTGTTAACATTGAGTATAGATTTAAATGTCAGGAAGTCATTTCTAAAAGTATTTGTATGTAGTGTAGCCATGTATGGATGTAAAACATGGACGATAAATAGTTTAGACAAGAAGAGAATAGATGCTTCCAAATGTGCTTAGGTCATCGGTCCCTAGACTTACGCACTACCTAAAAGAACTTAAACCACATATGTTAAGAACAACACACACACCTGTACCCGAGGGAGGACTCGAACCTCCGTTGGGAGGGGCCGTGCAGCCCGTGAGAGGACACCTCAAACCGTGCGCCCACTCCCCGCGGCATAGATGCTTTCGAAATGTGGTGCTGCAGAAGAATGCTGAAGATTAGATGGGTAAATCACGTAACTAATGAGGAAGTACTGAATAGAATTGGGGAGAATAGGAATTTGTGGCACATCTTCACTAAAGGGATGCGTTGATAGTACACATTCTGAACCATCAAGGATCCACCAGTTTAGTATTGGAGGCTAGTGCGGGGGGTAAAAATCGTAGAGGGAGACCAAGACATGAATACACTGAGCACCACAACAACAACAACTGTCGTAATTAAAGTTGAAAAAACGTATTTTGAAAGCGTGTAAATTTTAGCTCAGACGCAACATTCGACTTGATGAATGTGAGAAACTTCCCAAAATCAATCTAAAATTACCCAATCGAACTGATTCTTCACAGCCTAAGACTGAATCTAGATGGTACTTATCCCTCTTTTTACGCGCATTATTGTGCTGTTGTTACAAATGTATCGTAGAATTCCCAATTCGAGGAGTGCGTGTTGCGCTGTTTTGCATACTGCAGATATGGAGGAGATGGCAACTCGTGGAGATGAAATCTCTTCAGCAGTGAAATTTCACATATTTTTCTGTTTTCTGGCCCAGAAAATAACATTTTATTCTTCCGAATGATGCCTTTGTATTCATGGATTTAACATAGATGAGCTTACCTACAGTATAAATTGGTCGTATTTGTTTCGGTCTGTTGCAATCGTTCTGTGTGTAAAACAATATAATCGCAATAGTTGGTCATATGTCTTGTTTTTGCTCGGACAAAAGGTAAAAGACTATAGCGACAAAGTTGTGCATATGGGGGAGGGGACATTCTTGAGGGAATGTGGGATGGTTGTGGGCAAGGTATACTACAGCATAGTTTACGATTTGTTGCTAAGGGAGAAGTGTTCTGGAGGTTACAGGCCGGCTTCGTGCAGCAGAATGTTTTCTGTAACACGATAATGGGTGTGTGAGGATACGATAGAGAAAAGTTTGGGGACTCCACTTCGGCAATGTTCTGCAAAACTTCACACTAGCCTTGCCTGCAGGACAGCGCCGGAACCACTGCATTGTCCAGGAAACAGCAGAGTTTCTCATGAAAACCATGACAATCAAACGAATTCAAGTTATTTTGTGATTGGTAAAGCCAAAATAACTTTCGGCGCACTTAGCAATGCTAGATCTGCAATACATCAGAGTCATAAATAATCATTTCTAGAAAAGTTTAAGAATTCTGTAATTAATAAAAATTCTGTGTCTCAAATTCCAAGAAGGGGCAAGTGCCATTCTCCAAAACCACCGCCCACGCCACCCTATGCTGCTTCCTACATTGTTGGTTGGTTGATTTGTGGGAGGGGACAAATCAGCGAGGTTATGTTTCCCACCGGATGAGGAAAGGGTGGGGAATGAAGTCGGCCGTGTCCTTGCAAAGGAACCATCTCGGCATTTGCGAAAAACGTAAATCGGGATGGCCAGACGCGGGTTTTGAACCATCGCCTTCCCGAATGCGAGTCCAGTGTGCTAACCACTGTGCCACCTCGCTCGGTTGTCTGCTGGCTGCGAGCTGGCGAAATAGTTCTGCGTTAATGTGCTGAAAAGCCTACAGGAAGTAACCACGTTCATGTCTCGGTTCGACCATTCACGTTATGTGTTTAGTAATTTCATCGTGGTTTTCATGGTTCTACCGTCTCTGAGGCTACATACAATTCACTCCTCATGTCCTTTTATAACTAAAATAGGACACTCCTAGTAACATCAATAGCGAATGAGGAATTATTTCATTAGTTTTTAGCTAGAACCGGATATTCACTATCGATTTTTGTGCAACCAATGAAATACTCTGTACCAAAATAATTTGTAAAGTGTGTGTCAGTGCGTTGGAAACGGCCGTGTGGAGCGCTTGTACAGTGTTATTTGTTGTTTGGTATTTGGCTGACAGCTGCTCAGCCGAGAGCATTTACAAAATACACTACTGGCCATTGAGATTGCTACATCACGAAGATGACGTGCTACAGACGCGAAATTTAACCGACAGGCAGAAGATGCTGTGATATGCAAATGATTAGCTTTTCAGAGTATTCACACAAGGTTGGCACCGGTGGCGACACCTACAACGTGCTGACTAAGGAAAGTTTCCAACCGATTTCTCATACACAAATAGCAGTTCACCGGCGTTGCCTGGTGAAACGTTGTTGTGATGCTTCGTGTAAGTAGGAGAAATGCGTACCATCACGTTTCCGACTTTGGTAAAGGTCGGATGGTAGCCTATCGCGATTGCGTTTTATCGAATCGCAACATTGCTGCTCGTGTTGGTCGAGATCCAATGACTGTTAGCAGAATATGGAATCGGTGGGTTCAGGAAGGTAATTCGGAACGCTTCATCTGTATCTACATGTACACAAAGCCACCTACGGTGCTTGGCGCAGGGTACCCTGTACCACTATCAGTCATTTCGTTCCCTGTGTGCCGGCCGCTGTGGCCGAGAGGTTCTAGGCGCTTCAGTCCGGAGCCGCGCTGCTGCTACGGTCGCAGGTTCGAATCCTACCTCGGGCATGGTTTGTGTGTGATGTCCTTAGGTTAGATAAGGTTAAGTAGTTCTAAGTCTAGGGGACTGATGACCTCAGATGTTAGGTCCCATAGTGCTTAGAGCCATTTAAACCATTCCTTTCCTGTTCCACTCGCAAAAAGAGCGAGGGAAAAATTGTCTGCATGCCTCCATACAAACTCTAAACCTCTAATGTTACATTCATGTCCCTTACATGAAATGTACTTTGGCAGCAGCAGAATCTTTCTGCAGTCAGCCTCAGATGCCGATTGTCTAAACTTTTTCAATAGCGCGCCTCGAAAAGCACGTCACCTTCCCTCCAAGGATTTCCATTCGAGTTTCCAAAGCATGTCCGTAACACTTGCGTGTTGTTCGAACTAATCGGTAACAAACCCGGCAGCCCGCTTCTGAATTGTTTCTATGTCTTCCTTTAATCCGACCTGTTGCGGGTCCCAAACACTCGATCACTGTTCACAAACAGGTCGCAGTAGCATCCTATAAGAGGTCTCCTTTACATATGAACTACACACTCCCAAAATTCTTCTAATAAACCGCCTTGCTACCACAGTTCTCGCTTGTCCGTTCCATTTCGTATCGCTTTGGAACGTTACGTCCAAATATTTAAACGAAGTGACTGCTTCAAGCAGGACGCTACTAATGCTGTATCCGAACATTATAGGTTTGAATTTACGATGAAATCCAGACCATTAGCTGCTTACAGCGTTGATAAATACCAACGGGAACTCGAACCCGGAATCTCCTGCTTACATGGCAGACGCTCTATCCGACTCAGCCACCGAGGACACAGAGTATAGTGCGACAACAGGGACTTATCTCTTCACGCTCCCCACGAGACCCACACTTACAACTTACTGTCCACACACTACATTTGTAGTGCCCCTGCCCACTATACTCATTACTCGCGGCTGTCAATCTCCCTGTTCCAGAAAGAGTTCGGGCAGTGTGAATGCATCCACACTGTAGAAGATCTTTGGCCGGTTAGATGGTATCTATTCTTTCCGACATGTCCGAATGAACAGATACTATTAGTGATGTTGCAGCTCTCGAAGAATGAAATTACAATGAAATCCAGACCATTAGCTGCTTACAGGCATTGATAAATATCAACGGAGACAGTTGAAAATATGTGTTATCGGTAATATATAATATACACAAACCTTCCTTGCGCATGGGTCTATTTATTAGTGAAAACCGTATGAAAATCGCTACAGTAGTTCGTGAGATAAGCCTGGACATACAGATACAAAAACGTGGCGCGGGACTTCATTTCCAATACGTATAGAAAACGAGCTCGTCGTCGGGCGGTGAAGGCCCAAGCCATGTCTCCCTGCTGCCGTCTCATCCCATTCCCTGCGGAAACAAGAGGCTGAGTGCACACCGTACAAGTTCTCAGACCGAGCAAAAATCCTCGGCAGTACCGCGAATCGAGTCCGCGTCCAGGAAGCCATCTACGCTCACCATTCAATTACGTATAGAAGAGATGTGTAAATTTATAATAATTGTGTGTGGCTCACTGGCCTCCTTCAGGTGCTTCGGTTGGACGTCACTTGTGGGTCCTTAATCTATTCCAGTTATCCAACGGGGGAAAGGGGACCTATAGTTTAACATGAAATCCGAACAATGCGTTTCTCCTGGCGAATCTTCACACCAGTGAGAGGTGAATGCCAGGTTAAAAAAATGGTTCAAATGGCTCTGAGCAGTATGGGACTTAACTTCTGAGGTCGTCAGTCCCCTAGAACAGAACTACTTAAAACAAACTAACCTAAGGACATCACACACGCTCTTCACCATCTGTTTAAACATTTTTGTTTTGTTTCCAAAAACATCTCCTGAGAAGTTTTTTTCACTCGTTGTATCCTTTAATTTGATTGTACATTTGCAATTAAGACACATTCTTTTATGGTAAATGGATAATAGGTGAATCAGTGGCGAGTCCACTGTCATCCGCTCAATAGACTACATTATTTGAGGCTGTATAGCTTCACGTACATGTTGTTGTTGTTGTTGTTGTCGCTGCTGCTGTGCTTCTGTCACTGTCGTGGCCTTCAACCCAAAGACCGGTTTGATGCCCCTTTCCACGCTACTCTGCCCTGTGCAAGCCTCTTCATCTCCGAATAACTTCAGCAACCCACATCCATTTGAATCTGCTTCCTACCTAAATGCCTTGTTCTCCCTCTGCAATTTTTAACCCCTCCCCCAATCCAGTACTAAACCTTTATGTCTGAGAATGTATCCTATCAATCGATCCCTTCTTTTAATCAAGTTATGCCATATATTTCTTTTTTCCGAATTTTTATTCAGTACTACCTCACTAGTTACGTGATCTATCTATCTATTCTTCAGCATTCATCTGTAGCACCACAATTCAAAAGCTTCTTTTCTCTTCTTGTCTGAATTGCTTATCGTCGACGTTTCAATTCTGTACAAGGTTAAATTCCCAGCACTTAAATCTATATTCGATGTTAAGACATGTGTCTTCTTCAAAAACGCTCTTCTTCCAATTGCCATTCTACATTTTATGTATTCTTTACTTCTGCAATAATTAGCTGTTTTAGTGCCCAAATAGCAAAACTCATCTACTTCTTTAAATGTGTCGTTTCCTATTCTAATTCGCTCAGCATGGTCTGATTTAATTTGAATACTTTCCATTACCCTTGTTTTACTTTTGTTAATGTTCGGCTCATATACTCCTGTACATTCCGTTCAACAGCACTTCCATGTCTTTTGCTGTCTCCGACAGAATCACAGTGCCATCAGCAGACCGCAAAGTTTTTATTTCTTCTACCTGAACTCTAATCCTTTTTCCAAATTTATCCTTGCTTTCCGTAATAGCTAGTTCAATGTAGATGTCGGCGTATAATATAAATCATACTTCTAGCTGTTTTAATAAAAAATAAATTATAAACTAAAATTGGAACAATTTTTATGACTCTGAAGTAATGTCCATCCTTAGGTCTTACGAAACGGAATAGTTCCATTCTTCTTGAGGTAAGTAACACTATAACTATGTTCTCCTTGTGATAGTACATCCACATCTACATCTACATCCATACTCCGCAAGCCACCTGACGGTGTGTGGCGGAGGGTACCTTGAGTACCTCTATCGGTTCTCACTTCTATTCCAGTCTCGTATTGTTCGGGGAAAGAAGGATTGTCGGTATGCCTCTGTGTGGGCTCTCATCTCTCTGATTTTATCCTCATGGTCTCTTCGCGAGATATACGTAGGAGGGAGCAATATACTGCTTGACTTTTCGGTGAAGGTATGTTCTCGAAACTTTATCAAAAGCCCGTACCGAGCTACTGAGCGTCTCTCCTGCAGAGTGATCCCCTGGAGTTTATCTATCATCTCCGTAACGCTTTCGCGATTACTAAATGATCCTGTAACGAAGCGCGCTGCTCTCCGTTGGATCTTCTCTATCTCTTCTGTCAACCTTATCTGGTACGTATCCCACACTGCTGAGCAGTATTCAAGCAGTGGGCGAACAAGCGTACTGTAACCTACTTCCTTTGTTTTCAGATTGCATTTCCTTAGGATTCTTCCATTGAATCTCAGTCTGGCATCTGCTTTACCGACGATCAACTTTATATGATCATTCCATTTTAAATCACTCCTAATGCGTACTCCCAGATAATTTATGGAATTAACTGCTTCCAGTTGCTGATCTGCTATTTTGTAGCTAAACGATAAGGGATATTTCTTTCTATGTATTCGCAGCACATTACACTTGTCTACATTGAGATTCAATTGCCATTCCCTGCACCATGCGTCAATTCGCTGCAGATCCTCCTGCATTTCAGTACAATTTTCCATTGTTACAACCTCTCGATACACTACAGCATCATCTGCAAAAAGCCTCAGTGAACTTCCGATGTCATCCACAAGGTCATTTATGTATATTGTGAATAGCAACGGTCCTATGACACTCCCCTGCGGCACACCTGAAATCACTCTTACTTCGGAAGACTTCTCTCCATTGAGAATGACATGCTGCGTTCTGTTATCTAGGAACTCTTCAATCCAATCACACAATTGGTCTGATAGTCCATATGCTCTTACTTTGTTCATTAAACGACTGTGTGGAACTGTATCGAACGCCTTGCGGAAGTCAAGAAACACGGCATCTACCTGTGAACCCGTGTCTACGGCCCTTTGAGTCTCGTGGACGAATAGCGCGAGCTGGGTTTCACACGACCGTCTTTTTCGAAACCCATGCTGATTCCTACAGAGTAGATTTCTAGTCTCCAGAAAAGTCATTATACTCGAACATAATACGTGTTCCAAAATTCTACAACTGATCGACGTTAGAGAGATAGGTCTATAGTTCTGCACATCTGTTCGACGTCCCTTCTTGAAAACGGGGATGACCTGTGCCCTTTTCCAATCCTTTGGACCGCTACGCTCTTCTAGAGACCTACGGTACACCGCTGCAAGAAGGTGGGCAAGTTCCTTCGCGTACTCTGTGTAAAATCGAACTGGTATCCCATCAGGTCCAGCGGAGTTTCCTCTTTTGAGCGATTTTAACTGTTCCTCTATCCCCCTGTCGTCTATTTCCATATCTACCATTCTGTCATCTGTGCGACAATCTAGAGAAGGAACTACAGTGCAGTCTTCCTCTGTGAAAGAGCTTTGGAAAAAGACATTTAGTATTTCGGCCTTTAGTCTGTCATCCTCTGTTTCAGTACCATTTTGGTCACAGAGTGTCTGGACATTTTGTTTTGATCCACCTACCGCTTTGTCATAAGACCAAAATTTCTTAGGATTTTCTGCCAAGTCAGTACATAGAACCTTACTTTCGAATTCATTGAACGCCTCTCGCATAGCCCTCCTCACACTACATTTCGCTTCGCGTAATTTTTGTTTGTCTGCAAGGCTTTGGCTGTGTTTATGTTTGCTGTGAAGTTCCCTTTGCTTCCGCAGCAGTTTTCTAACTCGGTTGTTGTACCACGGTGGCTCTTTTCCATCTCTTACGATCTTGCTTGACACATACTCATCTAACGCATATTGTACGATGGTTTTGAACTTTGTCCACTGATCCTCAACACTATCTGTACTTGAGACAAAACTTTTGTGTTGAGCCGTCAGGTACTCTGTAATCTGCTTTTTGTCACTTTTGCTAAACAGAAAAATCTTCCTACCTTTTTTAATATTTCTATTTACGGCTGAAATCATCGATGCAGTAACCGCTTTATGATCGCTGATTCCCTGTTCTGCGTTAACTGTTTCAAATAGTTCGGGTCTGTTTGTCACCAGAAGGTCTAATATGTTATCGCCACGAGTCGGTTCTCTGTTTAACTGCTCAAGGTAGTTTTCAGATAAAGCACTTAAAAAAATTTCACTGGACTCTCTGTCCCTGCCACCCGTTATGAACTTTTGAGTCTCCCAGTCTATATCCGGGATATTAAAATCTCCACCCAGAACTATAACATGGTGGGGAAATCTACTCGAAATATTTTCCAAATTATCCTTCAGGTGCTCAGCCACAACAGCTGCTGAGCCAGGGGGCCTATAGAGACATCCAATTACCATGTCTGAGCCTGTTTTAACCGTGACCTTCACCCAAATTATTTCACATAGTACAATCGCAAAAGGTCTTCGAAACGATTCGTGCTATCTGGGATCTTTGCGTATACCATGGTGGTCCTCAAAGATGTAAGTTATGTATTCCAATGGCGTTAGCTTTTCTTTTGTCGTCACATAATAAGGATACTGACTGTCAGTCCAAGTGCATCTGTTACTCTTTGCAGTAGGTTATTATTTCCAGTCGGGTTTTACAATATCTTACAACACTGTCGACGTCTCCCATGTCCTATTAATGGCTGCCAATTATTTCCTAGTCCACTTCCATATGCGGTTGCGATTACTGCGTTTGCAGATATTGCTAACAAAGCGACGTGACGACACTTTCTTCAGCACAGGTTCGCCTTGAGGTTTATGTCGTACAGTTTATCACTTGTGGGGACTACCTCGTTTACTATATCTACCATAGGCCAGTCACGCTAGAATTTAGAGTGCTATTGTTAATGTTGTCCCATATGAATTTCCAATTCCTGTCAGGATACTTCTCTTGGGTATTATTAACCGTCCGCGAATTTTCTATGAGAATGTAAATGTGGCTGCTACTAAGCTTTGACGGGCTGTTTTGTACATTAACTGACTTCTGTGAAGCATCGACGGATGTATTACAGTCTCGAGATGATGTGGCCGATGTTGGTTGGCGCAGCCTGTCGTTGGGATCTAAAACAGCAAATGATTTTTTGTAGTTTGCAAGACGGATTATAAGTAACATTATTTTTTGTAGTGTTTGGCAGATTGTCTTAGCTGCTCTTCTAGTGAAGATTACTGTGGCTTTTGGTTGGATATCTTTGATGCCTCGTCCGCCTTTGAGTTGCCGTAAGTTCGTTGTCCTCCTGTAGCTGACGTTAAGAACATTCCCCTTCCAGATATACGATAAAGCGAGGGTTAATTCACGCTAAAAAAAAAAAAAAAAAAAAAAAAAAACGACGCTCCATGGAGGAATTATCCGAATGGGACGGAAGTCGGTAGAGCTGATGTACATGTGCGGACAAACAAATGAATATAATTTCAGAAAAAAATGGATGATTTATTCTAGATAAAGAGCTTCACAAACTGAGCAAGTCAACAACGTATTGGTCCACCTCTGGCCCTAATGCAAGCTTGGCATTGACTGGTAGAGTTGTTGGATGTCCTCCTGACGAACGTCGAGTCACATTCTGACCAATTAGCGTGTCAGATCGTCAGACTCCCTAGCTGGTTGGAGGACGCTGACTATGCTGCTCCACACGTTCTCATTTGAGGAGAGATCCGGCGACCTCGCTGGCCGAGGCAGGATTTGGCAAGAACGAAGACAAGCAGTAACGACTCTCGTCGTGTGCGGGCGCGCATTATCTTGCTGAAATGTAAGCCAAGGAAGGGAAACAAACCGGGGTGTAGGATATCGTCGACGTATCTGTGTGCTGTAATGGTGTGGCGGATGGCAACCAAAGTGGCAGCCCAGACCATAAGCCCTGCTTGTCATGCCGTATGGAGGGTGGCAGTCAGGTCGGTGTCCCACTGCGGTCCGGACCTCTCCAGACACGTTCTCGCTGGTCACCGGGGCTCAGTTCGAAGCGGGACTCCTCACTAAAGACAATTCTGCTTTATTCAAAGGGAGTCCAGCCCGGAGACACGTCTGGAGATGCCCCAAATAGCTCTTCTCACGAATTGATCACACTCGCATTATCTGCGAAAGCGTGACGTACTGTGTCTGAAGGCCTTGTAGGGAATTACGGAATTTATTCAATAAAGGTTCTATTGCTATGGCGAACAGCAGTTATGTCGCGAACAACGACACTAAAAGGCAGGCCAGAGTGGCCGCGCGGTTCTACGCGCTACAGTCTGGAACCGCGAGACCGCTACGGTCGCAGCTTCGAATCCAGCCTCGGACATGGATGTGTGTGGTGTCCTTAGGTTAGTTAGGTTTACGTAGTTCTAAGTTCTAGGGGACTGATGACCTCAGATGTTGAGTCCCATAGTGCTCATTTGAACCATTTTTGACACTAAAAGGGGGCATCCCCGCCGTTCTTCTTGTTTAATCGGTCAGTTGCCCATTAATCTTCATCCTTTATTCCATATCAGTTATTCATTTCTTTATTTGTTTTCTGATTAGCTCACTAAAGCCCATTTTCTGCGCAGAATTAACTAAAAAATGATGACTAATACTGTCAAAGGCTTTATCAAAACCCTAGGAAAGCTATTACTTTTCCTATCTTGTGAATGTACAATCTCTCCATACTCAACAGAAGGAGTTCGCCCCCTAGATGCACTGACGTGCTACGGTCTAATTACTTTACGGAGCATTTGTTTTATTCTGTTGTTTACAATGTGCGTTACAATTTTACACTCTGCTTTGAGCAACGCCAGATGATATAAATTTTCCAGCCTATTACTCTCGGCTATATCTGGTATCAGAACTATCAACCCCTCCGTTAATTGTGCGGGGAAGACGTCACTTACTAAGAGTTCATTGCACATTTCGGCGAGTTCCTTTCCTATGAAATCGCAAAACTATTCCTAAAATTCGATGGATAGTCCATCGAATCCAGCGACTTCGCTTTTGGGAACTTGGACGATGCTATGTTTGACGTTCTCATTTGCTATTCTAGCGATTAGTTCTTCGTTATTAGTTGAGTCAAGACATTTCTCCATTGTATTCTATCCTGTGCGAACCTCTTCATCTCCGAGTATCTACTTCAAATTAAAATTTAAAACAGTCTTGATCGCAATCTTGTTAAAATATGGTTTTATTGAAGTGAGTGACCGGTTTCGACTCTATGAAAGAGTCATCTTCAGTCTCTGTAAAGATATATTGCCAAAGTAGTATAGACGTTATAGTAAGCATATAAAAATATATAAAATAAGATAAATAGTAATAAATTATACCCAGAACGGTGGATGGACACTGCTAGATGAGTTCCGTCGACCCTAATCATGAACGTGTTTTCTGATAAGCTACTTATGATGTAATACTCAGAACGGTGGGTGTGACCAGCCATATTAATACCCGTTCCTTCCATGCATAGTCAGCAGTTACACGAGCGTCGAGGGTCGACGCAACTCATCTAGCAGTGTCCATCCACCGCTCTTGGTAAAATTTATTACTAGTTATCTTATTTTTATATATTTTATATGCTTGTTATGACGTCTATACTACTTTGGCAATATATCTTTACAGAGTCTGAAGATAACTCTTTCATAGAGTTGAAACGGGTCACTCTCTCCAATAAAAAAATATTTTAACAAGATTGCGAGCAAGACTGTTTTAAATTTAAATTTTAACTACTTTTAAGATCGCTGACTATGTTTTCAAAAATCTTATCTACTTCAACCTACATCTTTCTGAATCTGATTACTGTTTTCATCTCTTGGTCTCCATCTACGATTTTTACTCCCCTAAATTGCCTCTGATACTAAATTGGTGATCCCTTGATGACTCAAAATGTGTCCTATCAACCGATCCCTTCTTTTGGCCAAGTTGGGGCACAAATTTCCTGTCTCTCCAATTCTATTCAGTAATTCGTCATTAGGTACGTGATCGACCCATCTAATCTTCAGCATTCTTCTGTAGCACCACATTTCGAAAGGTGCGATTCTCTTTTTACCTAAACTGTTTATCGTCCATGTTTCACTTCCATACTTTTCTAAACTCCATACAAATACACTTAAATCTATATTTGATTTAAGAAATTTCTCTTCTTCACAAATGCTTTCCTTGCCGTTGCCATTGCCTCTCTACTTCGGCCATCATCAGTTATTTTCCTGCCCAATTAGCAAAACTCATATACTACTTTAAGTGTCTCATTTCCTAATCTCATTCCCTTATCATCACCTGATCTGATTCGACTACATTCCATTATCCTTGTTTTGCTTTTGTTGATATCCATTTTAATTCCTCCTTTCAAGACACTGTCCACTCCGTTCAACTGCTCTTCCAAGTTCTTTGCTGTCTCTGACATAATTACAGTGTCATCGGCAAACTTCAACGTTCTTATTTCATCTCTCTGAACTTTAATACCAATTCCAAATTTTTCTTTAGTTTCCTTTACTGCTTGTTCAGTGAACGTCCTGAATAACATCGGGGATGGACTACAACCCTGCCTCACTCCCTTTTCAACAGCTGCTTCCATTTCATGCGCCTCGACTCTTATAACTGCCGCCTGATGTTATACTATTCAACAAGTTGTCTGCCAATGTCTCTTCTACACTGAGTGCTGAGCAAAGGTGTTTATAATATCTCACAACACGTTTCTTGGTCGTTATTTGTTGAATGTATTCATTTCCACTACCATATAAAAATTTCATAATTATTTATTGTTTGAGTCTACTTGTTGCTCTTATTATATGATAGACGGATGCAGTTTCGTGGCTGATGTCACTGATACACCGAACTCACGCTTTAATGCCAGGTAAAGTTTCGTGGACTCGTGCTATTTGCGGCTTTATGTAGTCCATCCACCATAGCACTAGTTCTCGACACCTGTTACGTCTGTTTAAGCGTTTCCTCCAAATCTCTTTTATTTTCTGCCTTAACGTATTATCATCTAGTAGCGACACGTTCAATTGCCACACGCCACGTCATAGAAATGTTTTCAGTCTGGTGTACCGACTGGTTATAATGCAAGCGCAATGGTCAGTAAAGTTCAGCGGCCATATCTCACAATACTGTACATCATTTAACGTGTCGTTGAAGATATAGATTCTATCTAGTGACGTAGTGTGGCGGTCAACATTATGGTGAAGATGGATCCAGGTATCTTTGAGGTCTAAGCCATCTGTTTTTAACTATGGACAAAAGTTATGGTTCGGGTTCTTCTTTCTTCCTAAGCAAATGAAGCATTAAAGTTCTCCTGCATTAGTAACAAGAACTGAGGTTTCGTCTCGCCGCATCTCATTTCTTGCTCTCCTACATTTTGAACCCGATGGAGTGTATATGTCGAGGAGGAACAGCAGTGCCTCTTCCTGACTTTACGCACGCATGACCTGTACATTGTATGAAATGACAGTTAAATCAAGACCCTGAGCTGTCGACAGGCGTTGATATACATCAAGTGGGACTGTTGAAAATGTGTGCCCCGACCGGGAGTCGAACCTGGGATCTCCTGCTTACATGGCAGACGCTCTATCCATGTGAGCCACCGAGGGCACAGAGAATAGTGTGACTACAGGGATTTATCCCTTGTACGCTGCCCGTGAGACCCACATTCTCAACTTAATGTCTATGCACTACATTCGTAGTGCCCCTGCCCATTACACTCATTACTCGCGGCAGACAATCTTACGGAGACCCGTAAGAGTTGGAGCAATGCGTGTGCATCCAGCACAGAAGAAGAAAGTCAATGGCCAGTTAGCCTTAACTATATGAAGATAGTATCTGTTCTTTCGGACATGTCCGAAAGAACAGGTACCATCTTCATATAAGTACATTGTATATCCTTCTTGTATAGGATTATCGTTTTAGACTATTCACCAATATAGAGTATAGCAACAAATTCTTATATACCTGAAATCTTTGGCGTGATCAGTTCTTGAATAAGAGCTACGTCTACATCTGCAGAATAAAAATAGTCCGTTGGCATTTTAATTTTACGCCTGATTTAATTCCGTTGACTTTGGCAGTCGCTGTTGTATAAGACTGCATGCTCACTTCCATTATCGAAAGTTATCTGAACAGACTACGTCGTTTTCTATGTTTAACGTGTGCGTCGTTGCCATCGGCTGTTCCTGTCGTTTATCTACGTCCATTGGAGAGTAAGCGCTGTCGTATTCTCCATGGCAACCTATTTTTCAGTTATTTTCCTTTTTATTCCCCAGTACAATTTTCTTGACCGGTGTCGTTTCCAGTAGGTTCATTTTCCGTTTATCTATTCTCGTCTTCTTTGAATTGCCTTTACGCTTCTTTCTTATTTGCCAATTTCGCCAAGACTGACTTGCTCGCTTGGTATCGTCGCAGCACCTGGAGGTTTTGTAGCTTTCTGATTGCTGCTACTTCCTTCCGCTGCACTCACTGAGAGTTTCACTGATTTTCTTGTGATGATGGAAGTTGTTTCTGCACAGCCTTTGTGGTTTTACTCAACTGCTCCTGTGTTGTTGCCTGGCGTGCTGTTTCCTGCATCGGCTGATGTTTGATTTCCTTGTACCAAAGGCTCAAGGGCTCTCCACGTCTGGTTGTCGGGTTTTAGGAACAGCCGTTTCCACGTAAGCTTCCGTTTCCAGCTCGGATTCACCCTGCGTTGCTGTAACATTCCGGAATAATATTTCTTTGTTATGTGTGCTTATTTCTCTTCTGTGTCTTCCTCGGAGCTCGTACTTCTCTTTTCTAGTCACCGTTTCTTGATTTTTAATTATTTATGTATTTATTTGAATGAAAATTGGAAGGACCCTCATCTGTAGTGCATATTTCGTTATCTTGCTGTTGAAATTTGATGGAGACTGTAGCTGCTTTCCTGGAAAGTAGTTACAGACTGACCTTTATCAGTTTCATCCTTTTCAGCACTGTCTTATTTCTAGCTTAATTCATTTTTTGCTGGTCCCTTATTCTACATCTACATCTACATTTATACTCCGCAAGCCACCCAACGGTGTGTAGCGGAGGGCACTTTACGTGCCAATGTCATTACCTCCCTTTCCTGTTGCAGTCGCGAATGGTTCGAGGGAAGAACGACTGCCGGAAAGCCTCCGTGCGCACTCGAATTCAATGGTGGGTATTCCTTTTCAACTAAAATAAAGGATATGGTCAGTGGATTCTGTGGGGGTATTCTCGGCGTTGCCCGCTGCATTACTTGAGGGGATGAGTTATAGTGCCTCTAATCTTGTCCGCTGTTGCAGGTTATATCGTACAGAGAACACCCGCCTTGGCCAGTTTCCTCAAAGGTGTCCTGTCTCATTGCACTCATGATGTTAGGGAGTTTACCCGACATGTATTACGTGTACCCTGCAACCGCCTACAAGAATTTGGGACAGGATATCGGACGTAACAGATATTCGAAAGATCGTTTAACGAGTAACACTAAATCTTACCTGTATTAGACCACTTTTGGAATTCAATACATTTCACCTATCCAGGTTTATGAAAGTACCTGTGTCAAGTTCTTGTTATCTCACTCTGTGGGAATGTGTTTTAAGTTCCCTGTTAGCGTTACTTATGTCAGTGGTACTGACGGAGTCACCACGATGATTGATTTAAAATTTGCCCTGTGTTTTCAGGATTACTCTCTCCACCTTACCAGAACTATGCAGTTTAGCAAAGGCACAGTATTTCTCATTATCCATTTGAATAAACTCAGCATTATCACCAGAAATATCGAAATTATTATGCAGTCAGCCATGAATTTCCAACTCTGTAAATTGTACAAGTCTTGTGTTTTTGCAAGGGTGAACCTCAAAGAATTTTTCCCGATCGAATCCACGAATATGATTTACGGGTACAAAGAGTAATCTCCGATTCGCGAAAGATAAACAAAATGGGTTGAAGATGTAGGGTTAACTACTTATAAATTCGGTGGCTTCACAAGGAACGGGATATACACTGCAATAACACTCGTTGCTCTAACTAGTGAGCTACGTAGCCTGCGGAGCGCCGCACAACATTCCACACATTCACAGGCTGAACACCAAGCCGCGACAGGAGGTCTGGGGACTCCTATCTCGGCAATACCATCGTGCTCAGGAAACAGTTGGATTTTTCATGAAAATCCGTACAATCAGATAAATCCAAGTTATTTTGCGATTGGTAAATCCGTAATAACTTTCGCCGCACTTGGCAATGCTCAATCTGCCTTTTAATAGAATCATAGACAATCATTTCTGACAGTTCTGTCATTAATAAAAACCCTGTATCCCATGTTCCCTTTTTGCCATCGGTGAAAACTGTATGAGAATTTCTACAATAGGACCTAACATTTGCCTGACCATACAGACAGAAACTTCGGTGGGAGACTTTAATTTAAGGGTGTTCGGAAATTCCCGTTACAGACTTCTCGGACTTGTACAGGGGAGTGAGTGCATAACAGTTCGAACAGGAACCAGGAACCTCGTGTCCGGAAATGTTCCATTTACGTTCTACGACGGTTTCAATTCAGATGTCTAACTCATCCACTTCTGCTTGAGGAATTGAATTAGACATGACGCAGTACAATCATTGGATAACAGTTCGAAATGAAACATAACGAAACATCCATTTTTCACTTAATCACATTTGTTTGTATTAACACTTGAACATTGTATTAGGTGTTTACATTATGCCGAAACAAAAAAATTACCCACCATACTCTACATACAGAACAGTACTGATGCAAGCCAGGCGTATACGTAACTTGGGGTGACCGTCTGATGTAGTACACGTCATCCTGCTTACCCAGGACAAGCAACTCAGACTTTTCTTTTTCACTCAGCAAACGTTGACGCGTCACACATCTGAACTGAAACCTTCGTAGAACGGAAACGGTACGTTTCCGGGTATGGCGTCCCATTCAAAATATTATGTACTCACTCCTCTCTACAAGTCTTAGAAATTTGTAACAGGAATTTCCGAACTCCTTGTGTAATATTACTCGAGAGTAATATTCTTAACACTGTCTGGCCGCTGTTTAATGGAAATACTCAGAAGTAGGAAAGTGTTTCACTGAGTAACGGAAAAAGAAGACAGGAGCTTGAATGAATATTTTAATCGGCAGTTGCTATTACACCCTGTAACTTCCTAGCTTGAGCTGCAAGTATAATTGCGACCTTCCTTAGAGACAGATTACGTACAATGAGGATATGCAACGTCACTTTGTGAGCCTAAAGTCTGTTCACGAAAATAATATGTCACTTTGTCCGGAAAGGCATAAAGTCTCGACGTCTCGTCAACACTGACGTACCTTGCTGCAAAGACATCAAAATTTTTCTGCTGATGGCAGTTCTGTTTGACTGATAATTCGGCTGAATGCAGGATTTAGGCAATAACTTGTTCTCAGAACGAATGCTGTCTCACGTAACAACATAAGAGCACATATGAACGATTCAAAAATAGTGCAAACCTTACGAATGGCTGTGGGATGAAAATAAATCGAAGGCATTTTAAAATAATCGATCGTTATTATTCATGCATTCAGTGATCAGTAGTAACAATTAAATAATATTTGCTTTATGATGGATCACGTGGATTCCAGTTATACAAAACATGGAAATCAGAACACAAAGGAAACTTCATAGAGTCTAGAATACTCACACAACTTCAAAATAGTGGGACAGTAATGAGTTCCATACTCTAGTCTTATGCATGAAAAACTGATATAACGATATTGTTCCGTGAGAATCTCTCTCCTTGAAAAACGGAAACTAAGTCAGAATCCGACTAAAGGTACATCTATAACCCTGAAAGCGCTGAATAAAAAACATTACGACAAGCTGCGCTAGCATAGCCACGGCCCCATAATACTTGTAAGTTACATCATAGGAAGGGCCATGGGAACGTAGTATCAACTGCGTACGCACAACGTCCTCATATCAGCCCCCAAAAGCAAGAACATCTAGCGCAACCACTAGCAGAAAACAGAATAGAATGTCTCTGTCTAGCGCTCACCGGGCATGCTTGTTTCTAATACTGCCACATGGGCACGTGATTCGTCAGCCAAGTACACTTGCAAAAATATCAACTACAAATATGCCTTTACTTTTTTAACCAAAGACTATAATATGCTTAGCAGTAGAGTACCCGAGTACACAATGTCTTTGCAATATTTACGAGACTCAAAACTCGCTTAAAAATCAATAATTTTGAAGACGACCTCTAATGAACGGCTTTCAGTATTAACAAAAACTCCCCTTTTCCTCCCAGTAGATGTATCCCTCATAAAAATAAGTGTTTAAGAGTTCTGATGACTTTGATAATAATCGGTTTGTGTTTTAAAATCTCCAGACATATAATCATTGGTTATGACGATTTCTCGAAATCAATAAAATAAGTGGCGTTTCTATAAAAGAGAAACAGATCGTTAAGAGTTGAAATTTAATTTATTTGTTATTGTCCACCGCATGTTAAGACGTGTGTATTGCCCAAGAAACGTGTGGAATGAATAACTGGCGTGGTGCAATAGTGGAGACAATGGCCTTGTGTTGTGAAGGAGCAGGTGTCAAATATTCATAAATTTAGCCTAAATGAGGTTTTCATTTCCCATGTAAGTCTACATAAATATTCCACAAGCCGTTGAGGATACATGATACCAGTTATATAAGTTTTATTGCCTGCACCTTTCGCGTACTGAGTGAAGGAAAACTGACTCTCCATGTATCACTTTAGACAAGAAGTGTGTCAGAAGGTCTGCGACTATCTAATATAATGAATTTTGTTGACACAGGAAAGCTTCTTTCTACAAATCAGCACAGATTCAGAAAACATCGCTCCTCCGAAACTCAGCTTGCTTTTTTCTCACATTATATCCTGTTATCAATAGATGGAGGGCAACAGTCAGATTCCATATTCCTAAATTTCCGGAGACCGTTTGACACAGTGACCCACTGCAGACTGTTGACGACGAAAGTTCGTGCATACAGGTTAGGTTCCCAGGTACGAGAGTGGCACAAAGACTTTTTAAGTAATAGAACTCACTACGTTTTCCTCGAATGATAATACACTTGTCTTGGTCCAAACGCCAAATGTACGTCGGTGGCAGCATAATGTTGATACTGTAACACTAATGTTGATATAACCTAAACTTATCTTATTCACTTCTTTGTCCGCTTATGGTTAATATGACGTCTATGTCACCAAGCTCTTTGAACACCTATGTAAATATTTTATTCATTATTTGGATCCATTAATGTCACAATCATTAATGTACGTGTCTAATTTTAAAAGTACTACTCTGTAAAAGATGAAAATGTTAAAATTTTACTTGTATAGTGGTACACGCATAGGGAACTTAGGACTGAAATCATGCAAAACATGGAGGGAAGTCCCTCCGCAACGAAACTGACTTGGCATGAACAGAAAAGGTGGATTCGGCGGTCGAACTGCGGGGCTTCTTTGTGGAAAGAATTAGTCGGTGGCTGTCATGCAAAGTGTTCACATCTTGTGTGTGGAATGAGGCAAGAAGAACAGCTACATTATTTAATATTGCCTGGCTTGTTGTACAGAAAGACCTATATATACTATTGCCTCCTCTTTGAGTAAACACAGGAAATCGCTGCAGCCATGAACTTCTTTCCGTATAAACAGCTGAATAGTGTATGATTGCATGGATCAGTTCTGTGGTTTATAACTGTAATAAGCCTCTGTACTTTAAACTATGTGTTAAACACCCATATTGTATCCTTAGTCATTTACCTAGACAGGGTTCTATTCCAAGTGCTGCGATATTCCCGAGTATCCTATTTTATTGAACCGAATAGTGATTGATTTCTATAACAAAATTTGTGGCGTAATAGATGTCTTCACTATTCAGTGAGTTTTGTTTTTGAAGTAATCCACGTGTTTTACACAGAATGGTAGTTAATGTGTTACTAAAGTATAATTGCCAAGAAAAGATCTAAAGTACTTTTATTTGTGCTCTATCTAGTAAAAAGAAGTGAAGGTTCCATAAAAAAACAAATAGTAATCAGGACAGATAATATGACTATCTCAAAACCATTTCCAGGACACTAATTGCCAATAATGAAACTGATAAAATATACTCATGCCCGAGTTGGTAATGCTCTACCTTTAGTAATTATTTATTTGTAACGATCATTAGCTTTCTGCTTTAATATACAGATAATAAGTGTTACTGAGCAGCAATTGTTGCCAAAACGCTTTAATCATCCTTCTGTGTTGCTCATGCGATACCACTGGTATATTGCTTGTTAAAGTATGCTACTGTCTCTTACCATATTTGCAAAACAGAGTTCAGTATCAGGTAAAGTTAGTCCCAACAATCAACTTTCTTTATGAACAGTGTTAGTATTTGGTAAAACTTTGCCTAATTAATCTGGTGGCCGCTTTCTTTTAAGTAATAGCAGTTTACTTTGTAAGTAATAGGACCTCGGTTCGAGTCTCCCTTGTTCTGCTACTGCTTCCTTGCATTAGAATTCTTTCGAGAAACGAAAAATTCCTATCATAGGAGTAGCACTGTCTGCGTATTGCTAATTTAATAGGAACCGGTAGTGTTATAATACAATCTTTTTCGAATACAGTCTCTGTAAATGTAACCAACAGCGTTGCGAGAGAACTATGTCGTCTCTCTTCCAAAAATTCCCAGCTAAGTTCTCCGAGCATTTCTGTTAAATTTTCGCAAGAACTACACCGACTTGTTAAGATCCTAGGAGCACGTCTTTACATTCGTTCGAGTTACTGCTGACTTTCTTCAAAAGCCACCAGCTCAGCCATCGTTCTCCTGCTCTATCGCTTCTTGCTTTGCTTCATTTACTGTTTTATATGAGATAAATGTCCTGTAAAACTCATATCTTGACGCCCTGACAAAAAATGAAGCTCCCAGAGGACGTGGTCGAATGTCAGGCTACCTTCGTACACGTACGCAACATCGCCGGGTGTCTAATAATTAGAACTGCACTTCTCTGTGCCATGTAAACGACCACCAAAATGCATTGCTGTTGTTCGTATTTAGAGTTGTTACCACGATTGATGGGCCATATAAGACCTGAGTGGTCACTAAGAAAGGCAAGGAGATGCAGTGTACTCGTGGGAAACAGCATTAACAGCACCTGTCAGAGTTCGAAGGGGGCATCATTATGGGTTTCCATTTGGTCAGCTGATCGAATCGTGTAATATGTCGATTTGTGGGGAATTGGAATGTGACAATGGCCCGCGGTCGCACTGCATGGGAACTTGAGGGCAGACACGATTCTGGTTGAACACGTAACCCCTTCAGATCTGCGGCTGCCACCCGAAAACAACTAATGGCTCTCTGTGTCATCCCGCATCATTGGTCGGCAAAGAAGCACGGGCTGCTGATGAATGGCGTCACATTCTCTTCAGCGGCGAATCGAAGTTGTGCACTACCTCGGATGAGAGACGCCGGCCTGGGTATAGGTCCTATTTTTGCAGTGTTTTCGAGAAGCGCTACCGTGTTAATCCTGGCGTCGCGGTGTGAGGAGCCATCGGGTATGACGGCAACGACTCAGGAATCTCCGACGGCAAAAATGTCCGTTACAGACATCCTGATTCCTCATGCGTTCCCTCTCATACGACGGTACGCTGGTACGATTTTTTAACAGGACCGCGCTTGTCAACACATGACAGGTGTCTCTGTGAACTGTCTGGAGCCACTCCCGAGAGCGACAAGATTCACAGCTCTGCCCCCAATAGAACACGTGTGGGACCACTCGGGCCTCAACTTCGTCCCAATTCTAGTATCCAGGATATCACGGACCAGTTGCAATAGTTGTGGACCAGCTTGCCTCAGAACACGATACAATGGCTTTATGACACCCTTCCCAACCGAATAGTTGCATTTATCCAATGTCATAATGATAATTGGGCTCATACTGGCAAGTTCATTGTAAAATCAAAAAAATGGCTCTGAGCACTATGGGACTTAACAGCTGTGGTCATCAGTCCCCTAGAACTTAGAACTACTTAAACCTAACTAACCTAAGGACATCACACACATCCATGCCCGAGGCAGGATTCGAACCTGCGACCGTAGCAGTCGCGCGGTTCCGGACTGCGCGCCTAGAACCGCGAGACCATTGTAAAATCAACTCGACTTAGTAATCACTATAATTACGTCACATACTCTCTCAGATCGTGAAGTTTCATTTCTTTTCCTCCTCCTCTTATGGTATTTCACTGTTCTTGTCAGCTAGTGTAGTTGTTCAAGCATCTGATTCTGTGTTTTCTTAATTCAAGTTCATCCTGTTTATGTTCGCAGAGACTTTCTCAGTCTCTTTCAGCAGCTCATCTGTAATGGTACCACACATAACGCAAATAGTTACATTGGTTGACAATCTCATTACTCGTTTTACCTGTATAATGAAGATAGCTGGTTCCATTTGTAAGTTGCACTACTGCCTCTATCTACATCATACACCTTCGAAATCGTATATTTTATGGCCATCATCCCGTTATGCTAGTCAGATATGATTTGATAGATACCTTATTTTGTGACTTTTCAAAGGATTTATAGCTTAATCCAAATACTGAATATTCACTCACATTAACTATAGTGTGAGCGTGAGATTCGTTGCACTAGTCGTTGCCTCCATTCATCACGTGATACACATTAATGCATTCTAATTTGGAGATTTATCTCCGTTGGGCTCGAGTCATTTCTGCTTTAAATCCCTGCCTAACTTAAAGTACCATAGCGGCATCGGCACACTTCAGTTGTCTAGGAAACGTGTATCTTTGCTTTTCTTCCTTGATGACCCTTGGCAGTGGTCTCGGATATAATTTTCTGCCTGTCGTTTAGTTTGCTACGGCAGGAGTTAGAGGCTATGAAGACAGCTGTTCAAATCGTCCAACGTCTTTTGTTTTGAAACTGACTGCATCGAACATTTTACTGCTGGAAGTAGTGAGAACGGCTAAACTTTGTCTCTTGTACGTATACGCGGATGAAGTTGGTATGTGGCCTATATTTCTGGCTGTACAGTGTTAGAAGCAACTTTTTTTGAAGCATTTAACGCTAAAATTGTTTAATAGCTTCACAGAGGACTAAGTGTTGGGAGGAAGACCACGACCGAAGTTCCACAAACCGTATCCTACGTCATTGGGGAGCCTTTAATTATGTTTTTAAACACATTTATGATGTTTCGAAAGGTATAGCACACCTAGGCGAAAGCTATAGCTTATATTTTTATTCATAACCATAAGACACTGGTAAGTTTTATATGCGTACAACGCTGGACGCAAGAAAATGATTCATCTTAATACAGGATGCATAATTTTGATTTTTTCACATTGCATTAGTCACATCTTAGAGAGCTGCCAGAGAACGCTTCGTCTCACTAGTGTTATGAGGCAACTGTTTGTTATTCCAAAGAAAATATCAAACTCACGAAGGCCATTAAAGGGGAAACGAAAACTCAGATGGACAAGAACGGAGGAAGGAATCTTTGCGCTCCCGGATATTGCGATGTAAGAGAAGACAATAAGTGTAACAGAACAAATTAATTAATCAGCCGTTTTCGTTAGAAAGGAAGCAGCCTGGAATTTGTCTTAACAGACTGAGATAAAATACAGGAACGATGGCGAGACAGGGGTTACTGCCAGAGTTCAGTTCCTTATTCACTAAAGACCAGTTCAGTTTTCTGCTCTCAAAGTTCTGATTAAATCATGAGGCCGAAAAATGGAGATAGCACATATAGTGAAACAAAGAGCGACGTTTCGTTCCAGGTTTATTTAGCTAGCTCGTTAGCGCCACAGAGAGGACCGACCAACTCCTGTGGCAGAAGCTGCAAGAGAGGCGTTCTGCATCACGGCGTGGTTTGTTGTTTAAGTTGCAAGGGCGTGCTTTCCTAGAGGAGACAACAGATATGTCACTCTCTCTCACGGAAAGATCATGACGGCAAAATTAAAGAGATTTTCACTCACACGGATGCTTACCAGCAATCGTTGTTTCCGCGAATCATTCATGACTGAAAGAGGAAGAGTGGGAAGTGAGAGTTTTACACGAAGTTCCGTCCGCTACATACCGTAAGGTGCCTATAGTGGTAGATGTGTATCTTGGTGGCAGTGTTCCGCTGTCTCAGTAGTACTGCAATTTAATGGACGGGGGACATTTCTCTAGCTGACTAAGACGTTTCTTGACGTGTGAGAATTGTCGGATGACCACACTGGAAGTTGGAATTAGGCATCAGCATTGGTGTGACGGGTTGCAGATAAAAAATAAATGCTGTAATTATTGTTACTTAATATCATGGCACAACACTATCCTCTTGTGTCTTACAGTTAGGTTTTGAGATTTAATGGAGAAAAATTCTTCTAGGCGTGGCATATAGTATGAGCCGCGAATAGATAGTTGTTTCGAAGTGCTAGGATTAATTAGATTCCTGATGGCAACTGTGGGGTAGCCTATAAATTAGCGGTAATTTGTTACAGAGCTCCAATTTGCTAAGCGGTACCGTCTCGAAGGGTAACAGTTGTGTAACGTACTCTAGGAGAAGTGCTAGTTGATGCTGAGAGTGAGAGCAATATGGTCTCAGAAATGTACTGTCGATTACAGATTCTGTTAGAATAGAGAAGGAACTAGCTCCCATAGGCAGCTCAGTTTATTGAACCGAATCGACGTCTAACTGGAATGGATGAAGAAGTGATATAAGGTTTTCAAAAGAGGGGAACGTTGTTTTTTCGTACAAGGGATTCAATGTTGCTTGAGAACTCTTGCTGGAGTTAGTCAAGGTTACTATTAGAGGCAGAAGCAATCTAGACGTTTGCAGTTCCCTCTTCTAAACCACGCGCAGCACGTCTTTTCTTCTCCACATGGAGGAACAGAGTGGCTTGCTGGAAGGGGGCGGTGTCAGATCGATGCGAAAGCGAGCTACGTTCTGTGCTGCTACATCAGACACTGTTGATGAGATACGTCACCAGACTGCAACGTAGCTTCTTAGGCGTGCAGACACCACGTCTTCTCACAAATTAGGTTAGGAGAAGCCGTATAAAACTTCAAGCAGCGAGTAAGCAAGTTTGGGTTTGGCCGACATGAAGGTCATTGGAGATAAAACACAAGCTAGGACTAGAGAAGAATGTGGTAGGAAACTGGCTGTAGTAAACATTAGCCTCCAGTAATTTACGGTAAACCTAAATGGGGAATTTGATTTCCGTGACACCAGAGTCTTCACCAATGATTCAACTGTCTCGGTAAGGTATGGGATACATAGCTTAGTAGTTCTGAATTACAACAAATACCTTAAAGGCCCTTTGATTACACGTATATCGTGTACTATCTTGAAGGTTAACGTTATAATTCAGAACTATATTACACTGTTTCAGATTTTCTGTTTCTAGAGATATTTCAGCTTTCCACACAGGAAACACATAAAAAGACACACAAAGGTCCAAAACATCTGAATATGAATACAAATGGCCAAAAACGTCATAGTATGTAATTTAAAACAACGTTATTTTATGCCTGAGATGTAAATCATAATGCATTCATTTCAATTCTATCAGTCACGGTTATTTTCAACTAAACAGATAATATTAATGAACGCCATCGAGTGATATTCCAAACAGACTTGTATCCCACATCTAGAGGTAGTAATAAAGCATTCTCCCGAAACAAAAAAGGCTGTGTTGTCAACACGTCGATCAGTTTTGTGTTGTCCTATTTCTTTGAAGCAGGCTTATAATGAATTTCAGTAATTACAGACAACAGCATCAAAAATCGCGACGGATTCTTATTCGTTCACACCAGGGTCGCCTGTCAGAAAGTAGAGTGCAGCGCTCCGTTCCAGTACATTGCATTCTTCCAATATAACGGTCGGCTCGGTCAGTCACTGATAGAAGATTTGCAGTTTGAAGTGGGAACCCACTCACAGCGTAACTTCATTTTTTTAAAGTTCATAACGGTATCGCCGAGGAAATTCATACGTTGGCCTAGGAGACTTCCTTTTAACTACGCTCGATTTTAAAAGTTACGGTTCATCATAAATTAAGATACAATTAGTCAGAGTTACGTCATCATAATACTCTTTGAAGTTTAGGCTTGCAGACAGTTCTTTCTTCACGGGAAGTTGTCCTTCCATCTGGTGCGGTGGTCTTCCTACATTTCGTTGTTCTACTGGCTTATACTCCGGCAACATCTTTAACATTTTGTTGCTATTCACTGATTCTATTCAACATATTGTTTCCATTTTAGCTTATTTTGTTATATTTCGTCATTTATATTGAAAATCTCTGGTTCTTTCCATATGTTAGCATGTAGACTGCGGTCAATTTACAGATCTTTATCCGGCCGGAGTGGCGGTGCGGTTCTCGGCGCTACAGTCTGGAACCGGGCGACCGCTACGGTCGCAGGTTCGAATCCTGCCTCGGGCATGGATGTATGTGATCTCCTTAGGTTAGTTATGTTTAATTAGTTCTAAGTTCTAGGCGACTCATGACCTCAGAAGTTAAGTCGCATAATGCTGAGCGCCATTTGAGTCATTTTTGAACAGATCTTTATCTACGTTTATGTCCGTGTTTTCCTTCTTAACGTACTGATAACTATACCATGCATTCTTCGAAATTACCTTTTTCATTAACGATTTCCATTTCTCGCAGTAATATGCATTACATCCTAAGTAACTGAAACTGAGTACGTGTTCTAAAAGGACTATTTTTTTTCAACATTCGATCGGTGGAATAATAGGTATCACAGTAAAAAACAGAAATGTTTCACTTGCAACATTTAGTTATACCATCGAACTACTGCTCTACATAGTCACCGCACTTAGGCATCTGCTGTAGCAAGGTTCCAAATTCCCAATATCCTGTGCTTCTCACCAATTCCGTAAGCCGGCATACAGCTCGATGTCTGTGCAAAAGACCTGGCCTCATAGTTAGGGACCCATGTGAGCGAATAGATGGAAGTCAGAATGAGTGAAGTCCGGGCTGTATGGTGGGTGATCAAACACTTCTCATCGAAAACGCCGAAGGAACGTCATTGTTGTAGTGTGCGGCCAAGAATTGTCATGAACAGGAAAACACATGACAGTTACGTTACGTGGACTGCATGAAATCTGACGGAATGCCTCAGCAGGCACTCCACACCTGGCAGGAGACTTTATTGTTACAGGCACATTTGCGTGCTCACTGTGCAAACAGAACTGAAAAGTGTCAGGTAACGCGATCAACGGGAATACTAGGGACACTGCGCAACACATCTGCGCGAAGCTTCATCGGCTTTTCCTTGTGGTTCTCAAATGGCTCTGAGCACTATAGGACTTAACATCTGAGGTTATCAGTCTCCTAGACTTAGAAATACTTAAACCTAACTAACATAAGGACATCACACACATCCATGCCCGAGGCAGGATTCGAACCTGCGACCGTAGAAGCAGCGTGGTTCCGGACTGAAGCGCCTAGAACCGCTCGGCCGCAACGACCGGCTGTGTTTCCCATTCAGCGACCGATCGGAGGTTGGAAAAAATTGCCATGTAATAAATATTTCATTTATAAGTATTTTAGATGTCCTTTGGAAGCCCGCTGCCTTGATTTCTGTTACGTATATGTTCAAGTTAAAATCTTTGACAACGTATACAAACCTCTCAGTTGTTAATAGCATGTCGTCCACTGAATAATTAAAAACAACATCGACATAGAAAAGGCGTTTAAAATCACATTATCAACTTTAAATTTCGTTTTCAGTGCAATTTGCCACTCCGGTGTGACCACGTATACGTATATATTAAATAGTTACGGTGATACTGGACATCTTTGTTTAATCCTAAATATACGACCACTTGTTTCTTGCTTCTAGTTTGTCAGGTCTTGACTCTTACTGACATGTCCCTAATTAGCCTTCGAATTACTCAAATAAAGTGTTTGGAATCCTTTACTTCATATTACCTCCATAATTTACCTCTCATCACACAATCCAAGGCTTTTTCATAATGAATGAATAACAAAAATCTTGGCAAGTTGTATTCCTCTCTCTTTTGACTGAACTATTCTAGTGCAAATATGCGATTGGAGCAGGAACTACATTTCTAAAATCACTTCTTCACTATTTGCAATTTATTTTTTGTCTCTGTTTTTGCGTATATTCTGTATTTAGGACTCAAAAAATTACTGCGCGGTAGTTATGGCATTCGTGTCTACTCCCTGTTTAAAATTCACTAAAGCGGCAAAGAAATTGGTATAGGTATGTGTATTTCCTTTTTTTTGTTGTTGATCTCATTTTGTTCTACATTGTCTGTTGAATTTGTTCGGGGTGGGCACCCTTTTAGATTCTTCGTTGAACTAGGCACTCAGTTGTTTGTTACAGAGGGTAGCTGACGTATTCAAATACACAGATATGTAAACAGGCAGAATACGGCGCTGCGGTCGGCTACGCCTATATAAGACAGAAAGTGCCTGGCGCAGTTGTTAGATAGGTTAAAGCTGCTACAGTGCCAGCTATCAACATTTTAAGAGAGTTTGACGGTGATGTTACAGTCGGCGGGCGACAGATGGGGCATAGCACCTCCGAGGTACCGATCAAGTGGGGATTTTCTTGTACAACCATTTCACGAGTGTACACTGAATATCACGAATCCTGTAAAGCATCAAATCTCCGATATCGCTGCGGCCGGAAAAAGATCCTGCAAGAACGTGACCAACGACGACTGAAGAGAATCAAATGGTTCAAATGGCTCCGAGCACTATGCGACTTAACTTCTGAGGTCATCAGTCGCCTAGACCTTAGAACTAATTAAACCTAACTAACCTAAGGACATCACACACATCCATGCCCGAGGCAGGATTCGAATCTGCGACCGTAGTGGTCGCTCGGCTCCAGACTGTAGCGCCTAGAACCGCACGGCCACTACGGCCGGCTGAAGAGAATCGTTCAAGGTGACAGAAGTGCAGCCCTTCCGCAAATTTCTGCAGATATCAGCTCTCGGCCATCAAGAAGTGTCAGCCTGCAAACCATTCAAGGAAAAATCATCGATATGGGCTTTCGGAGCCGAAGGCCCACTCGTGTACCCTTGATGACTGCACGACACAAAGTTTTACGCCTCGCCTGGGCCCGTCAACACCGACATTTGACTATTGACGACTGGAAACATGCTGCCTTGTCGGACGAGTCTCGTTTCAAATTGTATCGAGCGGATGGACGTGTACGGGTATGGAGAAAACCTCACGAATCCATGGACCCTGCATGTCAGGAGGGAACTATTCAAGGGTGGAGGCTCCGTAATGGTGTGGGGCGCGTGCACTTGGATTGATATGGGACTCTTGATACGTCTAGATACGACTCTGACAAGTGATACGTACACAAGCATCCTGTCTGATAATTGCATCCATTCATGTCCATTGCGCATTCCGACGGACTTGGGCAATTCCAGAAAGACAATGCGATATCCCACACGTCCAAAATTGCTACCGAGTGGCTCCGGGAACACTCTTCTGAGTTTAAACACTTCCGCCGGCTACCAAACTCCCCAGACATGAACATTATTTAGCATATTTGGGATGCCTTGCAACGTGCTATTCAGAAGAGATCTTCGCCCCCTCGTACTCTTATGGATCTGTGGACAGCCCTGCAGGATTCATGGTGCCAGTTCCCTCTAGCACTACTTCAGACATTAGTCGAGTCCATGTCACGTCGTGTTGCGGCACTTCTTTGTGCTCGCGGGGGCCCTACACTGTATTAGGCAGGTGTATCAGTTTCTTTGGCTCTTCAGTGTAAGATGCGCGTTTTGCCCTTTAGACATTCCTCCGCTATTCTTAATGTCCTCCTGCAAACTTCACGAGTGAAGAACCCTATATTTAATTTACAGTAGCGCATAATTAATCAATTACATTTTTAGTTTGAGTGATTGCTCGTAATTTTTGTATGTTTGGTGTCAAATCTCTCCAGCGAGCTACCAAGGCCTCATTGTTTCCACGCCACGACGCGTCGCCGCTGTTATCCGTGCCAAAGGTGGACACGCCGGTTCTTAGGTGGGTGGTCATAGCGTGCTGGCTCATCAGGGTAAATAAATTATAAAAATGGTGGCTAGGTGAGGTTTATTTACTTTGATTTAATTCAGCAGTTATAGCGCTTCTGAAAAAAATATTTAAAGCAGTAGATGTTTTGTGCTGACGTTTAAAAAATTCTGGTCTATGTAAATTTCATCGGTGATACCAAAGTTATTCCCATGCGCACACCTATGGCATAGAATATGAAACTGAGGGTAGCAAATCAAAAGCGAAAATGCTGAACTCCGCTTTAAAATGTTCATTTAGAAAGGAAAATCCGGGAGAGCTGCCCTAGTTTAATTCTTGCACCACTGCAAAAATGAGTGATGTAGACTTTTACGTTAGCGGGGTTCAGAAACAACTGAAAGTAGTAAAACTGCACATGGCTCCAAAACCCGTGGAATCCCTTGTAGATTCTATATCGAATTTGGGTTTTAGTTACTCGCTCTTGTAACTATAATCTGCTGTAGATCCTTCGAAAAAATACACTGATGTACAAAACGTAAGGACGGAAATAACTTCCGGATGATGTGTCACTGTCAAGTAACGTAGCTCGGTGAAACGTGGATCCTACATAGAAAGAACTGTTACAGGAGAGTATAGAAGACAACTGAAAGAAATACGCAGTAAGACCGACAGAAATGACACTTTTATTTAAAGGCGAAAATTACATTCGAATAATCACGATTCATGATCGTTCCGTTGTAAGACGGAGCACGGTTGTTAATAGAGTGTGAGATCGGGACTGGCGGCAGTGCATGCTCTGTAGTGTGCTTTCATGCTGACTGTGAGGCTGGCAAGGGGTGCCTGTGGTAGGGCGTAACACGGTTGAGAACTGCTGAACTGTCGTTGGAGCATATGGACGCCGCCGCAATACGTCACTCCACCCCACACGTGCTCGATGGGGATTAAGTCGGGGGAACGAGCCGGCCACTCCATTCACCAAATATCCTCTCTTTCCAAGATTCGATAAATCTTGTTTCGACATGTAGAACCGTACGCGGCGTTTCGTCTCGTGTTGTATACTGCGAGAGCCACTACACGGGTGACGACGAAACAATATTTTTTGTAAGAGTCAGTTACTCCCTGTCGCAGATATAATGAGGGAAACTGATTGTAGGCCTCCGTAAGCAACATAATCTCTGTTATTATATTCTCATTATGTTTACGGTACTTAAGCGTTGGATGCAGCATAAATGTTGCTCAGTATTTATCGATTTCCGCATATTTCCGTGTATTTTTTAAACAATTTATGGACGTACATAGAGCCATCATGCAAGCTCGGTCAGTTTACAGTCATCCCGCTAGCCATTTCGTCTGCCTTCACTCATCGTTGCGTTACCGTGAATGGAGTAGTACCATATTATTTCAACGGCACAGCGCTGTCTCAACTCCAAAATGCCCTACTCTGGAAGCAACACGGCGTGGAATAAGGGCAGGGGCACTGCGATATGCGGAGGCAGTGCTTTTCCTCAAAGGGGGAGAACACTGCTTCTTACGAGAGGCCGACTTAAACGGTTTACGGCACAAGAAGACAGCACGCTCTTTCTGCCAAAGTAATACACAGTTAACCAGCTCCTCTGACGTAGAAATGTGTCTCACCTTTGGTTTATAAAATATGTAGTATTACGAGATATCGCACTCGTTTCCCTGTGTCTGAGTCGAGTTAGGCTGCGCTTCGTTTCAAACAGGACAGTCTTAACACACAGTAATAAACGTGTGCATTAATCTGTGTTTTGCGTTGTGCGTTTTCATGATAGCATTTACAGGTTTTTGCACTGTTGTGGCGGTATTTTCTTTGAGACAAACGAACCGAATGCATTAGGATAACATTATTGCTCTGTATAGAGCCACCGGAGAACAACGTGACCTTACACCAAAATAATCAGAAAATATCCTGAACAACTTCAAAAATTTTGCTGGCGGAGTTCTGTTTTATCCTGTGTATACTGTACTGTCAATCAAACGCATAAGTTTTGATTCAGATTCGTGGCCTTCTGACATGACTTTTTCTCAAGAAATATTACTCAGCCGCCTTAGCACGTCATCACTTAGAACGCGGACTTTATTACGAGGGTCTAAACCAGAGGCTCAGACGACTCTGCGACTATAATGGTTGCAAATTCATCGACCTCCGTTATTGGGTGGAGAACTGTAGCCCCCCCCCCCCCCCCCTAGACAGGTCAGGCGTGCACTACACACCGGAAGCAGCTACTAGGGTAGCAGAGTACGTGTGGCGTGCACACGGGGGTTTTTTAGGTTAGAGGGACCCCCCTTGGGCGAAACGATAAAATACCTGACGGCTTACCAGAGAGGACATTATCATCGTTGATAAAGAACGTCCGTCCTCAGAGACCAAAAACAGGAAAAGTTGACGTAATATTGGTAAACTGCAGGAGTATCCAGGGCAAGGTTCCTGAATTAGTATCTCTTATTGAAGGAAATAGTGCGCATATAGTATTAGGAACGGAAAGTTGGTTAAAACCGGAGGTGAACAGTAACGAAATCCTAGACACAGAATGGAATATATACCGCAAGGATAGGATAAACGCCAATGGTGGAGGAGTATTTATAGCAGTAAAGAATTCAATAATATCCAGTGAAGTTATTAGCGAATGCGAATGTGAAATAATCTGGGTTAAGTTAAGTATCAAAGGTGGGTCGGATATGATACTCGGATGCTTCTATAGACCACCTGCATCAGCAACCGTAGTAGTTGAGCGCCTCAGAGAGAACCTGCAGAACGTCATGAAGAAGTTTCGTGATCATACTATTGTAATAGGGGGAGACTTCAATCTACCAGGTATAGAATGGGATAGTCACACAATCAGAACTGGAGCCAGGGACAGAAACTCCTGTGACATTATCCTGACTGCCTTGTCCGAGAATTACTTCGAGCAGATAGTTAGAGAACCAACTCGTGAAGCTAACGTTTTAGACCTCATAGCGACAAATAGACCGGAACTTTTCGACTCCGTGAATGTAGAAGAGGGTATCAGTGATCATAAGTCAGTGGTTGCATCAATGACTACAAGTGTAATAAGAAATGCCAAGAAAGGAAGGAAAATATATTTGCTTAACAAGAGTGATAGGGCACAAATCGCAGAATATCTGAGTGACCACCATCAAACGTTCATTTCTGAGGAAGAGGATGTGGAACAAAAATGGAAAAAATTCAGAAACATCGTCCAGTACGCCTTAGATAAGTTCGTACCGACTAAGGTCCAAAGCGAGGGGAAAGATACATCGTGGTATAACAATCATGTACGAAAAGTACTACGGAAACAAAGAAAGCTTCATCATAGGTTTAAGAGTAGTCGAATCATAGCTGATAAGGAAAAGCTGAACGAAGCGAAAAAAAGCGTAAAGAGAGCAATAAGAGAAGCATTCAACGAATTCGAACATAAAACATTGGCAAACAATCTAAACAAGAACCCTAAAAAGTTTTGGTCATATGTAAAATCGGTAAGCGGATCTAAATCCCCTATTCAGTCACTCGTTGACCACGATGGCACCGAAACAGAGGACGACCGAAGAAAGGCAGAAATACTGAATTCAGTGTTCCGAAACTGTTTCACTGCGGAAAATCGTAACACGGTCCCTGACTTCAGCCGTCGCACGGACGCCAAAATGGAAAATATTGAAATAAACGATATCGGAATTGAAAAACAACTGCTATCACTTAGTAGCGGAAAAGCATCCGGACCAGACGAGATACCCTTAAGATTCTACAGTGATTATGCTAAAGAACTTGCCCCCTTTCTATCAGCAATTTATCGTAGATCGCTGGAAGAACGTAAAGTACCTAGCGACTGGAAGAAAGCGCAGGTCGTTCCCATTTTCAAGAAGGGTCATAAATCAGATGCGAATAATTATAGGCCTATTTCGCTTACGTCAATCTGTTGTAGAATAATGGAACATGTTTTGTGTTCTCGTATTTTGACGTTCTTAAATAATACAAATCTCCTTCATCATAACCAACATGGATTCCGCAAACAGAGATCATGTGAAACTCAGCTCGCCCTATTTGCCCAAGAAATTCACAGTGCCGTAGACACTGGCGAGCAGATTGATTCCGTATTCCTGGACTTCAGGAAGGCATTTGATACGGTTCCGCACTTACGTTTAGTGAAAAAAATACGAGCTTACGGAATATCGGACCAGGTTTGTGATTGGATTCAGGATTTCCTAGAAGAAAGAACACAACATGTCATTCTTAACGGTTCAAAATCTGCAGATGTAGAGGTAATTTCGGGAGTACCGCAGGGAAGCTTGATAGGACCTTTATTGTTTACAATATACATAAATGACTTAGTTGACAACATCGGTAGCTCCGTGAGGCTATTTGCAGATGACACGGTTGTCTACAAGAAAGTAGCAACATCAGAAGACTCGTACGTACTCCAGGAGGACCTGCAGAGGATTAATGCATGGTGCGACAGCTGGCAGCTTTCCCTAAACGTAGATAAATGTAATATAATGCGCATACATAGGGGCAGAAATCCATTCCAGTACGATTATGCCATAGGTGGTAAATCATTGGAAGCGGTAACGACCGTAAAATACTTAGGAGTTACTATCCGGAGCGATCTGAAGTGGAATGATCACATAAAACAAATAGTGGGAAAAGCAGGCGCCAGGTTGAGATTCATAGGAAGAATTCTAAGAAAATGTGACTCATCGACGAAAGAAGTAGCTTACAAAACGCTTGTTCGTCCGATTCTTGAGTATTGCTCATCAGTATGGGACCCTTACCAGGTTGGATTAATAGAAGAGATAGACATGATCCAGCGAAAAGCAGCGCGATTCGTCATGGGGACATTTAGTCAGCGCGAGAGCGTTACGGAGATGCTGAACAAGCTCCAGTGGCGGACACTTCAAGAAAGGCGTTACGCAATACGGAGAGGTTTATTATCGAAATTACGAGAGAGCACATTCCGGGAAGAGATGGGCAACATATTACTACCGCCCACATATATCTCGCGTAATGATCTCAACGAAAAGATCCGAGAAATTAGAGCAAATACGGAGACTTACAAGCAGTCGTTCTTCCCACGCACAATTCGTGAGTGGAACAGGGAAGGGGGGATCAGATAGTGGTACAATAAGTACCCTCCACCACACACCGTAAGGTGGCTCGCGGAGTATAGATGTAGATAGATGTACTTGTGGGGCTCACGATTAGGGGAAGTAGAGCTATAACCGTGTAGCTAAGGAGAAAGCTACATGACATTGACAATTTTCATTGTTACGACTTCAAATTTATTTCAGTGAAGGACAAACAAAACACGCACAAAAAATATAAACTACGAGGACCCTTTTTGAGGGTTTAAATTATATTTAATATAACTCAGCATTGTGGAATATACTGTTATACCATACGTCTTGGGGTGAAAGCATGTACTCTGTAGGGTACAAACGGGCAATGTTATACACTGAAGAGCCGAAGAGATTTGTACACCTGCCTAATATCGTGTAGGGCCCTCGCGAGCACACAGAAGTGGCGCAACACTGCGTAGCATGGACTCCACTAATGTCTAAAGTAGTGCTGGAGGGAAATGATACTGTGAATCCTACAGGGCTGTCCATAAATCCGTAAGAGTACGAGGGGGTGGAGATCTCTTCTGGACAGCACGTAGCAAGGTATCCCAGATACGTTCAATAATGTTCATGTCTGGGGAGTTTGGTGGCCAGTGAAAGTATTTAAACTCAGAAGAGTGTTCCCGGAGCCACTCTGTAGCAATTCTGGACGTGTGGGGTGTCGCATTGTCCTGCTGGAATTGCCCAAGTCCGTCGGAATGCACAATAGACGGTGATCAGACAGGATGTTTACGAGAGTCTCCACCAGCTTGAACCGTCCCCTGCTGTCATGCAGGGTCCATAGATTCATAAGGTTTTCTCCATACCCGTACACGTCCATCTGCTCCATACAATTTGAAACGAGACTCGTCCCACCAGGCAGCATGTTTCCAGTCATCAACAGTCAAATGTCGGTGTTGACGGGCCCAGGCGAGGCGTAAAGCTTTGTGTCGTGCGGTCGTCAAGGGTACACGAGTGGACCTTCGGCTCCGAAAGCCCACATCGATGATTTTTCCTTGAATGGTTTGCAGGCTGACACTTCTTGATGTCCGAGCACTGAAATCTGCAGAAATTTGCGGAAGGGTTGCGCTTCTGTCACGTTGAACGATTCTCTTCAGTCGTCGTTGGTCACGTTCTTGCAGGATCTTTTTCCAGCCGCAGCGATACCGGGGATTTGATGCTTTACCGGATTCGTGATATTCACTGTTGTTGTTGTTGTTGTTGTTGTGGTCTTCAGTCCTGAGACTGGTTTGATGCAGCTCTCCATGCTGCTCTATCCTGTGCAAGCTTTTTCATCTCCCAGTACCTACTGCAACCTACATCCTTCTGAATCTGCTTAGTGTATTCATCTCTTGGTCTCCCTCTACGATTTTTACCCTCCACGCTGCCCTCCAATACTAAATTGGTGATCCCTTGATGCCTCAGAACATGTCCTACCAACCGATCCCTTCTTCTGGCCAAGTTGTGCCACAAACTTCTCTTCTCCCCAATCCTATTCAATACTTCCTCATTAATTATGTGATCTACCCATCTAATCTTCAGCATTCTTCTGTATCACCACATTTAGAAAGCTTCTATTCTCTTCTTGTCCAAACTATTTATTGTCCATGTTTCACTTCCATACATGGCTACACTCCATACAAATACTTTCAGAAATGACTTCCTGACACTTAAATCTATACTCGATGTTAACAAATTTCTCTTCTTCAGAAACGCTTTCCTTGCCATTGCCAGTCTACATTTTATATCCTCTCTACTTCGACCATCATCAGTTATTTTGCTCCCCAAATAGCGAAACTCCTTTACTACTTTAAGTGTCTCATTTCCTAATCTAATTCCCTCAGCATCACCCGACTTAATTAGACTACATTCCATTATCCTTGTTTTGCTTTTGTTGATGATCATCTTATATCCTCCTTTCAAGACACTGTCCATTGCATTCAACTGCTCTTCCAAGTCCTTTGCTGTCTCTGACAGAATTACAATGTCATCGGCGAACCTCAAAGTTTTTATTTCTTCTCCACGAATTTTAATACCTACTCCGAATTTTTCTTTTGTTTCCTTTACTGCTTGCTCAATATACAGATTGAACAACGTCGGAGAGAGGCTACAACCCCGTCTTACTCCCTTCCCAACCACTGCTTCCCTTTCATGTCCCTCGACTCTTATAACTGCCATTCACTGTACACTCGTGAAATGGTTGTACAGGAAAATCCCCACTTTATCGCTACCTCGGAGCTGCTATGCCCCATCTGTCGCCCGCCGACTATAACTGTGGTGTCGCCGCCAGACACCACACTTGCTAGGTGGTAGCCTTGAAACCGGCCGCGGTCCGTTAGTATACGTCGGACCCGCGTGTCGCCACTATCAGTGATTGCAGACCGAGCGCCGCCACGCGGCAGATCTAGAGAGACTTCCTAGCACTCGCCCCAGTTGGACAACCGACTTTGCTAGCGATGGTTCACTGACAAAATACGCTCTCAATTGCCGAGACGATAGTTAGCATAGCCTTCAGCTACGTCATTTGCTACGACCTAGCAAGGCGCCATTACCAGTTGCTATTGATACTGAGTCATGTACAGTCAAGAGCGACGCTCATCGTTAATGGATTAAAGTTAAGTATTCCACCAGCTACGTCCGCTTTTCTAAAGTCTAATTTCCTTGTCATGTTCCAGACCTCACGCCAGCCTGCGTGAGCTAAAACGCGTGCCTTTCGGCTCTCCTGCCAACCCACAACAATAACATCACCGTCAAACCCTATTAAAATGTTGATAGCTGGCATTGTAGCAGCTTTAACCTATCTAACAACTGCTCCAGCCACTTTCTGTCTTATATAGGCGTAGCCGACCGCAGCGCCGTATTCTGCCTCTTTACGTATCTCTGTAGTTGGATACGCATGCCTGAACCAGTTCCTGTCGTGCTTGAGTGTATTTTCCGTCTGAGGCATGGGACACATCGAAAATCGTGCAAGACAGTTTAAATCCACCCTGTAAAATCCTCATGGGCCAACTTCTCACACCTTAAATACTTTACGCAATCATTTGATTTCTTGTTGACTAGTAGGGCTCCTAACAAAGAAGAAAGAATGTATCATTCTCATCTTTAGGAGATCTGTTTGCCTCACAAGTCTTCAGAATCTTACGATTCTTTTTTATGGTGTAGGTCTGGAGCCCTTCAACGACTTTTTTTTTTTTTAACCTGCCGGGAAGATTCTTTTGTTTTCGTAGGGAGAGTCCGTGATCACTGCATTTTCCCCTTCGCGTGGTCGATGATTGTCTCTCGTCATGGGGAGCTAGCTTTACACCCTCTGGTGATACAGAGAATGAAGATTGTGTTTGCACATCAGTCGACGGACCAGAACGTGGGGAGGAAGCAGTAACTGACTCTGTTGTGTTCTGGCAATCCGGCATTATCTTTTGTGTTGTATCTGATGTTGGAAATTCCTCTTCGCCATGTGAATTTGCATTAAACGGGAAAATAACTGTCTTTGTAAAACCTGATAGGTCATTTTGCATTGTTGCTATTATAGTATATGAAAGTCCGAACAACTGATCTGTTTGGTACTGGGTTACCACACTTCCGGGATGGCTGTTAAGCTATGTCTCCATTTCCTGGCCGTATAAAGAGCTTAATGTTCCAATCTCAAATGAAAATGTATCTCTTCAGTAAGAGATAAACATGTTATTAGTGACAAAAATAATCTAAAAACTGACCCAAAATAATTGTATATTCTATATGTAGTTACTAAATTGTAGTTACACACAAGTAGCGTGCCGTTAAAGGCATGAACTTCTTATGTTACACGTATAAGTTTTACGAAACGAAGTCATGGCGTAATATCAGGTAGTTCGGTTTTACCCTATTGCTTCTATCCGGCTCTGCCCCAACCCCAATTGTACCTTACCCCTAAAATTCCTTCTGCAGGTGGATAATCGTTTAACACGGCATATATTCTTAAAGCCTGTTAAAAGTCTTATTCATTGTGTTACTAGTTTCAGCTTGTAATACGACGGTATAAATTCCTTAGTGAACACAACATATCACAGAGTAAGATACACAACCACAAAGATCTAACAAGTTATTTTACTAAACAACAATGCCTCTGATACTACCAAGTCTCACTGTGGTACTGACGTTGCTGGCTGGCTTCATGGTCTAATGGCCGAAAAACATTGTTACCAACTCGTAAGTAAAAATATTAGGATTCCCGGTTTCACGTCCATACCTGACTATATCCCATCTTCCCCTAATTTTACGTTTCTGAACATTTAAAGTAAGTTACCGTTGTTTGAACTACTTTGAAATCTCATCAAGATCTGACTGAGTATTTATGCAGCTTCTTTCAGACAGTGCTTCGTTACAGATACCTGTATCATCTGCCTGAGGTTACTGTTAATATTGTTCGCAAGATGTTAATGAACAACATGAACAGTAAGGTCCCAACTCACTTCCTTGGGGCACACCTGAAGTTAACTCACATCTGACGATGATTCTAGATACAAGATAACATGCTGCTTTCTCACTACCAAAAAATTATCAATACAGTCACAAATTTCACTTGATACTCATACAACCGTACTTCTGATATAAGAGTAGATGTGACACTGAATCAAATGCTTTTCTGTAATGAGGAAATACTGCATCTAATCAACTTGTTTGATCTAAAGGTTTCAGTATATCGTGTCAGAAAAGCGCGATTTGGGTTTCGCATGATCGATGTTTTGCATGCTAAGGAGGAGGTTGGCATGGAGAATGTCATTCTGTTCGAGAAAACTCATTACGTTTGAGATCAAAATACGTTCCAAGATTCTACAACAAATCGATGTCAAGGATACTGGACGGTAGTTTTGTGGATCACTTCTACTACTTTTCTTGTAAACAGGTGTGAGCTGTGCTTTCTTCCAAGCACTGGGAACAGTTTTCTGTTCGAAGTACAACAAATCGATGTCAAGGATACTGGACGGTAGTTTTGTGGATCACTTCTACTACTTTTCTTGTAAACAGGTGTGAGCTGTGCTTTCTTCCAAGCACTGGGAACAGTTTTCTGTTCGAAGGATCTACGAAAGATTATAGTTAGAAGGGGGGTTAACTCAACCGAAAATTCAATATAGGGACTGCTTAGGGCCCTGGAGCTATGTGGAGTTTTAACTATATCAGCTATTTCTCAGAACCACTGACACGAACATTTACTTTACTCAATTGGGGCAATTTTCCTGAGTTTTCCTTTGTAAAGGAACATTATAAAACGGAGTTAAGCATTTCAGTTTTTGTTTTGCTGTCCTGAATTTCCATTCCTGTCGCATTCGCGAGTGACTGGACACTAACTTAAGTGACACTAACAGCCTTTACATATGACCAGAATTTCTTTGGCTTTTGTGATAGGTCGTTTGACATTATTCTGCTACTGTAGTCACTGAAGGCTTCACACATTGCTCTCTTGACAGCCAAATGCGTTTCATTAAGCGTCTCTCTATTTGTAGCCCTACGCTTTGTTTCACGCTTCTTTTACAGTAGACTCTCAGTTTCTTTAGGCGTTTCTTTGCAGTGACTGTACACCTTGAAGGGTCCCTCCCATTATGGACTATTCTAATAGATACATATTTATCCAGTGAATGGTCAACTATTCTTTTAAACTTGAGGCATGGTACCTCTACGTGTCCCCGTCCTGTGCTGAAAGTGTCAATAGATTTTCTTACTCAATGGATGCATTCAAAGGGCAATAGATGAAGTTACGGAGACACAAGGAACTGCAGGAGGAAATAAAATTAATGAGAAGTTAGTTGGTTTTATGTTTCATGGATAATTTGCGCGATAGTTCGTAATGATGTAGCAAAATAAGTTGTAAACGCTGAACATGTCTAAGGTGCTTTAATTATTATTATCATCATTATTATTATTGTATTACAGTTGAAAATTAGTAATTTCTACCCCTTATCTTTTACACACTACAATACTAGAAATTCTTTTTAATATAAGGAGTTATCAAGGAGAAACTTTTTCAATTTGTTTTAAATTTTACTTTGCTATCTGTTAGACATTTTATATCACTGGGTAAACTATAAAAAATTTTAGGTTCAGCATTGTGCACACCTTTTTGTGCTAAAGACAACCAGAATCTGGAGTTCTGGATATGATTTTCCTTTGCGTACTGTGACTATGTACAGCAGTCAGAATGTCCAACTCGTTAAACAGACATCTATAAGATGACCGTGGGTGACCACCACGTGTTATTCTTACAGTACGTTTTTGAGCAATGGAGACTTTCTTTCTTAAAGATGAGTTATATCAGACCATCATTCCATCACCTTATTGAAAGAAAATATGCAAAATGCCAGCTTACTGATTTGTCACTTCCCAAGATCTGTAGTAGTTAAGTTCAAATTCGACTGAACTACGATGTTTTAGGAGTTCCAAAATGTGCTTATTCCAGTTTGAATTTTCATCAATATTGACATCTAAGAATTTTGAAATTTCCATCCTATTTGTTGCTTCTCTACCAAATGTTACACTTATCATTGGTATGGTACACCTACGAGGTGCGACAGTAAAGTAATGAGACTGATTTTCTTTGCAAGATGTGGCAACCCTGTAGGCTTGCGTAGGCACAATACCTTTGACCTTGGTCTATACGCTGCTTCTAGTCCAAGCGGCACATCGATGCAACTGCTCAGTCGTGAGTTGTGCTGTAATAAGTTAAGGTGTTTGTGTCTCTCGTAACGAAAATGGAACCGGATATTATTGCGCAACGGTATGCCATTTCTTTTTGCGTTAAATTGGGTGAAAACGCGACGACAACTTACGGCAAGCTTCAGAAGACTTTTGGAGAGGAGGTTATGTCAAGAGCTCAGGTTTTTCGTTGGCATAAAATGTTTAGTGAAGGCAGAACGAATATTGAAGATGAAGACCGCAGTGGACGACCATCAACCTCACGGACGGATGTCAACTTAGCCAGGGTGCATGAACTCATACCATCTGATCGAAGATTATGCGTGAAAATGATTGCAGAAGAACTGAACATCAATCGAGAAACGGTGTGTCTAATAATAACTGAAGATCTTGGTATGAGAAAGATTTGTGCAAAAATGGTCACAAAAAATCCCACACCACAACAGCGAGAAACACGGAAAAAAGTGGCAGCCGATCTGTTAGAGCAAACGGAAATCAATCCAGAATTGTTGAACCGTGTTATAACTGGTGAGGAAAGTTGTTTTTTTCAGTGCGATCCAGAGACAAAACGTCAAAGTTCGCAATGGTGTTCAAAGGGAACACCCACACCAAAAAAAGCTCGCATATCAAAGTCAAATGTGAAATGCATGCTTGTGTGCTTCTTTGATTCCAAGGGAATTGTTCATAAAGAGTGGGTGCCTCCTGGACAAACAGTTAACCAATATTACTACAAAGAAATTTTAGAAAGACTTCGTAAAAGAGTTCTTTGTGTCCGTGCTAACATTGTTGATAATTGGATTCTGCATCACGATATTGCGCCATCCCATACTGCTCTGTCAGTAGAGCAGTTTTTAGCCTCAAAACAAATTTCAGTACTACCACAACCACCTTATTCACCATATATCGCTCCGTGTGACTTTTTTCTATTTCCAAGAGTCAAAACGGCGGTCAAGGGACGCCTTTTTCAAACAACACAAGATGTCCAGAAAGCTGTGACGAGGGTCTTGGGTGATATTACAGAATATGAGTTCCAGAAATGTTACCATCAATGGCAGAAGTGCTGGAAAAAGTGTGTGCAATCAGAAGGGAACTACTTTGAAGGAGACAACTCAAAACTTGATTAAAACGGTAAGCAACATTTTTTTCACATTAGTCTCATTATTGTATTGTCGCGCCTCGTAGATGTGCAGCTAAAACATGTTCAGTCTTTTTAAAATTGAGGGTGACAGTATTGGGAGAAGACCAGTCAATGAAGCTTTCAAGAACGTTGCTTACCTTTTCTTCTGCTGGTATTTCTGTGTTTGGATTGATTACTATACCGGAGTCATCTGCAAAAGGAACTAATTCCACTTGTAGATTAGACGGAAGATAGTTTACGTGTACAGGAAACAAGTTTGCACTTAAGTTTGAGCCTTGGGGAAGTCCATACATGATTTCTCCTCAATCAGAATAATGTCCCCGAACTACGCTGTCTTAATAAATAAATGCTACTTTCTGCATTCTTTTGGTTATATTCAACATTATCTATTGGTTGGCTATACTCTTAGTCCCATAAAACTTCAGTTTACCTTGTATAATATTGTGATTCACACAGTCAAATGCTTTAGATAGATGGCAGGAAATACCAGCCGGCGCTGTTTTGTTATTTAATGTTGGTAAAATTTCGTGAGTGAATATGTAAATGGAATTCTCAGTAGAGCAACTCTTACGAAATCCAAACTTCGATTTGCTGAGGACATTATTGTTGCTCAGGTGAGATATTATTCTAGAACACATCACCTTCTCAAAGTTTCTGGAAGATGATGTCAGCAGTGAAACCGGCTGGCAGTTACTGACATCTCTCATATCACCTTTCCTATAGAGAAGGGATTAACAACGGCATTTATTAGCCTAGCTGAAAACATGCCTTGAGTTAGCGACGCATTACATATTCAGATAAGACAGGGCTCATCATATGGTAACAAATCGTTATTACTCTATTGGAAACACCATAAAATCCATTTGACCTTTTATTTTTGAGAGAATTTTCTTAATTTCAGCAGGAGGAGTTGATGATACATCCATCTGACAGAATTTTATGAGACTTGCTTTTTCTACATACTGCTGTGATTTTTCGCTTGCGCAGTTGGTTCCAATACTTTCTACTATATTCAATAAATGATAATTAAATATATCTGCCACCTGTGACTCATCGTTTGTGGCCCTTCCATTCAATGAAATGGTTATGTTATCCTGTTCTCTGGATGACTGTCGTGTTTCTTTTTCACTACATTCTGTGTAGCCTTAAGTGTGTTGTGCATGTTCCCTCATTTTTAATAACGCTCTTTGTAATTTTGAGTATTTTTTGTAGTATGAAACCACTGCAGTTTCTCTACTTGTTCTTGTGAACAGATACAGTGCTGTTTTCCTTTCGCAAGATACTTTAATCCCTCCATTGATCCATAGATTTTCCATGGCTTTTTGATGTCCTTTTTGATTACCTTACACGAAAGCTATTTTCAAATAATGATGTGAACTTACTATGGAATAGAGGAAATTTTATGTTAATTATTGGTTCATTATAAATTTCGTCCTATGTGATCTCTTGTGAACCGATCTTAAAAACATACGTCCTTTATTCATTAATTATTTGAACTAGTTTCGATTGAGGATTATCAATACTGTAAGACACTATATTATTTATTCTAACCAACTGCGCTTAATGATCAGAGGTAGCATTTGTCTCTGGATAACCAGTTATTTTCTTGTACAGAGCTTCACGAAAGAAAACATCATCAATTACGGTCCTATTGTCTTTATCCACCCTTTTTGGCAAGTTAATTACTGAGATTAAACTCTAGAATCTGAATGACATTTTTCAGATTGTTTTTCCTATCACAATTCCTTAGAAATTTCACACTGGAGTCACCATATACTACTAAGTGCTTGCTGCTAGAATAGTAAGGCATTCAAATTTATCATAACAGTTGAAAATTTCTCAGTGGGGATCTATAAACAGCGGCAATTAAAAGTGAAGTATTATTCAGTATTAATTTACAAGCACGCACTTCTGTGCTGATCACTGCAAAATATATTTGTCTCAATGTTTTTGAACTTGTGTTCAGTCTTAATATATGGAAGGACTCCTCCTTTTCCCATATAGAAAACAGACATGTTGAGATACGTTGAAGATATCGCAGTGTGAAGTGGCGATGCAGAATAATTAGAAGCGATGCTGGCCCAGATGGTAACCACGCTCAGCTATGCCCATAACATGAAAATTAATAAAGGTAAAAGAAAAGAGAATTGTGCTGAGTAGACAAACCGCCGATGCCCAATGCTCACTTAACAATGGGCGACTGGATACTGTCGAATCCTCTGCCTACCTGGGGAGTAAAATTACATCAGACGGAAGATCAAGGAAGCATATTACAAGCGGAATCCAATACGGAAAATCTACTTTTAACAAGAGGAGAAACCTTTTCACATCCATCAGCATAGACAAACATCTTAGGAAAGACGTCATCAAGACGTTGTTTGGGGTGTACTGCTGTGCGAAAGTGACATAGGGGCACTCGGAGAAGCAGAAAAACAAAAGATAACAGCCTTAGAGATGTGGTGCTGCCGTAAAATTCTGTAGATTTCCTGGGTAGACAAGATATTAAATGAAGAGGTGCTCTGCAATATGGAGAAAGAGAAGCCGCGTCTCTTGAAGCACTGAAGGGACACATGGGTTGGCCATCTGCTGAAAATGATTCTTTCATTGAAAATATCATTGAAGGGACAGTTGGAGAGAAGAATACAAGAGACAGACCGAAACTAGAATATATCAACCAGATCATGGAGAATACCAACTGCACCACCTATACTGCCATCAAAAGAAAGACCGAAAACAGAAAGGCATGACGAGCTGCTGTTAACCATGTGATGGTTGAAGAGCTAAGAAAAAGACTTGCTAGGTCTATACAAAAACTTCGACGTGGTTCCTGTGAATGTCAATGCTTGCCTGTGTTATTCTGACGTGCTAAGAATGACTGTGGAAATGAATGGAACGCCAAGGTAGCAGCGAAATATTTCCTCCACATTTGACTTTACGAACAACCGTTAGCAATACGACAAACATTTATTCAAGAAGTAAGTAAGGTGGCATAACGATTAAGACACAGCGTAGCTTGTTCCAAAATGCTGTGTAGAAATCCTCAAAAGGTTTTCCGTGGTTCCCATTGAGGCGTCGCAGCTAGGGCGCGACCGCCACTTTGTCTATTAAAGCTTTCTTGTATGAAAGTATGTGGGCTTTAGTGTAAGCAATAAGAATCTTATACGATCTGCAACGGGCGAGCTGTGTCCTGCAGACGTGCGTCATAACCATATGACGTGACTGCAGCGTGTCAAAGTAGCGGAGAGGCGCTTACAGAGTAGTTACATTCTCTGGAACTATAAAAATTAATAACCGATCTAGAAATAGCCTGAGGAGCTTCATATTAGATACATAACCTTCTGTTGTATAAAGGAACAATCTGTCAAAATGTGAAGTCAATAACTGTCAAGTTACACAAAAAAAAGGAAAAGTCAGTAAAAACGTAATTATCCGACACTTAAAAAAACTATGTTAATGGTTCACCAGCTGTGACTGTTTAAAAAGATATGATAACACCTTCAGTGTTTAAATTCAAATTTGTAAAGTTCTCATTTTAGAAAACCTTTCGTAATTTTGCTGTAGTAATAACTTTAAGAATTTGAAGTAGATATTTATGTTTTGTGGTAGGGTGAGTGTGAAAGAGAGTACTTGTGTGAGTGTATGTGGGACATTCGAAAATATTAAATTTTCAGTTTGTAATTCTCTATAGTAACTTGCAAGTGTTCCAACTTTGTATCGTGAGAAAGAATCCACCAGTGGTTCCCCTACAAGTGGATGACGGATGTCCAAGCATGTTTGAATATGTAAGAGACAGCCAAAACGTTCGCGACTATACAGTTAAATTCCAGACGTAAAGTACAGCTTAAAGTTTATTTCATTTTATTTATTTAACAAGAGAGTTTTGAGTTGCTTATTTTAATAACGTCAATGAGCTGAGAGCAGTGGTTGGTTCTTGCTAGATTTTGGCGCGAGCCGCTTCCTGAAAGTCAGTTCCTATTGGCCGTAATTCTGTGCAGCCAATAAGAAGTGAGACAGTTTGCCACCTAACGCGTGAGATAGTGGGGCTTGTAGAGGCAGAGAGAAGAAGGAAGTGGTGGACTAGCTTTCGAAGGAGTCGGTCATGCTGAAAGTGTCCGAACGCATTATATAGGAAGGCAACGGCAAACCACCTCCATTAAGACCTTGCCTAGTAAGGCGGTGCGGGTCTCCCGCATCGTTCCCCTACGCTCTGTAAAGACGCGTGGGACTTCATTTCATTTTTTCATTGTGCATTCCGCGTTTCGGCACAGTGATAAAGGTGGCTGGTGTTTACCATTAACTATTTGTGAAATTTTAAGAGTCGAGAGATATTTCGTTCTGGAGAAATCGCATGTGTAAACTTTGAACTAAAAGCGTGTCAGTACTATGTAAATTTTTGTACTGAGTATTTATGGCGAGCAAAAACTTTATTTAAAGACAACCACTGAATGCCGAGTGCAAAAGTAAATAGTAGTTTATTGACTGTGTTACTCTTGTAAATGATTTCGAAATTGGATAGGAAAAGTTCTGGCTGTTTGAGTGTGACGAGGACTGTGAACCAGAACTTTAATGATTTGAACACATGTGGGCTGATGATCTTGCTTAACAGCAATAAAAAAAATCCTAATGCAATTTTAAAGGGACCTTTGAGCTTAGAAATTTGAACAGCAACCCATTTCCAATTTATCCTTAGAGTTCACAAGACTGTTTTCAGATTTTTGTATTTATAGCGGCCTCCGACGTGTAGTTATGAAATCTGAGTTTTTTCAACACTGCTTTTCTGAGACCTCTCAAGTAGCTCCGGTCAGGAGTTACGTGTGCAGATCTGCAGCAGTATCGAGGTAAGTGGACAATTTATGTTGCAGAACCGCCATCGATCACTGAAAGAGCGCGTTACGTCGCACCATGAATCACTTCAGATGCCAACTTAACAGTTCTTCATCAAAACATATAATCAATCACAAATCAGGTACAGCAATTTGAGATTGAGCTCCAATGTTTCAACTGCACAGTTGTTTGTGTTAATGATTACTGATTTAGAGAGACAGAAATCCAGCATCGCCTATGAGAGAACAGACTCTTATGGTAGGACAATTTCAACGGTGAAGGATCATGCATTTATATCAGAAAAGGAATACACTTTAAATAAAGACATTACCTTGGTACAGTAAGTGAAGACAAATATTTGAATTATCAGCCACTGAATTATAAGGGCTTGACATAGAAAACAAGTTAATTAATTTATGTGTGTATTAATCGAAAAGAGGCACTGTAGACTTTTTTTTCAGTGAATCAACAGAAATTTTATATACAGTCTGAACTACAGAAAACAACAAAATTTTGTGTGGAGACAGAAACGTAAACACAAATATCATAAGGGAAACTAGTAGCACACTCATAAATATCTTTCTGAGTTCTGGGGTATCCTTGATGGTCAATGTACAATAAGGATTACTACAGTGATTGCACCATGTGGCCACAAATATTGAGAGGGAAAAGTGTAAAAGTGTGATTTAACTGTAAAAGATCGTCGGCCCTCAGGCCGTTTCTGCCAGGCAATAACAGTAAAATTGGGTCTGGAAAAAATTCCATACAAGGGACACTTGCCAGAAATAAAAATACAACATTTTTCAACAGAACTAGCAAATCAGATTGGGATGAAGTGTATAGAGAAGCCAATATAAATGTGAAATTCTCTAAATTCTCATCATTAGTCACATTGCATTTTGAAAAGACAATTCCAAAAGTACCTACATCATTATCGATGTCTCAAAAAAATGGATAACAGAAGGTACTAGAAGGTTCTCCCAGGACCATTCAGTACAACAGTTCCAAGAAAAAGAGTCAACATCTGTCAAAGTTCTTAAATTCCTATCATGGATACAAGAAGATTTATAGGTAGGTGCTACCGGCTACAAAAAGTCATATAATGAGAAAATAATAGGTATAGAGTGCAGAGAATAAAGGCAAAACAGTCTAGGACGTAATATAAAATAAAACAAGGCGAGACAAACAAAGATATAATAACGAAGTGATAAGAGAGGGGGATTAGATTAGATTAGATTAGTACTTGTTCCATAGATCATGAATACGACACTTCGTAATGATGTGGAACGTGTCAGTTTAATAAAAGGTGTCTATACAAGATATTACATTAGACAAAATATTACATAAAACTCAATAACTTTTATTTTTTATTTTATTTTATTTTATTTATTTATTTATTTTTTTGAGGTTGGGAAATTACTCACTTACTACGTCCAAAAGTTCATCTAATGAGTAGAAGGAGTTGCCATTAAGAAATTCTTTTAATTTCCTTTTAAATGCTATATGACTATCTGTCAGACTTTTGATGCTATTAGGTAAGTGACCAAAGACTTTTGTGGCAGCATAATTTACTCCCTTCTGAGCCAAAGTTAGATTTAACCTTGAGTAGTGAAGATCATCCTTTCTCCTAGTGTTGTAGCCATGTACACTGCTATTACTTTTGAGTTGGTTCGGATTGTTAATAACAAATTTCATAAGTCAATATATATATATATATATATATATATATATATATATATATATATATATATATATATATATATTGTGAGGCTACAGTGAAGATTTCTAGCTCTTTAAATAAGTGCTGCAGGATGATCTTGGATGAGCTCCAGCAATTATTCTGATTACACGTTTTTGTGCAATGAACACTCTTTTAGGCAATGATGAGTTACCCCAGAATATGATGCCATACGAAAGCAGAGAATGAAAATAGGCGTGGTAAGCTAATTTACTTAGATGTATATCGCCAAAATTTGCAATGACCCTAATAGCATAAGTAGCTGAACTCAAACATTTCAGCAGATCTTCGGTGTGTTTTTTCCAGTTCAACCCCTCATCAATGCATACACTTAGAAATTTTGAATATTCTACCTTAGCAACCGATTTCTGATCAAAGTCTATATTTATTAATGGGGTCATTCCATTTACTGTGTGGAACTGTATATACTGTGTTTTGTCAAAGTTTAATGAGAGCCCATTTGCAGAGAACCACTTAATGATTTCTGGAAAACATCGTTTACAATTTCACCAGTTAATTCTTGTCTGTCGGGTGTGATAGCTATACTTGTATCATGTGCAAAAAGTACCAGGTTTGCATCTTCGTGAATATAAAACGGCAAGTCATTAATATATATTAAGAACAGCAGAGGATCCAAGACCGAACCTTGCAGTCATCTAGCAATCCATTTGCAAGTATTGCAGAGAAGTTACAGCAGAATTTCTCAGAAACTAAACAATTAAGTCACTAGACTCAGCTGTAGCATCAATGCATGGAGAGTATACAAGCTCTCTTAACAAACATGATAAAAGGTTTCCTTCACATCAGAGAAATATCCAGCGTATATAAAACAGGCAAGAGTTGTATCTCTGCTAAACAAAGGTAAGCAGAGGACATAGAAAATTACCATTCCATTTCCCTGCTGACACCATTCTCAAAAATAATAGAATCAATCATGAAATTCAGATTAATGAATTACTTGAATAAATACAACAATTTAAGTGAATCACAGTTTGGTCTCTGAAGTGGCAGGAGTACACAAGAAGCCATAATAGAAGTCACAAAAGTGGTATTTGATGCTACTGACAAATGTAAATGTATCGCAGGCATGTTTTTAGATCGTTCTATGCCTTTTGATATTGTTGGCCATTCTACTAAGTAAGCTAGACTTATTGGGAATAAGAGGAGTAGCTAATCTATGGTTCCCATCATACCGACCAGTCAGGATACAAAGTGTAGAGATAACACATACCTCAAATACGGCTGAAAATTTACTGAAGCACATATCATAACCTCCTTCTTCTTTTTCCTTGCGTTTATCCCGTATCTTCATGCCATCGGCATGTTAAGTTTGTGGATTTGGCAGCGTTAGTGGTAGAGGGTGGCCGGATGTCCTTCATGTCGCATTCCCGTCTGTCCAAGGGTGCCCATGCCCGGAGGATGGGGGTGGGGGGGGGGGCGAGGGAGACGGGAAGGGAAGGTTGTCGCTCCTCTAGCTCTCAGGTAAAGGGAAAAAATATAGTATACTCAAATGTGTCTCTTTCAAGAGAGTGATTTAAAAGTCGATATTACGTAGGGTTTTTTAACTGCGACATAACGAACTTTTTTATGGCTGCTTGCAAGACGCCATTCGCCTTCCTAAATATTAAAAATAGTCCATTACCCCACACATTCAGGTTTAGCCCCCCCCCCCCACAAAAAAAAGCAAAACTAGCGTATGGGCGCTCTTGCGTCTGTGTGTGTCTAGTGTTATCCCGTGCGAAAGTGTGCGAAAGTTTTCTAAATGTTTTCGAATCTTGTGACTCAATCGAGACGTGGTAAGTAGTCCAGTATTCACATAGTCGGATGTGGGAAACCGCCTGGAAACCACAACCAGGCTGACCGGTCTGGCCTTCGTCGTTAATGTGCCAGATTGATTCGACCTAAGACCTGCGCACCTTCCCCAGTCCCGGAAGCGGGTAAACACTTATCAGAACCAAAATCGATTAACGTAGGGTAGCATATTAGGACCAGTGATATACATCGATGATTTTCCCAACAGTGTTTGTCACAGGAAAAAAATTCCCTTTGCTGACAATAACAATATTACAGCCACTAAGAAAACAAGAAAACTTGCAGAGCAAGCAAATGAAGCATTCAAGATTGTTTAGAACTGGTCGCTATCGAATAAATTCGCGTTGAAAATCAATAAATCAAAAGCCATGAATTTTAGTTCGAAGAAGGAAAATGCTACTATTAAATTAATTGTGGAGGAAACCTCTATATACTGGCTAACAAACAAAGAATTTCTAGGAATGAATATTGATTCTCAACTTAAGTGGTATGAACACACAAAGATACTTGGAAAGATAATGTCATTAGCATGTTATATCCTTAGAGTCCTGTCACCTGTATTAGCTATGGAATTCTTCCCCGGAGACAAACGCACAAATATGACCACAGTTGTCAAGCTACAGAAAACGCGCACGAGCATAATGACCCAAATAGTGGACGAGTTGTAACGATTTGTTCAGAACACTGGGATTTTACCTAGATCATGTGAGTACATTTACCAGCCTGTTACGCACATTAAAAACTATGTTGACAATTACTGCACAAACAGCTCTGTCCATGATGATGGAACAACGACTAGACTGTTTTTACATGTACCGAGAAATAATAAACATAAAACTCAAAATAGCTTTTTCCAGCAAGAAATCAAATTCTACAATAAATTACACAAGAAGATTAAAGAAATTACTAAAACGAATCTATTTAGTTAAAAAGTACCTGTTGAGCAATACGTAGGAGAGACTGGGCACATTTGCGCAGATTTCTTTTCGGAGTATTAAAATTTTTTGGTTAGATTCATCCTGTTTAAAACTGTTTAGTCGTAAACATAATTATTGAAGTATAACTTGGTGTGCATACTGTACGTGTAACTCAGCATCACATATAGGTGTGCAAAATGATGTTATATAAACTCAAGTCGAGTGCGTAAACGAGTTCCCGGTATGGGGCAGGTTTACGCACCTATGGGAGCACGTTTACGTATGCCATAGAATTCAACAATCAGTAAACGCAACATACTAATGAAATTTTCAATTTTTTTTAATGGTAGTCAACAAAATTAGAGCCGTAATTAACCAATTACCATGGTAAAATACAAATAATTTACTGGAAGTAAACAGAGTTTTTGGCGATGTACTATCTGTTAGCATAATATGCCTTAAATAGAAGTTTGATATTAATGAAAAGCCTATTCATCATCAGTGTGCGAGTTGTCATGTATGCACACAAAAACTAATGTGTTTCTTGTGACAAGTCGTCGTGAGCCCACGTTTTACATCTACGGCACTGGACCCATTCTTCATTTCTTTTTCAATGGTTGTATCGTTTCAAACAATAAATACACAGGCAATTTCCCTCCTGCTCATCAGACTGCTGCAGATTATAAGTGAAAGGAAGAAGAACTGGACCGAGCGAGGTGGTGCAGTGGCTAGCACACTGGACTCGCATTCGGGAGGACGACGGTTCAATCCCGCGTCCGGCCATCCTGATTTAGGTTTTCCGTGATTTCCCTAAATCACTCTAGGTAAATGCCGGGATGGTTCCTCTGAAAGGGCACGGCCGACTTCCGCCCTCGTCCTTCCCTAATCTGATGAGACCGATGACCTCGCTGTCTGGTCTCCTTCCCTTAACAACCCAGACCAAGAACAGCTGGACGGGACATATGTCGAGACGGGAGTGCTTGCTAACAGATGCTTTGGAAGGACTAATTTGTGAGACAATATTCAGAGCAAGATGATAGACGAGATAAAGAGAACGAGAAGTTAAGTGGACTTAAAGAGGATGGCACAGGACAGGAGAGCACGGGTAGTTACCGTGTAACGGTTGGTTGGCTGATTTGGGGGATGGGACCAAGAAGCAAGGTCATCGAACCCAGCGGATTGGGGAAGGATGGGGAAGGAAGTCGGCCGTGACGTTTCAAGGGAACCATCCCGAAATTTGGCTGAGGTGATTTGGGAAAATGACGGAAACCTTAATCAGCAGGCCTGACGGGGGGGTTGAACCGTCGTTCTCCCGAATGCGAGCCCAGTGTGCTAACCACTGCGCCACCTCGCTCGGTGTGTAAACCTATCTAGCGGCAGAACAGGAATGGTGATGTCAGAAGTAGGCTTAGTCCATATTTTTCTTGTTCTTGCTTTCAGCAATTTCTTGCTCTTATCAGTCATTCCTCTCATACAATTGATTCTTTCTGGTTTAGATTCATTGGGTTCATACAGTCGTTTAGCAATTTCTACCTTTTAGTCTCCTGCGCCTTCATTTTTTAGACTGCGTTTCCAACTGGTGTTGTCCTAAAGTTTACTTGGCTGAGATTTCAGTTAGATGGCAATGCAAAGTAGTACGTAAACGTGCCCCAAAAAACTGCGTAAACGTGCCCCTTCGCCATGTTCGAATTAGTTTCAAAACTACAGTAGTAACGTTCAGGCCTTGAGATGATACAAATGAATCTTGTAAAGCAGATTTATCTCCTATTCTTAGACCTAAAGTCAAGCTCCCTAGGTGCTTCGATATTTGAGTAACAAAATTTACTCACTTTGTACAAAGACACAAATACGTTCTTCGCGCTAAGGCGTTCACTCATCTAGTGCGGTAAAGTTTGTGAGACCCCTCAGTAGATGGCAGTACTAATAATCCCTTGTCAGTAGCGCTCTAGCAGGAATGCTCCCCGAGAAAAGTGCACCACGTAAACGTAACTCGCCACGGTCTTCCCTACCATATGGTCAAAGATTGCTTGTAGAACACAGGATAGAGGTTTGTTAAAAAAATGTACCACAGATAAATAATAATAATGATAATAAAACATCCATCATACCACATAACGCTTCCACTCCACGTTTTTCCTTTCTTTTTCTCTCCGTTTTCTTTTTTTTTCTTTTTAAATTTTGGAAGGTCATACTTCCAAACGAGCTTTCCGAATATCGGATCAGATTTTTGACTGGTGCCAAGATTTCCGAACAGCGTCGATTTTAACGGGGCGAAAGCGATAGTCTTACAAGTAACTTAGCGAATACATCAGAGACGGGTTATGGGCCGGTTATGAAAGCTTATTCTCGCGAATATGCTGATATTGTTAGCAACAATCGACATTAAAGAAAATATAAACCAAGAGGCTAGTGTCAGAATTCCGAGATTCCTGAACAGGGCAAGATAAGAGATTGGCGAACTTACACCACACATTGCTCGAACTGCCCAATTCTGAGTCAAAATACCCTTTGTGAATGGGAAGATTTACCCCGGATGGCTCAAATGGCTCTAAGCCCTATGGGACTTAACATCTGAGGTCATCAGTCCTTTAGACTTTGAACTACTTAAACCTGACTAACCTAAGGACATCGCACACATCCACGCCCGAGGCAGGATTCCAACCTGCGACCATAGCAGCAGCGCGGTTCTGGACAGAAGCGCCTAGAGCCGCTCGGCCACAGCGGCCGGTATTTACCCCAGAATATAACGCCGTATGTCATAAGCGAATGAAAATAAGCAAAGTCGACTAATTTCCGTGTTGGACTATCACTTATTGAAGATAACATTCTACTGTGATTTAGCGTCAATTAATTTCTTACAAGTCATGAAATTATGCCCTGAACTGCACTATTGATACACTGCCTATGTTGCACTCAAGACCCTTCACAACCAAGCTAGTGTCATCAGCAAAGCAAAATGGTTCAGATGGCTCTGAGCACTATGGGACTTAACATCGGAGGTCATCAGTCCACTAGAACTTAGAACTACTTAAACCTAACTAACCTAAGGACATCACACACATCCGTGCCCGAGGCGATTGCGCGCTTCCAGACTGAAGCGTCTAGAACCGCACGGCCACCCCGGCCGGCCAGCTTTATCTGTATCGTGGTCAAAACAAAGTGGTCGTTTATATCTGCAAGAAGTTCATGTTATATCTGGATGTTTAAATAAAGGTAACAGAAACAGAAGGAAAGGAGGTTTTAATTGGCTACAGGTTGATGCTTTAAGTGAAAAAACAAAGCATGGCACGCACGCGAGCCTGCGTATCCACAACTGGCTAATGTCCTCTCACTGAGCTAGTGGGGAAGCTCCAGCACAGCGCAGAGATAGTGCCTCGTTGCACGCAGTTACACCGTTTCCAGAGCCTCGTTTTTTAAACCTTGTGGTTTTGCTGTATACACGTTTTCTTGAAATGGGATGAGGAGTCGCAAGTCAACCGTCATGTGCGGCATTTTTTTCATCAAAAGGGTGAGTGACCACCCCAAATAAAGCCAGTATGAATAAATATAACTAGGTGTGGTATTTGCCAAGTTATAGCCGACAATATGACGAGTTTCCCGACTTTGGCAAATTATTTTCATCGTTTATAGTAGCCGAATTACTATATCGACTTTCTTTTTTTTCTAATTGAACTACATATTTTTTGTGCGGCATTTGAAAGAACCTTCTAACAGAGCTTCAGCTACATAACATGTATGACACTTGACCAAATAGCATCAAGATTTTATTGTTTACAGTCACCAAATCACGAAACCACTTTTTTTTCTCTAATGGAACTATGTACTTCTTTCGGTGGAATTTGAAAGAAGCTTCTAAAAGAACCTCAACGACATAACGCATATGGGACGTGCCTGCCCGGTTGTACCAAATATAAGCAAACACGTAACTCAGGTACGCTTCGCGTGTTTGTTATCACAGCTGTCATATCAATCGCTCAATATGTTGACCTTGAGCATTATGCTATGAAGTGAATGTCGAGAAACAATACTACGCGTTTAATTTCAACCGGAGTTAAAGGCAGTACAGGCACGTATTATAAGGCACTTTATGCCTTAGGGACTTCTCAATGTTTTCTAATAGACCTCTTGTTTTAATTTTCATCACAGATAGAAGTATGGAAGTGTTAAGTTTGGTGAGTGTGCAGACCATTTTGCGCTTTCTCAACAACCGTTCGAATGCTCTCCAAATGTTCTCTTAGGAGTGTCTTGTCATTAGATGTGTGTAACAGTTGTGACATCCATCATATTGGTACCACACTGATAGCCTTATGTACAGTGGGATGTCTTCCAGTAACTACGGCAGTAGCATGTCTTAGGAAGTCGATATACCTGAGTGTAATTAAAGTCCCATCAGTAAAATAGGGGGCAGTAACGCTGGTCTTGAAAAACACGCACCAAACGCTGATACACCGAGATCGTTGTTTCTATCCACTTCTTCGTGTCAGCGTTGATTTTCAACTAACGATTATTGCATATTGCGAATATTGGTTTGCCAATAGTCTGTAAACGATGCTTCTTCCTTAAACAAAATTTAGCGTAGATATGCTGCATCATACTGCGCTTTTCGTAGATAACATTCGGAGAACTGTAACCAATCTGGGAAGTCATTGCCATGAAGCTGTAGATACATCGAAATGAGAAGAGGATGGAATGCGGTGGAGTGCAGTTCTCGCAGAACACTCGTTTGGTGGATCCCTCTCGGACTTCAGAGATACCTTTTAGTGGAATTTGCATTGTGCGTTACTGATGCTAAAATGTTAGTTTCATTTCTTTCGACAGTTTCTCTTCTTTTTCCTTGGTGTATTTTACTATCCAAATTTTCAGTATCTAGAACTTCTTTTACAATTCACGATCTGGATACTTTTCAGCATACAACCGCACCGCTGTTGTAATAGTTTGGCGACATTCACCAAAAACGTTACTCTCATTTTTGACTGTCGTATACGTTGCTTTATAGGGAAGTTATCTTATTGCTAGAACAGCAGAACACAGACTGATGGGACTCAAGCGCACAGGTAAACCCGAGAACCACACCTGACTTACGTGTTTGCTTACATTTGGTATAACAGGGCAGATATTTGTAGAACGTCTTCTCCTGACGGTGGGACAGTGGTTTGCGACGCTGTTATCTTGAGCAAGTCCCATATGCGTTATGTCGTTGAAGTTCTTTTAGAAGCTTCTTTCAAATGCCACCGAAAGAAAAGTAGTGTCGTGATTCGGTGACTGTAAACAATAAAAATTATTTGCGAAAGTCAGGAAACTCTCTATATCGTCCGCTATAGCTTGCCGAAAACCACACCTTGATATATTTATTCATTCTGGATAACTGGTTTGGCTTATCTTAGCTGCCTCACCCGGTATACACAAACTTTTCAGTAACTTTTGCAATCATCGTTGGCATAGAAATAGTTCTGAAATTGTCTGTATTATCCCTTTCTCCTTTTTTATAAAACGGTTTCACTGCTGAGTACTTTAATCGTTCAGGAAACTGACTGTTCATGAAGGGTAAATTGCAAATGTGGCTATGTACTGGGCTAAAATAAACAGCACCCTACTTTAGTACCCTGCTAGATACACCATCATATCCATGACAGTCCTCTGTTTTTAGCGATTTCATTATTGATTCTATCTTCCCCTTGTCACTATCACGGAGGTACATTTCAGACAGCAGTCTTGTAAAGCATTTTCTAAGAGAGTTACATGATTCTCTGTAAAAACCATGTTTCCAATTAATTCACCTGCTTTACTCAGAAAGTGAATGTTAAAATACTGTGCATGAATCTGACTTATCAGTATTGAAAAACATTCTTTCTACCGACTTTACACCGTCGATCCTTTGATATTGGCGAGACAATTCGTTCACTACTGACCACATAGCTTTAATTTTATCCTCAGAAATAGCTATACCTCGTTTATCACATGCTTTTTGCCTTTCTAATGACTTTTTAAGCACTATGTACTATTATCAGTGGACTCCTGCAGTTCGATTGTTACTATCCTCAACGTTCTGATAGTTAGCTACGTGTTTCATAGATCATTTGAACGATTCTTTCATCTAAATGATGTGTATCAAGTCATTCACTGTTACATATGATACATCATTAGTGTTAATTTTTTTTCTTTACAGGCTACCAATTTCTAAGTAGAAATTCGTCTATGGAATAGAAGAGGTTGTCCAGGGAAAATGATTTTAGGTTAAATTAAGACTTGCTTTTCCACCTGTCACATGTTTTATGGTAATAGGAAAACGATCAGACATTTTCGTCGTTGCATACTGAACTGCTTTTCGAGCCACTGACACCATTAATAATGGGTAATAATGGTCGTTTTTTCCTCTGGTGTTCTAGGTATGGATATCACTATTCTAATGAAACTGTGATGGATTATTTATGACGATTTGCATTAGCATGTATATATATTGTGATGGTTTAGCTAAAGTGTCCGCTCTTTGAAGAGGTACCTAGCTGAGGACTGTGGCCGAACAACATACCCTACTCTCTTTTGAGTAACCCATACTTTCTTTCTAACAGATGAGTTACTCCAGAAAGTTATTCAGTAAGAAATTACTGTGTGTAAATATGCATAATATGCAAGGAGGTTCATTCGTTTGCTGCCAAGACTAACAATCATTCGAAGAACGAAAGTAGCCGAACTTCATTGTTTGAGAATCTCGGTAATATGCTTCATCGAGTGAAGGTTTTCATCAGTATGTACATCTAAATATTTTGGAGCATTCTACCCTGTGAATTGAATCCTTTTGATGTAATCATCAATAGCTTGTTCGCTTAATTGTTATAAAGAACAGAGTGTGCTTTCTCAAAAGTAATGGTAGTCCATTTTGAGAGAACCACTAAATAATTATTTGGAAATCATGATTAACAATTTCTTCTGTTCTTTCTCTCTAATGGCGTTTATTATAATACTGGTATCATCTGCAAAAATTACTAATTCTGTTTGCTGAATGTTAAGTGGAAGGTCATTCACATATATAAGTAACAGGAGTGGACTGTAAGTTGAGCCCTGTGGAACTCAGTTTGTGATTTTTATCCTAGTCACTAAAATTTTATACGTTTCCAATATTGTCTGAATTATTCAGCAAAACTTTCTGCGTTCTGTTTGTTAAGTATGATTCAAATCAGTTGTGTGTAAAGCCATCAATTCCGTGACACTCAATCTTGTCTAAGAGTGTTACATGATCTACACAATCAAATAACCTGGACAGATGACACAAAAATACCAACTGGCAATATTGAAGGGTTTTAATAACTGGTAGATGACTGCATAAATAGCATTCTTTGCTGAGTGATCCTTTTTGAATCCAAACAGTGGTAGGCTAAGTAAATTGTTTCTACTCTTGAATGCTTAACTTTTTCCAATATTTTGGAAAAATGTGTCAGTATGGAATTTAGACCATGATTATTGAAGTCTTTCTTGTCACCTTTCTTGTAAACAGGCTTAAAAATGACATATTTTAACCTGTCTCGAAAAATTCCTTTTGCCAGTGATGTGTTACATATGTTACTAAGGACATTAGTCATTAAGTTAGAAAAACTTTTCAGAATTCTGTCCGAAATTCCATCAACCCCACATGAGCCTTTGTTATTTAGAATTTTTATATTACTATTGATTTCACTGAAGCAAGTTGGTGCTACTTCTTTAAAGTTTTGTGGAACGATATTTTCATTAAATTCTCTTGTTACTTCAGCTGAATCCTATTTTTGCTTCTACCTCCAAGAACTTGATTGTTAAAAGTACTTGCAATTCTCGAATTATCAATCAATTATCATTGCAATTTTGTTTAATTATTGTGATATCTTGTTCACTGACTGAATGCCCTGTCTCCCATTTGGCAATATCTCATACAATTTTAATTTTATTATCTGCATTATTAACTTCTGTCAGGCCATACATACTTCTGGATATTTTAATAACTTTCGTTAAAAGCTAACTGTAACGTTTTGAATAATCAGGTAATGTTATATGTAAATGTCCGTCTCCTTCTTAGATGAGATTTTAATTCTCTTAGTTATCCGTCGCTTTGCGTTTTCTGACTAATTTCTAGTGAAAATACTTTCAAATATCATTTCTTTCTCTACCACCTCTTTTAACTTACTCTTAGAACATTGTGCGGTGTTCTCATTAATAGGCCTCACTGCTTTGTACGAACCCGGCTCGGGATTGTAAGATAAATCGTTTATTTCCTTTATTTGTGCATCATAATCAGATAGTCCATTAACTACTGGGTACACATTAATTGTGTCAATGTAAGCACTGCCTACAAAATGTTATCAATAAGAGTTCTACTATTTTACTGCACACAAAGTGGAAAATCAATCACTGAAATTAGACTGATACACCAAAACAATGTTTCCACTTCTTTTTGCCTGTCCGTATGTTTTAGGAAATCTGCATTGAATCTCCATGAACTCCTATTTCTTCTTGTCTGACAAGTAGCTCAATAATGACTCTAGATTTCTCATAAATAGGTGAAAGTTTACGAGAGAAAATCTGTAGACTGTTACAATTACAAGAGTATTATTCTGCAGCTATAACTCAAAGCACATACTTCTAAGTTCTGATCTACACGAAAACTGCTTGGATAAACAAGTGTCGAGGTTTTACATATGTTGTAACTCCTCCTTTTTCCATGTCAACTCTATGCAAAAATGACATAGTAATTACTTACATTCCAATTTTTATCCATGTGGTTATATGGTGTTCCCACTTTTTCTACATGATACCCTTACCCTATTAGTCAGCCATTCAGGTTGCCATTTAGTGCCAGTAATCTGTTATAAATGTTGTGATGGAAAGTAACTTTCAAAGAGCATGAGAAATGTGTTGAGGAAAACATTACATTTATCGTCTATGTTATCTCCACCAAAACTTCCTGCATATTAAGTTTTAAAAAAGTCGCTGTTGCCACTGGAGAAACATTTATAAATACTATGTTATTCGCAAATTTTTTTTAGTGTTAAAATTTCAGGCCATTAACCCTTTTACTAACAAAGTGTCGCTCTAGTGATGAAGAAATAACAAAAACTTTATCTATAGTTGTGCTACTGTTCCCCTCCACTCTGGTTGGAAAGAATACAATTTGCATCAGATGGTATGAATTTAGGAGATCTGCCAACATTAGTTTTTGGCACAATCACTTATAAACTTAACATTAAAGTCACCGTACACATTTTTTTTACTTTCTATAAACGTACCAATAACTCTTTCTGGCTTGAGCAGAAATATCCTGAAACCAAAGTTAGGAGACCTATAGTAATTATAATTAAAAGCATTGTTTCACTAAATTCAGCTGCTCCTGCACAACATTTAACGACCTGTTCAGTGCAGTCTTATGCCAATGGTCACAGACATGGAATTTTTGCCTTATGAAACGTGTGTGCTGGGAGCGGTATCTCAAACGTTGAGGCTCACAATTATGCAGGTGTAAGTGTAATCCGAGTATTTGGTTTTTTTATTGATGTAGCACATGACTTAACTTTTTCTGAAGGCAATGACCGTGAAGTCGTTCACCTCCAGTAAACTGAAGTGAATAAATACGCGAGACGCAGTGGGCCCGACAGACGAGAGACGAAGAAGGAAGAAGAGAAGGGTAGCAGTAGTTTTCAGTCAGTTTCGGTGCTGAAGACCGTCATGCAAGAAGAGACGACATCATACACAGACGCACCAAGTCCGCCGCTGCAATGGAATAGCAAGCAGCAGCCGCGGTGCCAGAAGACAGAAGTTAGAAGGTATTTGAAGCCTGATTTTTACGTACCCGGGTGACTCGTGAGGATGGGAAGGAGACGGCCTCACATCAGCAGTCACCTGTGAGCTGGGATGAAGATCTGACAGCCGAAGACTGGCAAGCGGGAGTCCGTTGTTCGAGTCCGGGACACTGGCCTTCCCCCGCCGCGCCGCTCCGCTAGCCGACGCCTAACACACGCGGCCGCTTAGAGAAGAGAAACACTGGGACTCCACATCCAAGGTATCACCATCCGATGCACGACTTCGCTCGCAATAATTAAACGGGCCACCTCGCGCTGCGCATCTCCAGTCAGCTGGGCGAGACGGCGACACGAGATACACACCGCTACGCGTAATCAGACGCCGTCGCCGCCGCCGCTGCCGCAGCAGAAGGCTTCGCAAACGGCACAGCTGCCGCTCTCCGAGCCAGTACAATCCAGTAAGAAAACCGTTGTACGAAACTTGCAATAAAAGTTATCTTATGTAGAAATGCTGTTTCATTCTACCTCATACCCGAGCCAAGAAAGAACCCACCCTGCCCACATGTTGTTAAGAGAGAAAAGTAATTGTTTTAGTATTTCCACCCTAACATAATGCTTTAGAATCAAATGCCCTTCGCAGTAATGTTCATCCAGACAATTGACTAGCATCAAAAGAGAAAACTCAGTTACATTTAGTAGCAGAAGTGCTACAATTAGTACCAGAACTGTTACATTTCCTTTCTTGGAGAGGCTTCCCCTAAGCAGGGATACGTATCCGCTAACTCCAATCTCTCTGAGCTCGACAAGAAAATCAGAGAAATTACAGCTCATACGGGAGCTTAATGGCAGTCCTTTTTCTCGAGCACCATCTCGAACAGAAAAGGGAATTTGGAAATAATAGCTGGCCGGGGTGGCCGAGCGGTTCTAGGCGCTACAGTCTGGAACCGCTCGACCGCTACGGTCGCAGGTTCGAATCCTGCCTCGGGCATGGATGTGTATGATGTCCTTAGGTTAGTTGGGTTTAATTAGTTCTAAGTTCTAGGGTACTGATGACCTCAGAAGTTAAGTCCCATAGTGCTCAGAGCCATTAGAACCATTTTTTGGCAAATGATAGCGCAGCAAGAAGTACCTTCCGCTACACACCGTAAGGGTGTAGATGGAGATGAAGATAAAAATCGTTTTACACAACAACACTGCTGTACACCTCACATCTGTTTTTCACTGGATAGCTACACGTTGTCGTGTGATGCCGTTTGGTGCTGGGTAGTTTATGAGGCAGTGTACTTGTATCCTGAAGTATTTGAGTTCATAATTAATGAATCACAACCTGAGCCAGACACTTGTACAATACCAAAGAGAACCATTACGAAGGGAAACGAGGCAGGATGTTCGTTCATAGCGTGTCCAGATTGAACCAAATGCAGGACTTCGATACATTAGGGTAACTATTTTGTCTACTAAAACGAGTTTTTATGACGCATTTATACGGCATTTATTGGGCTACTGATCAGGTAAGGACATTGGCCGTTTACTAAGAAGAGTAGTGTGAACTGTAATAGACCTGAAAGTTTTGACAGCTTAAACCTGAGTGTTGGGTTCGGTTCGGACCCGGACCCACGCCTATTTTCCTCGGTCCGTCGCACAGCTTTCGTCTGTCAGCAAATTTACAGTGGCGTGGACTCCGTAATACAGTGTAGAGTTACTTACTTGCCTACCTCGATGAAGACTGTGACAGTAAAGTTAAACATATGCGAAGAAAGGCACCGAGGTATGTGGCGCAGTAGTTGAAGTGTTCAAATATTCCTCTGGCCATGCAGATTTAGGTTTCCAGTGGCTTCCCTTAATCGATTAATTCGATATGCTATGAAAAGGAAGTGGCCGATATCCTTCTAAGTCTTTGCTCTTTTCGCGCTTCAGCTCCGTTGCTAATGAGCTCCCCTTTGAAGGGGCAATAAACCGAAATTTTCATTCAGACTTTTCAAAGAAAGGGAAAAAATTCGTATAAACCAACTTACAAAATAACAACAAATTTTCTAAATGGAGGGCTGTATGAACACTGTCGGCCCCATACGTATTAGCCCTTCAGAAGAAAAGAAGATTCCTGTAATGATAAGTCAACTGAAGCAAATGTACGGTTGTTATCCAAACTTTCTATCCGTTAACGTAATGGAGAAAACTACTTAGCTTGTGACATAATAAGAAAGCAGTTTTTTATCATTCTCAAAGTTGTCTGCCAAAAGAGTGCTACTTCACAGCTTGTGCTGCATTTATTGGGATACTAATCAGGTATTAAGGTTCTGCTGGTAGGAGCCAATCACTACATCACGTGCGAGTTCAGCGTTCGGTTCTGGGTGGAGGGTGTCACCATTAAATGTCTCTTGACGGTCCTCTCTCCCCCCCGCCCCCCCCCCCCTCCCTCGCCACCGATCTCCGCATAGTACAACAGATACCCACTATTTAAATAATAACAGCAATTAAATATATTTAATGTCTTAATATAATAATAACAGCACGTTCCTCACATCAGCCTTCTACACACTTTACCATAATGTCCAAGAAATCATAACTAAAAACATATATGTTTTAAGAAATGCACGTTAATATTGCTGTATTGAATTTTACACATTCATTCCGACCGGTTTCGGTTTTCGACCCTAATCCAGTGACTATACCAAATAGACAAAAAGGAACAATACACCTTACTCTCGAAAATTACACAGTCCATGGTAGTTAAGTACTAAATATCATACATGAAGGTAATCGAAAAGAAGTACTTAAGAAGAAAAACTGTGGTGTCACCGCCAGACACCACACTTGCTAGGTGGTAGCTTTAAATCGGCCGCGGTCCATTAGTACATGTCGGACCCGCGTGTCGCCACTTTCGGTGATAGCAGACCGAGCGCCACCACACGGCAGGTCTAGAGAGACTGACTAGCACTCGCCCCAGTTGTAAGGACGACGTAGCTAGCGATGCACACTGACGAAGCCTCGCTCATTTGCAGAGCAGATAGTTAGAATAGCCTTCAGCTAAGTCAATGGCTACGACCTAGCAAGGCGCCATTAGCCTTACATAGCTTGTATCTAAAGAGTCTCACTTATATCGTCAATAGCGATGTACCAAGGATGGATTAAAGTTAAGTATTCCAGAAGCTACGTACTTTTCTTTATAGCATTCATTACGTATCCTGTTACAGACCTATCTCTTGCCTGCGTGAGCTAAACGCATGCCTTTCGGCTACTTCCGTGGCGTGGCTGTCTTGCTACGCCACAACAAAATCGACTTTTGCATTTCATATATCATGCTACAGAAGAATGCCATACTACAGGGCATATTATGACACACATCAACAGCTACCAGTGACATATTGTGAATCATTCAGTTGAGATACGTAGACTGAGCGTCATGGATACTGTAACCCTTAAAAGATATTACAATCGATCATTATAAAAATATCCGGCGTATAATATAACATATTTTACGATACAAGATATTCACAAATTCACATCTACGTATTACCAGGATGTTAAAATAACGTCAGTAACGTCGGCCTAATATGAGCACCTACTAGACGAGGAATTACCCTACATACATGTGAAATACCGTATTGTACTGAGTTCAAAAATGAAGTAAAAAATTGAAGATTACGGTATTACATATAAGAAAAAAGTATATCAGATTGGTATGAAACCAGAATTTTTTTCTTGCATATGGTGCAATGTCTAAAATCAATGAATAAAGAAACCTACGATGCGTTACCAGTACGGCCGATAGTCCATTTACGTGGGCAGGCCTTCACTCAAGCAACTAAGAAGTATCCTGTGTTAAACGTAGCTTGCAGTTTCTAGAATTCCTTGCCATTTTCGAGACACTTTAATTTCTACGCTACTTTATTCTCCGAAAATTAGCTATGTTATTTGGAAATTGATGTAATTACTAAATTTTATTTGTGGGCTGGATTGATAAACCGACGACAACCCTCTTTCCCCTTTTGGCCTTTATCTTGACATTATACCAATGGTCACAGACATCGAATTTTTGTCCTATGAAACCTCTATGCTGGGAGCGGTATACAAAACATTGAGGCTCACAATTATGCAGGTAGTAGTGTAACACGAGTATTTGGTTTTTTATTGGCGTAGTACACTTGCAACATGCAGCGACAAACGAAGTTCGTGGCGACTACACTGTCTGCCAAAAAAAGGTGAAGCTATCAGAAAGGAAAGAGGAAACAGAATGAAACTTCACGGAGTGAAGAGGGGATGTGATACTATTTCAGTGCTTACAATATAGAGACAAATTTACAAAGAACTAGATAGTATGAGTCCAGTTAATCGGTATGATGATGCACCCTTTCTGGCCTGCAAGTATGTACTGATTGAGACGGAAGGGTGTGGTGAAACCTCCTGAGTGAAGCTGGCCCACAACTGCTTAACTTGTCGTGAGTACTGGCACTGCGACAGAGCTGACGTTCGAGCAGGACCGACACGTGTTCTGTCTGGGGATCTTGCTGAGTAGACAGTTCATACAGGCGCGTTCCATGTCCTGAAAAATGGCGCCAGGACACTATCACATGAGAGATGACACATGAGAACGTAGAATGATAAATGCGAATGTTATTTCTGAATAACAGAAACATCTTTTATACACTGAAACGCCAAAGAAAGTGACATAGGCATGCCTAGACAAATACAGGTATATGTAAACAGGCACAATACAGCACTGCGGTCGGTAACGCCTATATAAGACAACAAGGTTGCCGGCCGAAGTGGCCGTGCGGTTAAAGGCGCTGCAGTCTGGAACCGCAAGATCGCTACGGTCGCAGGTTCGAATCCTGCCTCGGGCATGGATGTTTGTGATGTCCTTAGGTTAGTTAGGTTTAACTAGTTCTAAGTTCTAGGGGACTAATGACCTCAGCAGTTGAGTCCCATAGTGCTCAGAGCCATTTGAACCATTTGAACAACAAGGTTCTGGCGCAGTTGTTAGATCAGTTAGTGCTGCTGCAATGGCAGATTATCAAGATTTAAGTGAGATTGAACGCGGTGTTATAATCAGAGCACGAGCGATGGGACACACCATCTCCGAGTTAGCGGTGAAATGGGGATTTTCCCGTGTGAACATTTCTCGAGTGTGCCGTGAATGTCAGGAATCCGGTAAAACATCAGATCCCCGACATAGCTGGGGCCGGGAAACGATCCTGCAAGAACGAGGCCAGCGACGACTGAAGAGAATCGTTCAACGTGACAGAAGTGCGCAAATTGTTGCAGATTTCAGTGCTGGGCCTCCGACGAGTGTCCGCGCGCAAACCGGTCGACGAAACATCATCGATATGGGCTTTCGGAGCCTAAGGTCCACTCGTGTACCCTTGATGACTGCACGAGACAAAGCTTTACTCCTCGCCTGGGCCCGTCAACACCGCCATGGGTTTGTTGATGACCGGAAAAGGTTGACCGGTCAGACGAGTCTCGTTTCAAATTGTATCGAGAGGATCGACGTGTACGGGTACGGAGGCAACCTCATGACTCCATGAACCCTGCATGTCAGCAGGGGACTTTTTAAGCTGGTGGAGGCTCTGTAATGGTGTGGAGCGTGTACAGTTGGATTAATATGGGACCCCTGGTACATCTAGATACGACTCTGTAAGGTGACACGTACGTAAACGCGGAGGTGGAAAGGGAAGAGAAGAAACAAAAGTTATGAAGAAAGGGGCAAAAATGAAAGCTTCTCATAGGTTTTAACCTTGTGGTTCATCAGATACCATGATCCCGATTTTAAGGTTTAAAAATGGTTCTGAGCACTATGGGACTTAACATCTGTGGTCATCAGTCCCCTAGAACTTAGAACTACTTAAACCTAACTAACCTAAGGACATCACACACATCCATGCCCGAGGCAGGATTCGAACCTGCGACCGTAGCAGTCACGCGGTTCCAGACTGAAGCGCCTAGAACCGCACGGCCACACCGCCCGGCATACATTTACAAACGGAGCGAAAAATAACCTTACATTCACATTAGCACCGTTAACATTATTTAATGAATGCAGAAGCAATGAGATAAGAAATCTGCAGCCCCAGCTGACTGAACAGAAACTTGATATTGATTCCACGTGTTCTAATGCACATATGAGCTTTACTAAGTGACTAGCATTGTCCACATGAAAGACAACCGCAAAATCTCGCGTAAATATATCTGATATTCCCCGCAACGTGTAATTACGCAAAGACAGTGCAAGAAAGGAACCATCTCGCCATAATCCAGAACGATGTCACTCCAATGAGCTTAGTTCTTTTGTCACAAGGCAGCCCGTCTCTATTAAAAAGGGTCGGCACGCCCGTACAGCACCAAGCAAGGAAGTAGTGTGTGGCCCTTTATCCACATGCCACGTGGGGCTTACTCATTCTCGATACGATTGGCTAGCTAACCTCAGAGTGTAAGCAAATTCCTTAAAACATGCATTAGCAGTTTCCAACTAAGGACAAAGCTACTTTAGTAGACGGAAAAGTGACTAGGTTCTTTGAGACATGAATGTGCTTATCGATTCGCGTTTGAATGCATAGGATAGAAGTCGTTTACAGCAGAAGGCTTTCAAGCAAAACTAAAACAAGTGAAAGTGGAGAAGAGTGGAGCATTTGTTTTACTGGTGAAAGAGAGAAATGTTATTTTTTGAGGATAAACGTAAGGAGTTCACAAAAGGAAGTGCTACAGCTTTATATTAAATGAAGAAGTGCATTGAATTGTGGGCAAAGTAGCTAGTTTCAGAGACGGACAGCAGCAATGGAGATGCAGTTTGTGAATGTTTTTGTTTACGGATGGACACAACGGCTAGTTAAGTGAAACCTTGTGATACGTTTATGATTAGGTGACAGGTAGTTGATCTGTGATGTGAAGTATTGGAGTGCATTAGCACCTAGCAGACGATGAAGTAGTCTGTGGTAGTCACGTAACTAGTCTGACCGTAGCCGTCCTAATTCGGTCGCATGAAGTTCTGAGGTTATCAACTTGACGGATTTTGGAGATGCAACGCACACAAGCGTTCGCCGTTATGTCAAACCGTCTAGAGTTTTCACAACTTGTGCCATGTTGGACTACATCTTAGCAGCAGAGATTTTGCAGAACGATTGACTACACTACTTGAGACTTACTTATTGTTTATTTTAATCGGCAGTAACTCGAACCCCCATTAATAATGTAGAATCCCAAATCAATAACTCGCGTGGAAAACTTATCTTGTAGCCGCTTGTAGTCCAAGGTGCAGTTCCACGGCTTATTTTGTCTGTTTCGGGTGATTTTTAACTTTATTAAATAGTAACCAGACACTTCAAATAATATTGGTTTATTATTTTTCTGCCGGCCGTGGTGGTCTTGCGGTTCTAGGCGCTCAGTCCATAACCGCGCGACTGCTACGGTCGCAGGTTCGAAGCCTGCCTCGGGAATGGATGTGTGTGATGTCCTTAGATTAGTTAGGTTTAAGTAGTTCTGAGTTCTAGGGGACTAATGACCACAGATGTTGAGTCCCATAGTGTTCAGAACCATTTTTTTATTATTTTTCTGTTCGTAAACAACATGACATCAGTGCACTGAACAACCGAAGTATATTGGTGCCCCTGTGAGTCGGTGTTGCCACCTTCACCATAGGCAGAAACAATGCAGTGCCACCTTGTGAACTTACACACACCTGTCGCCTGCTGTGCTGAAGTGTCTACCAAGACTCGCCGGCCTGTTGCTGCCCGAATGACCCCACTTCACCCGAAGCTGCCACTTTTATTTTAGCGGCTAGTGTAATAATTTCCGAGGCGTCAAAAAAAGTCCTATGTCAGGATTACCACATTCCTTACGATTCAGATTAAGAACAGTTTAAATTTAAATTATGTTGATGGCCAATAACGCAGATAGTTCAATACATCCGGATGACGTTAGGAACTATTCACAAAATTTCCGTTTCTGGTCGCACGCAAATTGTGTTTGTAATGCTTTGATTGAGCCAGGCTCAAAATAATGGAAAGGGCTAGAAATATACAAAAACAAAATCACTAGAAACATAACAAAATAAACATCGAACAGAATGTTATCATGTTGTACATGAAACGATTCCGTTTGATCAGAAGATTAAAAATGGCCATTGGATTTGGCATAATGAAAGTTAGGTGAGGTTATTTCCGCAGTACCGCGGGGAAGTGCAATAGGACCGGTATTTGTTTACAGTGTACATAAATGACTTAGTAGAAAGCGTTGGGTGCTCTTTAAGACTGTTTGCAAGTAACGCTGTTGTCTTATTACTCAGTAGCAGCGCCAGAAGGCAGTATCGATATGCAGAATGATCTGGAGAGAATCGATAAATGGTGCAGGCTCTGGCAGTTGACCACGAACGTAGGGAAATGTAAAATATTGCGCATACGTAGGAAAAGAAAGCTACTACTGTACAACTACACTATTGATGTGGAAGTGGCGGAAACAGTATTTACCGTAAATTATCTAGGCGTAACTAGCCAGAGCGACCTTAAGTGGAATGACCACATAAGACAAATAGTAGGAAAAGCAGATACCAGATAAGATTCATAGGAAGAATCTTAAGGAAATGTAACTCATCACGAAGGAAGTGGTTCACAAGGAGCTTGTTCGAGCGATTCTTGAACTATTCATCAACCTGGGATCCCTACCAGATAGGACTGGTAGGTGAGATAGAGAAGAGCGGCACTTTTCGTTTAATTTGCACCAGAGCGTTACAGAGATGCTCAACAAACTCCAGTGGCAGGCGGTCTACTACCATCATTTCGAGGGTGTCCTTTCCGGAAAGAGTCGGACGACACATTACTTCCTGCCACATACATGTCGTGCAATAGACCACGACTATAAAATTGGAGAAATTAGAGTTAGTGAAGGCGCTTACTGACAATCATTCTTCCCACGCGCCATTCGCGAGCGGAACAGGGAAGACGGGATAAGTTAGTGGTATGAAAAGTACCCTCCACCAACCCCATTAGGTGGCTTGCGGAATGTGGTGTAAATGAAAGTTACTGACATGAATTTATCGATGTTTTAATTAATAGTAACTAAAATATTGTCTTTTAAATGTAACTAGTTGTCACAAGCGAGGTATTTTGACCTCCAGCTTCGACTGAAATACATCAGTTGTTTCAAAAGGCTTTTCTAAAAAAAAGTGTCAGAATTAAGATGAGCTGTGTTCTCATATCAAGCTTTGTAGGATTACTTGGTGGAAGCCATCTCCCATAAATCCTAGGCCCGGCGGGGTGGCCGAGCGGTTCTAGGCGCTACAGTCTGGAACCGCGTGACCGCTACGGTCGCAGGTTCGAATCCTGCCTCGGGCATGGATGTGTGTGATGTCCTTAGATTAGTTAGGTTTAAGTAGTTCTAGGGGAGTGATGACCTCAGAAGTTAAGTCCCATAGTGCTCAGAGCCATTTCAACCATTTTTGAACCATAAATCCTATTAACTAACGTCACTGCGAATTAGAGGTAGTTTTGACTTCTAATACAATTAGTAAAGCTGAGGATAGTTTCTAAGAGAGAAACCAAATACCAAATACGGAAACTTCAGTCACACGAAGAAAACTGATAAAGTGAATATAATTAAATGGGTCAACATGAAAAGGGACGGATAATTTCAAGCAGCTTCGTGTAGCGGCCAGAAGCGTCTGTTATGTTGCACCAGTACTACCTTTCACTGCGCAAAATTTTGGTTATAACGAGCAAAGCAGTTTTCAGTTGAAGCCATGGATCTGAAATAGATCGAATTGTCACAGTCGATATCAGTTTATGAAAAGCGCAGAGATTTGAATAGAATTACATCTCAAAGCTTGTGTGTCGCATCCTGTGGATACATGTTCGGAAACTTCTGGAGGGCATAAAGACAAGCAGACGTCATCCCACACGCGGCGACAGATGTCCCTTCCCTAGTTGAGATATCATTCAAAGTTGCACCGCTGTTCTTCATTATTTTCTGATACTGTATTGGGATACTGTAGAGAAAAATAGGAAGGAATATCATCTATAACAACCAGTTTAATGTTTTTCAGGATATTAAGAATCTCTTGCCGAGCAATGTGATCATGAGGAATAGCGTTCCGATCTCTAGTGGGATTTCTCTGCAACTAAGAAGAATTTCAGTGTCACCTGTGACTGTTTAGATCTTAATCGAACGAGGTCGGTGTCTGTCCTTGGCGGGCTAGAAGAACTGACAGACCCTTCAAGATAGCCTGGTTACAAATTTTGAACAATCAGTTTCAAGTGAGGAATATAGGAAAGTACTACAGTCCGCTACGTATCCTCCCGTAGGAACCGCGGAGGTAAGATCAGCCTAATTGCATCGCTCACAGAGCGATTTATGCAGTCATTCTTCCCGCGCTCCAGAAACACATAAGAGGGAAAGAAAGACTACCATTTGGTAGAAATTCATCACTCACCTCACCGTGGTTTGCAGAATAATCGTGGAAGTATGGTTGCAAAACTTCTCGCGAGTTTCTCTTATTACGGGCACCACAGTTTTCATTAACGGTACACGGATTACAGTAATGAAGCAGATCAATGGAACGTGCATCAAAATTATGGGTGCATTGTCTCACGGAGCAGGTGCCTCTTCCGTGGGATCAGGTGTTACGCGACAAGAGCTGACGATGTACTACTTACAGATAACTTTTCCTTGACAATGACCAAAAATAATACTATATTCGTAGCGCATTTGTATACACACAGTGCTGAAGTAACACGACGGCATTCGACCTCACATCTCAGATCTTGTACGGGACACTGTGAGATTACGTAGCTTTACGACTCAATTAACGGGAACACGCATTGTAAGTAATGAGACAACGAAACTTAAATTACAACCGAAATGCTGTCAGAACTTACGAGATGAAAAGTAGTTAGGATGTAGTTATCGACTGCATTCGGCTCTCGACGAACTACGATATTTCGCCTCACCGTCCAAGAGGCCATTATACACTGATTGGACCGGCCGGGGTGGCCGAGCGGTTCTAGGCGCTACAGTCTGGAACCGCGCGACCGCTACGGTCGCAGGTTCGAATCCTTCCTCGGGCATGGATGTGTGTGTTGTCCTTAGGTTAGTTAGGTTTAAGTAGTTCTAAGTTCTAGGGGACTGATGACCTTAGAAGTTAAGTCCCATAGTGCTCAGAGCCATTTGAACCATTTTATACACAGATTGGAGGCTCGTTAGAACAGAGATTTATTAGAAATCCTGAGTTAGAGTGTCGAATGATTCGGCGTAGCATTGGTCTGATTATGCTTAAAGACACCACGGGCTATCTGCGTAGGGATGGGGTGTCAGCGTAAGGTGGAAAATTTGTCGCATTTTTCACACGATTTCATTGGTTGAGAACAGTTAGTAAACAAGGTATACTTAAGGGTGTATTTCATTTCGAAAACTGTGCCTAAGTTCCTGAAGATGACGCCATAAAAGACTTCGAAATCAAATGCAAATAATGTAAACAATGAACACAGCTGAGTGGAAAATTAGTATGTGCTTGAAAGGAAAATAGTTTACAACTGAAGTTCTTCATCATCCAGCGCCATTGAAGCAAAAAGAAAGTAAACCAAAGTCTTACTGACGATAATAAACCTCACCAATTACTATTGCGTCCATCGTTTCTGATCTGTGATATGCCGTTCGGTACACATTGCGAGAACAGACGTCGCAAGTCGTCGAGGACGGAAGACTACACAATTCGTCTAGGTGTTTCGGTTTAAGGGTGTCATTGAAATGCTCAAGAGAATGTTGTGCACTGCGGAGGGGCTTACTCACGAAGTTTCTAGAGCTCACACTCCAAAATGACTCGAGACACGTAGTGTTTCCTGTAGCGTGTACCTCGCATAATATCCACTACAAAAGTACAAAAATTCGAGCTCGTACAAAGGGGGCACCTTTTCCACTATACGGACCGCAGATGGAATAAGAAAGGAGAGGGATGATACCGGTGCGCAATGTACCCACGACCACACACCTCCTGTTGTTTGCGCAGCATAGATGTAGTCGTAGAAATGGTGTCTGTAATTTTGAGGCAACGGGTCGGCGAACGAAGCCGTCACCTCGGCGCATCCCTAGAGAGACGTTTTATTTGACACGGGCCCGCGGGCGACGTCATCTTGGCGCCATGTTAGAGAAACCCCGCCCTCGGTGTGTGCGGAGCGCCTTGGAGCGACCAAACGGCACTTCCGCATAGCGACGCCTAGTGACAGTGCGCGCACTGACAAAGAGTGGAGAGGTAACGGATGCGGTCGCTTCCCCCACTCCGGCGCCGGCGTCGGCTCAGCCACCGGCTCGTTGGCCGGTGGACGGCGATCCCACCATTATTCTGGTCGGCGCGCGATTGGCTGGCCGTCGCCATGGTGACGGCCAACGGGAGGCGCCGAGCGGCGGAGGCGGCGGGGCGGCAGCCGGCGGCGTGCGGCGTGCGCCAGTAGCGACATGGCGCTGGGACTGGGCGGACTGAGCGCCGCCGCCGCCGCGGCCGCCGCGGCCGCCGCAGCCGCCGCCGCCGCCTCCGCGCAGCACCACCAGCTGGCCGCGCCGCCCCCGGGTCCCACCGTGCCGCCGCCGCCGCCGCCGCCGCCGCCGCCACCGCCGCCCCCGCTCGTGCCCAGCCCGCTCTTCGCGCTGCCCACGCTCAACTTCACCGTCTCTCAGGTGGCGGCCGTCTGCGAGACGCTCGAGGAGTCGGGCGACATCGAGAGGCTGGCGCGCTTCCTGTGGTCGCTGCCGGTGGCGCACCCGGACATGGGCGCGCTCAACCGCTCGGAGGCCGTGCTGCGCGCCAGGGCCATCGTGTCCTTCCACGCCGGCAACTTCAGAGACCTGTACGCCATCCTGGAGCAGCACAAGTTCGCCAGGGAGTCCCACGGCAAGCTGCAGGCCATGTGGCTCGAGGCGCACTACCAAGAGGCGGAGAAGCTGCGCGGCCGCCCCCTGGGGCCCGTCGACAAGTACCGCGTGCGCAAGAAGTTCCCGCTGCCCAGGACCATCTGGGACGGCGAGCAGAAGACGCACTGCTTCAAGGAGCGCACGCGGAGCCTGCTGCGCGAGTGGTACCTGCAAGACCCGTACCCCAACCCCACCAAGAAGCGCGAGCTGGCGCAGGCCACGGGACTCACGCCCACGCAAGTGGGCAACTGGTTCAAGAACCGGCGCCAGAGGGACCGCGCCGCTGCAGCCAAGAACAGGTAAACAGCCCCCACTAAAACACGAAAGGAATCTCCCGACCCGATAACACAAACACGAGCACAAAGGACACTTACTGACACCCTGATACGGAACTGTAAATGCTTTCCCGTCTGTAACCTACACCTCACTTCATCTCTGCCATTAAAACCTCTTCGTCTAAAGACGATGTCGTCACGGTTACTCTAGGGTGACTGCCGTCGCTCTCGAAGTTTGTACATTCGACATAAGAACGCTATTAGCATTAGTGTCGTGTCACCGTTTGTTCGTAAACTATTTTTAACACTCACTATCTCGTGTAAGAAAAATCGTCTGAAGGTCAGAGCGTGTCAGCTAATTCAATGTACGCTTAGCCATCTCAACAGCGCTGACTAAAGTGTGGACGAGAAATATGCGTTATATGCCTACTAGGAAGTGAACCGTTTCCAGAAACGAGGTCACAGCAAATTTCCAATCGAATGCCACACCGTAGACAGACTAATTTTGGAAACATCGAGAGAATCGCTAGCTGAATAGATTCCGTTCGGCTACAGTTCTCCCATTTGAGTGCAAGTTTATTGCCACGCGTGACATGCCGCGAGTTCAGACACTAATGGTGTCCGATTTCTCTCCACTCTCTATTAATAGACTTGCAAACTTTTTTGAAATACAAGTTAAAGAACAACCGGTGCCACCCGGAAGAACTTAGGCGGGGTAGCAAGTCGTCCAAACCGCATCTCTGAGCTACCACTACCACATAGCTATGCACAATCAAAGCTGAACGTGAAATAAGAGCCGGCCGGAGTGGCCGTGCGGTTCTGGGCGCTACAGTCTGGAGCCGAGCGACCGCTACGGTCGCAGGTTCGAATCCTGCCTCGGGCATGGATGTGTGTGATGTCCTTAGGTTAGTTAGGTTTAATTAGTTCTAAGTTCTAGGCGACTGATGACCTCAGAAGTTAAGTCGCATAGTGCTCTGAGCCATTTTGAACCGTGAAATAAGTGGACGGAAATGTGAAAACCATTCCCGCAACATCAGCTGTTGAGATTTTCATACCTTGGGCACGCCCGAAATCTCGAAGCCAACAATAAGAATAGCTACAAATAATCTCTTCTTATAGTACTATAATACTGAAATTATTACATTTAAAAACCGTAAATTTGTCACGGGACAATTTATATTTTCGTTTCGAAGAGGGTGAATACCTAGAAGAACGGTATTAAGTTTCCCAAATCACTGTTAGAGCTTTCCTATGTTCTGACGCCATCCAATAGAAAATAGAGCGCTGTGATAGCTAGCGATTCCCTCATAGAGCTCGATTAATTGTTCCGATGTTTTCAGTTTCCAGAGCTGGCCGGCCTCCCCTGGTGAAGACGGAACATAGCTGCGGAAAGCGTGCTTGTCGGCCGCAGCTGTAGGTGGCGCATCTGTTGCAACCGGCCCGCGCTCCGCTCAGTCGGCTAATCCGGCGCTAACGAACCGTTGTCACGCCCCTTCCACAACAATGATGTATGGTGGGGTGCCCGCCGACGCCGTTTCACGCATCATTATTAATAAGGCCGAGTAAATATTGTCAGTCGCCATTGTCGCGAGTTTACAGCGGCTCTCGCGCCGCGGCTATGAATAATCTGAAGGCAACACAGACTTCATCCTTCCGTCACGCCGTCATCGTTTGTAACAGGGTCCGTGCGTTCGCATATCGTACAACTACGGCTCAGGAAGAATTTTATTAATCTGAAAAACACTTCTGAGGTTTTGCAGAATGATGACATTCCATCACTGTTAAAATCCAATATTTATCTCGGCCGTGCTCTATGACTGAATACATTTTATCAACGAAATATGTGTATTTCTGTTTTGCCAAGCAAATAGCTTCCGGTATCGGCTGAATTCCTACACTAGAATCACCTATATGAAACTGGTTTTAATTACGTTGTATGCGCCTTGAAATTTTGATATATTGTCTTGTATAAGTATTTTGCACCTGAGATACAGTCAGTTTAAACGACCATGGTTAACTGGAGAATTCTTTAATAAAATGAAGGAGAGAAAAACATATTTCCATTAAGAAAGCTAAATAATTATTCTTTTCACTTCACGTTGCCAAAAACTATGATTTTTCCTGGAAACATACTGTAAAGCACTGAGGACGTTTTTTCGTCCCTCCGAGAGGGATTTGCTACAAGTCATACTGTTATAACGTATTTGATTGATATAGTATGTTCTTTGACCCCATGCCACTAATATATATGATGCAACCTTCACCTATTGACTTGCCAGGAATGTAAATTAAAATTTCTGCACGCATCAAACTTTAATTTATACATGTATATGATAATACAAAAGAAAGGTAAACCAAATCACATTTAAAATCCCACCAAATTATAGGAAAATTGTATTACAATCTCAACATTTAGAAATTAGACATTAAATACGAAGAAATTCCTAAAGTCTCAAAAATCGAACGATTAAGAAAACTACTGCCTTTTATACGTTTGTATCAGGTGAAAGAATTTTGTTATTAAAAATTAATACGACTTTCAGTATAATGGTCACACATGTAGTATCAGCAGTAGCAACTTCGTTACTGAGTTGTATTAATGATGTAATAAAAAATGAGGTACTTTGTTTTGGCGCTACTTGGAGGACAAAGACGCAATCGTGACATACGTAAAAATACGAGATTTAAGAAATACCATCCTCGTATTTTTTGTATGTAAGAAGTTCATAGACCAGGATATTATTGAATACTGTAGACAGAAAAACAGGACTTGCTCTATCGAGGCTTTTAGAGCGTAAATGGCGATTGCTGCAGTCAAAAGTAGAAACGAATAGTTCGAATTTACATAACAGAAAGATTTTGCAGGATGTTTACCAATAAATCTGTTTTTCAGAATTACGTTGTTAGCTGAGGCTGATAACTTGTATGGACAGCCCAGCTCACTAATTTTATTTCCTGAAGAAAGTTATTATACAGGAACCTTATTGTATGTACATATCAGTTCCATTTTAAGCGAAGCAGACAATATGCGTAGCCACTAATTTTTTTCCTGTTGTTTTATGTTGTTCAATATGTGATTTTTCTATAAGACAAATACTAAATCATTATTGTTTACATTTTTTCGTGTGAATATTTTTCAAGTACATTTTTGCTGTCTTTCTTTATATTTTGAATTAGATATCGAATCTTTGAAGTAGCTGGCAATAGAAAGCCAGCCAGTGTATGATATACGGGTAACTAAACGACCCTACATCTGAATAGATGAACTGCAATTAATTGTTACGTGGGAATAATTGCATAGCGACAAAGATAACGATAAGTAACTAAAGACATTGAGCTAACGGTTTTAAGCGCTACAGATATTTTGATAAGAAGTTTAATTTATGTCTCATGGCATGCGAGGTCTTAGGACTTCGGCAACTAGGCGTATCTGATTTGAGGGGCACAACCACTAATTCCCAGGTGTCAATCTCAAAATATGTTTCTGTTCGAATTTCGTACTACACTAGAAATTGAATGAATAATAGGCCATCGGCAAATTTCGCATCGTCTTGAATATTTGGCGCGCAGTAGCAGTCTTATTACCAATATATATTTATAGACACAGGCGTTTTTGCATCCGTACACCGTATAACTCGTGTCCTCGCTTTCTGGCTCTATTTCCCCAGTTCTATGTGTTCATTTAGAGTTTTCTATTGCCGATGAGAACGATGAATGTTCAGTGTCTCGAACCCGCCGCTGTGGCCGATCGGTTCTAGGCGCTTCAGTCCGGAACCACGCTGCTGCTACGGTCGCAGGTTCGAATCCTGCGTCGGGCAGGGATGTGTGTGATGTCCTTAGATTAGTTAGGTTTAAGTAGTTCTAAGTCTAGGGGACTGATGACCTCAGATGTTAAGTTCCATAGTGCTTAGAGCTATTTGAACCTGTGTCACGAGCGCCGAAAGCGTAATATCGGCCGTACGGAGACTTAGGCTGAAGCTCACGGGTAGCAAAGCCAAGAGCTCTGTACGACAGCCGCAGTTTGCATGTGGAAATTAAATTCAGGTGGCGCTGAATCCGCGGCCCGTGGCCCGCGGCAGATACTCGCGTGTGTCTGACGCACGTAGCCATAACTACCTATACGAAGTAGCCTAAGCACTCACATTTAATATGTTAATTATTTTATATATTTACCGAGTAAAGAAAACTCGATATTCAGACAAAATAACTTATGAAGCAGCCTTTCTCGACAGTTCTGTTATCACCAAATCGTTTTCATTACACATAGGAAACGAGTAGAGTTCAAGAAGCAAAGAATTCTTTTTCATTTCGTTTATTGCACAGTTAAAGATCTGTTGCTTACAATTTTCAGAGGTCGTAAATTTTACAATTTTCGCCTTGTAACAACAGAAATTGTTCCAATTTACGTACATACTTTATTTATAGCACAGATTTTTATCCAAACTGAACAAATTAAAATAATAATGAATTTAACAGAAAATTTAGAAAATTATAAATTGTAGGAGAGCAGCAAAATTTCACCCGTTTTCAGTGTCTATTATTAAGATCTGTACTTGATGTTGCTTCCACAGCGCTACCCAGTTACGATGTAAAGGTGTAGCCTTACCCTCCAGAGTATAGATAAATGCTGCTTTATGCTTATCAGATCCATTTTAGGGTATATAACACATCGATTAAGGCACTATGTGGCTGAAGGTGAAGCCTATTGAGCTTTTAAATTGATTTCAATTAGTGGAAATCAATAAATCGACATAAAAATGATAATAAAAGGGGAAAATATTTATTTTCTCCGCAATAATAAATCTGTGAGTGCATAGAGGAGGATTCCGTATAAATTTTGATTTAGGTGCAGCAGATAGATATATAAAAATATATTTATCGAATACCTTGTATGACAAGTTTCTTCTTCACTTTCGCAGAAATGTTGGTAAAGTATTTCATCAGTTTACATTTACGGAGGAGCATATAAATAAATAAGCGAGAAAGATTGAGGGAATTTGTCTGCTGATTTTGAAACGAATTTCCCGTTGCTAATATTAACATTTCCAATGCAACGCAGGCAGAATAGGTCCTCAAATGTTCCATTAATTATGATCACAGTACGTTTCTTTAGTAAAGTATCCCCTTGTAATTAATTATCTTATTACCTAAGTACGTTGTATATAGGCAAAACTGTACAGTTAAAGTAAATGTACAAACCTGAATAGAACCACATGTGTAGTGACATGTTGACGACGTCAATGACCTATGATGCATATTGTATGGCTTCATAAGTTGAGCAGTTTCATACTGAAGGCTATGAATCCCCTGAAGCGGCGAACACAATGTTGGCATTGCTATATTTCTCCAATGTCGCCAGTCAGCGTGACTCTAAAAATCTGAATTGCATGATTTTTTTCTGATAACTTACATTCCTCTACAAATGGAAATAATGAACACGCCGTCTTTGATAACTTACCAATAGACACTTCTATTTAAGCAAAATTCAAATTCTTTTGTTATTTTAAATATGAGTTTTGATATCTTGAGTGATGAAATTATTGTGAGACTATGACGGCTAGCCAATTTCTTCGTAAGGTCTGTGTGGCAACTTTGACTTCGAAGTGAGCTAATTGCCTTACGTACATTGTAGTGGGAGCTCATCTCCTTCGTCACCGCGCTCAGAAAGGCCCCCTGATTCTGCGAATTATTCATTCTCCAACAGTAACGGCAGTATCTTTCAAGCAGCCAACACGCAGAGTCAGGTACCACCTTACAGCGGCAAGCAATCACGTTCTGTCCGCGAAGGTTGCCGCTTTACATAGATTTTTGGGAAAGAAATTACGAGCATCTAGCGTCGATTCCAGTTTACGACTGATGCATATTCACGTCGAAAGAAATGCTATCAAGAAATGACTAATAGCTGACCGCTTAACGTTGTACATCAGGTAGCGCAAGTTCTGAAAGAACACATTCGATAGAAACATTCATATTATTGTGATCGATAAATATGAAAATGGAAGTAGCAGAACTCGATTAGAACTCTCGGATCCTTTGGAATATCATCCTCACTCAATAAAATATCTCACAATGCCGTTTATGTTTTAATGTATTTCCTAATCTCCGTAAACTGTTGACAAAATATTGACTTTTTAACCGTTATTATTTAGAGTTCAGAAATATTGCCATTTACGTACCACACGTTACTCTTAAAGCTATGAAATATTTGTCGTAAGGCTGTGATACTCTGGCCGATTCACGTAGGCAGTCACAAATAGTATCCGTAACACTAACAGTAATAACAGTTCACATTTAGAGAGGACACCTGTTTCGAATCCAATTCCTTAACGCAGTACACATAGGCTTTTCAACAGTCTTGTAAGCACACAATTTTCTTACGTATTGGGAAGTTTTGACAACACCGCTATGGTGTAATCGATCTTCACTCTTCCGTTAACTCGATACAGTCTGATCCAATGTGTGTAGCGAGATGCGGTTGAATAGTTTACATTGTAACATCGGACAAATCTACATGCGTGCTCAGAAAACTACTGAGAAGTGCACGACAGAAAATGTATCGCATCGTACAACATATAACGGTTTCGTCCAGTTTGATTCGAGTATAGATTGCGGCTACGATGACTAATTATATTTCTCTGTGCACACTGTGATTAGTCTTAATTGCGTTGTCTCTACGAGAACGATACGTAGTTGGCTGTAATACATTCCTAGATTCTTCATTAAAAAGTGGCTCTTGACACTTTGTAACTAGGTTTTAGTGTGATAGTTGACGTCTTTCAAGTGTCGTTCAGTTCAGGTTCTTCGGTATTTCGGTGACGCTCTTTCACGGTTAAACAAAACTTTGACCTTTCACGCTGCTCTTTTTGTCTCTTTTTGACACGCCTCGATCGTCCTGTTTCGTATGGGTCCCAAACTCTTGAGCTTTATTCTGGCATGTGTCATACGAGAGGTTTGTATACAATCTCTCTCGTAGAGTTATCGCATTTTCCCAGTGTGATATTCACGATTGTGCCTCTGTGTTTATTCTATCCAATATCCAAATGGTTCAAATGGCTCTGAGCGCTATGGGACTTAACATCTGAGGTCATTAGTCCCCTAGACTTAGAACTACTTAAACCAAACTAACCTAAGGACATCATACACATTCATGCCCGAGGCAGGATTCGAACCTGCGACCATAGCAGCAGCGCGGTTCCGGACTAAAGCGCCTAGAACCGCTCGGCCACAGCGGCCGGTTATTCGATATCCCCCTCACTTGCTTACACCCAGGTATCTCACTCCAACTACGGTTCATTGATATTGTAGTTACAGGGTGATAAATTTTTGTGTTTTGAGATGTGGCCAATTATGCATTTATGAGCTTTAAAAGCCAATTACGAATCGTTGCACCACTTAGAAGTCTGATCATTATCGACTGGATATTTGTGCCACTGCTTTTTACACGGTTATGTCATTTACAATGATAAACATTCAGAGCGGGCACGTACTTCGAATCCAGTTTCCTTACATAGCGCGCAAACGCTTTGTAACACAAGCGGCGGCCTTGTAACTATGAAGTTTTCATATATATTGGTCATTTTAGGTAAAACAGCATTGGCGTGATCGATCGTTCACTCATCGTTTGTCTCAATAGGGACCTTTCACGATGTATGTATTAGGCCGCGGAAAAATGTTTTGCATTGTATCAGCTGGAAAAAAGGACAAGTAACGAAACATACAGACGGAGACAAATGAGCAGTGGAGGAGGAGTGATAGTTTTGCGGTGTCCGCAGCGCGGCGGCAGCCTGTGGCGGGCGCTGAGGTGTCGTTAGCCGCCGCCTGCCGGCCGCTCAGCCGCACCGCAATCTCTGCCACCGCTCAACAACTGTGCCTCAGTACTTCTCGTTTTCAGTTTCCGCGATACGTGACTTTTTTTAATTTAATTAACAGCTACATAGAAGCGATGTCACACTTATAATTCGACGGCGTAAGAGAATATTTCGATTCGACTATAGTGGTAATATTAGTCACCTTAACAACTGATCACATTAGGCTGACACGTTGTGGAAGATCAAGCTACCATCTGAAAACGCACACTATCACAAGAACCATAATGCCTCACAGAAAAGTTAGAAATCAGTTCATAAATTAAAAAAAGAAAATTAAAAAATTCAAACTACGCTGTCTTCGTTTACCTCACTAGGCTGTTCTCTTGTCGGTCACCTTCGCAATCGTCGCCGCACATTATGTTGAGCTACGCAGCGTCCTTGGCCAAACGCTATTGATCCAAAAATGTCCGTGTCTGAAAATGTATATAGATAAAGGGATAACTACTGCGCGGCAAATAAACCAGAAGAAGCAAATTTTGCAGGTGCTCAGTTATTAATAAAGAAATTCAGTACCAAAAAATTTCTGAGACTAAGACAAGGAAATTGCACAATTTAACACGCTGTACGGGAACGATGGCCGACAAGAGTACTGCTAAGAGAAATAAAACAAGACAATTAAGTCTCAGTTTTTATTTATTGACCGATGTGTAGGTTTTATGCTACGAAATGTTTCGCTTCTTTGATCGTCTGTGTCTCAAGATGGAAGCTTGCTCTGCCGAACATCGCCAGTTATAATGCGGTCAGATTTTAAGATACCGACAAGTGTATTTGAGCAGGAATACTCTCCTAAAAGACTATTTTTTTCTCAGCCGATGCGTGGCACTCCACCGTGACGTGAAGGTGCAAAATTTAGCAAGTGGAAAAACACAAGGCAATAAGTGAAGACTGCTATGCACTAGGACCCTGGCGTTGTCTGATGTTTCTATTCATTCCTAGGTACAGACGTACATAGATGACCTTCCAGGACATTTTTTGTGAAAGACCTAAAAAAATACTAAATCGATTACATATTTAAACGGGGAAGGATAAAATTTTCGAGAACAAAAATGGGACTTTTTTTCTTAGTATCTACGTCACATAATTCTCACGTTGTTACCCTGAATTTAACTGTTAAATTCGTTTAAATTTCCAAAAATTATCATTTGGAACCTCTTTTTACTGTTGCGCACCGTGGCGCTCAAAAAATACAATGGATGATCAGTGATTCTTCTCATTAATATAGCAATATAGTAACAGTGACGAGCAATAGATGATTTAATATATCATAAATTTAGTAGCCGGTAGCTGTTCCGTAACATAGTAACATTTGAACGAAATAACATTCAAGTTGGCTTTTACTTAACTGTTACTACTCGCCAAACAAGATTAAAAGTAACAAATGATAAAAAGGTAAGGTATTTCTCACTAGTAACATATGTTTAATTCCGCTTATAGGGAATTTATGAAAATCTGTGAGCAATTTCTTCTGAGATTAAAAGTTTCTTCTGGAACGTGAATACTGAATATATATTTCAATTATAAACCAATTCCATCAAGTTATTTTCTATAAAAATGTTTTGTCAACAAATGACCTGTCTGATTTCGCTTGTATAAATTTTAAATTCAATTGTTTAAAACCTACATCTCCAGTTCACATCTAAATCGTACTATAATTTTTTTTACTCCTAGATTTCACTTCTTTTATCTCAGGAGTATCTGTCTAGCACTACCATAAACTTTCAGTGTCTATCCTCCTTACTAAATAGATAGCCGGTGAAGTACTTTTTTTGTGGCCTTCAATACATTTTTCCCGTTTTTTTTTCGAAAGCTTGTTAGTGTTTATCTATGCTGAAGCTCGCAGAGTGATACTATTTTGAAATAGTATACCTGTAAACGAGTTTACACTGAAGCGTAAACGAGGTGTTTTATTAAAAACTATTATGGCCCATAACTGCCGACGGCATCTTTCGCAGGTGAAACATGTAGTTACTAGATGTGCAATAAACGGAAACAGTTTATGTAAAGGGTATATTTTGCTTTCTTTAGAATTTATAGCAATAGTCGAGAAGGAGTTTCTCATTAATAATGTACAGTAATTTGTTCAAACAACATGTGGCTAATTTTTTAAAACAGATTGGGTAAATTTATTTGAAACTATAGGTCACATTTATTTCCAGTTGTATTATTTCTTCTGAACTGCAACAGGATTTATATTTAAGGTGGTCGGTGCTTCGTTGGCACTAGAAAACAATGCACAGATAAACACTGCGCTTCCTTTCGCGCTATGGAAAAAAAGAAGCTGTTTGAATGCTCATAGTTCATATTTCGATTACTGACAGGTCCCTTAAGAGAATATAATGTGGTATCGTGCTCAGTTCTCTTATTAATTTCTCTGTTACTCTAACCGAAGATGACGTGATACTGTGGTATAGTCTTCCTTCCGAACTAATATCCCGTGTAATAATGACAACACTGGCGACAGAAAAATAAATCCGAAATAAGTGACGCAATGGCAAGGAACTGACCTCGCATTCAAGAGGATTTGGGTCCTACTGACCAATCGGCCGTCCAGATTTAGGTTTTCCGTGATTTTTTCCTAAATCACTTAACGTAAATGCCGGGATGGTTCCCTTGAAATGGCACAGCTAACATCCAACCTAATCCTTGCAGCACCGAGCTAGTGCTCCATCGCTAATGTTCCCGTCGACGACGGAACGTTATACACTAATCTACCTCGAATGAATCATTCACTTCACAGCGGATTTCGGCAAGTAGTGGAGCTACTGGCATCAGAGGAGCTATGACAGCGGGTCGTAAGTCGTGCTTGGATAAAAAAAAGATAAAATAAAAAAAATAAAAAGGAGAAAATAGCTCAGTTGGTAAGAGCACTGCTCGCGAAATGCAAGGTTTCTAGTTAGATTCCCGGTCTCGCAAAGAGTTTTAATGTGCAAGCGAGTTTCATTTATCTTCCCTTTATATCAAAAAATGCGAGCAAAGAAGAGTATAAGAAAATCGGAGAAAACTTTATAAATGACGGTAAACAAAATTTCAGTTTTATAAATGTTTATTATTCCGTACTGGCGTTTTCTCAACCGTAGGTGGTCAAAAACCACCCTCGACCGCGTACTTTAAATTTTGTTTTTACTTGTTCGTAAGCACATTATTATGAGTCTAGTATTTATGTCGATTCACGAATAACACGGGTAGCTATGTATCGTTGAAGAGAGTGGCAGCTATCCGATAGCCGATACCGCGCCGGTGGCTGGCTGCGACCTCTTCGTGTTGTTCGGAAACCGCAAAGTTGTCGCTCAAGTGCCCCTCTTTTGTTTGGCAACTGCGGTTCTGTTCTGCTTGCTGAATGAGTAACTACTTTATGCCGTTCGATAAGCAGCCCCCCCCCCCCCCCCCCGTGAACAATTATTACCTCGATGTAAATGTAGACAGTGCGCCAATACGTTTCGATCTTCTAAACGTGTACTATCGTGGCGCAATATGGTACGCTCATTAGGTGTATTCATCCAGTAAACGCGCGAATTGAAGTTAAAAATGCGAAACAGCTCTTTTTTATTTATTTATCCAGTGCCACTCAGTTTCTACTGAATCGTATACAACACTTTGGAAAGTGGAAGATCAACTACCTTTATAGCGCACCTTCACGATTGCATCGGTATTGTGTAACTGTACAGTCCTTCGGTATTTCAGTTTTATGAAAATGTCAAGGAACCCAGATGTTTATATTGAGCAAGGATAGTCTTATCACGGAATTATTTCAGCTTCTGTTTTGCACTCTGAACACGCTGCAACGGACTACAGAAGATGTCTACTTTAGATACTAATAAAACCTTTCTTCGGTTTAACTGAATTTACGTGACTGTAGCGAAGATGTCTAAGAATCTGTTTGTGCTTTGTTCCTAGGAAGTTCGTTATTGTTGTTGGAGGGTTTTTAACTTTAAATCTTGATGTGTAATGATGCCAAAGAATAGGCGAAACAGATACCCGAATACAAAAATGGTAGTCTTTAATTACCTTTCAGATTTTTTCTCAGAGCCTCTCTTGCGAATTGAGGAGAGTTTATCTGAATTAACTCTATAATCCAGAGGATATTTAGAACAACTGTGGCGTTGCTTTCTTGACTTCCGTAGAGATCGCTAGCAGAAAATAAGGAACTTGGCAGGGACGTAAATATATTCTCACGATATCCGTATTTACCTATACTTCACGGGTCTCGTTTGCCGTAATAATTGCGTTAAATTTTATGCAGGACATTAAAACTGTTGTGATATGTCTAGGATGCCAGTTTTGTTTTTCCGAAATAACAATCAAGATAAAGTTCTTCGTTTTGCTCGGCGAGAGCTTTACGCTCTTCCCTCCTCATTGCTGCGATCATTATTCTGCCGTATTCGCACCTGCGCCTGTAATTGAATAACGCTTACTATGTCTTATATTAAGGTGACATCCGTTGTTGTACACTCAGTTTTCCTATTCATAATGCTGTTCATTTTCAGTTGCCTTGGAAACGCATATAAACATTTTTGCACATAATTTTCCTGTCGATTTTTACCATTGACAAATCATTTATGACCTTACCTACTTAAGTATAAAATAATGCAATTTATCAAACTATGTTCAGTTTCTGAAGCGACTGGTTGGTTGATTTGGGGGAGGGAACCAAACAGCGAGGTCATCGGTCCCTTCTTTAGTTGAAATTTTATAGTTTATGATAGTTTGTTTGTAATTTCAAATTGAACCAGACACAAAACTTCGTAAATATATTTCAAACCGTAAAAGAGAGATTCGACATTTAATTAAATTATGAAACTCGAATTGCGAAAATAATACCAGACTCGAAAATGAGCTATAATCGTACGTAGACATCCGTGCGTGCAGGAAAAATGTGTCGACATGAAGTGAAAAGTATGTTGCTCAAGCAGCGTCGAGGAATTGGGTTCTAGCTGATGTAAACGCGGCGCTAATGGAAATGAAAGTACTAAGTAATAAGCAAGATGGTCAATTGTCGCCGACTGTGGAAGAGATTGTGAGTTCCTGTGACATGTGTTTCTATGCTTAGCTTATTATCGTGATTCGTGTAGGTGGAAATAAAATCACAGAATCCCATTACAGATACTTTAACGCTGATTATCTAATTAATAAAGAAGAAAAAGCCATAATTACCATTTTATATCCGGTAAAAACGCCTATAAGCGGAACTGTAGTTGAAATTTTCCATTAAACGCCAGATGTAGTACTGTTATGACCTTAATAATGTTATTTATCCCGATATACTACCAATAATTGATGCGTATTTTTTTTTGTACGACTTGCACCAATCATTGATAACTGCCGATACTTATATAGTATTTTTGTTTTCCTCCATCGTTACTTGTTGATAACAATTAATAAAAATTAACTTATGCTCTTATTTATTGGCAAAATTTTTCCATTGGAAAGTGAACCCTCGGTGCAGTTTCCTTGGGCTGACAGGACTAAAAGTTTTGTAAGTGTTAATGAACACATGTTCGAATGTGATCTGTGAATCCTTATTTCGCTGATCGAAGAAAAAGCTCCATTCTCTCTGGTCTGGTTCTTCTGTGTATATATTCTTGCTGCTGCACTGTAAAATTTCTTATGTGATTTTACTGCGTTGACCATGAAGTGGGACGTTTTGTTTGCTTATTATAAATGTGAGAAAATGTACTTGAGTTGTGCAAGTTGTTTAAAATTATAATGATTAACAACTGGAGATGTAGAGCGTGCTACAAATTTGACATCTCGTATTGGTACCTTTGTACGTTCTTGTATGATACGAAATAATTTTTCTAGTGAGAAACTAATTCCTCACATACGAACTAAAGGTAGGAAACGTGATGGAACAGCTGATGGCTAGTCGCGCATGCATCCGGAGCTGCTACCGAATGAGGGAGCGAGAGGGTGTAGCTGCCAGCCACTGGACTTTCATTCGCAAAGACAGCGATTCAAATCTCCGTTCGTGCATCCATATTTAGGTTTTTCATTGTTTCTCTAAACCGCTTATGGCAAATGCAGGGATGGTTCCCTTGGAACACACACGGCTAAATTTCTTCCCCACCCTTTCTCAAACCTAGTTTATGGTCCGTCTCTAATCTTCTTGTCGACGGAGCTTAAAACCTAACGTTGCTTCGCCTTTCTAGAATTGCTATCAACTTCTGTCTTTGAGAGCGCCATTGGTATATATCTGTGGATTGGACAGTTACGTATTTCGATCATCCAGATTCATTAAAAGAACTGGCTCGTGAGATATTATATTCTGTAATAAGAGGCATGCGTCGGGTAAGGTAGTTTTATCAAATTTTACGGCTTGTCATTAACCCGCGAGCCCTGGTAACATACTTTGTCATTATGTTGTACAGAATTTTATTACCTGCTTTCTCTTGCAAAATACAAGTGCAACAGAGGTATACCACGGCTAATAAAACGTTAAAAATATCATTTTAAATCACAGTCCCTTAATTGATCCTTAGATAAATAAGACATATTCTTCAATTATTAACATCATATCTGTTCCAAGTACGAATTGTACGAAACTGAACAAACTGTGTCTGCAAAGGCTCCCAGATTCGGTTATCGTTGTTGTGTAGACGCAGATTTCAAGACGTGTTCTGCTGTTTTTTTTTCTTTTTACTTTTTAGGTTTTCTTTTATTTTTTATTTAGCCATAGAGATAGTATTTTTTTGGCCAATAAACATATTAGGTATCTACCCGGAATTTTCTAGGATGCTGTAAAGATGTTGCGCATACACAGATCACCTGTACATATCCGTGCTTTAGTTTCTGAAAATGTAAATTATACGAGGACGTGCTGAAAAGTAATACCTCCGAATTTTTATTCTGTTCTCTACGTGGGTTGAAGTGTTACATGTGAAGCAAATTACTCAGTCGACTTTCCCGCTTCGCAACCCTCTGCCGCTAGAGGGCTCCGAACTGTAGCTTGTAACGTGGCGGTAAGTAAGAGACAGCATGCTGTAATGGAGTTTGAATTGGAAGATTATTTACGGAGCACCCTCTCCTTCAGCATGACAATGCTTGACTAGACACAGGAGCTGCCACATCTACAGCAATCCGACGTCTTGGGTTTACTGTCATTTATCATCCTCCATACAGTCCCGATTTGGCCGCATCCGATTTTCATCCGTTTCCAAAACTTAAAAAATACCTTCGGGGACCTCACTTTGACAGTGGTAAAGCGATGCAAGCAGAGGTGAGTTTGCGGCTCCGTCAACAAAGTCAAACAGTCTACAGTAACTGTATCAACAAAGTCTCTTTCGGAGAAATCTGTTCGCTGCCAAGATGGCTATGTTGAGAAGGAAATATGTAAACATGAAGAATAGAGATGTAGAATGTTAATAGCGTTTGTTTTACTGAAAGAATTTCGGAAGTTTTCACATAAAAAATTCGGAGGCAATACGTTTCAGCACACCCTCGTAGAACATTGTTCTACTGTCGGAAAATGAGGTAATTGTGAAGGAGGTGTTGGCTGAGATTAGAGACATGGACAGAGTAGAAACAATAAGCTGACATTGGAAGGTAAGAATTAATTTCGTGCCAGATACTGTCAACAAGATAAAGACTAAACATTGCTCTCATGGTCTATGGCGCTCCCATACATGTCCTGGATTCATTCAGAGGATGACAGAACTTGTTAGTTGCTTTCTTTGTTCCCTTTATAACGTCAGTCAGTGCAGAAGTGAGAGACGCAAGACATGTAGTATAACACATGAAATCGCACTTGCTCTTGTGCGACGACTCCATTCGTCTCTTGGCATAGGTTTTGTTAAGAAAAAGATAAATAGCTTATAGATCCACAGAACGTCTAGAATTGAGTGAAAAGATTATGAAAAGCATTTGAAAATTTGTGGACTATTAACAGTTTAGTAACGAGGCCAAACATTCCCTACATACTTTTTTTTCAATAAATTCTAAATTCTGTGACCGCGTAATATGTGATAAAACTATTGATGCTTCGGCTGCTGTTGCGGACACCCTTCATCGTAGGTGGCTATACTCTGCGAATGACAATAGTGAACGCCGAAGGACAGTTTTATTCCATAACCGAGAATTTAAAGCGCCTTTTTTGTTAGTCGTGGATTGTCTTTATTCGCCTTTATGCAACCAAGAATGATGAGGATATTTCCAGACAACGGAAGAGTATGTCTACTTTACCGCAAGAGGAAGTACTGAGAAAATTAACATCAACTTCGAAAACGTTAAGGGAATAAGAAGGCATAGGGTGGATTGACGATGAGAATAATTCGTACTCGTCTGTTTCATTTCTCCTTACTCAACGAGTCTTTAATGGCGATACATACTTTGGAACAGGCCAACACTCCCGGCACAGTAAGCCCAGGAACTTAATTCAATGTATCGTTTTTACTATCAATGATATCGCGTATATAACAGGAAACTGAGATATTAACAGCGTCGCAGAGCGACTTATTCAGTGCGACATAATCAGATCTGTCACCGAAGAGAACAATAGAGAGAAAATTGAATGTGCATTGTTACTTTTGAATGTAAAGCAAAATAACCTTTTTTTAGACATTAGGTTAGTTTCAGTTTAAGACTGTATTGATACTTACAGTATCAGGTTTGACTTCTTCACAAAAGCATAGTTCCGGAATACTGCCGCTTTCGAGCACGAGGCCTGGAATTTGTTTACCGGAGATCACTTATTTGGTGTGTTGGTGACGTGGTTTTTCGATTCCTGCTGTGTGCAACAGTATTCTTTGGTCTGAAATTACGGAAAATCCACCCAGCAGCTTTCATTCTGATTTATAGACAGTCGAAATTAATTAAATCGAATGCTGTTTCCAAATGGGAGTTTACGTTAAATTACAGTCTGTTTTTTCACCCAATGCAGTCCCCTTTAATATTAAAAACGTGTAAAGAAGAGGAAACGCAACTTGTTGGTTGAGATTAGAGACATGCACAGAGTAGAAACAGTAAGCTGGCATTGGAAGGTAAGAATTAATTTAGTGCCAGATACTATCAGCAAGATGAAGCCTAAACATTGCTCTCAATGTCTTTGGCGCTCACAGACATGTCCTGGCTTCATTCAGAGGATGAAGGTACGACGATCTTGAGAAGAACAGAAGAAAAAGTGAAAATGGAAGAAATTAAAATAAATATTTGTCGCTAACAATGTTTATTTCTCGATAACGAACTCTAATTTCTCTATATCTTGTCACTGAATCGAAAGCCGGCGAATTTTTTGTAACTGTTGAACTTGAGAGATTATTCCCTTTAACCTACCCTTGAACTGTTACTCACTGGGACGTTATTAGAAAACGTATGTAAAAGTATATACATTGTGACAAAATCTGTAAGATTTGTTAATCATTTTCACATATTTTCAGATTACTTTGTTACAAACTATTCTGTAGACTGCACTCCGGTTCATTTTCTGCCGAATCAAGAAGTTCTTGTACAGTACATACATTTATTCAATTCTCGTGCGTCAATGATTAGTCTGTCGTTATTGTGTGTATCTCCATTATACCTATTCTTACGCGTATGTCAATATTCAGTTTGATACATTTCATTTGAAGATTGGTTGGAGTGTGGCACGACTGAAGTCGAATGACTTATACGGCGACTGCCACCGAATTTATGTATGCGAGTGGGAACTGGCGGCGGTTTTTTGTGCAGTGGTTGGAGACAGTGAGCGTCGGGCATCAGTATGCACCCGGCTCCAATTGGCGGTCTGCAGGTCCGCCCCCCGGACCCTCGCTTTCCTTAAAAAGCTTCAGGTCAGCCTTCCAGAGACCGTTGCAGTAAAACCAACTAAACAAATGCGGCCCCACATGTTACATCTAGTGAATCATATCGTTCATATGTACGTCGCAAAAGGGCTATTCTTCATTTTTTACATTGTTAGCGTCTAATTTTATATAGTGTCACTCTGCTACTCCCTTGTTTGTGAGTACTCAATAGAGCCCATACCTTCGAAATTTGTGATTCCCGTTCTACGATAAATTGACTCCCTTTCCTGCTCTCGAAAGTGGAGGAAATAATTTCACTTCTGAATGTCTACAAATAGAAAAATTACACGTTATCTTATACTTGTGCTCATATTTCAACGTTTCCGCATAATTTGAAGATTATTGTGCTATGCGCCTACAATTATGCCATGCAAGATTCTGTACAGTTCATAGCGGAGAGCGCATTATTTTCCATCCTGCTGCGTATTTAGTGTTCACTTGGGTCCATTCACAGATGGCGTAAGACAAGAACATATATATCTGTACCCCTTTATGTAACATGTATTAAATATACACGTATTAAAATGATTCCTACGGGAGCAACGTGTGTTATAATGCACGGTAGTTTTTATTGTAAACTAAATATCGAAGTTTATTTAGGGATATAGAGATGGTCCGCGAATTGCTTGTTTCACGTGCTCAAATGTAATAACACATTTGTGACACTTTGAAGTGGACCGTACGAAGCTATTACAAACAGGCTGCAGGTGACTGTGAATTTCTGATACTCTCTGTTACTAAAATAGAATTAAAGTCTTCCACATTCAACAAGTATTCTGATAGTTGTAAAGAGATTGAAATTTTCTAAACGCCTACTAAGAAATCTATATCAGCAACCTGATTTAGCCACAACATTAATTATATGTTCGTTCTATTACACATTGCGACAAATTTGAATGGCACGGTGGATGATAGCAGCCAGTGGTGAATCGTGTATTCAACAGTGACCACATTTTTACGATAGTGAAGCTGATATTTATGATTTTTTCCAAGTTTAAAATTGAAACACTTCATTTGCTAAGCTGAGAACTGTTTCACCTGTATATAAGTTTTTTTCTTATTCCACTGGTCTGTTTATTTTTTGTCAGTGTAATTTAACAATGTTGCATGTGATGTATTATATAGGTGCTACTGATAACTCGTTCATATACTGTAGTCACCACAAATATTTATAAGCGACCTAGTGGATCTCGTCGCAAACTTGATGAGTGTCGTCGTGGATGGCGCTGTTGCTGTTGTATGTCTCGAAGTCGCTTCGTTGTAAATCATAACAGAGTGCAGGGAGACATGCAGAGCGTCACCGTTTGCTTCAGCAATTAGCAGTTGACCCTTAACGTAAACAAATGTAATGTACTGTGCATAATTATCCGGAAAGAACCGTTATTGCTTGATTACACGTTTGCCGAAGAATCACACAGAACAGGTGAATCCATTAAATATCTAGAGATATGCGTGTGGAGCGATCTGAAGTGGAACGACACATGAAACTGATTATAGAAAAGGCAGGTGCATTACAGATATTTATTGGAAGAATCCTCAGGGTGTGTAGTGTAAACACGAAGGAGGTGAACGTTTCTTGAGTATCTGGGACCATTATCATTAGGATCGATAGAGAAAAAACAGAGGATACAAGGAGAGCGTCTCGGACATGACTATAGAACTCCAGTGGCAACACTGAAAGAGAAGTGTTATCTATCATAATATGGTTTGCTGTTAAAATTCCGAGAGCATGCTTTCCTAGGAGAGTCAACCGACATATTGCTCCCTCCTACATACATCCTACCGTTGACGCTTTATGCAACCTGTATCACATCCGTACTAGGAACGGTATTCAGAGAGGCGACAGCCACGTGTTAGACATAAATCCCTTCTCATCGCTTTGGGCGACTGTTAGCAAACGGAATCACACTGTAAAACATACAAGTTAGGATTTGCCATGAGTTATGCGGTAGTTTTGGACCAAGATATACCTTACTTCTTCCATGTCTCCAAGTGTTTCCAATCTCTCTTTGTGTTATTAGTGGCGTAGTCATACAGATCCTGCAAATCTCTGTAACTTTCGTAAATGATTGGAAAACAACGAAATTAAAAGGAAATGTCAAAATTGGAAGTGTGGGTGTAACATTTTTCCGATATATAACGCAATGAAAAGATTAATATATGAGTCGCTACATTAATGTGCCAAAGTAGTTTCACAAACAAGATGTGTACAACAGGTCTAAGATGTCTTCGTATACTTTACCAGTTCTTCTGCGACCTTTGGACTTTGTGCTTCACATCTCCAGAGCGAACTGGCCAACACCAATGTCCTGTCATGTAGGGTTGCATTAAACGACATCGGTAGGGTCAGCTGAATTACCGTGTATATTTCTCTTAGAGATATTTGAGCGCGTACGAATGATTAATACAGTGTCGTTCTTCTGACGCATTATTCGTGACTGGAACAGGAATGGATGGAAGTGATACGGGTACTACACGAAATATCCACCGCTACACACCATAAGTTGGCTTGCAGAGTATAGAGGATATATCTAGTGCGACTGAGCTACAATCCACTATAACACACATGAGCTGCCACGATAATACTTTAACAGCGGACGAAAAATCTTCGAAATTAGTTGTACTGGCAGCTATTTAATCAGATCCGCCGTTTCCTGCAAGACGAACGGATGCTTTAATTGCCAGTCGAAACGAACGGGCTTCATTTGGATGTAATACAAGCGTACAGCGGGCCGGAAGAAGTGACGTTTGTTTGAAATCAGTAACAGTGTGAGGTAGTGGTGTTTGTTGCGCTCAAACATTTGGCCACATGAAGCCGTGCACCAATATTTGCCTGGCCGCGCGCGCCCTTCTTCGCGGGCCGCACACCGCATTAACCCGCGCTGTTCGCAAATAAAGATTAGCGCGACTCTCCCCTCGGCGCGATTTGCGCCATGAATAAAGAAAAGATACATTAAATTTCTCGCGTCCGTCACTTCTGACTCTCCGTGCGCGTTTTCCGAAGAATTACTTTTTTTTATGTCGCGTGTGTTCGCCGAGCAAAGCCTCTTAGCTGGGGATTACTGTTGCAGTCGGTATTCCGGATCAACTGTTTTGCCTAGAAGGAAAAATAAAGTGCGGGTGGAACTGAAGAACAGATCCATAGGTCGCGGAGCACTTTCCGGTCTGATCCAAAACCGCTAGCAGTATCCCTTTTATGGTTTAGTTCGAAATCTATTTCATTACGACATGTGGCATTTCACTCTGTATTATACTTCCACTTTCGTGTCACCAACAGATCCAGCTCTTTATTATTTTCAAAATTTTATACATTATTTTATACTTATGTAAGTATAAATCACATATTTAGAGAAAATTCAATTTAGTAGTAGCTATTTTATGAAGGTTTGTTTCATTATTCAAATCACAAGCGATTTCACGCATACAATCCCACTTTCAGGCTCTCCATCCACATGTTAAGCATTGCTTGGTATGACACTGTGTGACAAATAATTATTGTGTCGTTAAGGTCACGTTTGTGTAGTCTGTAACAATGTATTTAATTAAAACGACCAAGTGCAACCCTTACTTGCAAAGATTGTTTGTAGCAGGAGAAGTTAGTGATGAATGTCTACATACTCGTATTCTGGATTTTGAGTCGGAAATTCTCGTTGTTTGTACAGTATTTGAAGTGAAGAACTGCTCGGCCATCAAAATATAATGTTGCATTTCACATATACTGTTTTCTTCTTTCATTTGAGAGCACTTTGTAATTATTCACTTATTGTTTTAAGGCAGACAAGTGTCGGACATATGTTTGTTAAAAATCGGAATACGTACGTAAGCGTTCAGCATTAACTTCTGCTGGCTACCGATAATTATTGCAAGTAGAGCATAGTATTGTTTTTTCCAGTTAAGTACAGCGATTCAAATATAAAAAAAAATAATTTTAAAGTGCAAATAACAATGGGAGCATACATTTGATCTTTCCAACTAAATACATCGGAAAAATATGGTTTTAACGATCAAATAATAATTTTTTTCACAGTGCAACATGGTACTAATAAAAATGAATACTTAATATTTGAACGTAGCCATTTGAAAAGAGCATATATACCAAAACTCAGTTACAGCTCGAATAAAGAAGTAAACTTCTACAACGTAGTGACTGCTGGATTTTCATTTTCTCTCAGTTTATTATTTCATAAGTGTGATTCGGAAGACTACTGTTGATTCTCAAGCACTATTTCATCGTCACGAAAAAAATGACGACATGTAAGAGTTTATCGCATATGATCGGCATCGCGCACAGCAATAGCCAGAGGAAACAAACAAATATCACGAGCACAACGAAAGGTCATTTTAAAGTCTCGGTCACCGCCTCGATTGCACTCGACATCGTGGCGATTCGACTGATTCTGCTTGCTTGGCCAGTAGAAGTGATCACAATACACATGATTATTAGCTGTACTAAGAATATTTTTAACATACAGCTCTGTTCTTTACTTAACACTGCTAACATAGTAAATTATTTACGATTGTCTGACGAATGCTGCACCGACAAACACTAGAAGTGTTGTACGTTACATCAGCTCAAAAAAGTGTAAGCTCTCCAATTGCATAGCCATTGTATCTCTAATAGCTTTATATGTACTTAAAGTATTTTGGACCCGTCTACGCAACTACTAAAATGCATATTTATTTTACCGTATACGTTTCGTCTACTCGGATTAAATCGTCATCAGTGGGTTGATGCGAAGCGTATTTGCAATTGTAGATCGAACAACAATTCCCTTTATAAGCTACTAAAGTATATCCAAGAACTCATTCAACAGCTTACTACACAAAACAATTTAATGTCTAAAACCAAGCAAAATTGTCAATATGATTACAGACCCCGATTATTTGTTTTTCTAACAAAACGAAATTCGTATGGTAAAATCAATACGCGTCTTTTAGTTGCAGAAAAGACTCAAAAATTCTTAATATAAAGTGTAAGATTCTAGGTTTTACAGTCTAACATGTGTTCAGGCTTCGAAAGTCTATAACATAAAGAAGCTTCAAGATAAAACTGTTGGGATGCCAAATGGAGACGAGAAAAGAATATATTTTCAGTGTTCACCGCCTTATTTTCGACTGCTGTTTGCTCTAAGTAGGAGCTGCAGACGCGTGAAAGAAATTCTAGAAAATGTGTGTAAACGTCGGGTTACAGACTCGAAGTTCGTGTACTTAACGTAACAATATCAGTAGATCGTGAATCCAATTTGCATCTCATTCGTGTATGAAACTAATTATTCATTTTAGTAGTAAAGGTAGTAGTATTAGTTTTATTCGTCCGTGGATCACTTTTACGAGGATATTGTATATCTCACGGTATTACTGACAAAGAACAAAAGCATATTTCGTCTACACGGGAATTTACGTAATTACAGATCTAGTTTCACAAGGAAGTCGGGTGTAGCCTTATAGTAAAAACAAATCTGATATTTGCCGGAAGTAATTTAAGGAAACTGCGGAAAACCTAAATCAGGTTAGCTGGATGGGAAGTAGAGTCTCTACTCTCCTTGGATCTAGAGTCTATTCTGCGGAATACAACGCAGTTCTGTTACAAACAATGCAACGTTATTCGGTTCACTCCTACTGTATGACCCTGTTTCGTTCATACATTCTTGCGAAGAAGTTTCTTCATAATGTAAAAAGACAATGCTTTACTGTCGATTGATATGTCAGCACCAATCAGCGGACACTCTACACACGCCGTACACACACCAGGATTACGACGTTGATGTTTAGTCTACATTTTGTATGCCGCAACTTCCCGTTTTATTGCCTGAAAGCTGAGTCATCAGCCCTTCATAATCACTGCGATGTAGAGCTCACGAAAAGGGAAAGAAAATGTCGCTTTTATTCACTGGTGACCTTCGGTGAATGGTTCTGCAAAATGAAGATTATAGTGCAAAAGTGTGTCGTTGTATGACAGAGATTATTATATTATTTACTTGTGTTATATCTTTTACCGAAGCACTCCTCTGTGACATAGTAGATCTTCGCTGTATAAAACGTATTGCTTGAAATATGTTTCAAAAAGTGTTTTGGAACTCCATTTGATCTCGGTAGGCAATTTAGCTCACAATTTTATTCCCGAATGAAAAATGTTGTTTCGAGTTTTTTCTTAGCAAAAGTAATTTTTTTGAGTTTTTTCTTAGTAAAAGTAAATTCAAGCTGCAAGCAGTTCCTGTAGCTGTTAATTAAGTAATTATCGAGGTTCGTTGTTGGTGCTTCAAGACATTAACAAAGAAGTAAGTAAGAAGTCTTCTCCGAGTTAGAATTTATTCGGTACGGTATTAGAAACATCTAATAGGATCGACGGCTTGGTTCTCTTCTGGGAAGGTAGCGGATGCTTGTCCTCGTTTAGGAGAGAGATGCGATTAAGCAAGCTATGGAAGTACGTAGCCGTCACGTATGTGCTGACGTACCACGTCCCGTCGCCCGAACCACTCGGCCGCCGTGAAAAGTGCGCGGGCGACAAATATTTGTAGCTGCGACGCGTGAATAATAGCTGAGAAGGGTGCGCCATCCGATTGTCGGCGGGGACTGAGCAACGCTATTGTCCTAACTCGAGGGCTATCTAACAATCAAATTACGGGCGCGAGGGCTCGCGGTCGCTTTTCAATTCCCGCGGACAAAACCCTCTTCTGCACGTCCCTTGTCTCAGCCAGAGCAACAAATGGCCACCGCCGGCTCTCCGCAGCTCGCCAGAATCCCACCATTACTTGCCGCCGCCGCCGCCGCCGCCGCCTATTTGTCTCAAATACCCTCACTGTGTACTCTTCGAATTTTAAACTACCGCCTCCATATTTGTCAACCATTACAAATTGGTACGCTTATGGCTGAAGGGCAGGACAGAATACGTGGTACAATGGGAAATACCACATGCCAAGCACATTACAGTGGTTTACAGGGTATGAATGTGGATTTGGATGTAACAAAATACACATTTTGCACTAATCCTGACGAAGACCTACCTTCTCAGACTATAAACATGTCTCCCCAGTACAACATAGTCCCTACCCAATTCCCACCCACGCTTTCTCTCTCTCTCTCTCTCTCTCTCTCTCTCTCTCTCTCTCTCTCGCTCTCACTCACACGCACACAGACACACACACACACACACACATACACACACACACACATACACTCACGTAATGAGTGTCAGATCTTCACTCTTTAGAAGAAGTTCAAGTGGTTGATGTTTCGTTTCAACAGTAAAGCTATATCCGTTTTAGATTTCATTTTCTTTAGATTCAAAAATAAGTTAAGCCTTTGCCTGTTCCTTTATTTTTATGCACATCACTGAGACAGTTCATTCGCCAGATAATCCGTAGTAGTCCTCGCTTGGAAATGAAATTAAAACGCTGCATTGTTAGTACTGCTACCTTGACGTTTCCGCCTGTTTAGTTACTGCGCATTGAACGTAATTTGGAAGTAAAACGTGCTAGTAAATAAGAGAAACTGAATCTGATGCGAACCATCAATCCAAAATTTCACGAGTTGTACACCGTTAGATCACTGAACAGACTTGCTCACATAATTCATAATAAGAAGCTGTTAAGTAGCCAATAAATAAATAAACGTGTCTGACATATGTAGACTTCCGGCAGCCGCATTGAAAGTGTATATAGATCGCGTGATGGATGTTATCTAAATAGTAGAAGGCAAGCCATTACGTCGTTGCGTAGTTACACATGACAGATAAGTATGACCATCTGCAAGAGGGCCAAGTGCATATTGCGGAGATATAACACTGAAGCTGATGCGACAGCCCGTTCAATAATGGCGGACGTACTTAGCTAAGACGACCGCGTGCAGTTTGTGTCAAAGATATAGGTGTCTCAAGCGCAGTTAAGGCTGCCCTCAACATAAGGTCTGATGTAAAGACCACAGTGCCTTACTAGGAAAAGTCTTGTTGTAAGTGGTATGCCTTCGACCTACCCAGAAAGTTATAGCAGGACATACAGCTACACGTGGACCTCAAACCACGGGGCAAAATGGCTTTTCTGCCTTATCGGTTCACTGTCAGAGGTAAAAGAAAAAAAAAAATAATTTTAGGACCAACGGGGATTTACTCGGAACTTTTGGATTTGTAGCCGTACATTTATCCACTTTGTCACGAAACCAACCTCTTCTGCTATCGTAGGAAACTATTCATCTACATCATCATACTCCGCAAGCCACTCAATGGTGTGTGGCTGAGGGTACTTCTTCCAACTGATCCTGCCCTTCACCGTCGCACTCGCGAGAAGAATGATGGTCTATATGCCTCTGTATCAACTCCAGTTTCTCAAATTTTCTCGTCGTGGTCATTTCGCGAGATATATGTGGGAGGAAGTAATATGTTGCTCTACTCTTCTCGAGAAGTGCTCTCGAGCAGACTAAACTATTTTGTGACGAAATGCGCGCCGCGCGGGATTAGCCGGGTGGTCTAGGGCGCTACAGTCATGGACTGTGCGGCTGGTCCCGGCGGAGGTTCCAGTCCTCCTTAGGACAATTTAGGTTAAGTAGTGTGTAAGCTTAGGGACTGATGACCTTAGCAGTTAAGTCCCATAAGATTTCAGACACACACATTTTTGACGAAATGCGCCGCTCTTCGTTGGATCTTCTCTATCTGTTCTATCAGTCCTAACTCGCAAGGATCCCACATTGATGAACCATACTCAAGAATAGGTCGAACACGTGCCTTGTAAGCCACTTCCTTCGTGGATGATTTACATTTCCTGTTCTACGGTCACCCCTACGCAGAAGAGCATAATTGATGTTTGAGTTACGCCCTGCTGATAGGACGCCGTACTTTGTGTAAAAGTGTCCCCTACCCCCTCTCCCCCTCCCCTATAAGGCCCACGGCAGCCAGGATGTGCGGTTTAACATGCGTTTCTTTTTTTTTAATTTGAGCGAGAAACGAATTTGGACATTATATGTTCTCTTAAAATAAATACCTTTATGTATGCTTGTCTAATGAAGTAAATGTTGGCAGCCTGGGGCTACGCCCAGCATTCGGGCTAGATGTGTGTGGCAAGACAACACATGTCTAGTGCCACGAAAATCATGCACTAGAGACAACTGAATGTGCCACTGGATCTGCTTTGTGTTGCTTGAAATGCACGTCTAAAATACAAGCTACTGCGGTAAATATTACATTTTTGTTTAACAGTTTACATCAACGGAACCATATAGCTGTGAATAATGGCTTAATCACTTCAAGAAATTTAAAACAGAACACCTTTTCAGTCTATACTGCAAATTTTTCAGGTGAGTAAAGCTGCACACGTTTTTGTCCGACGGGTAAAGAGTTCGCGACTACCACTGTTTATTTCTCAGCTATTTTGCTGCCTCTTTGCTCGGAGCCCCGTTCTAATACTTTCGATCTATGCGCATGTATCTTTCCTCCTGACTCACCCTCTGTATCCGCTAATGTAACACTAAATATTCGTCCAGTGATCTTTAGTAAATCCTTCAACGCATTTAAATTCTTACGTAAGAGTATCGTTGGTAGTTACGCAACGAAGTAATGTTTTGTCTTTAGCAGCACTTCTCCTGTGGTGACATATCCTTTGTGCGTTCGTTAAACACTTTGAGTGCCGGGAGCCTAGATCGAGAGCAGCTCCTTTGCTTATGCATTAGACACTTGACATTATCTTCCTATGATTGACTATGAACTTTTTTCTGTTGACGAAGCTTAACTGGCAACGTAAAATTCCTGATATTTCAGTTGATGATTCACACAACAGTAGATTTCTCTCAATTAATTTTTACATTACATTTTGAGATCACTATGAAGGGACAGGAACTAAACAGAGAGAAACGTACAGAAAGCAATGCTCATTTTAATTTCCTTTGAATAATTTTACTGCGGAAGAGCTGATGAAGGATCTGTCTCAGTAGTTTGCACAAAAATAGAGAAACAATGCAAAAGTAGAACGTATACATTGTCTTGTACTTTCAATAAGGTTATCCAAAAAATTCTTTCCAAGCAAAAGAAAAAACGTCCAAATGGCAATACTCATTGTAAATGCTTTTGAATTCTTTTACTGTGGATGAGCTGATGAAAGAACTCTCACATTGACATTCAGAAAAATAGAGAATGATGATGTAAAAGTAACATGTATAAAGTGTCTTGTACTTTCAATAAGGTCATCGAAAATTTCTTCAAGGTAAACAAAGAAATATAATAGACACCTCTTTGATATAAGAACAAAATATCAAACACTTCAACAATGGCATTTGGTTTAAAAAGCAATTCTTGTAAATTACTTCATTTTACGATACGAAGATTTGGTCACCAGAATTTTACTGTAAAAAATTGGGGTTTTTTCCCCGTGTGTCCTCCGTATTGTGGTGAAGTACTAGAAAGAGAATTCATTTTAACTTTTTCTTTTATCAGCAGCTAATCACAAATAACTGAACTGTAACACAGCCGCTACTAAAGGATATTAAAATACGTATTACAAAACGGCTTTTAGGTTAGTATTACTGTACAAGACATCACTTACTGAGTCGCAGTGTATACAAACGGAAATTTAGTCACTGTAGGAGAAAATATATCTGAAGCTTTTCACAACTAGTCGATTTTACCGTATTGCTCCAAGTGGTTAAGAACGGTAAAAGCTCACTGCAGAGAGGAAAGAATGACAACACTGCCAAAACCCTGGAGCAGGAAAGTAGACTCAGCGGATTTACAGTTATTTTAGTTATAGGTATCTATCGTTTCAGAACAAAAATTGCACTTTTTTGACAGACGTTCTTCTGATTTCAAGGGCAACATCTTCGATGACTAATTTCATTGTGTTATCGATGAAGATCGAAATATTTCTTACATCACATATAAATGTAATCTTAAGTTGAGTAATTCAGTTGTGTTACGTAGAGATTTATGCTGTAGTGCAATAATTGTGATTTTTTTCGATTGAACCAATATTTCTAAACCTAAAGATACGCCACATAGTCATCTTTTGTGACGTGATAGCAAATACCAGTCTGTCGCTCGATCTTACGTTATTCGTTGCGTATGACAAATGAAACGTTTTGTTATAACAATGTTAAACCATTTTATGACAGTAAACATACTGCTCCAACCACTGTAGTGTCATTAAATTTAGGATTATTAAATAAGATCAAAAGCAAAACGAAAGTAAACAAGTAAGGGCTATTAGGGGAATTATGTCCGCTTAAAACGTGGCTGGTTACAGAGGGCGTTGTTCTAATACTTTCTAGAATATTTATTCATAAGGAGTCAGTATAAAGGAAGCATAAACGCTGTAAAACGCCATCGTGTATGAGTAACTTGTTAAAGAAAGGACTGAATAATATCAGACAACAAACTCGCGAAGCAATATGCCTGGCAGCAAGATAATGGCAACATTCACCAAAGGAGTGTCGATTAGTTTCCCATAGCTTTATGTAAAGACAAGTAAACTTCTTTACTTGAGACTTTAAAGAGGAGATTACATTCTGGAACTTCAAAATAATAATTTACAGTGGTGCCTGCCCTCGTCACTTTGGTGTCCACATTCATTTTTACGTAGCCTCCGTAGTGCATTGTGTAAACTACCGACTTAACGTTAAAGTGTTTGGTCGCAATTAGCATCATATGAACCTAACAAGTAATGAAAACAATGAACTAAACTCTGAAGCAGGGATATTTCACAAATAAATAGGGCAGCCTCAGTTTTCTTGTATAGAAATTTAATTTTGAGTCGTAAATTTTGTTAAGTACAGTTCTGACAGCAGAGGAAATATAGCGTTATTTCATTTCGTATACATAGGTTGGTACTGGATATCAGTATCCACATGTGGACTAATATATCACACACAGTCAACACTTTCTAAAACGAGTCGTTTCCATCTTTGTCACGCAGATATTGCAACAATGATAGTTGAGGTTATGTTAGATACGCTGTTCCTTTCATAGAAACACACTGAGGAGATTCAGAAAAGCAAAAATACGAAACAAGTATTTTCAAAAGGTCTGACAAGCTAACATTCTTTCCATAGCTCTTAAGTCAGTTTATCCTCAAGGACATCGAAAAATTAGAACTGTTCATACATTTCACCGTTTGTACATTAATTGAGAAGTTTATCACAAACATTTAAACGTATACACTTTGAAGCGGATAAGATAACTCTAGGTTACTGCAGCCAAGCATCGTAAAAACCAAAAATAGTTTGCAAGACTCATTTATACAAATCGCATAACCGCACGGAAGCAGTGATTCAGTCAGATATTTCATAGCTTTCATATTAAGCGATTGTTAGTAATAAGTGCGTCAATTGATTTCGCTCAAAAATTCATAAACGGAATAGAAGGAATTGACCACTAATAAATCATTTAGTTTTGTCTTAGGCTAATTTATTAGTAGCTAAACTTCTTAGGGTGCTGAAAAGTAATTGAAAATGTATGTTCATGAATAATGAACACTTTTTTGAAAAATAAGAGTGACTTTAAGAGTAAATGAAAGCTTTTCTTATTCCTAGTGTTAATTTCACGAACTGAGGTGACGGTATGTATGAGGAATGTATTACTTACGACAAATTTCGTTGAGGAATGGACGTTCTGTGAAGCAGTAGTTCGTATACCCAATTCTGTGGGCAAATTTCCACTAGACGCTCTTGAATTTATACCTCAAAGCATTCTTAATGCTGGCTTTAGGTCGGATGAAGCATCTTCTAGTGAAAATTATTCAACCGCGTGTTACGCAAATTATTTTTAAGTTTTTGAATTACTAACTATGTTAGACATTCTCCGTGATGCCTGGTGTTTTTATTCCTTGCTCATCTTTGGTGGGAACATCATCATGCCGTCTCTCACTGTCTGCATGAATATAACACTTTACACCTTCGTTTATGAAATGTTATGTTCGTAGTTACATTTGCGATTACTTTTCTTGTGCGTACTAATCACAGTAATGCCCCTCTGATCTTTTGAACACCTGACTCATTTATTACGTTCTCTGATATTGTTATTAGAATGTTTTATATGTTCGTCTCGTTCTGAAGTTCACATTCCTTGAAAAGCTTCGTTTGTATCAATCTGTGTTTTGAAACGCGATACAATCAACAGAAATAGGTCACTAGTATCTACGACTTCTCAGCTCTTGAACTCTCACGAAATTTTGTTATCAACGTGAAGTCAAGATATTACTTACACAAGCGGATTTCACAAAAACGACGCTGGAGAAAATAATTTATTCACTTTCATAATTTATTTGTCTAGCTGTTCAGGCAATGAAGTACCAATCAAATTTTCAGGTCATATATTTTTGTCGATTTAAGTGGCAGAGCAAGCTAGTACGATATGAAAATTTAGTAAACATTGTAGTAGCGTTTATACAGGTGGGAACAAACCTATAAAAACCGGTACATGGGCTGTTCAATTTGTGCAGATAATATTATTACCGTCACAATCTATTTACGATTTACTAGGCATAGTTTATAGTTCCGCATGTGAACGGCTTGCTACATCTTTCTCAAAACAGTCTTGCAAATTATAGTGGAAGCATTAATCTGTCGCCAACGAAAGGGAACTGACACCAGTTCAAGGGTTATCCTTGCGTGACTATTATTTAAGTAGCGCGTATTATGCCAGGAACTTGTGTTGTTTATTTGTTGAACGTTAGTTAGCACATCCTGCCCAGTCTCATTTTTCAGACAAACAAATTTACTTCAACCCTTTGCCGTTTACTTGCTATGAAAACATCAAGTCACTGTTCAGAATACTATTGGAGCTCTGAGTTCTGAAATGGAAACTAACTGTTACAGCAAGTCGTTATTTGGAAAACAGGTCCGTTGAAAATCACTCTATCTAACTTTATGTACAGATTACCTTTGCAGGCAACTTGCGGTTCTGTCACTCATATTTTGTAGTTCGCTTAGAGTACACCTCATTTGGTGTACAGAATGCAGGTATTGCTGTAAAATACTGGAATGAACTACTTTAATTTTGCGATGATGATTTTGCGCGATTTTTTTAAAAGTGCAATGTATTTTCAGAAACATTTTACATGAGCGGGAAATGTAGTTTCATATCGTCATTTACAAAGTCTTCTCCTTGGGCCACTCAGTACCAATGTGTATATAGAAATCGTATCTCACTGCAGGTGGAAAACGCACAATTTCCTTGCTCATTTGTGCAGTACACTGTCAGTGGCCTTCAGTTGTAGATGAACGAATTACTATTTTTCTGTCGCTGACATTCTTATTAGAGTATTAAATGCTGCAGATATTACAACAACCCATTCGGAGTCAGTTCCACCTGAAAAGTAATAACTCCCTATCTCTAAAGCCCTACAAGGGGTGCGTAAGATACACGGTGTATCGTAGCTCCATTTGCGGCTATTACGTGATACAGAGCGACAGAATGAGACTGTGGAAGTGAAATAATGGCGGAGAAAACCGCTGGAGTATTGGATTTATAGCATTTAGGCCATCTGCGGCTCGAGGTTTCCCCTAAGAAAATACTGCGGGCAGATTGTGAGGTTTTCTTTGTTTCTCTGAGCTAAGCGCCCCTTACCCTTCTCGTCGAAAGGAAAATGACTGCGGACCAGAATTGTATCACGAAATCGAATTTGTTATCTCTGCGGGGATGCGGGGGTAGTGCGTGCATACGTACTGACATGCGTCGCGTGAGTGGGGGGGGGGGGGGGGGGGGGAGCAGGGGGGAGTACAATTGACGAGCGCGCCTCAAGCCCCATACACGCGCGCTGTCTGTTGTCAGACTCAAATTTGCCGCCCGCGGCACAAAGCGGCTTCTATTCGTTTAACGCTGTCACAAAGCGAATAACTCAGCTGTGTTTTAATTATTAAATGTCGGCTGATAGCACAGAACCTGTGGTATGCGAGACCGAACGCGGAACGTACAGTCAGTACTGTGAAGTGTATAAACTGAGAACGTGCCGGTGAGAGCGAAGTTCTTAATAAACTGGAACAGCTGGAACAGGTAGGTTTTTGAGTGGTGCCTCGCTCTTGGGAGCAAATTCCATCAATGGCAAGTTTATGGAAAATCAAGTGCTTACGAAATGATTGGAAGCTTTTTAGTTACAGTTGTGTAACATATATAAGATGTTCGTTTCTTGCGTAATAATACACTATTATATTGATACTCTGAAGGAGTCTAAGCTGTGTCACTCATGTCCGTTGCGTTTCTTAATGAGTTAAAGTATCTTGCAGAGAAAATGTTCACAAGAGTGTTTCACTCATTACAGCTTAATTTTTCGTACGTCATTAATTCATTTTTTCCGATAAGTTTTATGAAATCGTTGTTACTAGCCGATTGAATTACAAAATTGAACTATGGAGGTACATAGCACTGTTTTATCATCTAGCCAATTTCTACTGCAATCGACTGTAGATGTACCTCCATTTCCATAGTTTTCCCATTTTATCTCTGAACAAATGGTACACTATCTGATCAAAAGGATCCATACACCTATGAGTGTATATTAATAAGGGGGTGTCCATCCTTCGAGTTTCTGACGGGTTAACCTCTGCTGGGGAAACTTTCAGTGAGGCGTCAGACTGTCTGTAGAGGAATGGCAGTCCATTCTTCATCGAGAGCTGAAACGAAAGGAGTTAATGATGTTGGACTCTGCGGTCTGGAGTGAAGACAACGTTGCAATTCGTCCGCAGCTCGTGATTTAGTGGCTAGCCTTGCTGCCTCCGGATCGCGGGGTCCCGGGTACGATTCCCGGCCGGGTTAGGGACTTTTCTCTGGTCGAGGACTGGGTGTTTGTGTTGTCCTCATCAATTCATCATCATCATCATCACCATTCGTGACAGTCGCTAGGCTGGACTGTGTAAAAATTGGGACTTTGTACGGGCGCTGATGACCGCGCAGTTGAGCGCCCCACAAACCAAACGTCATCAACGTTGTAATTCATCCCAAAGGTGTTATAATGTGTTGAAGTCGGAACTCACGGTAGCTCACTGTATTTCAGGAATGTTGTTGTCCACAATTACTGCCTTACAGATACTGCCTTGTGACACTGTGCACTGACCAATCATCGTCTCCTAGCTGTTTCTTTTCTGTACGCAATACACAACACTGTAATATGTGTTCATATCCTTCCGCATTTCTTCTATCCGCTACCTGATACAGCGCGATTCATCACTCCGAACTGCTTGTATCACCCCAATCATGGGTTAGCATTGGCTACACAAATATGTCGCTTATGAGGAGCTGCTCTACCACTGTAATCCATTCTTATTAGCTTCCTACGCAGAGGCATTGTGCTACCTGAACTGCTGCTAACACTTTGGAACTCGAGAGTGATTCCTTCAGCTGATTTCATGCGATTTTTATGCAAACACCCTACGCGATGCTCGACGGCATCTGTTCGTCAGTACATGAGGCTGGGTTAGCTGTGGTTGTTCCTTCACGGTCCACGTAGCCAGCTTGTAATATCCCTGATGGATTTCTTGCTCACGTGACATCGAATGACGGAAGTCACTGAGATCTCCCGGCCGACCCATTTTGCTATTACTGCTTGTCTGCTGATAACACAATACTTCCCACCTCCTTTTATACTTCCCGTGACATTTAGTGGCCAATTCCGCATTACATAGACAACTTTAATAGTGGCAACTATTTCATTACAACTCGTACAAAATAGATACGGGTTTTAAAGTTTTACTGATCTTCAAAGTAGTCACCAGCATTGCATATAACCCGTTGGCAGCAATGTGGAAGTCATAGGATAATCTTAGCAGTGCCAGTTGTGTTGACAGTTCGAGCGGCGCGGTCTATTGCCCGACGAATTTGTAGCGGTTCTGAAGCGAATGCCGTGAAGTGTCTCCTTCAGTTTAGAAATCGAGTAGAACTCACGAGGGCTTAAGTCAGGGGAGTGCAGTACAGCAGGTGGTATAGCACTTAACAGCCCCATCAGTCAAACAAATAAGTAACAGCTTACACTGTACGTGCTTCAGCACTGTCCTGAAAAATGATGGTCAGGTCCTGCAGAAAGTGTCATCACTTCTGTCTCTAAGTTGGTCGTAGGTTGTGTTCCAAAAATGAACAGCATAGAGACAGAAGTGATGACACTTTCTGAAGGAGCTGACAATCATTTTGCAGGACAATACTCAAGCACGTGCAGTGCAAGCTGTTATTGATTTGTTTGACGGGGCTGCTAAGTGCTATACCACTTACTACAGTCCCCTGAATTAAGCCCTCGCAAGTTGAACTCGATTTATAAACTGAAGGAGACACTTCACGGCATTCGCTTCAGAACTGCTACAAATTCGCCGGGCAGTAGACCGCGCCGCTCGAACTGTTAACACAACTGGCACTGCTAAAAGTATCCTACGACTTCCACATCGCTTACAACGGGTTATACACAATGCTGGTGACTACTTTGAAGATCAGTAAAACTTTGAAACCCGTATCTATTTTGTACGAGCTGTAAATAAATAGCTGCCACTATTAAAGCTCCAACCTTCGTATTATTTCTTACCTAGCTCGTCCTCGGACGTCAGCTCTCGATACTTTACAAGCATTTCCATGATGGACGTAATTCCTGAAGTGTTTCTCACTGTAATTTATTAAACATTTATGTTACACTATCGTGCTAGTAAAAAAACTCGTGATCAATTGTGCAGCTCTTCTTTAAATCTTCGCTGTTCTTCCGACCATCCATCTTGCTAATTTCCAAGACTGACAAGATTCGCGGATTAATTACTCATCTTTGGTCGAAAATCATGTTGTAACACTACCAACTGGTATGTAAATGTTTATTATTGTTACCAGTTTCGAATGTTTCAAATCGTCATCAGGCACAAGAAACATTTCAATCCCAATACCTGTTTGGGTGAATACCTCAATTTTCATCCCACACCACAAAACGTCAAGAACACGAGCTGAGCATCCGAAGTCAACACCTACAATCTAAACGTTGTTCACTAGATCCGTTGTGTCAACAACATATGTGCACAACACGCACAGCCTCTGGATATTTGCAAAGCGTAACAACTCCGCTATCATGTGTCTGAATGACTATCAAGTGAAACTGGTAGTAATAACAAAGTTTTTCAGAGCAGTTAGTGATGATACAATATAGTATCTGCAAACTGTGGGGCGGCAACTACTGGAAACTCTTCCTTAGTATTCTTCCAGTTCTTGTCTTCCCTGTAATTATATTTATGAGGACCATTTCTCTAATAAAAGGAAATTAAGTAATTATCCTGTGGCTACCAGCACGCCACATGCTTCTTCTTAAGCGTTTTATTTATTTTCTAAATAAATTGCAGTTTATAAAATTAAGTCTCCTTCTTTACATATGTTCATTTCGTTCAATAAATTATCTTCTGTAAGCAAAGAAGTAAAAATTAAAACATTGGTGGAACATTAGTCAACGTACACAACATTGGAAACCTGTACGAAGGACAAAAGTCACCACTTTTACAATCATGCCATAACATATACAGACCTGTTACAGCAAAGAAATTGCGCAGTTTTTCAGTAGTTAAAAACTGCATAGGAGCAATAGCAGACATGAATTTAAATTTTTCAAACTCTGATGAGTACAAACAGCATTGAAATACTTAGGCACTATATTGAGTGCCAATCTATTCTACTACAAGCTTCTTGCTTTCCAAATTTTGAGAAGAGGTGGTATGGAGCAAAACAAGAAAAAATTGTCTAGTAAACTTGTGTTCTAAAGTGCAGCTATAAGCACTTGTTTATCTCTGCTACTTTGAAACATATCCCTCGTACTGAACAAGTGCTCACAGCTCTTAAGGTATGCATTTTAGAGTTAATGTTTAGCTGATTTTTTTGGTTTTGTTTTGGTCCATACTACCTCCTCCTGAAATATGAAAGCAAAGAGCTTGCAGCAGATGTGATTTATTTCACAGTACCGTAGATAAACAAGTACTCATAGCTCTTTAGCTATCCATTTCAGAGCTCATATTTACTAGATTGTTTTTGGTTTGGTCCATACTACATCCTCCCAAAATATGGAAAGCAAAGAGCCTACAATAGAAGATATTTGTTTCACAGTAGCGAGTACGAAGAAGTGCTAATACTCGTAACTGTAAGGGTTTGCATTTTAGAACCAGTGTTTACTGCACTTTTCTTGCTTCGAATGATATTTCCTATCAATTCCCTGAATATTGACAGTTCCTCCTGGGACACCCTGTGGTGCCTACGTTTGTAATTAACGGCAACTTCAGTCTTTCATTTCTTTCTGTTTCTTTTCCTATTATTGCGCTACTTCCTCTTTGAAAAATATTTATATTTTTAGATTTTACATCATTTAACGTTATATCCAAAACATTTTGCATTTAATTTTTATGGTGCAGGTGAATTCAGCGTTCGGAAAGGTAGTTCTTAATAAAGTAAGGAAGAGTACTGTTTAACGTCCCATAGACAGTGTGACCATTACTAAAGAATGGAGAAGGAAATACGACGTGCCCTTTTCACGGGCACCATCCCGGCATGAGCCTGGAGCGATCAAGGAAATCACCGAAATCCTTGTCAGAATGACTGAAAAGGGATCTGCACCGTCGGCCACCTGAATGCGAGCCCAGCGTACTAAACACTGCACCAGCTGGCTCGATGTGTTCTTAGTATGCATCTAAAGTTCCCGAGGGACGATTCTTTGTTGAGAATTTTCGAAGCCGCACCACTTCAACTTCTTCTGTGCTCGGTTATTCGGGCATTCGGTCTCACAAGATTGTGTGGACCCTCTCCATCTAGAAAAACTATAACATAGTCATCGGAAATGGAACCCCGAGCCCCAACGGCAGAAACCAGAAACGCTGCTCTCTGGACAACATGAACTCAAAACGATCGCTCTGCTTTACAGTATCAGGGCTTGCGAAGTCCGTGTTGGGACCTTCCAGTAGTTATTCAGTCTTCAACGTAGTCATCATTACGTGATCACAATGCTTAGGATTTCGGTCTCTCTTAAAATTACCATTTGATCCATATTTAGTGAAAAGAAGCGTACTTATAAGAGCAACGTCAGAGCATGATGTACAATTTTAATGGTTTGTAAAAACGAGAAATAAATACACAAAGCCGATGCCTAAAATTTGACACGCGCTTTGTGGCAACAACAAAACAGGAACATCAGAGACCTACGACTTTTACCTATATAAGGCATGAAACTATAACTATTTAGACATGATTTGTAGAAATTAGTCTTGCGAAGATATGATGATCCCATTAGAGGTGAACCATAGATGGATAAGAATGGAGAAATATGTCGGCTATACTCCAGCTGCATTCAGAATGCTGGAGTCCGCTTGAAATAATGTGTAGGAACCATGGAAAACGCAAATTTCGATAACCACACAGAGAACTGAACCTAATCTCTAACTGCAGTTCAGTATCTCAACCACAGCGAACCTCGCTGGTTGGCCACTTCGAGCTCACTTCATTTTTCACGTAGTGCAAAGAACTGACATCTCAAAAAAGCCAAACTTGCGCCGTAGCATGCCGAGAATATTTATTACAATATTTGAAGAGCTGAGCTGGTCTCTATGTACTATTTTAAATTGCGTTTTAAGTCAGCATATAAGTGACTGAGTGTTTTGTTTTATAAGACAGTTTCAAAGTCCGCAGCTCGTGTTCGTGCGGTAGCGTTCTCGCTTCCCACGCCCGGGCTCCCGGGTTCGATTTCCGGCGGGGTCAGGGATTTTCTCTACCTCGTGATGACTGGGTGTTGTGTGATGTCCTTAGGTTAGTTAGGTTTAAGTAGTTCTAAGTTCTAGGGGACTGATGACCATAGATGTTAAGTCCCATAGTGCTCAGAGCCATTTGAACCATTTTTTGAACAGTTTCAAACATTTTCTCGCGGCGAAAAAGGTACAGAGCTCTCCAGGTCAACTGCTTGCTTACTAGAAGTGTGTAACATAAAGATGTAAATGGTTTACTATGCATAACTCTTGTAAGTATTATCTGACGTAGTGGAAGCTGATTCCTACAAGATTTTGTATCAATTTCTTTCTTGCCTTAACAGAGACCTGAATCTTAAATTTTCTGACTCATTCATTATCACTGACATGTATGTGTTTATTGCAGCTTGAAACAGTTTGAATGTATTAAATCAAAGGAATTATCGTGTTAGTGCAGCCCGTTTATAAAAATGAATGAACAGAAAAAATGACTCCAGTCCGCTTAATTTGCTATCAATCTGTGAATGCTACTGCTACCCCGTCCCACTCCCCCCTCCCCGAGTGTCAGCGAATCTTTTGGCCACTATCACTGTATTCAGTAAACGTTCACGTGCGTAACTAACTGCTCTCATCGTAAGGCCGGTGTTTGATGTTCCCAGATAGGCGGTGCGCGCCGTGTCTTGTACGCACGTCTCACGTGTAAGCGCCTTTCCGAGCGGAAACGGCATCGTTATCGATCGCTTGTATCTTCGAGTCACCACATACTGTTAAAGAGGCGTCAACAGCTGTGCGTTGCGAGGGGAGGGAAATGAAATCTCCCATAATCCGCACTCTCTGGCGGCGTGCAACGTTGACGGAGTGCGGCACCTATCAAGTTAGACGTCTTTCTACACTGCAGGGCAGTATCCGATTGGTTTGAATCAGTGCATACTGACTGCTACGTTGTCTCGTGTTGGTTGCACGTTGACACATATGTACGTTGAGAACACACGAGAATTTAATTTCACACGAGTAGCACTAACTTGCTTTTCCTTACAAGATTTTTTTGTGAGAAGAGTTAGGTTCTTCACTAAAGGCCCCTCTGTAAGACCGGAGAATTTCTCGTAAGTAATCCGAAATGCATTTAAGAATTATAGAATGTTTCTTGAGGGCATTATATATCAATAATTGACTTACTAGAGCTATTTTCTATTTGTTACATCGCTGTCACCATAAGAGGGGAAATCTGTCAACAACCACACTAATCTTTATTCTACCTATGTCAAAAATATTAGCTATAACGTAGTTTTAGAACCAAAATAGTTTTCAGACTAAGTTGATAAACACGACGAAAAATATTTGATTGGTGCTCTTTCGGAGTTATGAAATGTTTGTGGCCGAAACATTTCCAGCATTTGACTTAAGTCCCTGCCGAATGGAAGACTACAGCCTTCGCCACTACGTTGTCTCGCTCAATAATACACAGTCGGTTCTATAACACCTGGGACTGATGAAAAACAAGTGGCATTATTACTCGATAAAATATGGAGCCTTGTAGAGTCCAGTTTTCTGTACTAACAGTATTTGTTACTTGTATCGGTTGACAGCAACCTGTTTCGAGTACAGGAAGTCCACGGCGGTGCATGTTTATATTTTTTCACTGTTTCCCGATCAACACCAGGGTTTTTGTGCCTCAGTTTCTGGTCGAAAAAAGGTGATAGAACTGGAATACACCCCCCCCCCCCCCACACACACACATACTCGCTTTATTTTGACCCCAGCATTTTCCACGCTTTTCCCCTAACTCAAACTGGCCTCAAGGGGGAGCATTTCATGATGTGGAGTTAATAATGTCGTGTGACTAGGGCCTCCCGTCGGGTAGACCGTTCGCCTGGTGCAAGTCTTTCGATTTGACGCCACTTCAGTGACTTGCGCGTCGATGAGGATCAAATGATGACGATTAGGACAACACAACACCCAGTCCCTGAGCGGAGGAAATCTCCGACCCATTCGGGAATCGAACCCGGGCCCTTAGGATTGACATTCTGTTGCGCTGACCACTCAGCTGCCGGGGACGGGCATGATGTGGAGTTGATCAGTTGGAATGCGATGTTGATTCTGTGCAGTATTCCAGTTGGACCTTTTGCCAAGGTGGTCTACGATCGGTACTGCGAGCGTAAGGCTAGAAAAGAGATTTCTGTTGAAAACTAATTCGATAATTAAAATTTTAACATCGTTCTTCATTCTATATTTAGGTAGCCCCAAAGGTTAATGAACGTGCAGTATAACTACAGACAGAATAAGAAAAATTAAAGCCTACTGAGGTCGCTAACGCTGCTAGTATCTTCCAGCTGTCCACGTGTCGCGGTCTTCTTTAGTTTTTTTGAATTTTCTTTTTTACATACCTAAACGCAGACCCAATTCCCAACTTGACAGCACAACCGAAAGTACGCATGTTTCTGGTTCTATGTATATGGTAACTAAAGCTCTAAGGACCCAACTACCGATGGCAAGACATGTAACAGGGCAAGAACTTTGATCTTATTCACCGTGAAGATGAACATGACGGTGGGTCTCTCGGCTGATTACATTTAGAAGGTTGACCAAAATTTTCTCCGAACTGTCTCCATTTATTCATTTAGGAAATAACTGTTTTGTGCGTCCACTTGCTGTTTTCAATTGTCACAAAGATCACTTATTTTGAATCCGTTATTTGGGAACACGGAGAGGCATTGCTGTACAGAAATATGTGAGTGGGGAAAATGGGTCGTATGCATGACGGTGTATGTTGACGTCAAAGTGCAATCCTGTAAGCCGTAGTACTGATGCTGTGCTGCCGCCAAACACTGATTATCACCGTCCATAGGATTGGGCTTTAATGTCAAAATCCATTGCCACCTGTGCCGTTTATATTCACCACTTACAGGGGAACCATCAGAGCTGTTAATGACGGATTTTGGTGCGTCTTCGGTACGTAGCAGATGGACCGCATGCGGTTTGTAATGTGACGCCGCGTAGGTGCCGAGAAAATCGATGTTGAAGTTTTATGAGTACTTTCTATACTCGTAACGTTCGTCAATGTCTCGATCAAGCGAGGGCAGCACAGCGGCAAAGGTACATGGCTACCACGCTTTGGTGGCATTAGCCAATACTGCGATGTTTACGTTTACAGACAGGTCAAAATTTTCATGATAAAATTCAGAATTCTCTCGCCTTGCCAAAGACTAATAGAGAAATGGCTTCGGGGGAAGATTCAATAAAAATACATTCTTTAATTCTGCATTAATTTAGTGTGCCTATTCCATAAGAATGATGAAATAGGGGTGGTTCACGTCGAAGTTGAAGGAATAAACAACAAACTTTTTGAACTGAAACGAACTGCGTTTTCCGCTGTCACTTCGGAGAAATCCGTTTATCTGCGAGGCAGTGGCTTTTATTAAATGTGTACGGTGCGCCACGCATTTGTGTTTCGGTTGTTTCTGCTACAAAGACCATCCGGATTCTGTTCTAGCACAGAAGCGATAATATGTAAGACGATTCTTCATCTCTCTTGTAACAAACGGAATACACATTTCAAGAAAGTTTGGAGTGATGATTGATTTGTTAACGAAATTATTAAAAAACAACTACTTTTGAATAATTTTGGATGACACATACCATTTAGTGAGATTCTGTACGCTGAAACTGAAAAAAAGTACATAGACAAGATTCGAACCCGTACCTCCAATACGGTAGCCATGAACCTTAACCAATGCCCTACGCTCGCTGGATCGAAACATTGCCGAGTATTACGAATAGAGGATAAAATTTCAACATCTATTCCCTCGGCAACTAGGGGTCGTCACATGAAAAGCCATTAGCTATACACTCAGGACAGGTCCCTCTGCAACATATTCAAGACTCATCAACATACGTAATTAACGGGTCTGATGGCCCCCTTGTTAGATGCTTCTGTACAGCAATGGCTCTTAATGTTCCCTGATACTGCCTTCCAACCAACTGACCTTTGTGACATTTGTGAACGACATTTGGGCTCTCTAAAATAGCCAAGACCAAAAAAAGTAAACGGTTTACGATGAATATTAGGAGACAATTTCTGCAAACTTTCTGAAAGACGAGAAGTGTAGAGGCGGTACCCTTAACTCGCAACTCTGGCATCACCCGGTCATTGTTTAGCTTTTCACTCGAAGCCTGCAGCTACTTTTGGTATCTCCTATGCGGTGTACGCCTTCCGGTTTCCGAGCAATAATCCACAGCAATAACCTCACGCGCGGAGGCGCATCCACTTTCGACGGTAAAAGAAGATCTTCTTTCGTAAGAGATATCTCTCTAAAGACTTCGTAAAAGGTATTTTGTTCCGCTTAATTGTATGAGAAGGCCAAAGTTAGTGCTTATTTACGAGAATAGCCATAAAACAGATGTTTCTCTGAAACGCGGCTTGACGGTGCAATCCGTATGCACCCCGCCCCCGGCTGTACTAGTTAGCGGTGCGCTGCAGCAGCGTACATAATTCAGTAATAAAATTCCTGAAACAGACGTTGCGGATTTTGCGTGAAGCGGCGGCAGCACGGTGGCCGTAATTATCGCCTGGGCCGTGGAGGGCGCGAGATGGATGGCGCAGGCGCTCATCACTCACGGGGAAGGAAAGCCCCCTCCTCCCCACACCCACAGGCCACCCTCCGCTTCCCGCCTCCAGCCGTCACCTCCATTCCCAATCTACAGCTACACCACCCCGTCTTAGACCAGTCGCGTACGTACAACTTTTACACGATCAAAACAAAGACGAGACTATATACATAAATGTTACGTCTGCGTGACAATCAGCATATGAAACTGATCATATAGCTATCGACAATACCCTCATCAACCGAGACAAAGTAACGACATTTCTTCTTGTATGAAGCGGAAATATCAAACAGTCTATGAGCCATTTTTTTCACAAAACGCGTTTTCATTACAACTGTGTTCTCGGTAGCCTATTGCATGTCCCTAGACTTATTCCAATCGTAAAATAGTGGACAAAATGTTTCAGATATTCGTTACTAGATGGTGCATGATCTTTGTGTCATGTGGTGCTTCCCTCTAGAGAAGTGCCATACGTCAAGGCTGAAGCTGTAGAATTACCGTACGCTACCGTAGATTATCGTAGCAAGCGTAGACTACGGTAGTTTTTTTTAGTAGCTTTGGTCAGTCAAGATCGTTGCTGCGTTGCCTTTACGTTAGGTGTAGTACATACCTATCGGGTGCTACCTCATTTCGATTGCTTTGTTAGCATATGTGATCAGAGCCTTACCAGAGTCCTCTAGAAACCTAAAGCGGTGAGCCGTCTAGAAATAAAAGGCTACGTGACCAACGGGTCATTTTTGTTATACACAGCTATCCTCCTGTCTGTTACTTAAAAGTAAACAGTATTTATTGAAAAATTGAAATATTAACTGTCTAATTGATGTTTTAATCGAAAGTTGTTGGTCAGTAATGTGAAACAGAGGGATGTGGTAACAAAAAGAAAAATAATGCAGATTTATCATATAGCCCTAGAAAACGTAAATTCCTAAACATAAAAGTTAAAAAAGGAAAAAAAAACATGCAAAACAAAAACAAATCAAACAATGCTTCAGTAGTTCATCGAGTTTATAAAAAGTATGTTTCTGTTATTGCTAAACAACTTCCGCATTTATCTGTAATAACAGAAATCTCTTGCCTTAGATCATGATGATGAACGTTCTATCGAGTACAAAATAACACCAACAAATATTCACACTTTTTGTGTTTATGCATGTAAACTGTACTTACATTAAAAGTAATTGCTTTGGTTACATAAAAGCGCAGTAGTTACGTGCCAGTTTTCATTACTTACATACTGCAGTTTATATTTTGTAAGGATATAAGATACACTGTGGACTAAGACTGAACGATGTGCAGCTTTAATTATGTGCAAAGCAAACAAAAAACAAAGAGAAGCCGTCGGTTCCAAGTTCCTCTCTCATACATTCATCTATGTCTCTTTCTCTACCAATGCTATCAATACTACCTGTAATCCTACCATTTACTAAATCATTTATGTACCGTACTTAAACTACCGTATTGTAGTTTTAGTAGAGAGCAACTCTTAGTTAAGATCTCCTCCATTTTACCATAGATAGTTTGCAGAAAGAACACGCAAGCTTTGGTGAGTGGATGGAGCTTTTAGCTGCGACAGAGATTTTGCAATTGTAGAGAAACGAAGAAAGGTAAGCAACATCTTTGCTCTGCAAGCCTTACACAAGAATGTTGAGTCAACTGAAGTTATGAGCCCATTCCAATGTATTCCAATGCACACTTTGATTTTAAAGATGCTGCTGCAACATTGTTGTCAATGCAAGCGTATAAGATCGCCAAATGCAGTACGATCAAAGTGCCTCATACTCAGTTATCTGAAATAGTTATTAAAAGTTCTTATCGTGGAACAGGATAATGGAAATATGTTAACGTATTCAAAAGGGGAAAGACCTTGGCTAATGTATTCAGTGCCGTACTTGATCTGACAAACCAGTTGTATATTATTTACAAAACACAAAGTCCTGGTGACGATGATGCCATTTCTTCCTCAACAGCACAGGGAGCTTTACAGAAGACTCTTCAGCATCTAATCCCAAGAATGAAGTTGCGTGTGAAACAGAAGTCAACACTGACAGATTTTTTTCTGCAATTTAATTTCAGTCTTCTCTTGTAAAGTATTTAAAAGATTTGAGAATTAGCTTTTGTGGGCTACAGTTCTTTAGTTAAAAATTATTGCTGTGTTTCTGTACTTGTATTATCACAAATAGAACGTAGTGCCTCGGTATTAATGGCACTTGAAACGAAAGCTTTTTTGTTGGCGCCTAGAATCAATCAGTTTCCTGATATGGCACTTAGAATGCTCTTAATAAATTAGCTATTTCCTAATTTGTCTCATCATTTTTAGCTGCGTTGGGTTGAGTAGCATTATTCTGTGGTATCAGGATATCTTTTCAATTTTTTGGATTCATCTTCATCTACATATATACTCCGCTAGCCACTAAGCGGTGTGTGGTGGAAGGCACAATTCGCGCCAATGTCATATTTTCCCCTTTCTGTTCCACTCGCGGATCGCGCGAGGGAAAAACGAGTCTGAACGCCTCAGTACGAGCTCTTATTTCCCTTATCTTTAAATAGTGATCATTGCGCGATCTGAAAGTTGGTAATAATAATATATGCTCTACATCCTCGGTGAAGATCGGATTTGGGAATTTAGTGAGCAGCCCCTTCCGTTTAATGCGTCGTCTATCTGCAAGTGTGTCCCACTTCAAACTTTCTATGAGATTTGTAACGCTCTCGCGATGGCTAAATGTACCAGTCAGGAATCTTGCCGCTCTTCTTTGGACCTTCTCAATCTCTTGAATCAGACCCAACTGGTAAGGGTCCCATACAGGCGAACAATAAATGGTTCAAATAGCTCTGAGCACTATGGGACTTAACTTCTGAGGTCATCAGTCCCCTAGAACTTAGAACTAGTTAAACCTAACTAACCTAAGGACATCACGCACATCCATGCCCGAGGCAGGATTCGAACCTGCGACCATAGCGGTCGCGCGGTTGTAGACTGTAGTGCCTAGAACCGCTCGGACACCCCGGCCGGCGACGAACAATACCCCAAGACTGGACGAACTAATGTATTGTAAGCTATTTCCTTTGTTGAAGGACTGCATCTCTTCAGGATTCACCGAGCGAGGTGGCGCAGTGGTTAGCACACTGGATTCGCATTCGGGAGGACGACGGTTCAATCCCGTCTCCGGCCATCCTGATTTAGGTTTTCCGTGATTTCCCTAAATCGCTTCAGGCGAATGCCGGGATAGTTCCTTTGAAAGGGCACGGCCGATTTCCTTCCCCATCCTTCCCTCACCCGAGCTTGCGCTCCGTCTCTAATGACCTCGTTGTCGACGGGACGTTAAACACCAATCTCCTCCTCCTCCTCCTCCTCTTCAGGATTCTACCAATAAATCGCAATCTAAAGTTTGCCTTACCCGTTACTTGTGTAATCTGATCATTCCATTTGAGACCATATCGAATAGTCACACCCAGATACTTGACGGACGTTACCGCATCCAAAGACAGGGCATTTATTTTGTACTCGTACATTAATGGGGATTTTCGCCGTGTTATACGCAGTAGGTTACACTTACTAAGATTGAGAGATAACTGCCAGTCATTACACCACGCATTTATTTTCTACAAATCCTCATTGATTTGTTCACAATTTTCGTGTGATACTACTTTCCTGTAGACTACAGGATCATCGGCAAACAGCCTAAGGCCGCTGTCAATACCATCAACCACATAGTTTATGTAAATCGTAAAAAGCAGCAGACGTATTACGCTGGCCTGGGGTACACCTGAAGTTACGCTTGTTTCTGTTGAAGTCACCCCGTTCAGGACGACATACTGCTCCCTGTCTGTTAGAAAACTTTCTATCCAACCACATATGTCATCGGATAGACCGTAAGCGCGCACTTTTTGTAGCAAGCGGCAGTGCGGAACTGAGTCGAACGCCCTTCGAAAGTTGAAAAATATGGCATCAACGTGGGAGCCGGTATCTAGAGCCTGTTGTATATCATGCACAAAGGGGGTCAGCTGTGTCTTGCATGACCGCTGTTTCCTAAAGCCGAGCTGGTTTCTGCAGATGAGCTTCTCAGAGTCTATAAAGGTCATTATGTCTGAACACAAAATATGTTCCATGATTCTACACCAAATCGATGTCAGTGAAATTGCCGGTAATTGTGTGCATCCGATTTTCTACCCTTTTTATAGATTGCTATGACCTGGGCCTTCTTCCAGTCCCGTGGAAGTTTCTGCTGTTCCAATGATCTCTGATAGATGATGGATAAAAATGGTGCTATAGTTGTAGCATAGTCAACATAAAATCTTACGGGGATACCGTCTGGGCCAGATGCCTTCCTGACGTCTAAGGTTCTTAACTGTTTTACAATCCCAGATACACTGAAGACTATGTCAGCCATCCTTTCGTTTGTTCGATAATTGAAAGGGTGAATGGTGCTGCAGTCCTCTATCGTGAACGAGTTTTTGAAAGCTAGGTTTAGAATTACGGCCTTCTGTTTACCATCATCAGTCAAAAGTTCAAATAAGTTGTGTACAAAAAGAGACACATGACAGACATGTGTGAGATTTGGCATGTAGAACGTTTCACATTTCCACTGTAGATACGGATAGATGACGTCTCACCGTGGAATACACAAAAGGAGAAGCTGTCGAACAGACTGAGTAGGTTTCGCTATGCCATCAGCGTCTTCAGTAAAGTCCGTGGCACTGAAACACTCAAAACAGTTTATTCTGCATACCCACATTCACTCACCGTATGCGGCATCCAATTCTGTGATGTGAGACACAAAGAAATATTCCTCATGGAGAAATAATGACTAAAACAAGGAAATAGGTTTTACTATTCTCTTGTACAAGAAGTCCATTTGATGAACTAAATGTCTTACCAGTAACATGTGTGTATAACCTTGAAACAGTTTCATTTATGGAATTGCAGAGATATTAATAATGAATAATGAGCTATACCAACGCCAAACCTATCATTCAAACAACATCTTTATAGTGGAGCAGCGGTTTTATAAGGCTCACGTCAGTATAAAACATACAGCAGAACTGGTGTATAACAAGTTTCTCAAAAATATAAAGGCACTTCGGAAGGTAGTTAGACACTCGTAAAGGCACTTCAGAAACACTGCTTACACAATTTAAAAGACTACATGGAAGCCCAGTATGTCTAATTAATATAGGACACTTTATAACTCAGCAAAGCTTTCACTAATAACGATTAGTAGTAATTAGTAATTGTGTATTTCCATTAGGATGCTTACATTTTTATATTTTGAGTGGTTTGACACCAGTGTATGAGATTATACAGTTATTAAGTTATTCACGTTATTTTAGGTAGTTCATGTTTATGTAACGTGTTAAAAACTTGAATAGAAAGTAGGCCCCTACCGATGTTCCATAATGATATTCATTTAATAGTTAATAGATAACTTATTAAATTGCCTGACAGTGGCCCAGGAAGGCGAAAGCCGGTTCATAACGAACTATTAAATAAATATCATCGTGGAATATCAGTACTGTGTATTTAAGTTTTTGTTATGTCTGTGTACCTCCAATTACCGACGGAATATTCGATAAAAATATAGTGTAGTTGGGTGTGGAATGGTAATGGGACAAATTGGTGGTATGTAGACTTATATATTGGACGCGACAGTTGCTCGACAGAAAAGTCGTGTAACTCCTCAGGATATTCATGAAACCACACATACCATCTTATGGCTGGAAAGAGGAAAGCTATTGTCAACGTGAAGGTTCATTTGAACACAGCAGTATTTTACTAGGCGTGGTCCTGTGGGAAGAGATATGTCATTGTCCTCTTTCATACTTTGAACTGACTTACCCAAGCAGCTATAAGTGGTGTACAGATTAACGTGGAGTCCGAACCAAGGTAATACTTGGCATTTTCATACTTAGTATTTCAAGAGAGTTCATCTAGTAAACTATCCCACTTACTATTCTCCCAATGCATCAAAAAGAAATGATGAACAGAGTAGAAAGTTCAAAGTCCTTTGGTGTGCGTATTGATGAAATTTAAACAAAAGAAAAGTCATGTAGTAGACCTGCTAAAATGTTTAGGTTCGGTTACTTTTACCGTAAGAATAAATGCCGACCTCGATAATATGAAAATCAGTCACTGATGTCTTATGGGATAGTAGGCTGCGGTAAATGCTTACTTACTCAAAACGGAAAGAAAGTAATCAAAGTTATGTGTGGGTTTCTCACATGTACATCTAGCAGACATCTCTTTAATCAGTTAGGAATACTACCCACAGCCTTTAAGTACAAAACAAATTAATCAAAGCTATGTGCGGGCTTCTCACATGTACATTTTGCAGGCATCTCTTTAATCAGCTGGGAATACTACCCACAGCTTTTCAGTACATTTATTCGCTTCTGAAATTTGTTGTCGACAGTATACCTGAGTTTGAGATTAACAGAGACATTCACAAGTACAGCACTGGAAGGAACAGTTATCTGCATTACCTTTCAACGAATCTAGCTTTGCCGCAGAAAGAGGTGAAAGACACAGCTGTAAAACTCCGTGACAATCTAAGCACGGAAATAAAATATCAGAGAGATAATAGATTTGTTCTTAATGTGATAAAAGGCACTTCTCCTTAACAACCCTTTATGTATATCAGAGGATTTCTTGAATAGGAAAAGTTAAACATTTTTATAAAACTAGCTTGTAAATAACCAGCATATAGCCATATAGATATTCTTTCACCTTTTTATAAAATTTCTATGTTTGTTCTAATCACATGTTCCACATCATAACGTTTAACGTGAATATAATCTATGGAACAAGTAACTAACTCAATAACTGACTAATTAATTAACTAACTAACGTTAAGAAGTTATTGCCAGAGGTCATGAGTGACAGAAAAAAATCCTTAAGTCGACTGTTAGTCTATCCCTAGAAGTTCGGATTTGTATAGTCCGGCAATTACTCATTTTATTTTATGAAAAAAAATATAACTTTTAACACCACTTCATTACAATATCATAGAAGTAAACCTAGTTTTATAAATAATTGTGAGCATTGTTCACATTTACATTTGTTTTCAGTATGGAAATTGTGAGAGTACACTTCGTATTCTTATGCATCTTATGTCTTCCTTGGGATCAGAGTCTAAAAACACAGTTCGTTTGTAGCATCTGTATGTATGCTTGTGTCGTCTCCTTGCAAAAGTAGTTGGGCTTTCTCCATTTGTGCTGGATTTTTTTTTAGTAATTTAGCAATTAAGTACGGTATGAGTCTCAAGAAGCTTGCGAAGTTTTCGTTGTATTTCTGACGTTTCTGTATTTTGTTATCACCGAGACATACTGGACGGCGATCAGACAGCTGTGCAACAACCGGCCAACAGCCATACATGCGTGGGCGGACACACAACAGTCGATCTGCGATCGATAAGAGAAAACTTAATCATTTTTTTCTGGTGATACAAAGCAGTTCCACGATGTATCACGACGTAGTATGTATGGACCAGTTACTCGTAGTATTTCTTTAAAGTACGATCCACTCATCCTATAAAACTGGAAATAATTCAATATATATCCTCAGATTTAAATATAAAAAGTGAAATATTCCACCTAATAACTTGCCACCGATAATGGAATGCACACAGTATCTCCTTCTACGTCTCTTTCTGTCTAAAGATTTTCTGGTATACATTTAGCAGGTCAGAATGCGAATAGGAAGGACACAGACGAACTTCAGTTAAGTTATCTGTGCGGCAACTAATTAACCCTGTGTGCAGCCTTCTAGCTAAACAGTTAAGGTAACGGAAACAGTAACCATTCTCATAAAACAGATCCAAAAACTTCGAAAACTCGCACTTTCTAGCTTCTCCAAAAAGCAACGCGCGGTGACGTCCAGACAATTTTTCACATGTGCACAGCAAAAGTAACTGCCATCACTCGGCAATCAAGTTTTCCCCTCTCAAAGAAGAGTCTGTAACAATGCGAGAATCTGAATATCAGGCAACCAACGGCTCGCCCTTCACGGCCTGATCGCGGGGCGCCCTTCAACCATTTCCTTCCCGGAGCTCCACATTGACTCAATTTGCCGATAGAGGACCAGTAAAGGGCCGACGAGTTCCGAAAGGAAAGAATGCTGCTTTCAGCAGGGCTCCTTCAATCGGCCACAAACGTTACTTTCCACCGTCCTTTTTTAGAGAGGCGATTTCAGATAGGCATGGCGTACAGTACGGTTTTGGTTTCGTTACAGTTCTCGTTTTAAACTGTTGGGTACTAAAAGATTTATAAAAATGTACTTGAAGCTACCTGAGCGGCAGCGAACACTATCCTTTCGAATATGATATTACAGCTTTGGTCCAGATTAGTACCTGCATCCAAATAATAACTGAAAATCAGCTAACAGCTACATGTGGGATAATTCAGGAGTAGCGTCATGCAAACCTACTGTCGGAAATTTGGTTAGAGAATCTGTACTGGAATTCCATCGAGAACACCACACTGTGCTATGAAAATGAACGTCAAACAAGTAAACTCTAACTGATGACGTAAAATTAATCTCATATTACTAAACAGGAATTTGAAAAAGAAATTACTGATTCTTGGAAGCAGTATATATGTATACCTGTACTCCAAAAACTACTGTGCGATGGGTAGCGATGTGCTGTCGTTTTCAGTTCGGGTATTTAGTGGAGAAAACGTAGCTACTTGTATGATGTTGAGAGATAAAACCGCTTCAGCTGTGAAATCCTTTTATTGATAGGCACTGCCGGTTTCACAGCACTTACAGCTGCATCTTCATGTGCAAATCTGTACATTAGTTGAAAAACAGTCACTTCGAAAAATAAATAATCTCAAACCTAATATGAAACCGTAATGAAACATGTACTCACTGGAATCACGTCGTGATATACATAACATATTACGGGAAGACTCAGTGTTCATAATCAGTTCCATGCAAAAAAGAGGCGTATATCCTGCAAGTGATAACGGGAGCGTTCGCCTCTTGAAACACCTGTGCGGATGATCCATTACATGCGACTGACTATGAACGCTGGCTATGCCCTTAATATGGTATGCATATCATGGCGTGACTCCAGTGATTACATTTTTCATTACGGTTTCATCTTAGGTTTGGGGTTATTTATTTTTCTACATGACTGCTTTTCAACTTACGTACAGATTTACACCTGAAGATGCAGCTGTAAGTGCTGTGAAACCGGAAGTGCCTACCAATAACGCGGTTTTATTTCTCAATATGATATATCGTGGCTGTGCTCATCCAGACTATAAAGTTTTTTGCAGCTACTTACACACCACTATACCGACCCTGAGCTCTGTTATCTTATTTTCATAATTCCATGAGTGAGACATAGTTTCAACAGACCTACAGCACGGGCTTCCTTGAATTCCGCGTCTCTAAATTTATCCAACGTGGTTTCACGAGACAACGTCGATTTTGTACTAAAGATTCTCATAAAAGATCATAGAGAGTCTCTGTTAACCTTTCGTATGGACTATAGCGACCTGCTGTGATCACAGAAGCGCTCTCTGAATTAATTTATATCTGTTGTCGTGGCCACTTGGTAACCACTCCAAACTCTGAGATAGTACTCTAGGATTGTGCGCACGGCATCGAGTATGAATTTCCTTTTAGATGCATTGCATTTTCCCAGAAACCTAACAACAATCCTACGTCTTCCATTCTCTTTCCTTTACTACAGAAATTACGTGTTCTTCATATTTCATATCGCTTGTTAGTAATATGCCTAAACAGTTAAACGTTCTCCAGATATTCTCCACTAATCTTGCTACCGGATGCTGTTTAGTTCTTCTTCCTTGATTTTGGCACCAAGAAATTTAACGAATCATTCGAAATATATTGTAAACAGGTGAGTTCAAACCGTTGATTTACACTGTTACCACAGTCTATTCTACAACTTCCAGAATTATTTTTTAATTGAGGTTACTGCTGAAACTCTTGGTTTCTTTAAATCCTTGTATTTAATACCTTTTACGTCTATACTGAGAGAATCCTAACGTCGGATGTCTCTTTCCCTCGTAAGTCTTTTTATTTGCATGTAATCTCTGCCGTGAATAAATACATGAATTTACTTAATTCTTAGTTGTCTGATGAAAGAAGACGGGGATCGATGAAATGAGGAGATGATAACTTCTGCATAGAACCCTTATCGGAAACGGACCATCTTTTTGCTAATCTTTTGTGTTCTATTTTTCGTCGTGAAATATTTTTATGCAGATAAAACAGCTATTCTGTAGTTGCTTAATGTACACTTTCGCTTCACTGAACATAAGTATACCAGGTGGTGGTGGTGGTGGTTAGTGTTTAACGTCCCGTCGACAACGAGGTCATTAGAGACGGAGCGCAAGCTCGGGTTAGGGAAGGATTGGGAAGGAAATCGGCCGTGCCCTTCAAAGGAACCATCCCGGCATTTGCCTGAAACGATTTAGGGAAATCACGGAAAACCTAAATCAGGATGGCTGGAGACGGGATTGAACCGTCGTCCTCCCGAATGCGAGTCCAGTGTATAAGAATACGAGTATACAAGGATTCCTAGTTCTTCTTGAAACACGAGTCACAGCCTGTATATGCAGTTCAAATACACCTCTAGCATTTCATTTCCTCTATCGACACTTTCTCTGATTGTAAATTCAGTCTGAATTATTTATGAATACAGTATTAATTCTCTTTCATAGATAATCGGGAAAAGGTGATGCTGCAATTGGGATACCGTACTTGCATACTGTCGGGGAATATGTAGAATATAAGAATTGCATCCATCATGGTGATTAGCATACTACGATGTACCATTCCGAAAGCATAATTGTTAGGCACTAGGAGGATACTGCGGCTCGTTGATGAATCAAACCGCTACGTAAAAGACAACTTTTTGCTTACCAGACCTGCACCGCCGACGTGGGAAGTCCCGTTACTTGTGTCAAAGGGGATCTGGATACAGTGAGTGTTGATCGGATACGTTCTCGCTTCCCACGCCCGGGTTCCCGGGTTCGATTCCCGGCGGGGTACGGGATTTTCTCTGCCTCGTGATGGCTGGGTGTTGTGTGATGTCCTTAGGTTAGTTAGGTTTAAGTAGTTCTAAGTTCTAGGGGACTGATGACCTTAGATGTTAAGTCCCATAGTGCTCAGAGCCATTTTTTTGTTGATCGGATAGAGGAGGCTGGACAAGGTTCGCGTAACGCCTGTAACTGAGTTTCGCCATGTCATCTGTCCGTGGTCATTGACATTTCCAATCCATCTGCATGAGAGTAAGCTGCGGATAACACCCCTTCCATCCCGTATTCTTAACGTGACGATTTGTTCGAGTATCGTAATACTTACAGTGTGTTTTTTGAACATCATCCCGTAGATCTCCGGCGTCGTTCCACAACAATCCTAATAAGTTGGATCGTTTCCTGTAGATATCGTAGCCTTCGCATGAATTTCTATAATTAAGAAATGTAAACATTCTAAAATTTAGGAGCGCGTCTTTGACTTACGAGCCACAGTCCTCAATTTGCCAGACTTTGCGGCTATTCCACACACTCGAACAGTACTTGAACGTTCCAGATTAACATTCTCCAAGCATGCTATATCGTGGTGAGTTACTAGTATGCCTTCTAGAGCCAGTTATAAATCTTCGTTGCACTCTGCGGCGATGACCGATGTGCCCACAGTACTGGGAACTTAACACACTGATTTTCCTGTAAAGTTTGTAAATTTGTGGTAATGTCGTATGAGAGCAAGCTGCAGAAGTCATCGGTCCCTAATCCTACACACTACTTAATCTAACTTAAACTGACTTACAATATGGACAACACACACACCCATGCCCGAGGGAGGACTCGAATCTCGGACGGAGGGAGCCGCACGGACAGTGACAAAACGCCCACGACCGCGCGGCTACCCCGCGCGCCCTTGTAAAGTTTCCTCGTCGCTGAAACTATATGCAGAGGTCACTTGGGCTAAGCTTTATTGGTGATTTACTTAAACTGCTTAAGGCGAATGCCATAATGGTTCCTTTGAAATATAATAGAATGGCCAGTTTTCTTCCCGACTCTTCCCCAGTCTGTGTTTGTGTTTCGTCTCTGATGAATTCATCATTAGGACGGGACGTAAAAAAAAACCCTCATCTCCCACTATTTAATTCTTGTGCATATGTATACATTAATTTTCACATCATTCATGGAGGACTGCAATTCACCGTGCTGAACTGAAATTTTTTTCCGGCTCATTCTAGAGTGTTTCTCTCCTCAGAGCATCACACCACCATAGCAGCTGCTGAAGCTTTGGAGCAGTGTATGTGGACCGATTTCCCTCTTGGCAGTATGTATAGGATGTAATGCCACATTTCTGTGAATCGTACAGATTGTGCTCAGTCCCGTAACGTAACTGTAACTGTAACGTAACGTAACGTAACGTAAGCTACGAGCGGACTTAAATCTTCACACTGGTATGCCTTACTTTCCCGTCGAGAAAAACAGTGTCCTGCAAATCGTGACTCATTCTGGCAGATTGTCTGCGTAAAATGTGAACATAAGCTACTCTTCCCCACTGTTGTTTCGCTGCTCGCCTGGTGTTAACGAGTATCTCAAGATTCAAGATATCCTACCCAATGACAATATGAAAGTATCTCAGGATTCTCTTGTAGTAGCAAAATTGACGAGAACCTGCATTGAACGTATAGACGTATGTACGGAAAATAGTAGAAGATGTTCGACCTACCTGTGTGAATCGATACTCATTAGATGAAAGAAACCCGCCTTAGTTTTTGTACCACGTAGGATCTTAGGACAGTGAAATTCCGTGCTATACTTGTTGTCTTTTGACGGTCAGATTTCACAGCCTTTTCTCGAGTTAACACTTGTCTTCTTGATTATTACTACTCAAATGGTTCAAATGGCTCTAAGCACTACGGGACTTAACATCTGAGGTCATCAGTCCCCTAGACCTAGAACTACTTAAACCTGACTAACCTAAGGACATCACACACATCCATGCCCGAGACAGGATTCGAACCTGCGATCGTAGCAGCCGCGCGGTTCCGGACTGAAGTGCCAAGAACCGCTCGACCACAGTGGCCGGCCATATTACTGCAATATGTTTTATTGCCTCACAGATGAAGCTGGTGGCATTTTCTAAGTTACGAGCGCACATAGGAAGCTAGGGAAACTAACTGGCGTAATTAGTGTTGATTCAGCACTGCAAACTATCTTAAGACACGTATTTCCTGCTCTGGCGTTAGAGCTCACCAGTTTGCGATGCGTGTACTGTTACCTATACCGAGTGTGCCATCAAGCGCTGGCATCCACTGCAAATATGTTAATTTTTTGTGACAAAGGAATGGTTCAGACAAAAGGTGCTTGGTTCCGAGAGACCTATCCTTTTACAAAACCGAAAACCATTTGAATGACTTACTACAGTAAAAATGAAAGTAGGTAGCAGTTTCAAAATACTATTGTAACATTTTTGTGCTAGAATGGCAGATCTATGAGAAGAAATAACGAAGTTAAAAGACGTTCAACTTGAATACTTTTGCGTTGTAATTGTGACTGTCTGAATGGCGCGTAACACGGATGTTCAGTGGCCGGCCGAAGTGGGCGAGCGGTTAAAGGCGCTACAGTCTGGAACCGCGCGACCGCTACGGTCGCAGGTTCGAATCCTGCCTCGGGCATGGATGTGTGTGATGTCCTTAGGTTAGTTAGGTTTAAGTAGTTCTAAGTTCTAGGGGACTGATGACCACAGCAGTTGAGTCCCATAGTGCTCAGAGCCATTTTTTGAACGGATGTTCAGTCCAGTCCCGGGTTTCCCTCAATAGTGACGTAAACATTACGTATCGCTTGCCTCGCTGAGAGTGGCGTAAAGGTCCGGGCGGAGCGCCACTCAAACGGCTACAACAATAGCACAATGATCCCCGTAAACAATGTGTTTCACTCCACAATATCTTATTAGATTAACAAACGAGCAATATCACTGAATTCGTCCCGTGCATATTACGGCACAAAAAACAAATTACATTAGTCACATTTAAGCTAATGCTCTATTTTCTAGAATGTGTCACTCGAGTATTTTTATCTTGTGTAAGCAGGTGGGGCTTTTTGGAAGCGTGCAATCTTTGTGTGTACACATCAAAGTTAACGTATTCCTCGGATATCCTCGGCTATGCGAGAGTTAGACGGGATGCCCCGTATATCCGCATACGATAGTGGTACGCGCACTGCCAGGGGGTCAGCGACTATACTGACTACCGCTCTGCCGCAGTAATGCCGAGAATTGGCGAGATTCTGTGTTCTGAGACGGTGCAGGCAGCTAGCTCCTTCCTTAGTAACGCCAGAAGAAAGCTGTGCTGGGAAAAAAGGCCTAAAAGGAGCAGAAAAACCGGAACGGTTTTTCACTTAGGATGAGCTGGTGGGGAGGGGCAGGTTTGAATGAAGATGTATGGTGACACGGAGGAGCGAGGTTTTCCCGTCGAGTGGGCACAACGGCCGCGTGAAACCCGAGCACGGCGCGAGAAGCTGGGCTGGCTGCGCTGCTGGCGAGGCCCGCCCTGCGGCGACGCCGCTGCCGAATCCTTAGTAGTGGCATCCGTGCCCACCGCCCCGTATGACCGCAACCGATTAAAGCCTTTGACCAGAGTTAAATGGAATAACCGCCGGCCCTAAGTAGCCTATCAGCCCACGCCTTGCCGGACATTTACCTGCTAATCGCTGTGGAAACCGTATCACCGAAGGAAGCGCGGCTCAGTACATTCCGAAGATGTTTGACCGAGTATCTCGTGCTTAAATGACAAGGTTTAAGATCACTCACAGTGTCGAGGGTGAAAACTGCGAGGCAGACTAGGACATCGGGACTAATTAACATCTTCCTGTAGGCGAGATGGAACAATCTGAAACTGAAGTTCACAAATTGCTGTATTTGGAAAAGAATAATATTGAAAATTGCGAGGTACTTATGTAATGACACTATTAGTGTGTATAAATGTCTCAGATTGTACTCCGTCAGCAGTTCAGTCACCGACAGAGGCGCACAGTTTTCGAAACCTTACACAATAAAGTTGTGTTCCTATGTTGCACTTTTTCCACAAACAGAACTGCGAAGCTACATCTCTTTCCGTTTTTCGATGTAGATTTTTCGAGTCTGACTTCGGCGGCTGCCACGTCCTCTCTAATACACTAACAAGTTTGAAAACTGTAACACGTGGAAGCAAAATAAACATTATACGACACGTTAGATACACGATAAACAACTCACGAAGATTACTAAACTGCACTTTAGCTTCGACTGCTAAGCGAGGTGGGGAGTCGTTTGACACTTGACACGTATTCGGGAGAACAGTAGTTCAAAACGCTGTCCGGGCGCACAGGTTTAGATACGTGATGTCTCTGGTGGGATCGATACGGAGACATGGGGCAGGACAGATGGTCGTCCGTAGCCTTGCTAAAGAGTCCATCCTCGCAATTTAGGAAAACCACGCGAAACTTAAATCGAGCTGGCTGGACAGAAAAAACTCCATCGTCCATAACATGAGGTCAGTGTCTTAGCGTCTTAACAAGTGCGCTGTGTCCCTATTGTACAAAGTCCTTTTAATGATACATAATCTGCATGAAATAGCTTATAATATAAAACATAATTTTGCACTGCGTCACAGCACACACTATAGACACCCGCTGGTGACTTGCACACTACTAACGGATATGTAGAGCATAACAGTTGCATATAGAACGCTCATTACACTGACGTGGCATCCTGAAAGCAGAGCTCTAGGGAACCAGATGCATACGGTGGGTTGTTGATGAGTCCGACCGCTACATAAAAATCAGCTTTCTGCCCACCAGACCTGCACAGCCGACGTGGGAAATTCCGTTAGTTGTACGAAAGGAAGGGTAGAAAAGGATGCGACAGATTTGTTCGAGTATCCGTAATGGTTTTGGTGTGTGTTTCGATTATCATTCCTTGCTGTTCCAGCAGCCTTCGTGCCGCATCCTGTTGTTAACTAATCTAAATATTCTAAAATCTTGGAATACTTCTCTGACTTGTATCGCTGTCGTCAATATGTCAGAGTCTGCGGTTATCCCACACACTCGGATTGTAGTTCAAGAACTTTCCTGTTGTAATCCATCTCTGTGGCATCGACATAGCCCCGTGTCACAGTACCTGTAGCATGTTCAAGAATTATTTACTTATATAATTTTTTATTTATTCATTAATTTGAAGAGTGGAAATGGAAACAGTTCTAAAGTGCTTTTTTTCACAAACTGCATTTTTAGTGCTGTTGTCTGCTGGGTACTTTGTTGTATGTCCACAGATTTGATACAGGCGCAGACCATAGCGAAAGGTTTTTAAACATGCGTTACTAGAAGGTGCATACATGCTCTTTATGCAAAGCTGTGCTTGCCTCTGGAATTCCAAAAGTGAAGGGATATGAGAAGTGGCTTTTGTTGACTACAGTTCTACCAATCAAAAATTTATCGCTCTGTTTCTGCACTTGTATTATCAAAAATTAAACGTAGTGCCTTAGTTCTTGGAGCAACACTTTCTTCCAGACGTTTTGTAGAGAAATGACGTTTCTGAGAACGTTTGTGCGTACAGAATAGAAGTTGATCTTTGCAAGAAGAAAACAGTAACAGGTCACTGTTAATAATGCTATTTATTTACACACATAGCGCCGTTATCGGTTGCGAACCGACGGGTTAACCTTCAAATAGCTGTTCACATTTGTATTAAATTTGTTACTGTTGTTTTTTTTCAGCTAATGTAAGCAAAAAATAATGTCATATAAACCAGGAACAGCCGTCTAAGATCAATCTGTCGGTTCGACACCTTTAACTGTCTGTGTAAATAAATAGCATTATTAAAAGTGACTCGTTGCTGTTTTCTTCTTTTCAAGAATCAATTTGTAAAAACTTTTATATTGATACCTAGAACCAGTCAGCTTCCTCGTATGACGCTTAGAAAGTTTTTACTAAAGTATTTGTTTTCTAATTTGGCTCATTATTTTTTGCGGAGATACATTGAACAGCATAAATCTGTGGTATCGGATTAAATACTTAATTTTTGATACAAATCAGTTATGTGCAAACAGCGATACACAGCTTTTTGATTCTCCTGACAAATGTCGGACACGGCGCATAGAACGTCTTCTGTTCCTACTCTTTATGTAACCTGGCAATATTAGAGAAATTAGGCCCTCTTTTGCATCTAACTCGGCATCCTACATATTTTACATTGCACGAATAACAGGGCATTGAATTTTGCGCAGAGTGCCTCCACTGGAACTAAAAAGACAGTTCATTGGCTTTAGATATCTACGCTAACGAGTAAAATTTAGGCAAGACCCTTTGTTTTCGAGGCTTCTGGAGTTGGCAGAGAAATGCTTTACTCCACAGCGAACGGCTTTTGAGATGTTTTTGTTTTACGGATGGACACAGCACGGATACTTGCTGAGTAAGATCTTGTGTCGCTATGGTGGTGATATGACAGTTACTTTATTTTGATGCGGGACACTGGAGTGCATGCGCTCTGATGAGCCGATGAAGTAGACGTAAAGTGACGTAACTCGTATGGCACCCTACGAATGCTCTTCATGTGGCGGATAATGAGCCTCCACTCGAAGTCAGAAGACACTACATTGCCTTCAGTTTTCGAGGAAACAGATGCTGGCAGAGAAATTCTTTACTTGTAGATATCGATTTATAAGGAAATTTCCAATACTGGCATGTATCTTTTATTATATTTCACCTCTCAATCGTCGAACTGCAACAGTTTCACACCATCACTCTTTCATGATGGATTAAGGAATATGACGAAAGATTAAGACAGTCTCGCGGATACGCCATACTATCATACATGAACCTAATATGAGGCCGCAACCGTTAAACGACCTTTTAAGTGCATGGGAAAATGTTCACTGTCTCCACGCAGACGGATCATGCACTTCATATGGCGTTAGCAGCGCATATGATGACGAACAGATAAGCCGTAGAGGTGAATTCCATCTCACTTTGGAAACCTCAGTACTTAGAGTGGAACTCACTGAAATACTTTAGGGACTCAGACAAAGATAGAGAACTTTTATAAAGATACAATCATCACTCTGGCAGATGCACGATCAGCATTACTGCTCATGCGGAATCATGTCGTTAATAATGCTAACAGTTATTTGGTGTACCACATTATAGATCGTATTGCAGAACTACAGAATCGTAACAAGACAAACAGCGGAAATGAAAATATCGACGCTCCCCCTTCCACCATGGGACAAAAAGGTACGAACATGTTCCCCACATGGACCTCTTGCGGTAGCAGATCAGAATCTTGTGGAACAACAAGTGGCGCTTATCCTATCAAGTAGTCTATCCCTGGACGACCGTGGCACTCCCGTGGTATGTGCCACATAAAACTTCAGGTCGCTATGTTACGTCACTGCTTTGACTACAGGAATTTCCGACGGCACCTCCAACGGCTAAAATGATTGACTCCTACTTGTGGATTGTGGTGTGAAGAGGACATCGACCACATCATTTTCAGCTGTCCACTGTGATACCACGCGATAGCTGAATTGCTACAGTGTTTGAAACTTCGGGGACAACAATTTTCTACCAGAGTGAAGACGCTACTTCTAGCTGAACGTATCATGATTTAATTGTTATATACACAGACAATGTTAACAGTCTATGCGAGTTTTGTGCGTGTGTGTCTTTTAATTTTTGACATATTTATTTGAAGCTGGCTGAATGGATCGTGTCCGATGGTCACAAATAAATTAAAAGAAGAAAAACCATGTCTGGTCGCAACCAATCTAACAGGGCGTATGAAGAAACGATATGGTCAAATAGGCGGATGATATAAGGATTTATGATTAGTTCTAACCATCTAGTGTTGTCACTAATCGTGTCGTTTAGGATTACACTGAAATATTGGACGTTTAATAGAACGAGTGATTGCACAAGTTTACGTTTCAAATCGAGCGGAAATACGTTCCGAAATTTTTTGAGGGCATAGAGACAAACATGTGGCGACAGTATTTATATGTCCAGTTGAGATGCTCTTCCAAACCTACAGACAGATTCTTCACTATTTTCTGATACTGGATTGAAATGAAAGTGGATTACTTCGTGATGGCACTGAAACATGTTTGACTTCACGAATTTAAGCACTACATATTCGTTGCCGTAGAAAGTGTGTACTTAGAAGTAGTATTCTTCTCGGGATTTATGAGAAACCATTCTCGTAAAAATGAACTGCTGTAATGTGTTAATGCAAACATGTAGCAGTAAGCGAGATGGGAACTAGGAAGGTAGGGGTGTTGTGGTCTAGTAAATTCATTGAGCCGTGGAAAGTGATGCGGTAATGAACGAGGGTCGTGTGCGGGGTCGATTCTCGATTATGCTCGCCGCTGGGTGTCGATAGGGAAACAGCGCAGGTGCAACGCCGACCGCAACAAAAAGCTGCCCGCCACTCGCTGCCTATAAATGATCTCCATTAATACGTCAAACAAGCGACCGCAAAAACTCTAATTACATCCCACAGGGCTATATGGAGAGGGCATCTCCCATTGTCCACAACTCCCACTTAAGACCTCGTGTGTTCTCTGAATAAATATGAGAGCTCCATGTTTTGCTCTTTCTCATTTTACAGGGCGACTGCACAGCGTAATTTCTGGGACTGACATCTGATCCTCACCGATGTGCTTGCCAAACAGCGCCGAGCAATCTGTGTGACTGGTGAACACCTCTGTTCGGAGACCTTTCTGCTGCATATTGCCCTGCGCTATCTGATATATTTTTCCCGTTTTTGGCTTTATGTTGCTCTGTTAAACTTAGGTGAACTTGGAACGGCCTCCCGAAGAAGATTTCGTTCTACACGAAATGCATTATTCTTCGAGTGAGTTTAGCGTTCTGTCTCATCAAGAGGACGTCAAACTCTTCCTTTTCCTCCAGACAGGTATCTTGTACAATGCCATCAGTCCTACCAAGATGTTTCTTACAGCGAATAAAAGCAAATTTAAAATTCAAGACCACAGAACAGGAAAAAACATGACGAACAAACAGAAATATCATATAGGGGCGAGAAAAACAATTCAAAAAAGAGAAATCACTTAAAAATGAAAAATATCGTAATTTTATTATCGGTACGAAGAAGGGAAACTTCCCATGGCAGCCTCCTCAGACTTAGTGATAAGAGGGCCCAGTGGACAAACCGTCAAAATCTGAACACATATCAAGCATGAAAACAGGAGGAAGTGTACTGAACAGTGGAAAAAACAAAATAGAAGCAGTGAACTGTTCAAGCACAAGATGTGCAACATAGAGCAGGATGGACTAGCCACGCCGTCATGGTTAAGTGGTCATGATGCTGAAATGCTACGTGGGAGAGCTCCGTTAACAGCCCGCTCGTGCCAATTATTTTTTTTCACTGTTGGCTGAATTCAAATTTGTCTGTGTTTTGGTGTAACGTCCGTTTGCAGCAGCGATGTGTAAGGAACGGACCTATACTGAATGTTGAATCTGTACAACTACCCTATTAGCAGCTGAAATGAAGTGGCTTTCGAATGGGAACTGCAAATGTTTGATGACAAGATGACAAGTCAACTGAATCCTCCAGCGGTAAACACGCCTGGAGTGTCATACACATCATTAGTGATAGTATGTGTGTCGTAAGTGTGTGGTGAGTGAGTTTAATATGGTTCCTTGCCCGATTTAGGTGTTCGTATGAATGTGAATGTGATCACTCCCAATGAAATGATGTAAAAAATATAGTTTGCCGCATAAGCTGCAACAAATGAACGCAACAATTCCACACTCACTCAGTTTCTCTGAGCTCTCGCAAAACATATGTTTTTAGCGTTTTTGAAGTTGCGTACCGTTTTGAAAGTTTTTACTCTCGAATTCCTTTGTTGTAACATAGTTCACACCAGTTTATTTGTTGTTTTCATTTCTGTGAGACGTCCATGTGATATCTCGCCTGGTCTCACTATTCATCACATTTACTGTAATATATTCTTCTCACATGACTCATATTCTATAACTAATGCATAGTACAACAACTGCCAAGACTACAGAAAGAGAACAAATATTTCAACGAACGGACGGACAGTTCGTACTGTTATGAAAGAAAAAAAAAAGGAACGAAGGAGTTTTCCACCCGGCTCGTGCGCTTCGTGGTCCAACACACTGACCACTTGACCAATTTTGCTGAATGTGGCGCTTGTTAAGCTTGGACCGTCCACTGTTTCTATTTTGTTTCCTTCACAGTTCAGTACACCTTCTTCCTGTTTTCATGCTTGATCTGTGTTCAACTTGTGACGGGCTATGCGCTGGGCCATCTTACCAATAAATCTGAGGAGGATGCGAAGGGGAGTTTCTATACCTAGAATTTATTAACAGTTTTCCCCACACAAAGTTAATGCTGATGGCAGATGTAATGAGAGCGATGAGTGTTGTGGCAAATGACAGAGGAGGGGGAGGGGAAGACTACAGACAAATATTTAGATAATCCTACGAATTTCTCTCATATCGTTGTCAGTGAATTAGTGCTCGAGACAACATAGAACTGAGTGTATCCTTCGTGATTCCTGAGACAGTGTATGCAGTTAAGTGTAAAGTAAAGCTGTAGTCACCACGAAGGTTGGTCTGAACACCACAGTGCTTTAATAAGAATAGATGATATTTCCTTGCCTTCCTCCGACCTTTGAACTGATTTACTCACCAATCCGTAGTAGGATGTATAGTTTCACATGGGGTGAAAATGTACCTGTATCTTACCATTTACCCACTTACCGGTTTCTGAAATACTTTATTCGACGAGGTGCACGACCCAGATCTGCATACTTGCAACTTTTCAGTCATGAGTTTGTCTAGTAGACGATTTTCTTAACGAAAACCGTCCAAATTCTACGGTTATCTTTACGGAACAGTAGTTAGAAAGCATTTACACTGAGTGCCGCTATTGTTTGCTCTTTCTTACGGGTGTGATGCTCCATGCTTTCAGATGTCAGGATGGTGGGGCACGAGAAGAAACTGAGATACTACAAACCTGCACCTTTCTGGCAAAGTGGCTCTACAGCATTTGTTTACGAACTTGCAATTTATTTTCAACTTTGGCGTCTGATCACGGTTTTAGAAACAAGAGGGACATACACTGGGAGCAGCTAAAGAAATTAATTTACTTTTACCGTCAAAGTGTACCAGTTAATGACAACAATCCAACGTATTTTAAGTATACAGTGAACGCTGATTTTTACTTCTGTTACCTACTTTCCTACTTCCTTGATGGCCTAAAATATTTATTTTTCTCCCTTGCTAAAAGTGTGATTTCAAGGGTAGGCGCTACTGTGTAGATAGTTCCTTGTTGATTTCCAGTGGTAGAACACAAAAGCAAAAAAAAAAAAAAAAGAAAAAAGTTACTGTTCTTTATCAACGGCAGTTTTATAGGTTATATGAATATCAGGCATCACTAGTAAGGACTGGTCTGCTATGAAACTATAGTCTTCAGTCCGAAGACTGGTTTCATGCAGACCTATGTGAGAGCCGACCGGAGTGGCCGAGCGGTTCTAGGCGCTACAGTCTGGAACCGCGCGATCGCTACGGTCTCAGGTTCGAATCCTGCCTCGGGCATGAATGTGTGTGATGTCTTTAGGTTAGTTAGGTTTAAGTAGTTTTAAGTTCTAGGGGACTGATGACCACAGCAGTTAAGTCCCATAGTGCTCAGAGCCATTTTTTGAGACCCTTCATCTCTGCATAACGATTCCAACCATAGCTCATTTGAACCTGCTTTCTGTAGTCAAGTATTGTTCTTCATCAACTACTTTCACCGTCCCCTCGCACGTCCCCACATTTCCCTGCATTATCACATCCTCAGGATGTGTGCTATCAAGTTATACCCCTTCTTTCAGTAAAAATTTCCTTCCTCTCCAATTAGTTTCAGAACTTTTTAATTAGTTACCCAGTCTATCCATTTAAACTTAAACAATCATCTCTAGCACCGCATTTCAGAAGTTTCTATTCTCTTCTTATATGTGATGAATATCGTCTACTTTTCACTTCTGTAAAGTCACACTCAAGTCTAACACTTACAGAAAAGATCTCTTTACATTTATATTGATATTTGATGTTTAAAAAATGTAATATTCCAGAAAAGGCTGTCTTGTTATCGTGTCTGCTTTTTATATTCTCTTTACTTTTTTCATCGTCCGTTATTTTGATGCCAAAACAGAAAAACCCTTCTATTACCTTCAAGTATTATTTCGTGTTCTGAATCCCTCAGTATCACTGACTTTATTCGACTACGCTCGATTACCCTCGTTTTACTATTAATGTAGGTCATCTTCAAACTAATTTTCGAGACACTATGCACTCTATTAATCTAGTATTCCAAGTCCTTTGTCGTCTCTGACTGATTAACGAATTCATCGGCAAATCTTAAAGATTTTATTTCTTCTCCACGCAGTTTAATTTTTTTCCGAAATTTTTCCTTTTTTTCCTTTACTGGTCGATCTGTGTCCAAATTAAACAGCGTGGAGGGGTAGGCTAAAACACTATCTCCCTCCCTTCTCAATTACTACCTGCCTTTTATATCGTTCGATAGCTCCAGCCCGGTTTCTGAACGAGCTTCCTGTATTTTAACCGTTAACTGCCTTAATGAGCCGCACTGTCGATATTAAATCTACTATAAGACGCAGGCAGAAATGAGACGCGAGTGTCGCCTCGCACGTACTAACGGCAGATCCGGCAACTGGAGCCGTGAGCCTGAGAGACAGCACATTGTCAGTCGGCAGGACTCGCTCCAATCAATGGAAGGCGGCTTTCGTGACACGGTCGCGCATGTTTAAGGGGGGCCGGGGGAGCGAGGCGAGGGCAATTTGCCGTTGGCCCGTCCCCTCGTCCCCCGGCAGGCCGCTTTTGTTTCAAGCGCGCCTTGTTTTTCTTTTTGGTGACGGCGCGCTGCTGAAGGTGACATATTGAGCCATCAGCGGGCGTCGTTTAGCCGCAGAGGCTATTAGCTGGCCTATTGTCTCACCTCATTACGTCGGACCAAAACCGCACCGCACCCCCACACGCGGGCCTCGCCTCAAATAAGTTTTCTATCGGCCGGCTTCTCACCTGCGCTATCGCTGCCCCCTCACGCGCCTATCGCCGACACTTTCAATTCCCAGAGGGAGTAAGAGTCTGATCTCTGTGCAGCTCGTATTACGGATGCTCGGTGCTTAGATTATCCTGGGAGATGATGTTTCCTGTCGTAATTTTCAGCGACATTTGCCAGGCTTTTTTTCCTCGCGTTGGCGGCCGTTACCTAAGGCGCGATGTGGGATAATAAATTACTCGGGCCTGACAATCGGAAAGAGACGATAACTCTTCCATTGTTCTTGACAGCTTCTCCGGTGGAGGAACTGGAGAATATAAGAGGCAGCACGCCTACGTTGCGTGGGTGCTGCATGCGGTGCGTCCAAAGCTAGATCGTGTTGTGGTCTGACGAAATGAAAACTGCAGTACGTTTCCATGCCACTTCCTTCTTATAGTTATCCTCGAAGTAATCGAGATACAGCGTTTGTAATGATGTGAAAGTCAGATCCACCTTTACGATCCGCCTTTACCGGAATGTAACCGTGCTGTAATTAGTTCGACTGGTAATTTCTAAAAATTTTGTTTTCAGCGTTTACAGGTCAGCACTCAACAGTGAGCATTCCTACATGTTCGTAATTTTTTTCAGCGAAGTACATAAAAAATCAAGAATGGCAAATTATTTGAAACTGGAATTCTGTAGTAGTAAAATGAAATCTGTTCTATATTCTGTGTACTCTCGCGGACACAAAATTCAGTCAAACGGATGAAAATAGTTTCATCTTTTCTTCACTGTCTGACTGAACTGATACAGAATAGATAGGCTGCTAAAACTTTTATACAATGGAGCTTGCTGAGACAATGAAATTTCGTCTTTACACGTAATATCTTTCACGGAAAATTTATGTAATTTCGTCTCTCAATAACTTTTCTCAGGTTGCAAGTTGCTGTCAACTGTTCTTTTTTCACCCTCGGGAAGATGCTGGTGACAATTTCCTGGTTACGAGTTCACACAAGAATGCGAAGAAACTGGCACTATGTTTCTCGGGGATGCATTGCCGCGGCTGCTCACCGTTGATTTTCGGATTTCTTAGAGGCTGTGAAAAAGAGTGCTCTGATAACAATCTGTGTCTAGTTAAAGCAGTCTTTTGACTGTGTTATACCTCCTTCCAGTCATGAGGTGATGAAGTAATGTTGAATCTGACCTAGCCTGGCGTAGAAGCCTACAGATTTGCGATGCACATTGTTATACAGATTGTCCCTCCTACCTCTGAAATTTACAGGAACTGTGTTAATTTTGATGCGATAAGAAAATGGTTGAGACAGTTGAAGTTTGGATCTAAAAGCTCTGTCAGCTTACGTTGCCGAAAATGACTAAAGTGACGTGTATTAAATATACCACGATCACTAGTATTTTTTAAACGGTGCTTGCTATTTTTGCACCATACCAGCAGATCTGTATGAAACAAGTACTGTGATACAACTCTTTTGTAGATCTGACAATAAATTAGTTAGTAAAGATACAATGAATATGTCGATTATTGTAGTGTAGCTGCGGGCCATCAGAAAGATTGCTCTTGCCACTCGGCTACGGCAGTGGCGTAAACATCACGTAACGGATGCTAGTTACCATTGAGGGTAGCATAAGCTTCCAGGCTGTGTGTAGTTCAAACGGCCACGTCAACGACATAAAAGCTACATATTCGACGTATTTACTTCGCTATTTTTTCGTTTAATAAAACGCTGTTTCCTCTTCGCATTTGACTTCTGTTATGGAACATGTGATAGCATCTTACGCCAAAGATGTCAAGGATACGGGTTTAAGGATTCTTCCTGTCCTTTTCCAAGAGTGATTTAAAGAAACCACTTGCAGCTTGATGTAAATCACCCCGGAAAATCGGTGTGTCAGGAACATCGAGCCATCAACACTAAACAAAAATCAAATATATGAAGCAAGTTACATAGAGTAAACATTCTGGGTGTATGTGCATGGCAGTTTACACAATGGATTAACAATGGTGGACAACCTCGAGAACATTTGGAGCGGCCAGAAGTAAACCACGAGACAGAACCGGCAGCAGAGGAATTACACTATCGTTCGCGCCTCTCCACAGTCACAACGGAAAATCGTCTTTTCTTCGGAAATTACATCTGGATGTGTCGAGTACAGAGCATAGGCGATCCATATCACACCATGTAGTCCTTTTGTTTGGTACACTTATGTCTAATCGAGGTTTTTAACTTAACATTGTATTAAAAGCTTTCAGACGTTTAGTTTCCAAATAGGGAGTCGAATTTGTGAAACGCATAGGAAATACGTGACCTTCACGTTATGAAAACGGAATAACTCGTTGTGACTGTTTCAGCTTCCGCACTCAAACATAAGCCGGAAGAGAGAAGTAAGTGGAGGATTACGTTAAGGCTCGAGACGACAGCGAAAGAATAAGTGACACAGAATGTCCGGCCGCTTCTTTCTCCTCTCATCTCACTGCACTGTCGGGTTCCATGTTCTTAGTGTCACTCGAAGTCGATTTCGGCGATCGGAAGGGCAATATGGGAGAGTAATATGTTTGCTTGTCGGCGGTCAGGTAGGCGCGGCGGCGGGGGAGGGCGAGGAGTAGCGTGCCGCCGACGCTGACGGCCGCCGCAATTAGCCGCATCACGCCCACGCACCTCCAACTTCACCAGCAGGCCAGCTCACTTTTCCCCACTCTCCCCACTTCTGCTGAGCGCTCACTCACACTGCCCGCAACACCACAGCACGGTTAGTGTAGTCATGTCGGAGGCCTTCTTCCGAGCTTTGAACTGACAGGTACAGCGGCGCCTACAGCTAAATGTGGACTACAGACGACGCTATAGCTCGTCATATTTCACATTAGAAAATCGTTACCAGAGGGGAAAGACACGAAAAGCTGTTCTAAGACATGCTGGGGTTTGAATTCTAGACCGCGGTATTTTTAGTCTATCCCTTAACAACTTTTAATTTGTTAAGAGATATCATCTAAACACCGTGAGCTGCAGTTAAAATGTGTAATAGCCAAACCGGTATCCGGGTGTATAACCCACGGCCAGTGCCATCTGACACAGAGGACCACAAACAATTGTATGTACATCGATATCTACTACATGTCAATTCTATACATTAACAGCAGAAACCTAAGTCTGCTTACGTTTGTATCTCTATATCAATGACATGCGCGTCAGTTATAAATTCGTTGAGATGTTCATCTTACATTCATCTAGAAAGCAAACGATCATGTAGATACCTAGAATCCAATTACAACAACATCTGTGTTAATAGACTGGGATATGAAATCCGTCCTACATGTATGTTACTGCTGTCAGTTCTTAGGCAGTGACATTTCTTGGTTACATTCCACACATATGTTGTATAATGTAAATATGGAACTGACAGATAGGCCAAAGAGTTTAAGTTACAAATCTTTTGTTAGTTCAGATCTTACTGAAATGCACGTGTGAGACGCATTCATATATGTAAAATATAGAATGTACAATGTACAAAAAGTATAAAATTGTAAAATCAATAAATAATAGAACTGACGTTAATTTTCACGAACAGCACAATGAGCATGTTGGCCTTAATGCAAAATCTTTGTCTATTGTACACTCGTATAATCAGGTTTTTAATTAGAACTTGAATTCAATGGTGATCCAACATATCGTGTCGACTTAGATAATTTTTTGCTTTATTAAGCATTTTAAGTGCAGCTCATGGTGTTTAGAGACGCCCTTTGACAAATATTTACAAACTGTGGAGCATCAAGTATTCGTGATTTTTAACCTTTCGTTTTGTTTCGGCATCCTTAGGTATCTTATCCAAATAAATACAGATTCGTTACGATTGAGTTTTCGTTTGTTACGTGTATACAATACAAGTGGCGAGCAGATTTACCAAAGTCTTTATTAGCAATTTCAAACATATGGTAGGTACGATAGGCAATTACATCTCTATCATTAAAACTTTCGAGCCCAGGTACGCTAGACACTCCACTACCTGACGAGGCGTTCAGCGGACAGTGCGGGACTATGCTTTATAAATTTTTTCAAATTGTTGCATCCTTGAGCCCCTGGTTCGAGATGTTGCCGAGTGTGCTCTAACAAGGAAGAGACACATTAGCTCGTCCCAAAGACATCCGGAGCAGCACAGTAAATTCTTTCGATATTATGGACAGGAGCGTCCTATTGCTCGTACTGATAAATCCACTTCCGAACCGTTGCCACAGCACGCTATTGTCTAAATGTATCCATAAAAAGCTGTCTTCATGTTTCTCTCCACCGTAAGAAAAGAAAGATAAGTCTTTAATGGGAACACGAACTCAGACTGGTGAGCACTGGCTACGAAAGTAAGTCCTATACTTTTCAAAGGAACCATCCCGTTGCTGCATTAAGTAATTTAGAGACAGCACCAACAGTCTACAACCGGATTATCGGACGGAATTTTATCTGCCGTCCTCTCGAGTGGGGCTTCACTGTTTTACGCATTGCGTCAACTCACTCGGTCTTCGTAAAACTGGTGATCCGATCCCAAATGAGGGAAAAGTGCCTCATACCTTATCAACATCGATGTACTCTATCTGATTAAAGATATCCGGACTCGTAAAACTGGACATTAATATGAGAGATGTTCACCGTTCGCCTGATCCCTGCTGGAGACACTTTCGATGAGGTGTCTAAATGTCTAGGAGAATGGCAACCCATCCTTCCTCAAGAGCGGCAGTGATGTTGGACGCTGGGGTCTGGATCGAACTCCGCGTTCTGACTCCTCTTCCAAAGACGTTCCACCGCGTTCACGTGGGGACTCTCGGCGGGACAAGCTGACACAGTCACCACCGCCGAACCGTGCACTCAGAATGCAGTGCTGTAAAAAGTGTCCGTATCCTTTCGCATTTAAGCGTAATAAGGGAACGCCTCCCTCCCCCTCCCAACCACAAAAAATACCTCCCTTGTTCTTCACTGTTGGCACTACACACTATGGCAGGTAACGGTCTACAGGCATTCGCCAAAGCCAAACTCTTCCATCGGACTGCCACAGGATCTAGGTTGATTCATTACTCTAAATCATTCTTTTCGATTCATCCACTGCTACACAGTAATAGTTTCAAAAATAAATTGAAATAATATCTCCTTGACAACTCCTTCAATACCATAGATGAATTGTCGAATAGGAATACATAGATCTATAGGTAGAATATATGCATCATGTGACATTTAAGGGAATGGAGTAGGTAATAAAAATTTGAAGCTTAAAAAGCTCGATTAATGTGTGCATCTCTTATGCGCTTGACACGTTCCACATCATAACGGTTACCGTGAGATTGATCAATGGAACACGCAACTAACTAACTGCTCCGTGGCTTCGCTCTTTACACCACCTCAGACATCGTTTAGCATTGTTATAGAAATACGTGGGAGCTGCTCGATCATAATACTGCATTGCTGCTGATAGCACTTTGGAACTTACGAGTGATTTCTTCCGTCGATTTACAGTCACCCTCAGCAATGGTTGACGGTCCCTATCCGTGAGTACACGAGGTCTCGGTTTAGCTGTGGTTGTTCCTTCCAGCAGTCGACTTGGGCAGTTGTGGAAGGGTTGAAATGTCCTTGACAGATTGTGACATCCAATGAGCAGTCCACGGTCGAATTCACCGAACTCTCCAGATCAACCCATTCCGTGCTGACAACAAAATACTCCCCGCCTCCTTTTATACTCCTGGCAACATCTAGTGGTCAATCGCACATTACATAGAGGTGTCGGGATACTTGTGATCAGATACTGTATTTGTCCGCCGAACCACAGGACGCGACGGCAGGTGGACTGCTAATTGGGCCGCGCCTGGCACTCGCGAGCTGGAGCCGAGGGCCTCCCACGCGGTGACGCCCACCACAGGCCGCAGCCCCAACAAGGAGGCATGTTTGGAGACGGCGCGGCCCATCACGCCGAGACATACAGACACGACAAAAGGCCGTGTTATTAGCAACAATGAAGTTGTCGAGTCTTTCCCATTGTTAGCTGCCAGAGCAGCGCGAGATGAGCGAGCATCGCGGGCAAACACTCGACGCCCCGCTCCTCAGGCGGTCCGGCCCCCTCCACTCTCCCTCCCACGCACAATGGCCCATCGCCTGCTGTCTACCGACTGCTCGCTGCCGCGCCACTCTTTTTTTTTCGTAGGGAGTCACTCGGCAGACTTCATTACTTCCGATCGTGGCATACTTCGTATATAATAATAATAATAACGATAATGCTTTCAGGTAATGGAAAGCCTTCGACACAATTCCACGTCGATGTACAGTGAAAAAATTACGTACGAGGGAACTTGAAAAAGTAAATTACGCCTTGTTATGACAGGCCAAATAACTTTTATCGGATGATGCACTACACGTCATGGTGCCACAGATATGTGACATTATTTTTCAACAGTCACCAAGTTTATGTAAATAACTGTTGGAACGCTCTGTCAGTCATTCAATTCCTCAACGATAGCACATCTACATCTACAGCTCTGCAATTCACACTTAAGAGCCTGGTAGAAGGTTCATCGAATCCCTTTCACACTATTTCTCTGCTGTTCCACTCTCTAACAGCGCGCTGTGAACGCTTAAATCTTTCCCTGCGAACTCTGATTTCTCTTATTTCATTACAACGATCATTTCTCCCTATGTACGTGGGTGTTAAGAAAGTACTTTCGAATTCAGGGGAGAACGTTGAGTTTGAAATTTCGTGAAAAGATCTCTCCGCAACGAAAAACACCTTTGTTTTAATGACTGCCACCCCAACTCGCGTATCATGTCCGTAACACTCTCTACCTATTTCCCGATAATACAAAACGAGATGCCCTTCTTTGAACTTTTTCGATGTCCTCCGTCAGTCCAATCTGGTAAGGATCTAATGCCACACAGCAGTAATCTAGCAAAGGACGGACAAGCGTAGTGTAACCAATCTCTTTAGAGACCTGTTGCGTCTGTTTTCTGGTAATAAAACGAAGTTTAGGTTCGCATTCCCTTAACATTATCTATGTGATCGTTCTAGTTTAAGTTGTTCGTATTTGTAGTCCGCTCCTTGCTCACGGAGCCATTCCCGAAACGCTGTGTGAACCTTCTCATCGTCGCAAAAACTGCAAATTCTGCGAATCAGTTCGTCCATTGCCTAGACGTTGTCGTGGGAGGTGGATGTCGATGGCCTTCAGCGTCTCACGTCGGTGGAGCAACGGTCAAAGTGTTTGCACAATTTCACTACGGCCTGACGTAACATTGCATTTGGCCCATACACCACCAGAATTTTACAGTGAATCTGTGCGCAATTTAGACGTTTTGGCTCGAGAATCTTATCTTCCCACGTACTTCAACTTTAGAGTTCGTTTCCAGTTGCTCCGCCATTTTGCAGCCTACAATGTGATGCACCTGTATACGTACTTCAGCAGAACTGTGCTTACAGGAAGCCGGGAACATGTATTCTCTTCTGACAATGCGCCACGCTTGCTGCGTAATGGTCTAAGCTTGGGTCGACATGTGTAACTCACTTTCCGAAATCCCGAAAGACATGCGCAGAGCGCGAACTATGTATTATTGAACTGAAACATACACGCATACGCGTGTGTACAGTTTGCTGAGAACTACAACTTTACTACGTGTATTCAACCTGTGCGTTTTTGCTCTAACAAGTGGCACATTTTTCACACTACCACACCCAAAGTCTGACACTCTACAGTGCAAGCCTCACGAACAATTACCGTGGCTGTGTCGACTCCGACAGACGCATTGTACAAGGAAATTAAAGAACCACTGTTAAAACAGTAAAGACTGTACTTCTGCAAGAAAATCCGTTTGTGGCCTACTTTCGGCGAAAAAGCATCGATAGATGAACTAAATCACAAAAGACTCCATACCCTATGAGTAGAAGACACTGGTCAAGTAAGCAAACAACGACAAGCCATTTTAAATATCTACTCTACAGACTTGTATTAGCACGAGCTTAAAATTCCAAATCCAGACCTCTAAAACACAACAGTAACTGAATTCTAATCTGGCCGTAACAGAGCTAGCATGATGCCACGGCTGGTTCAAGCAAAGCGGGGCCATGGGAGCATCTAGCGCTCTTCAAAACCATATGACGAGGACCGTAAGGTAGACCAAAATTCTAATATCATGATAGCCAAGTTGATACACGTACTGGATACCTGGATATTTGCAAGGACGAGCGCTAAAGGAACTCTAGCCATAGTACCTGACAGCAACTGAACCATGAAATTGGTCATATATCTCCAAAACGACCGCACTAATCCAAAAGATTACTTAATCATTGTCATTATATTCTAGATGAAAAGAAAACATCACAAAATTATGATGACGTGAACACACGACCACTGTGAAATCTCTGTAAATGGAAAAGTAGACGTTCCCGCAAAATTAACGCCTGGAAAAGGGGTTCATTAATCTCAGAAAGTCACAAAAGGCAGCTGACGATTAAATGCCAAAACCATATTAAATCAAACGTAGTCACTACGCATTTATTTATGGAAAAACAACCACAGTGTGTAGTGAACAAAGACAAAATCGTCACCAAGTTTCACGAAAGGTATACGTTGACTGAATTTAAATAACAGGATACTGAATTATCCCCTCCAGAGGATTAACGTGTGTGCCAGACGCCTATATATCTGTGGTGAGGAATGAAATCCAACCCAAATCTTCCCACAACGTGTCAGGAATACAGAGCACATAAATATACTTCAAAACAATCTCAAATAACTTGGCATTCAGTTTTTAAGTAGTTTCCAACATTTGCTATCAATTAAAGTACAGCAAAGTGTACACTACTGTACGAGTTTATAAAACTTGTTTACAAAACTTATTCGTGCACACATAATAATATCTTGAAACGATTTATTTTGCTTCTGATCTCTGTAGCATGGTCAGACCACCCCGATCTCCATTCCACATTCTGGTATCAATAAAAATAGCATTTACATGACGACTACTTACCAGCATTGAAAATGTTACCTCCAAGTAACTCAGGTTCCTACAAATAAACCAAGTACATCCGAAGTGATTACTGGGGTGTTCACAATATATGTGGACAGTGTTTGCATGAAGAAAATTTTTTCCTATCTCTTCTTATATTGTCGCTTTTGCTGTGTTGTCCGATGATGAACGGCAGTCACCCACCCAGAATTTAGCAATAGTTCTGTATTTTAATTCTACGACTAGATTTATTTCCTCGGCCACAAGCGTCAGAAGGAAAGTCGAGTGTGCCATCTGCTTAACAATCTTGGTACACTTCGATATTTAAATCGTTCGTGTGCGTTGTAGATGAGGATGCGTCTGCCGGCCAGAGTGGCCGTGCGGTTCTAGGCGCTGCAGTCTGGAACCGAACGACCGCTACGGTCGCAGGTTCGAATCCTGCCTCGGGAATGGATGTGTGTGATGTCCTTAGGTTATTTAGGTTTAATTAGTTCTAAGTTCTAGGCGACTGATGACCTCAGAAGTTAAGTCGCATAGTGCTCAGAGCCATTTGAACCATTTGAGGATGCGTCTAAAAATTGGTTCAAATAGGTCTGAGCACTATGCGACTTAACTTCTGAGGTCGTCAGTCGCCTAGAACTTAGAACTAATTAAACCTAACTAACCTAAGGACATCACACACATCCATGCCCGAGGCAGGATTCGAACCTGCGACCGTAGCTTCTATATCACTGCCAGGTTGAGGTATCCGACCGCATTCAAGCAATGGTTATTCCTCATTTACATATTTAGACAGGATTTTCAAATTAGTTGTATCTGATGAAATTATCTGTTTAGTGCGGAAAGCCAAATAGTTAGTGATAACCCATCTCCCGGAAGCAAACTCTTGGGCAGTTCCTTAGTAAATTAAGTCAGCGTATAAGCAACAAAAAGTAGTAAGGTTGCAGTTCTGCGCAATTTCTAGATCTCGATAACGAGTTTTTGTAGTAACCTAGTTGATTTGTGAACAGAAGACTAAAATTAAACTAGCAAGTAATGTTCTGTGGAGTTGCGAGATTTGTGATTAACATAGTATTGTTTTTAAACGTTAGTAGCTGAAAAAGGAAAGTTTTCAGTATATTCGCAAAGAAACTCGCAGATCTGTCTTTTTGAAACATCTATCTGTCTCACGATAGAAAGAGAACGCTAGCAATCTGTACGAGTAACTTTCTTGAGGTTATAATGGCATCAAGCTGTAATCACTTTATCACGATTTTCTGAAAACTAGTCTTGTAGATTTTACGTTCAAGGTTTTATTTCATACTGGAAGTTTAAGATGTTCCTTGTAATTCTGTTGTTTCTTTGTTAGCAAACTAGTCTTGTAGATTTTACGTTCAAGGTTTTATTTCATACTGGAAGTTTAAGATGTTCCTTGTAATTCTGTTGTTTCTTTGTTAGCTTTCTTTTTGTAATACCATTATGTACTTTAAGAATTTAGATACTTTCCTTTCTCTGCTGCAAGAACGGAATAATCACTCTCCACACGGGTAACTTGAAGGGTACAGAAGTAATAAATTATTGATAAATTACGCCAGAATATTAGTTTTTTGGCTTAGGTGTTACAAGACAGAAAATTTTAATGTGATCAAATATGCCATAAGATTGTGATAGCAATAGCACTCTAACTCGTCTCTCATTATTCCTCCTTATTTGCGTAATAAGGAGGAATAAATTGTTTGCGTCGAATACAACTGAATAGGCAATTAAAAGAGGTGTGTTTTAAGTGACTTGCAGCAACCGACTACTAATTTCCTAATTTCTTGAACTCTGTGGTCGCCAATAGCACTACAGTTTCGTCGCTAATTTGATCAAACAGACAAGGCTATGAAATTTGACGAAATGCGGCGGGAATGAAACGGATTTCCGCATTTCACGCGTGGGCGGTGCCAGCTTTAGCGGCAGCGACTGTCGAGAATACCTCAATATGCTTGCGGGAGTGTATCCCGCAGCAGGCGCAAAGTGGGTAAGGGTAAGGAAGAGGAAGCAATTCCACTCCACACTTGCAGTGCCACCGCCTTTATTACTCGAGGTGCAGATCAAAAGGTTCCCCGGAAATGGGAATCCACGGGGGACGTGTCGGGATTATAGGCGTGAGCGGCGCGCCCACCCCGAGTCACTTGCGCCGCCGTCTTTAAAGAAACTCGCGGATTTTGGGCTTACATTTTCATCAGCCGGTGATGTTTAACGCGCACCTCCTCTATTGATCACGACAACCTCTTAATAATTCACTTAACAACGTATCTTATGAAAGAAGTTTTAGCTTCTGAGCGCGTTTGCATTGGGTGTTATATTAGCACGATAGAGGGTGTATCAGATTAACAGCGAGAGCTGACACGGGTGTAAGTATACTACAGCAGAAGCAAGAACATTCCAGCAAACGAGGATCGGAAAACGACCTTTGGCGTGATAATTTCGAATGTATAGTTACGAGCAACCGCTCAGTTCTCTAAGTTACTACTAACGTATTTGAAATATAAACTTTTTGATTGAATCCCCACCTAATTCTGGTCATATTTCAGCCCGTGGCCTACGTCATTAAGAAATGCAATACTACTTCAGCACGTTACACACTACAATTTACTATAAGGGGCGATCAAAACGTCTCCGTTTGTAGGCGCTGTTGCAGCGTATATGCAACGTAGTGCTCAGATGTCGGTATATAAGCACCAACATGTAGGTAAAGGAGTAGAGGGATTAGTGTGGCATTTCTGTCTTCCCGACGTGCGTGCGGTAAATGCGGAAACGTGGTCTATGGCGACGTTATTATCAAATGTGTCAAAGGGGACCAACGTGCTGTTATTCTTTTCTTGGCTGCCGAAGGACAAACACCGGTAGACAACCATCAGAAAATGGAGAATGTGTGTCGGACAGCACGTCTGTTAAAAACCATCGTTTTGGAATTGTGCGCCAAGTTTCGTGCTGGTAGCGATTCGACATACACTTCCCCAAACAGCAAATGTAGAAGTTACGCCAAATGAAGTGGGAGACACGAATACCCACGCTATAGTCCTGAAGTCTCCCCATGCGATTATTACATCTTCGGTACCTTGAAAAAAGGACTTGAAGGGTCAACGATTCCTGTCGAAGAAAAGATGTGCAGTAGGCAGTTACGGACTTCTGCACCCATCAGGACTCGGTTTTTCCCAAACGGCTATCTTCAACCGGATGCGTTAGTGCGATGATTGCCCCAATGCTTACGGCGATTTTGCCTGATTGGCATACAAGATCTAGACTGCACGGCCTTCGAACGGAAACTTTCTGATCGCCCTTTATATAAACTCATATCTGTTAAATTAGGTGGTCCACGTGCCGTCCTCGCGTTTGGATGCCAAACTGTAGTCACCTCCACATTCTTTCGAACATCCCCAGATTATGTCTCAAATCTTGAAAAGACTGAGCATTTAGCTACTCTATGTCTTCAATTGTATCAACGAGAGTGCTGACCCGAGACAGCAAAATCCAGAAGACTGAGGTCAGGTTGTCTTGGACACCAAACTACAGGCCTCGTCCTATCTATTTTGGACCATACAGGCGCGTCGGATGTCGTCTTACGTAATGTAAAGGTTCAAATATCGATCATGCCCCCAACAGTTCGAATCTGTTTCTACGCATCTTTTATCCAGCAAGTTAGCGTCGCTGATGGGAAAGCACCATTGTATTAGAAGGGTGATGCTCTGCGCCCCCCCATTGAGTCACTCCCGTCTGATCCTTCTTATATAGAAGGTTGCGAGATTGCACGAGCTACGCAGTCGGGAATAAAAGATAATGATTTCTGGACCAGAAATTATCTAGATGGCCAGACGATGACTTTGAACTATGCTTGACCGCCTGGAACTTATCAGCAATGGAAAACTAGCTTCAAAAAGTGTTAACTGCATGACTGTGGTTGCAGGCGAGCGTGATTACGGTCGTACGGATAACCTAGCTTGTGATTCAAATACAATAAACCGAGTGTTGTCAAATCGGTGTGAGTTTTGCTTTAACTTAATCACATTACCGATAGTATTTTGCTGGGAGTTTTGTTTACAATTAGAGGAATTGTAGGGCACGTCTCAGCAGGCACAGGGTTAAGAACTTTCTCAAACTGGCACGTGTATCTCGGCAATATGTTCGCTCTTCATGTTGTCGTAACCGTCAAGTCCGATTACCTATTAAAATTCAGACGGCCAGTATATGAGAGTCAGTTTAAATAAAAAAGGATCAACTTAACAATAAACAGAAAACGCGCCAGTACCCTATTATGCTTGTAGCACGTTTCCGACGAGAATTCAGTCGCCAATTGCAGATATATTTTTACTTAGCTTTACCGGTTTCGACAAATTAATTAGTCATCTTCAGAAGCCTACGAAATTGCGGATATGATAAATCGTTAGACGGTGGCTATACGTTTATATAATGTTTAAGTCGTGTATTACAGAAGCGGAGTGCATTTAAGACCCTCTTTCATGAGGACTTGCTCAACAAAGACGGTGAGAATTCCAGTAAGCCAACTTTTGCAGAACATCTTAAAATCGAGAAACCCACTCTTCCTCAACCATCCTTACCTAACATGGAAATTTTGTATATAGTTGATGAGGGGTACAAAATGAACCTTTTAGAAGAATCTGAAATATATAAACATTCTCACCTAAATTCAAAAGATTTGTTGAACGATCAATCTGAACTAAAAATTGACACTAATTGCATAGCATCTCTTGTAAACAATGCAAATTAGACCATTCATTTTATATGTTAGAACTATGTGCAATGTTTTTCAAATATACATAACTTTCTTATATGTTATATTGCTAGAGAAGGCCGAAATGCACGCTATAAGCTCACGCAGGATGGCGTGAGGTCTGAAACAGGATACGTAATGAATGCTATAAAGAAAAGTACGTAGCTTTTGGAATACTTAACTTTAATCCATCATTTGTATACATCGTTCTTGATGAGACATGCTTCATACGATAACTATCAATTGCTATGGCGCCTTGCTAGGTCGTAGCCATTGACTTAGCTGAAGGCTATTCTAACTATCTTCTCTGCAAATAAACGAGGCTTCGTCAGTGTTTCATCGCTAGCTAAGTCGTCCGTACAACTGGGGCGAGTGCTAGTAAGTCTCTCGAGACCTGCCGTGTGGTGGCGCTCGGTCTGCGATCACTGACAGTGGCGACACGCGGGTCCGACATGTACTAATGGACCGCGGCCGATTTAAAGCTACCACCTAGCAAGTGTGGTGTCTGGTGGTGACACCACATTATATGCCTTAGTTATAATTTTATATATATTCCTTGCTGTTGGCACAACAGTTTGACACATACATAGACGTGTATTCAGTTACCGTAAATAATCAGTCTGTCAATCTGTGCTAACAATAATCATATACAATATGTACGTTTTGGACATATCATGGAATTATGCTTCTATGAAGAAGATATTGACATCTGCTAAACCAATACTAAGTAAGTTTATGTAATACCTTTCTTATACTTTAAGTAATTGCACAGGTAAGGTACAAAGATTTATAATATCCCTAATTTTGTAGGCTTCTGAAGATGACAAATTAATTTGTCGAAACCGGTAAAGCGAAATGAAAATATATTTGCATCTAATGACTGAATTACGTTCTGAAATACATATTGCAATTGCAAACAATAACAGCTATTAATAACATAATAAATGTGCCACATTACCCATCCATGGGTCATGTATGAAATTTGATCGTATTTAGAAAGGGACTTCATATATATATATATATATATATATATATATATATATATATATATATATATATATATATATATATTTCAGGTACATTTTTACGAACTAGGACAATATGTATATATATATATATATATATATATATATATATATGTATATATATATATATATTTCAGGTACATTTTTACGAACTAGGACAATATTTCATACTGAAGTCAATCGCGGCTTGTAGCCACACATTAGTGACTCTTCCCGCAAATTGCTTGTTTGGCGAGCTATGTTTCCTCGAATGTATTTGCTTCTGTTATCATACACTGAAGCGCCAAAGAAAGTGGTATAGCACGCGTGTTCAAATATAGAGATATGTAAACAGACAGAATACGGCGCTGCGGTCGGCAACGCCTACATAAAACAAAAAATGTTTGGCGCAGTTGTTAGATCGGTTACTGCTGCTACAATGGCAGGTTATCAAGATTTAAGCGCGTTTAAACGTGGTGTTACAGTCGGCGCACGAGCGATGGGACACAGCATCTCTGAGGTAGCGATGAAGTGGGGATTTTCCCGTACGACCGTTTAACGAGTATACCGTGAATATCAGCAATCAGGTGAACCATCAAAGCCCCGAAATCGCTTCGGCCGGAGAAAGATCCCGCAAGAACGGGACCAACGACGACTGAAGAGAATCGTTCAGCGTGACAGAATTGCAACATTTCCGCAAATTGCCGCAGATTTCAATGGTGGGCCATCAACAAGTGTCAGCGTGGGAACCATTCAACGAAACATCATCGATATGGGCTTTAGGAAACGGAGGCCCAGTCGTGTACCCTTGACGACTGCACGACACAAAGCTTTACGCCTCGCCTGGGCGCGTCAACAACGACATTGATTATTGATGACTGGAAACATGTTGTCTGGTCGGACGAGTCTCGTTTCAAGTTGTATCGAGCGGATGCACTTGTACGGGTATTGAGACAATCTCGTGAATCCATGGAACCTGCATGTCAGCATGGGACTGTTCACGATGGTGGAGGGTCCGTAATGGCGTGTGCGTGTGCAGTAGGAGTGATATGGGACTCGTGATACGTCTAGATACTACTCTGACAGGTGACACATACATAAGCATCCTCTCTGATAACTGAATCCATTCATGTTCATTGTGCATTCCGACGGACTTTGGGAATTCCAGTAGGACAATGCTACACCCCATACTTTCGGAATTGCTACAGAGTGGCTCCAGGAACACTCTTCTGAGTTTAAACGCTTCCGCTGGCCACCAAACTCCCCAGGCATGAACATGATTGAGCATATCTGGGATACCTTGCAACGTGCTGTTCAGAAGAGACCTCCACCTCCTCGTACTCTTACGGATTTATGGACAGCACTGCGGAATTCCTGGTGTCGATTCCCTCCAGCACTACTTCAGACATTAGTTGAGTGCATGCCACGTCGTGTTGCGGCAATTCTGCGTGCTCGCGGTGGCTCTATACGACATTAGGCAGGTGTATCAGTTTCTTTGGTTCTTAAGTGTATACCAGGGACAATGAAATTTTCTCGCTAGGCGCCCCATCCATGATGGGACAAAAACGTACGAACATTCCTTACAGGGACTTTCTGGAAGATATGCGGCGGCAGATCAGAGCCTTAAGGAACAATAAATGACACCTACCGTGCCAACAAAAAAGATGAAAGTTTACAGTCATACTACCAAGCATCCCTGCACGACCGTGATGCTCCTTGTTATGTACCACAGAAAGTTTCCGTCACCATGTTCCGACTTCTTTTTAACAACGGACGTTTCCGACTGAAAAGCACTTTGTTTACAACCAATGTAAATATTATATGTAGGTCGTGAATGTTTATTAGTACGTGATTGTATATGTTATTTAGTGAGTAGCATGTAATATATCAAAGACTGGCTGAGAGGATCATGTCCGAAGACCACAAATAAAATAAACATTTGAATGATTGTCACCCGTGCGAGTTTTCACTACTAATTATGATAAACGCTGTACAGAATCTGTCTCATTTCAGAATTTACGTAAGTGGTGCGCAGATGGCGAAAAGCTATTAGAAGTCAGTCACCTCGCTACGTATTTCTTGCGCGGTAGCTTCGTTTGGTAGCCTCTTCTTGCGCATTTGAAGGACACTGTAGAGGGCCATTTTTCTCGATTTTTTTGATTCTTTCTGGTATAGAGGAGATCCTGACTACTACAACCTGAATTCGGCTTGCACCGTTGACCTTCGGCATGCCATACAGAAGAGTTAGGACTAACATTGTCTAAAAGAATTTCAAATAGTTCTACGTGAGGCGGGTATTCGAATGTGTTCTTCTGATTATGCCTCATAATGGTGAGAAACTAACTTTCTCTTGATGTGTCGTTCGTAGTAATATGTTGCATTGCAATCTAGGTAATTGAAGTTTGAATTTTATTTGGGGTAGGTGCCATCTAAAGTTATTTTTGATTGTACAATTTCCTTTTTCTTACGGGCCAAAGCTCTGGTTTTTGCTTTAAAAATTTCACAGCTGTTATTTTGGCTACGTTATGCAGAAGACAGCCTGCTCTTTCTAGAGTTATCTTAAATATTACAGACTCGTCATTTGCAAAAATTATTAGTCTTAAAGAGCTGGATCTGAATACCTGCAGGAGTTGTTGTCCTCCATTGGTTCATCATGAAGTCCACCGTACATGATGAATAAGACTGACGACAGGCAACAACCTTGTCAAAGACCCTGACTGACTGTTGTAGCTCTTAAGACCTCGTCGTTGGAATTGTGTAAGAAACTAAAGATACATTTTCCAGATGTGGAATTTCCGTTCTTTCCCTAATGGCTTCAGGCGAATGTTGGAATGGTCCACATGAAACAGTCACGGCCAGTTTCCTTCCGCAATCTGACTCCGCGCTCAGTTTCTAACGGATCCGTGAGGGACTGTACGTGAAACACTAATCTTCCTTCCGTTCTCGTAGATGTCATCCTTGCACATATTTTGTACTCAATATCTCTTTACTTGTTTGTCATGGACCGACTTCCCTTCTCGAATAAGCATGCAAGGAAAGCAGAGGGCAAACTGAGATTCATACGAAGAATGTTAAGGAAGTGTGACTCATCAACGAAAGAAGTGGGTTACAAGGCGTTCGACTGATGCTTGAATTTTGTTCGTCAATTTGGGGCCCTTGCCACATAGGACTCACACAAGAGATAGAGAAGATCCAACGAAGGGCGGCGAGAGCGTTACAGAGATGCCCAACAAACTCCAGTGGAACACCTTACAAGAGAGGCCTTGTGCATCACGGGGAGGTTTACTGTTGAAATTTAGAGAGAGTAATTCCGGGAAAAGTCGCAAAACATTTTACTTCGTCCCACACACATTTGCAAAATGACCACGACGATAAAAATTCGAGAAATTGGAGTCAATACATAGGCTTACCAACTATGATCCTTCCACTCGCCCTTCGCGAATGGAACAGGAAAAGGGGGGGGGGGGGGGATGAGGGGTCCGTAATTGGTACCAGCACTACCTTCCGCCACACACCATCAGGTGGCATACGGATTACTGATGCAGATGTAGATGTCAACAGTAGTAATAAATGTCCCACTAGTAAGAAAATGACAGCATACGTAATTTGTAGCAGCACCCTGTAAAAGAAATGGTTTAACTTTAATTACAACTTTCTCGCACGTCTTATGCTCTAGAGGTATTTTGTACTGTATTCACGTTTACTCCGTTTATGAAAACCGAATCTAGGTTGTCTGCATCTATGATTACCTGTTCTCTGTTCCATTATGTGCCCTAAAGAACAAAGAGTCTCACAAAATTCGTAGCATTTTTTGTAAAGGTTTTTTTAAATTACCGCTACCAGTCACAAACTTTGTCAACTAATGTATTGCTTATTTATTTAGCGACATGCTTCGAGGTCAACCTCATATTCAGGCTAAATGGCATTTCAAAAACAACTTTAAAATAAGGCTATACTGATGTTACATGGTCTTTTCGTAAGTGCTGTGGTCATCGTTTTTCATCTGGCGTGGCAGTCTCGTAGTGATGCGCTGGGGTGCCTCCATTTCCGTGCCACTCCTGGTCGCTGTTCACAAATTGTCACTAACGTAGCAGTAACTCGGAAACACGATCACAAACAGTTCTGTAGTGCAGTAGACAAATCCAATGTAAAAGTATGATAATAGTACAACAGCAGTCAGTGTGAAGAAAAGGTGAGTGGTTAGAGGAAGAGCGAGAAATAATAGGGTAAAGTTAGCAGATGAGATGAAAAGAAGGAAACAGAAATGGAGAGGAAAGCAGAGAGAGGGAAGCTACGCCGATGATAAAAGAGACAGCCTTAATCTCCTCTTGAATGCAGAGTGGTTTTAAATAAGAGGCAGGCTAGAAGCTAATTTGTTCCATAGCCGTATGGCTGAAGCGGAGAAGGACTGCATAAAGTTTTACAAAGGTACAACTAATATTTTGGACGTATCCCCACCGAAATTTTTATGTCTTTATCTGTTTTAAGATTATTTTTGCCGAAATGACTTCCCTCACGAACGATGTAAATAAACAGTATCAATCTCCTTCTGGTGAACACGTGAATGGAAGACGTGAAGAGATGGTGCCTGTTATATACGAAAACTGTAGCGACTCTATATTTTGCAGTAAAGACGTGTGGCTGATATCTAAGGTGCTGCAAATGAGATTCAATCACGTAACAGGATCGTCTTCTCGTAACTGCGTCAGCGACTGCTGGTTGGGACGCGCCATAAGCGCGGATTTGTCACTCGCACGCGGCGCTCCCCTTCGCCAAACAACAGCCCGCAACGGCCGGTCCGACACGTACGCCGCAGCCGTCATTCTATAAACTTAATGCCATTTTCCGGAACACCAGACAGAACAGCTAATGTTCAGCCCAGAAAAAAAGGTGGGAAGCATCTATTCTCGTCCCTTACACATCAAGGCACTCAATCTCTTAGTGACACTCGTATTCCGAGGATCATATTCACGACAATTCACTATATTGTGGAGTACGTCAACTGGAAATCGAATATAATATTGTTTCTTTGTGACTATGTGGCTACATGTAGACTATACGCACAAGTGATTTATACACTAGCTGATCAAAACTACCCAGACATCCCTATGTAAGGCAAAATTGCCACTAGATGTCAGGAGTGGCGGACCAACCGGTATAAAAGGAGACGGGGAGTATTGTTTTCTCAGTAGAGGAGCAGTAACGGCAGAGTAGATCAGTTAGACATGCTCAGTGACTTCGACGTTGACTAGTCATTGGATGCCACCTGAGTAACAGATCCATCAGGGACATTACAACCCTTCCGAGGCTGCCCAAGTCGACTGTTAGTGATGTGATTATGAAGGGACAACCACAGCTGTAAAGAGACCAGGGAGACCTCCTGTACTGACGGCCGGAGGCCATCGAGAATTTCGGAGGGTGTCTGCAGAAATTCACGTCAAAGTGCGACCAGCAATCCAGCTAGCACAATGACTGTGCGTAGGGAGTTAAAAGCTCGTCATAAGCAACACAATTCTGTAGTCATTGTTAACCGACTCTTCAGTGGATGAGTGATTTGGAGTGATGAATCACACTATACCCTGAGTCAGTCCAATGGAAGAGTCCTGGTTTAACGAATGCTTGGAGAACGCTAGCTGCCATAAAGTGTAGAGTAGCGTGGTGTCAACACTGAAGTACAAAGGAGGTGGTGTTAGGGTATGTGCGGTATGACATGTTTTCCGTGCGATCCCCTTGTTACGCTTAAGACAACGCTAAATGTGGAAAGATATGCATTTTGTACTGCATGCAGTAGGAGAACAGTCCGGAGACGATGATTGATCACAATGCACCCTGTAATAAAGCAGCATATGTGAGGCAGTGGTTCGTGGCCAATAATATTCCTGAAATGGACTGGCCCGTCCGAGGTCCGGATCTCAACCCAATGGAGCACTTTGGAATGAATTAGAACGTAGACTTCGCTGCAGACCCTGGCGTACAACATCACTATTTTCTCTGGTCTTGGCTCTTGAGGACGCCATTCTTCCACATACATTCAGATACTTCAACGAAGGTGTCACCAGCAGAGCTCAAGCAATCATGCAGGAGAAGGGTGAACACACTCCATGTTAATATCCACCAATAGGTGTCCGAATACTTCTGATCAGATAGCGTATTTTGATTACACTGCACTTATACTGGCACTGACGAATAAAAATACCTGCAAATGTATACTAATTGATTCATAAGTCAAAAAGTAAAATATTTTTACAGCTCTATAATATACCCGTATCTTTTCAACGGCCGTAATAATCCAGAAACCGAGTAAGTCGAGCATAGTCTTGTTCAACGATCCGTAATACTTTGACTTGCGTGGCTCACTGGCTAAAAAGGTAAAGTTGTCCACACTCCGAAGCTTCGTTTGACGAGATCTGAACTGGCTTAGAAGAGGACTTTTAACTTGGACCTCGAAAAATGTTGCAGTTTGGAATTTTACACAGAAGCTATAAACGACAGGGAAAAAAATAGTAGACCCGATTTATGATCGAACACCGGACCTTCAGGTTTGTAGCCTGGCACCTGCCCACTAAACCACCTAGTCATTTTTTTTCCTGTTAACGGAGCCGCCTTTCTGCCCTACAGCTCCTTGCGCTTGCCAAGTGACTTCCCTCGGTTCAAGTTTAGTAGTTCGTCTTTATTTCCCTCGAATAATTTTTTCTTGCCTTATGAATCCAAATAAGAAAAATAAGAAAAAATATCACAAATTAATATTCTCTGTGAACAAAATGTCTTCTGAGAAAATAACCTTGTTGTGCTGAAGATTCATGTTGGAAATTCAATCTCTCTATACTTCTGTAATTTCTGATCTCTAGCATTGTCGTTGCATAGCTGGCAGTTTGAGATCCTGTTGCGAAACTAAAAGTTTGTTGTCGACTAAGAATTACCAAAGGGTTCACAACTGGGATCAGAAATGAATTTTAAGAATCATGCACTTTTTATAAGTCAGGTGTTTGTTTCAGAAGTAAACTTGTCACTGTAACAAGATTATTTATGAGATATAAAAATCCAATAACTTCCCACCACTTACTGTACTGTAAACTTCATTTAATGACTTTACTTAATACGTTTCAATATACCTGAATACTAATTATGATGTGCATGTTGAGTTAAAGTATTCTGAACAGCAACTTACCCATTTAGTTATATGGATGTGGGGACGTGGAACCTGTGCAGCTTGACGCAGTACTGCCAACGCCAAAACGGCTTTAAATGTAAAAACAAAACAATAGGAATTAATCGGAGATAGAATTCTGAACTTGTGGATTATTAGAGTGACACATAACCAAGTTAGCCACTGGCTCGGAACAGTGAGTTAACACAGAATCGATCATTTACTTTGTTATAACTACAGATGTATAGACATAAACAAAAGGTATCTAATATATTTGGTATAGTTTGTGGAGTCCGAGGAACAGTGACGCAACGACAGAATAACGCGAATGTTCGTTGGAAGTTCAGTGTTTATGTCTACTGAGCAGAGATTTAAATAATACAGGAACCTTTAGCAGTAAATCAAATGTCGTTTTTAGATTCAAACCGAAGAAGTAAGGCCGAGATTTTTCTTCAAGATGAGACAAAGCTAATATTACTTCCTTCAGATAGTGTTTCCTTAATCTTATATTACTGAGTATTTTTCATACTTTTTATGTATGCAATTTTCAGTTCATTGATGAGAACGAAGTATGTCATTTCCCCGTGCACTGCCTACTGCAAATTGTACATTATCTTTAAACGAGAGAATGTTTAAAATTGTCGCTCTTAGGTATTTGCGCCTCAATATTCATTGCCTCTTGTAATATTCGACGACTCTGGGGGACACATTAATCATGAGAAAGCTTATTCTAATATTTTCCCCTTGTCTGTACTCCTACTTCACGTTTTCTGTCATTTACCACGAATTCCTTCGAGTATGATAATCACGATAATATTAGTTCATTTTTGTATTCAATCGAAACTGGAGATAAACATTTTTTCTGTTCGAGTCTGTTGACGTCACGAACCGACGTTGCGTGGATACATATAAAACTGCTCTCTGAGTCGCTAAAATCTCTGGTGATGTCTCAACCATGGGAAGACGAACCGTTAGGCAGAGAATTATGCCATGGACCACAGCCCTTAAAATGAATATCAACAATAGCGTAAATACCGGCAATGAAAGCCTGCATTCTATGGCCTTCGTCACAGTTCATGGAAGGCGGGGATGATTATAACCAGCTTTTGAGGTTGTAGTTACACAATACGGCACGCATGGATTTAAACAGGAGAGTTTACCTATAATAGCTTGTCGATAGTGCACCACGCTGAGTGATATAAAATATTATTGCGAGATGGTGCATTTCGGTATGCTCATGTGAACCTCTTCACGCTAGGAGGGAGGGGGGAGAGGGGGGGGAGTGAGAGAACAAATGGAGAGGAGAGCATCTTCATGCGATCTGCCCACGTTACTCCAGAGATGAATGGCCGTCCTCAGAGGCAATTTAGCGGGAACAATGGCTAGGTTTCGTGTTCCCGGGTGCATGTCAGATCAATCCCCTATCGTCATTCATCTCGTCTCAATTACCCGGTAGGATGAACGGTTCGTCACTCTAACTGAGCTCGACGTGGCGAACGTCTGTTCTAAAGCACGTCGTTCCGCTCTCCTGCTTCACCTTCCTACCTAAGAAAACTTTCAGATACATAACCATTGTAGCGTGGCAGATGCAGCAGCAACAAAACCAGACATATAAGAGAGACGTTACATGAATAACAGTACGACTTTTTTTCTTGCCTTTCCTTTCGGTTCCCTTTACATTTAACATCTGCTGCACACCGTGGAACGGAAAGGTTCGACATGAATACTGCTTTCCTGCTTTCATATACTTTTAGTACAGTTTAACAGAAATATAAGTGTCATTATTCAAACGCGATATTTTAAAAATAGTAGATGTAAGTAAACAGGTAGATTTCTTCTTTCCAGCTTTCCAAAAGACTTTCGGCAGTTCGTCACATGATCGACTGATGAACGAAACAAGATCATCCGAAATATGACCACAAATATATGATCACTGCAAATAATTTTACTGAGCTAGGTGGCGCATGGGTAAGACACTGGAATCATATCGAGAGGACGGGGGTTCTTATCCCCGTCTGACGACCTAGATTTTGGTATTTCCTGACTTCACTAATTCCCTTAAGGCAAATTACAGACTTATTCCTTTGATTTCCTTCCCCAGTGGGAGTTTGTGCACAGTCTCTAAAGACCTCGTCGGGATTTAGATCCTAATCTTTTCTCCTCTGAAGATTTGTTGTCTACTGGAACCCAATACCTTATACAGTCGAGGGAAGGGGGCGGGGGAAAAGCGTAGGGAGCGTAACAGGACCAATAGAGCGCAATAGGACCGATAATATTCTCAATACACACAAATGGCTTATAAACTGAGTACTAGCAAACTGTTTGCTGACAGTGGTGTTGAGTGTTGGAACGTGTCTTTGCTAGGCGACTGTAGAAAAATTCAGAAAAATTTAGACGATATTTCTATTTGGTGTAAAGTTTGGTAACTATCCTTAAATCTGGATGAATGAAAGAGCCGGATAATAAATTTAGATATGGAAGTTTGGGAAAATTTTAAGTCGTTCGGGCCTTACATTTAATGACAGAGTTTACAAGATCGAAACACAGATACAAACGAAAGAAATGAGCCATTCATAATAAGGTTTTAAGACGGCCTTGTTTTCGATAACACCCTTTATTTCAGGCTAAATCAGCTGTAAGTTACAGTAAAAGAAACTTACAGAAAAAATTGTTCAAATGGCTCTGAGTACTATGGGACTTAACATCCGAGGTCATCAGTCCCCTAGACTTAGAATTACTTAAACCTAACTAACCTAAGGACATCGCACACATCCAGGGGGAGGCAGGATTCGAACCTGCGACCGTAGTAGCAGCGCGGTTCCGGACTGAAGCGCCTACAACCGCTCGGCCACAACGGTCGGCCTTACAGAAAAGATAAAGCTAAATTACATGCGAATTGACCTATAGTTTTGCATGTATTCACCTGTGAAACTAAATTTTAAGTCAATAAACTTTTTAAGAATATTTATCAATTCAGTCGTTTACTAACGTGCATTGTATAGCTGTCGACTACTGAAACTCTGCGTACTTCAGCACCTAGTCTACTCTGCTACAGAGTATGGGTTGCTGTATGGCTCAATATGGCGCGCACACAAAAGTGCTCGACACACAGCTTCGATCAAGAAAACCATCCATGAAAACAGCCGTGGAACTGCGCACTTCTCAGTTCAACTTTACCGACGCATGGGAACGACTGATGAATGAAACACAGCTACATACGAAAGAATTGAACAACGATTAACAGTATACGCTGAATGGTGAACTTTATTCATTGATGAGGTAAGGCTCCATCTCGAAAATGCGCCTGACGAGCAGCCAAGCAAACTGTTAAGAATGCTACAATAGGGCATATCGTGGGACTTTCGAAGATTTCCTTATGGCAACGAACAACGCAACTGACTATATTGAAAATTTAAACGTCTGTATAGTACATGTATAATTGGTTGTAGTTTAATATTGTCCATAAAAACCACACGATACATAAATAAATGTACTACTGGGAGTATGAATTTTCTGTACTTACATCTGAGAAGATTTTTTCACTGTGTTATCACATCTCCTTAGACGTCTAGTACATTGTTGCAAATAGAGGCATGTCATTGTTCATATGTTCGGTGAATGTAGTGATTTTGTAGCTTTTCTTTAATGTTAGAACTACTCTGGACGATCTGAAATACAGATACGTTTATATTTTCATGCATTTATTAGTAATAATGAATAAAAAGAATTAAAAAGTGATTAAATGCACAGCTTCGTAAGAGTTAATTATCTTGTTAATTATTTGCAATTTAAATGGATCAGAATTCTCGCGCTATAATGTGCAACGTGTTTGCAATTACAACACATTTTGTAGGTGAAAAAGTCGTCTTTTGCTTTAAATTAAGCGTCCTTTAATTTTTTCATGTCCAGTGAATTATGGTTAAGTAAGATCAATCTCTCTCTCTCTTTCTCTCTCTCTCTCTCTCTCTCTCTCTCTCTCTCTCTCTCTCTCTCTCTCTCACACGCACACACTGTCTAGAGGTTCTAGAGAGGACAACAAATATCATCTTTATTACACACTTCTGTGCGACAAATATATTCTTACTCAACGAAGAGTTGCCCCAGAATATGTTGAATGAAAAGTGGAAAAGAAAGCCAACTTTTAGAAATTTTCGTTTTCAAAATCTGTCATTATTCGTAGAGCAAAATCTGTACAGTTAGATGATATGTGCCTAGCGATTCATATCCCTATGAATAAAACATTTAATAATTTAAAATATTCTGTTCTATTTATTGATTTTCCTCAAGTATTATTTATAGCGATGTGATTAGATTTGTGTAGTAGAGAATTGCATGTACAAAGTGTGTTACAATCGTAATGAGACCCACTTTTTGTAAGCATGATTTTTACTCTTGGTTTTACACATCAGAGTCACCTCGTTCAAAACAGAATTATTTGGGAATTATACAACTACGGAGGTGCTGTCTCCAGTAATCGTAACAGTTCTACATGTCTTTTGTTGAAATGCTTTCTAGCTTGACAGTTATGGATACTATACAAAGTGCCAAAGTGACGCTCTTTGCCGGCCTGTGTGGCCGCGCGGTTCTAGGCGCTTCAGTCTGGAACCGCGTGACCGCTACGGTCGCAGGTTCCAATCCTGCCTCGGGCATGGATGTGTGTAATGTCCTTAGGTTAGTTAAGTTTAAGTAGTTCTAAGTTCTAGGGGACTGATGACCTCAGATGTTAAGTCCCATAGTGCTCAGAGCCATTTGAACCATTTCACGCTCTTTCCAGTTGTTTTTTTTACCTGGGAGAGTAAAAAGAAATTGCAGGGACAGAGATTCGGTAAACAATGAGTTTGAGGAAACACAAGAATGTTGTTTCTTGCTAAAGTTCCTTCATGGAGATTTCCGTGCAACAGGATGCATTGTCGTAGTGCAGCATCCAAATGCGTGCGATGCCTGATCGCATATGTGCTACCCTTTTACTGAGCCTTTGACGACTTCCCAATTAAAATTTTGATTGAAATTAGGCACAATTCCTTTTCAACGATTCCCCGACTGAAAAAGGCCAGCTTCAACTTGATTTCGATTTTGTAATTGTTCATTCTCTCTTTCTTTGAATAGTTTCCAACGTGCCATCCGTGGCTTTGGAGTTTTGTCGCCGGATCATATTCGAAAACCCTACATTAGTCACCAGAGATTACGTGACTGAACAATTCTGGCTGCCTATGAAGGTTAACCGAAAGATTAAGACAGGCACACCTTCTTCTGACTGGCTTTCTGCTTAGCCGTGAGATTCTTTGAAACCATTTTTGTGAGTACTTTTCTCAAGTCTTAATTATGCATTATAATTTGTAAAATGCTTTGCAAGATCAAATTCAACTCACTACTGATGACTGTCGCCATAAATCGGCGATCTGACCTCGCAACAGACATTATTCTTCACACAGTGTCATCCGTTGCAGAGGCTGGAGGGCTTCGTGCACGAGCTTCGTCTTCCACGTCTTCTCGGCCTGCTAAAAACCAGTTGTGCCATCTGAACCCTTGTCCCCTGGATAGTAAATGTTCGCCATAAACCCTCTGCAGCTTTTCACGGGTCACGGCATCGGTCTCTCCAGGCTTCACTCAAAATTTAAAAGCACAGCTTTGCTCAACCCTGTTCTTAACGTACTTGACGAACACGGCTTCACTTGAGACCTCTCAAAATTTGTGAAGCAGCTACAGCAAGTTGAGACTGCTGCCGAATCAAAGGCGTCCGTTCATGCACAGTGTTGCCAGTCTCATCACTTTTCTGACACAACTCGAATTGCATTTTATCATAAAGATTTTAAAGATACAAAAGCGTGTTGATCGTAGTGCTGTAAGGTCGTATTATTAAAAATCGAAGCCAAGCGGCAACAAATGGCGAAGTGCAACAAATTAGGAAATTTAATGACGATAGAGTTGTAGTCAATTTAACTTTCTTTCACAATGTAGGCAGTGTATTGATATTCGAAACATCGTTGACATATTAATCGAAATTATTAAGTGTGGCCTAGGTATTGTTCTACACCATCACTTTCAAAGTAGTCTCCTTGGGAGCGAGTGGGACGATCCCAATCTTAAAGCCACTTTTCCAATTCTCCTGTAAGGCGCTCCATCAATTCTTCGTCGCTTTAATTTGATTTTCATCTCGAGGGAGCCGAAGAAGACACACGGAGGTAAGTCTGGTGATTATGGCAGTTGGGGAGCACGTCGTCTCGCTTCTAACACAAAAATTCCTTAATGATGTATGCCCTATGCGCTCGTACGTTATCATCGTGGAGTACTCAGTTGTTCGTACGCCACTTCTGTAGACATATTCTTCTCACGGCCTCCCTAAAACGTCGTACAACATCACGATATACGGTCTGACGTTTATGAACAATCCCGTACAGATACAGATTTTTTCCTAAGAGTCGTCAGGCGCATTTACTCTGGTGCTTCGGCAGCTATTTTCACTTTCGATTTTGCAACATGGAGATGAAGTGGACCCAAATAAATACTTCTCATCACATGTTTCATGCAACTCCCGGTGTCAACGGAAACCGCCAGTTTGTTTCCAGCTATATACAACATAATTTTTTTACAGTGGGATTTTACGAGCCTATTCGATAGAGCAATTCCGAACAGATGTAGTGTGATATTCGGTTTAGTGACAGTAAAACGCGATAGTAAAATACGTCAGCAAAACACGAAGAATAACCATACTCCAGCAATGACTGAATAGCGCGGCCGCGTGGCAGTAGCGGACAGACACACAGAGGACGGAGGAAATTAGAAACGAAGGTGTGGCGAAATACTGTTATACTGTGTTTTACGGTTCCTTTTAATACATATCTACAATCTGAATATCAAGCTAGACTAATGTGGGACCATTCTATCGAATGGGCACGTAAAATTTCGCTTTAAAAGCCATATTGTTTTAACGAGAAACAAACCGACGTTTTCCGTTGAGTGTTGGTGTTGCTTGAAAGACGTGATGAGCAGCATTCGTTTGGGCTGATGCCCGCTACATACTGAAAGAACTAAATTGCAGAAGTTTGCCGAAACACCAGAGAATATGCGCCTGACGACACTTACGAGAGACATCCGATATATAATAGGTCAACAAAGACTTTAAAGAATGAAATTTTCACTCTGCAGCGGAGTGTGCGCTGATATGAAACGGTAGAGCACTTGCCCGCGAAAGGCAAAGGTCCCGAGTTCGACTCTCGGTCCGGTACACAGTTTTATTCTGCCAGGAAGTTTCAAAGACTTTAAAGTCAAACCTGACTTTCTTTAGCCGAAGTGGAGAAGGATTCTTTCAGTGTGACGATTGCTGCTTAGTTTCAGGGTGTTATTCATAAACACAACTTACTTCACCAAGGAAAAACTTTGAAAGGAAGTCTGAATCGTCTTGGAGTAGTTGTTTAAGTTCTCTGCAAACTTCCATGAAATTTTGCTTCTGATCGAACTAAATTGTCGCCATCATCAGCCGATGCTCACCCATTTCTGAAACGCTTATACCAGTCGTAAGGTTGTGTCTAATCAAATCGTTGACTCCAAGAGCTTTCTTCAACATTGGCTGTGTTTCTGCAGCAATTTCCCCAAATTTAAAATGAAACGATGTACAGTCATGCTGTTCTTAGTATCACCAATTGCAAAACAGCAAACTCGCGGAAACACGACAACCGAAATGCGCTCACCAACTAACCAAATCATTCAGCTCGCAGTAGCTTGGCACGCCTGTTCACGAATGACATGTGGTCAAACACCTGGCGGTAGCTCAGTGTACGAGGAACCGTCTGCGGGAAAACTCAAATTTTATGAACTCTAAATTAAAAAACGAAGTGCGGCACTATTGAGTTTCGAGTGAACGGGGCTGTTGTCAGTAATATAAAGTGCGGTGGGTGGGGTGTACAGGAGCACAATAATATACGGCGAGTGCGTAAAAGTGTTTGATAGGCGAGGCTTAAGAAGGAATGCACTGCATTACAGCGCAGCGGCTTTGGCCGCGAGTCCCGGGTGGGATTAGCGCAGCATTTAGGGCCGCCTAATGGAGCTCCGCACTTCCTGACCCCACAAGCCGATCAGCCAAACAAATCCTGCTCAGCGCCCAGCTATAGATATACAACAGCAACACAGCATCCGCTTCTTAACTAAAAACATCACATCGCAGCGTTCATTAACTCGAGTTCAATTTCGTATTAATACGATCTTTACTTGCCTCTATTAACATAATTTCACTCAGTAACAAAACAAAACCACTTCCAACAGTTCTTGAAAACTCTGTAGTAAAAAACGCAAATTCGAGAAGAAAATATTATTCTGGCAGTACTTTAAAATCTTAATATTTGTTACGAAATGGCGCATGGTCTTTGTGTCAAGCAGCACTTCCTTCAGGAGTCCGGGTGCCATGAGTCATCGTCTCGTCTATTTTGTTGATACACAAACTGTGTGGTAAGCAGAGCCCTTCAAATGAAATGTGTGTGAAATCTTATGGGACTTAACTGCTAAGGTCATCAGTCCCTAAGCATACACGCTACTTAACCTAAATTATCCTAAGGACAAACACACACACCCGTGCCCGAGGGAGGACTCGAACCTCCGCCGGGACCAGCCGCACAGCGCATGACTGTAGCGCCTCAGACCGCTCGGCTAATCCCGCGCGGCGCAGAGCCCTTGTCAGCTTTTTGTTTGTATCCATAAAACATCTTTGTTATGGGAGGATAGAATTTGGGTTTAAAAAAATAGTAATAAAAGTTGGAGAAGAGAACAAACAAAAAACGTTTGTTTGGAAAACAGTTACAAAGCAGAAATACCAGTTGACGATGTTGCCAGTTCTTCCTTAACAAAACAGGGAGTTCTACAATAAACTTTGCACCATCTGATTCCAAGAATGGAGTTGTGCAGGAAACAGAAGTCAATACTGAGAGATTATTTTCATGAATTTAATTTAGTAATTCTCGTATAAATTATTTAAAAGATAATGGAAATGGTTTTTGTTGACTGTGGTTCAACTAGTTAAAACATTACTGGTGTATTTCTATACTTCTGTTATCACAAATTTCACCGTTGTTCCTCAGTACTATTGGAATTTGGAATAAAAACATCCTTATTGGCCCTTAGAACCTCTCAATTTCCTGGTACAGCACCTAGAACGTTCTTAATAAATTTCTTTATTGCTCTTCGCAAAGATGAGGTGAGCAGCATAATTTTGTAGTATCGGAACACCTCAATTTTTTGGATAGAGATAAGTTATGTACAAAAATAGATATATTGCTTTTTGATTCTCCTCAGAAATGTGCGATTTGACACGTTTATCATTTCCACTCTTCACATGTAGGCGAAGATGCAACATTAGTGTAGTGCCGTAGCTTCTTTGGTCCATCTGATTGCACTTGAGACAGCAGCCGGGAGCCGATGTAGACGGTGTGCTATTCCCCACAGAAGTTACAGGATTTCACGCCGCCTGATATTTTGTTGCTGTTACACGAATATTGTAGCTGCTTGCCACAGTGACACAGAATACAAGTTGTAGCAAATACACTTACTTATTCGTTATTTAGCCTGACCAGGGCTTGAGGTGACGTTATGTTGTATGTGAGGATGTCTGGCAGCAAAAGTACCGGATAAACCGCGTAATTTGCCAACATTTGTCAATTTTTGAAAGCCGGCCGCGGTGACCGAGCGGTTCCAGGCGCTTCAGTCCAGAACCACGCGACTGATCGGTCGTAGGTTCGAATCTTGCCTCGAGCATGGATGTGTGTGATGTCCTTAGGTTAGTTAGGTTTAAGTAGTTCTAAGTTCTAGGGGACTGATGACCTCCGATGTTAAGTACCATAGTACTCAGAGCCATTTGAACCAATTTCTGACCTATAAATCAGCAGGATTAAACGCATTTAAATGCGGAGGTATTCATAAAGGCAAGTGACACAAATTCGGCATTAGGAAGCAACTGCATTAGAACTATATTTCACAATTAAGATAAAGAAACAAAGATATTCATCATGAGGCCATTCGCCTTTGGGAAAGCCCATTATTTACGTCTGTGTGTGCTTGAACAATAAACATATTTTGAGGATTTCGCGTTGAGTAAAACACAGTTTCCTGTGTTTCCTGTTCACCCCTACATGTCGGTGATATTAATCCTCATCATTGCAGTTCACCGATGAGTGTAGCGTAAATAGTAATATAGTGCGTATTGCTACCGTAGTTATAGAGATGTGACAACGTGGAAACACCTATCACCAACAAGAAAATTCCAGATGACGAGCTTTGTTTAAGTATCAGCTGTCCTGCAGAAGACAGACAGTAATATAGACAACAAAATGTATTCTTAAGTAAAATCCACCGATGATTACGTAACTTTTTCGTATAGACATAGAGAGAAACAAGAAATTCTTTTGTTCGAGAAGGAGTTTTCAAAATAAGTTTAGAGAAAAATGAATTATTACGTCATTATTCTGGACTGGAACTAGACAAACACCTCAGTTAAGTGAAACTGTTTGCCCTGTACAGTGTATCCACGAACATTCTCGATTAGCGACAGTATCACTCATATCTGTTCTGAAGATCTGATCGTCCACCGAACTGAGTAACTACAGGTTTGATCACTGAGTTTGTTTGTGTATAATAACTTTTGTGCTATTAGTCACGATTTTCTTTTCTTCACATTTTACACGACGCATTTCGGGAAATGATTCCATTTGCAAGATGTTTTCTCTTTGTACTATGCCATTTTTACGTACCGTTTTCGATGTGTGACTAAAACATTACGTAAAAATGTCGTAATACAGAGAGAAAACATACTTGAAAATGGGAATCATTTCCCGAAACGCGTCGTGTAAAATATGAATAAAAGAGAATAGTGACTGGTAACAGAAAAGTTATTCGTAAACGAACACATTGTTTTCACAGTCTGAGGCTTTCAAAAAACCATTTCTAATGGCCAAAATCAGATTTGATCACTGATATTTGATTGTAGTTTCTCACGGCCGGTATTTGCAGCCTTGTTGATTTTCGTTCATTGGGCGCTGGGCTTTGGCGTAAACCATATTTCCCTACCTAAAGTTTCGTTGCGTAATGCTGGAGATATCATCAGATACTGTAAAAACTTAGATAGCACCTTCAGACTCAAACAGTTCGTCTCGCTGAGATAGTTCGAGTTAATCTGAGTGTTTTTAGCCTATAATGGTGTCTCTATCGTTAGGAGACGAAACAACTCGAACGAAAACGTACCTTAGACTACGTCGTAATTCTCGGGGAACAAAAACCGACAAGGGGGCATTGACATTTCTTCGTCGCTGTAAATTATGTAGCGCACGTAAACTCGTTTCCGCAAACGCAGTGCCACTGAACCTTTCACCGTACCCTCGGACATTTCGGAAGAATGGCAGGACGGTTCATTACTCAAAGTCACCGCTCTTTCACCCTGTCCTTTGTGTACACTCCGCAAGAGTTGTGCCCTCGACGATTCTCATTACTGCTAGGAAACGGAATACAATAAAATGCCGGAGACGAGAAAACTGGTAACACATTCTGCGGCGTATCGCGACTCGAGAAGTGTACGAAAAAGGCGGTACGGGAGTGCAGGTTTTGGAGGCGAGGGCTCGGTGTCGGAAGAGTGGTCGGGATTAGCGCAGCAGGCAGCAGCGGCGGCCAGGAAGCGGCAGCTGCCCGCCACGAATCACGTCGTACCTGCAGCCGACTGGAAGAGGCTCGGGTTTCCACGGGCTCCAGTTTCACTCCCCTTACTCCTCGCCCTTCTCGTATTTTCCTAACATTAGCTCGACTCAATTAATCCCTTTGTGAAACCGCGCTCAATAATGGGCCGGAGGGCACCTAATTGTTCTCGCGATCAGCTGCCGCGCTCTCCGGCGTTCCGTCCATTACGCCGTAATAACAGTAGGCGCCACAAACACTTGGCACCGTAATGCAGCCCGCCAGGAGCGCTAATCAAAGTCTGCGCCGCTTCGATCGCCTTAGCGCCACTCGTCCCGCCCCGCCCCGCCCCGCCCCTCCCAGCCGTCTCGTTAGCCTACAGTTTTCCGCGCAGACGCGGAATACCTGCCACAGATGCTCAGTTGCAGCGCGCCCTTTGCGCTGTCAGTCAGATAAGGCGGGACTCAGAGGCTCGAATCGTCGCACACCGGCGCTCGATGCCAGCGGCAGCATTCCGACCGCTTCTTCCCCAGAAATACACCAACGGTCTAGCCCTCTCAGGCAACCAGACCACTCTCCTTCTCAAATGTACGCGCTGGACACAAAAATGTGCAAGTAGGGCGAACTCGTGTTATGTATTATTTAGATACCGAGCCGTTCTTGGCTCAGATGGACTGAAGAGAGGGTAACGTAATTTACGGCATTTGAAGATTTAGCTCTAATGATGATGACAATGTGTTGGTGTGGCCAATAACCAGAAGTATCTTTAGCGCCCATACGAAAATTTTTTGAGACGAATCACACAGTAATAAAACTTCACCCGTAACTGAAACATAAACAAGCCCTAAAATCATGCAAAGCACACACACACACACACACACACACACACACACACACACACAGAGAGAGAGAGAGAGAGAGAGAGAGAGAGAGAGAGAGAGAGAGGGAGGGAGGGAGGGCAGGAGGGAGGGAGATGTACGAAAATCACGCTTTTTGTCAGTCCTAAAACTTACTGTAGAAAAAGGAAAAATCAGTGGACAGAATTAAAATGTTGGGGTGGTGTGTAAATTCGTAGCGTTTTTCCATAAGTTTAAGAAACAAAAAAAAATGGAAGGAAAGAAGACTGGTTTAACGTCCCGTCGACATCGAGGTCATTAGGAGCGGAGCACAAGCTCAGATTGTGTGAAGGTTGGGGAAGGAAATCTTCCACGCCCTTTCAAAGGAACCATCCAGGATCGATTTAGAGAAATCACGGGAAACCAAAATCTCGATGGCCGCGCGTGGATACTTTAATAAACGTAACAGATACACATAAGACAGACTTTAGTCATCAGTAATGTATTCTCCTTCTCTATTTACAACAGCCTTCGAACGCGGGGGTACCTTTTCGATTCCACGGCTGTAGATACGATGTGATTTTGAGGCGAAAAAACGTCGAGCCATGTTCGGGGCACATTGTCATCTGGAAAGGAAGTTCATAGAGAGCGGGAAAGGTGAAAATCTGAGGGCGCAAGATCAGATGAATAAAGTGGGAACGGAATAAATTCCCAACCGAACTCCCGTATTGTGTTTTTGTCACTCCGGCAGAATGCGGGCGGGAGTTATAGTGGAGTAGCATCACTTCACGCAGTAGGCTTGGAGTGCGTGGGCAAGACGTCTCACTTGTTCACAAGTGATAGCGACACCCCGTGGAAGCAATTCGCTGTTCCACCAAATGCATAACGTTATCATTTGTAGATGCGCGCCTTGTTTGGACAGAGTCATTCGCTTCTTTTTCTTATGTTAGCACAAAGACAACATTCCTGGTCACAAGTAACAGTAAGGATACGAACCGTCGGCACTGTTCACGAGCCAAGTGATGTGGAGCAAGCGGAGATTCACATATGACCGTCTGCTGATCTTTGAGATTTGGGCTTACAGTATGCGGTACCCATATACCTGATTTTTCAACCTTCCCTATTGCGTGCAAATGTTGCACGATGGTAGAATCATAACAGTTCGTCACATTTGCCAGTTATCGATTACACTGACGTGGATCATTGCGGATTAATGGGATTCACTAATGTTGTGAGGATACTCCTTAAAAAGAGAAAATCATTTTCATGTCGTGCTCTGTCCAATGACATTATCTCCATACATGGCGCAAATGTTTCTGGCTGCTATTGTCACCCCTCTATTGAACTCAAACTCCATTTTCTACAGTCCACAGGTCCACTCACTATCTCCAAATGACAAAATGACAATGATTAAACTCAAATAGCAACAGTGAATTACAAATTAAAAAAAAACCCACAGCAACTGGAATACGAACATGTAAAACAAAAACCATACGAACTTAAGCGCCAACACAATAGTGTTGTATATAGCTGTGACTGGCTTATCCTTGCAATAGAAAGGATGAGCCGGCTACTCTGTAACATGCTAAAATCGCCAGCGTAAAAGCTCTCTGGAGCTCAGACACTACACAAGATTTGAAAAGCTTTGCCTCACACGCCACATCATCAGCTAAAGTGACGTGGTGTCGTGATGGGCAGAAAAATTGGATCAACAGTGATAAAAAATCCAAGTCCCTGCAGAAGCAGATAACGCCGCAAAACACACAGCTGTATTGCTCCTGTAGTCTTATGTACAACAAGCACCCGCAGTGATGACTAAGCCTAAAGTGCACATACAGCAGCGGGAGAAGATGCATCTCATACATTTCGCTGTCTTTCGGATGTTGAGAGTTCGTAAACAGAAATCACATTTAAGTGCTTACGGCAGAAAAATATATATAAAAAAAAACATTCTCTAAAATGAAATGAAAGTCCGCGTAATTTTCTGTCGAACCAAAGATGATCGTTATGAAGAGCTTCCTTCAATAAGGCCAACCTGCTTCTGCGTGCAGCTGAGGCACCACTTAGTGCTTTTCTATTCAAAGCAGAAAGACATTGCATATTGTGTAGCAGGCAAAGCCAGAACGTTATTTCGTCAGAACAAAAACGGTAGGTAATTCTGTTGTCCACCGATGTAGTTGTATTGTCTTATGACGAACGCAGTTCATATGGTTCATATGGCTCTAAGCACTATGGGACTTAAACATCAGAGGTCATCAGTCCCCTACAACTTAGAACTACTTAAACCTAACTACCCTAAGGACATCACACACATCCATACCCGAGGCAGGATTCGAACCTGCGACCGTAGCAGTAGCGCGGTTCCGGACTGAAGCGCCTAGAACCGCTCGGCCACATCAGCCGGCACGAACGCAGCGCTTAGAGATCTTTGTAGCTATGCTGGTAAATAAAAGGATGCTCGAGAGCCAAAAACGCAGCTTATTACCGCAGGTAGTTCATCGTTTGACAGAACAGCCCACAGGTGGACTGATCTGTCAACAAATGCACAGGGGGAACTAAAGAGTCACAATTTCTCATTTAATTCGCGAAGCTGCGTGAACTCACTTGGATACTGTCTCACGCCTCGCAAATCTCAAGAACATATTAACCAAGTACAGCCAGCACACTAAAAATAATTTTATATGCTGGCTGATAGAAATTGGCGACGAAAAAATGAAAATGATCTCTACTGCTAACTCCTTCAGTATGTGGTTAGGTTTGCCTATGGCATAATACAATACAGTTGCAGAATGCGGAAAGTGCAGAAATTGTAATAAAAAGCTCAAAGTAAGCAAAGTTTATGCCAGTCTAGAGAATAGCCTGTTCTGCGAGAGAACATGCCTACGATCTGCTAGAGTATAGACAGACGCTCATCGAAATATGAATCTGTCTTGCTTGACGGTATACATCTACGTCTACATCTACATCTACAAAAAATGGCTCTAAGCACTATGGGACCTAAGATCTGAGGTCATCAGCCCCCTAGACTTAGAACTACTTCAACCTAACTAACCTAATGACATCACACACATCCATGCCCGAGGCAGGATTCGAACCTGCGAACGTAGCAGCAGCGAGGTTCTGGACTGAAGCGCCTAGAATCGCTCGGCCACCTACATCTACATACACACTCCGCAGGCCACCGTACGGTGCGTGGCGGAGGGTACCCTGTACCACTACTAGTCATTTTCTTTCCTGTTCCACTCGCAAACAGAGTGGAGGAAAAGCAACTGTCTGTTCGCCCCAATTTCTCGTACCGTATCTTCGCGCAGTTTATGTTGGCTGCAGTAGAATCATTCGGCAGTCAGCTTCAAACGCCGGTTCTGTACATTTTCTCGATAGTGTTCCTTAGAAAGGAAGTCGCCTTTCCTTCAGGGATTCCCATTTGAGTTCTGGAAGCATCTCTGTAGCACTTACGTGTTGTTCGAACCCACCATTAAGAAAACTAGCAGTCCCCCCACGAATTGATTCGCCATCCTCCTTCAATCCGACCTGGTATTGATCCCAAACACTCGAGCAGTATTCAGGAATAGGTCGCACCAGCGTCCTATATCCTCCTTTACATATGAGCCACGCTTTTCTAAAATTCTCCCAATAAACCAAAGTTGACCATTCGCCTTCTCCACTACAGTCCTCACAAGCTCATTCCATTTCACATGGCTTTGCAGGGTTACGAATCGATATTTAAACGACGTGACTGTGTGAAGGAGGCCACTACTAATGCTGTATCCGAACATTACGGCTTTGTTCTTAGTTCTCATCCGCATTAACTTACGTTTTCCTACATTTGATGCTAACTGCCATTCATCACACCAACCAGAAATTTTGTCTACATCGTCCTATATCCTTCTGCAGTCACTTAACACCACAGCATCATCAGCGAACAACATCAGATTGCTGCCCACCCCGTCCGCCAAATCATTTGTGTATGTAGAGAACAACACCTGTCCTATCGTACTTCCCTGGGGCGCTCCTGACGATACACTTGTCTCTGGTGAGCACTCACCGTCGACAACAACAATCTGGGTTCTATTGCTTAAGAAGTCTTCTAGCCACTCACATATCTGTGAACCCATATGCTCCTACATTTATTAACAGCGTGCAACGACACACCGTATCAAATACTTTCCAGAAAACTAGAAATATGGAATCTGGCTGTTGCGCTTCATCCATAGATCGCAGAATACCATGTTAGAAAAGGGCAAACTGAGTTTCACACGAAAGATGATTTCTAAAACCGTGCTAATTCTTGGACATAAGCTTCTCAGTCTCACGAAAATTTATTATATTCGAACTGAGAGTATGTTCCAGTATTGTGCAGCAAACCGAAGTTAGATATATTGGTCTGTAATTTTGCGGCTCCGTTCTATTACTTGCTTCTGCTATGGGTCATTTGCTAGTCGGTTTACGCGACTGATCACGGTGAACGTGGGCTACCAAGTATTCCCTCTCAGTGTCCACGCACAATGGTTTAGAGCACCATCCGTTTAGCAGTGCAAATGCTTTCAGCAAAACAGGGGTTGCTTAAGACGAACCCTCGCAGTGGTGACCTCTGGCTGTCAGTTATGATTACCCGGCGAGGCGCAGCGGGGCGTTATTACATAAACACGCCCTAAAGCCCGCGGGAGATTCACTTTCTATTGGCAGCGGTCGAGCGTGCGCAACCGCTCCGACAGCCCGGCTCCTGGCATTTATGTGCAAATGAGGATACGCTGCGCTGCCGTCCAAATTAAATAATAGCTCCAAAGTGACGTAACGGTGATTGTCGCAAATTCGAGTTACCCGTTTGAAACAGACCGGCTTCGGTTTCTGGGTACGCATTTCTCAACGAGAGCCCGAAGGCGAGCAGCACCCTCATCTTTTTAAGCGTGGGTCTAATTTTGCACTGTTCTATTATAATGTAATTAAAAGCGTCGCCTCGTGATTTGAAGTGCATAATAGCTGATAAGTGGCTCGTTGCGCACTACCGTGGCAGGCGGAGCGCATCTCGAACTCACGTGGACCGCGGACACGCTTCCGACATCACAGTGACAATGGACTTGACTGACATCTCATTAGTAATAACTACGTGGAAAGACATGACGACCCGCTCCCCCCACCCCCTCCACCCCCCCACCCCCCTGATTACGAAACCAAGAAAGTGGAGGGATCACACGGCACTAACGAGTTAGCTCCACTTCACTGAGGAACACGCACTCACCTAAGATTTCATTCTGACGTCTTCCACGAATGGACTTTGTTACACGTGGAACTTTTTACAATTCTGTTTTGTTGATCTGGAAAACCAACTTACGTTCAGTTGCAATGTTGTTCAGTACTTAGCAGTCCCCTTTGGAACACAGGGACTCTTAAGCTAACATTGCAAATAAATACCAGCTCCTTGCAACAAAAAATCTCCCACAGCTGACAGGTTAGGAGACAATACCTTTCTCTCCGCCGAATTGTATGGCGACACGTATATAGCTAAAATTTCAAAAGAATGTTAATCTATGCGGCTTCAGCTTTCGCATTGAGTGTCAAGCTAAAACGTATTTCCGGAGGCGGTAATGGTGCTCTGAACCATTGTACGTGGACACTCTGAAAGCAACCGTAACGCCGAACACAAAGTATGTCTCGTTTTTCAACAGGGTATTTCCGAATAAAGTAAAGTCTATGTATCTAAAAGACTCAATCTGCAAAGGAGACTGGTTACTAGTGTTGAATGAAGTGTAACGACTCGCAACGTCCGTCATCTCTGATACACGTATCATTACAATCACTCTCATTTCCCGTGTTCAACGGAAAGAGAGGAATTTGCTATTCCTGGATATAGATGCTTTGTTTCAGATAAATATCTTTTATTAGCGAACCCTAGAATTTTTAAATGGCAAAATCAGTTCATAGTAAAATCAATTATTGAACATTATTTGCATCGTGAGTCTGTCCGGCTGGCTGTATGCGCTTTTAGAATGGCTCAAATGGTTCAAATGGCTCTGAGCACTATGGGACTTAACATCTGTGGTCATCAGTCCCCTAGAACTTAGAACTATTTCAACCGAACTAACCTAAGGACATCACACACATCCATGCCCAAGGCAGGATTCGAACCTGCGACCGTAGGCTTTTAGAATGCTCTCCAAGGAAAGGAAATAGGTTTAGCGTCCCGTCCACAACGAGTCCATTAGAGCCGGAGCACTATCTCAGACTAGGGAAGTATGGGGGTGGAATTCGGCCGTGTCCTTTTACAGAAAGCGCTTCGGCATTCGCCTTAAGCGAGATACGGAAATCACGGAAAAGCTAACTATGAGCCGGCCGGATAGTTATGCGCGTTAGCGCGCGGCTTTCGGGATTCGGGGAGACGCACATAGGGGCCGGGTCGAATCGGTCCTGCGGAGTAACGACGGGGGATGGTGACATGGCCATCCTGCATGCGGATTTTTGGCGGTTTCCCACATCAGACTAGTTGAATACCGTGACGGTGCCCAAATCAGTTAACGATTTGGAAACATTTAAAAAAGATTTCACACTTTCGTATGGATAACATGAGACAGACACAAACAGATGGAGTACATAACTTCCGCCCTGGGCAGGGTGTGGGGTGGTGAGGGATGTAACAGTAACGTCTGGCCACCCTCTACCATTAACACTGTCAAATCCAAATTAACATGCTGACCCCGTTAACATACGGGATAATGACAGGAAAAAGAAGAAGAAAACCGGAAAGGTAATTCTGGATGGGCGGACTAGGATCCGAACCGCAGTCCTTCCGAATGAATGTCTTTCCACTGCGCCCCCTCTCTCGGTAGCAGCTCCGAATACATGTCCTGTATGCTTTCCATGCTTATTCGCCACGTCAAGTAATGAAAACGTATCCGAGGTTTTATTGATTTTGACACAACCTTCCTCTTACGAAATGAATCCTCTTCGTCCGAACCACGAACTGCTCAGAAGCTTAAAGTGAAAAGAAATGTGGAGCGTAGTGTGTGACATAGGCTTCTTAGGGAGAGCGCCGGAGTGACGCCTGGGCAGCTGCATGTGTTGTGGGGAGTACCGGCAGGAGATTACGTGTCACAGTCAGCTAACGAAGAACCAACTCCTCCCGCGTGCCCGGAGGGCGGCCTGATTGGATTACACTTCAAAGTGAGGCGCCGGGCCATTGCCGCAGTAACTGAGAATAACAGCTTCGCGTGTAGACTGAGAGCATCAACCGACGAAAGCAGCACGCTTTCTTTCGGTGCTGACGTTCTAGTGATGGGAGTCACTCAACTTTTCTTTTCTTCTAGTCGAGTTTAACGCCCACTCCTCAGAACTAGTTTAGTTAGACAAAAATGCCGGCTGTAGTCTTATAGACAGAACCCTTACGTTAACTGTTTGCAGCGATTTAGGGAAAACGTAAGGCACCTAAATCGAGACAGTAGCAACAGAATTTGAAACTGGTTCCGTCTCAGTGCGATACAGGAATCGTTTTTTCCTGCGATAAAATCTTTCTGTAGACAAAAGACGTGCTACGATTTGGCACCTGCTACGATTCCGCGGGAGATAAAGGTAGTTCGAGTATAAAAGTAGGAAGTGCAGGTGCCACATTAAGATTCACTGGAGGAATACGCAGGACATGTAGTCCACCCTCGAAGGAGGTATCCTCCAACACCGATGTTTGAGTGATGCTCCTCAATCTGCGACGTACACCTGGTAGGATTGATAGAAGAGATAGACAAGAGCCAAAGAAGAGCAGAGCGTTTTATCATGGGTTCGTTTAGTAAGTACGAAAGCGTCATATAGGTGCTTATACAGGCATCAAAAAAGAGTTTTGCATCACCTCTGTTCCGAGAGTTCCGGAACCTGTACAGAAAATAGGAATCGAGAAAAACATAAACATCATTTCCGCCCTGTGAAACCACACATTGTATGTTGTACCACCATACAGCGAGACTTTCAGAGATAGTGGTCGAGACTGCTGTATACACCGGTACCTCTAATACCTGTAGCACGTCCTCTTGCATTGATGCATGTCTGATTTCGTCGTGGCATACTATGCACAAGTTCATCAAGGCACTGTTGGTCCAGATTGTCCCACTCCAGAACGGCGATTCGGCGTAGATCCCTCAGAGTGGTTGGTGGGTCACGTCATCCATAAACAGCCCTTCTCCATCCATCTCAGGCATGTTCGATAGTGTTCACGTCTGGAGAACATGCTGGCCACTCTAGTCGAGCGATGTCGTTATCCTGAAGGAAGTCATTCACAAGATGTGCACGACGGCGGCCCGAATCGTTGTCCATGAAGACGAATGCCTCGCCAATAGGCTGCCGATATGGTTGCGCTATCGGTCGGAGGATGGCATTTACATATCGTACAGCCGTTACGGCGCCTCCCACGACCACCAGTGGCGTACGTCGGTCCCCCCATAATGTCACCCCAAAACAGCAGGGAAACTCCACCTTTTTGCACTCGCTAGACAGTCTGTCTAAGGCGTTCAGCCTGACCAGGTTGCCTCCAAACACGTCTCCGACGATTGTCTAGTTGAAGGCATTTGCGACACTCATCGGTGAAGAGTAAGTGATGCCAATCCTGAGCGGTCTATTCGGCATGTTGTCTGGCCCATCTGTACCGCACTGCATTTTCCACGAACAATACGGGACTGGAATAGAAGGGAGAACCGATAGAGGTACTCAGGGTACCCCACGCCACACACCGTCGGGTGGCTTGCGGAGTATGGATGTAGATGTAGATGGTGTCGTGGTTGCAAAGATGGATCTCGCCATGGACATCGGGAGTCAAGTTGCGCATCATGCACGACATTTTGAGTCGTAACACGATGTCCTATGGCTGCACGAAAAGCATTGTTCAACATGGTGGTGTTACTGTCAGGGTTCCTCCTAGCCATAATCCGTAGGTAGCGGTCATCCACTGCAGTAGTAGCCTTTGGGCGGCCTGAGCGAGGCACGTCATCGACAGTTGCTGTCTCTCTGTATCTCCTCCATGTCCGAACAACATATCTTTGGTTCACTCAGAGACGCCTGGACACTTCCCTTGTTGAGAGCCTTTCCTGGGACAAAGTAATAATGCGGACGCGATCGAACCGCGGTATTGACCGTCTAGGCGTGGTTGAACTACAGACAACACGAGCCGTGTACCTCCTTCCTGGTAGAAGGACGAGAACTGATCGGCTGTCGGACCCCCTCCGTCCTCCGTCTAATAGGCGCTGCATGGTTGTTTACATCTTTGGGCGGGTTTAGTGACATCTCTGAACAGTCAAAGGGACTGTGTCTGTGATACAATATCCACAGTCAACGTCTATCTTCAGGGCTTCTGGGACAGGGGTGATGCAAAACTTGATGTGTGTAATTCTCAAGTCGCAGATGCAACTAGAGAGGCGTTTCGCATCACGGTTTTTTGTTTACTGTTTAAATTCCGGGTTAGTAAGTTGCTCAAAGAGCAAGCAACAGCCTGCCTCTTCATATGTACACTATCTGACCAAAAAAATGCGGACACGTACTTGTGATAAGTAATTTTGGTGTGCTCACCCTTTGCCATAACGACTGCTTGAACTCTGCTGAGGTACTTTCAATGGGATGTCTGAATGTCTGTGAAGGAGTGACAACCCGCTCTTCTTCGAGTGCCAAAACAAGAGGAGGTGGTGATGGTGGAGCCTGGAGGAAAGTCGACATCCTAATTCATCACAAAGGTGTTCCATTGGATTCATGTCAGAACTTTGGGCAGGCCACTCCGTTTCATAAATGTTTTTGTTTGAAACATTGCCTCAAATATTTCGCTTTATGACAGGGTGCACTGTCGTGCTGATACAACAGTCGTCTCCGAACTGTTCCTCTACTGTACATGGTACACAATGCCGTAAAATGTTTTCATATACTACCGAATTTAGTGTTTTCTTAAGCTCAATAAGGGGAGCGCACCCTAGCCATTGAAAACACCCTCATACAGTAGTGCCACTTCCTTCGTACTCCGCTGTTGACACTACACTAACCATCATTGCAGGTAACGTTCTCTAGGAATTGGCCAACACGTCGAATTGCTAAGGTGTATACCTGGCTACATCACTCGTTTGCAGTCATCCGTCGCTCGTTGCACCACAGACTGCAGGAATCGGCGGCTGCTGGTGTGCTGGTAGCGCCTTCAAACTCGCAAGGGATTCCTTCCGCTGGTATCCACAACCGCTCTCCGCAGTGCATCAGGTCTGCCTGGTCTTGGTTGCTATTAGTCGACTGGAGCAGTTTTAGAAGAGTTGAAATGTTAGTAAGGTGACAATGACTAGTTTCGGTTCGAAGTCTCATTCTGCTGTTACTGCTTCTCTACTGACTACGCAATAGTCCCGCCCCCATTTATACTGGTAGGTCCGCCTTTCGTGACACGTAGTAGTCAGTTCCGCATTACGTAATACTGTCCGAATATTTCTGATCAGATGGTGTATGTCTCGCGGAAAAACCACGGAGATACAATTAGAGGATCGAGCTTATTCGGATGCTTATCAACAGTTGTTTTCCTCGAGCACCATTTGGGACTGGAGCACGAAAGAAGAGTAAGAGTGAGTGTGAGTCACAGTATACCATCCGACACACACCGCGACATTATTTACCGAGTATAAATCTAGATTTCCTCGATTTCTTTCGCCATATAATAACATTTGATGATAGTGCTCGAGATATTGGCCGTACACTGTGCTGATAATATCTGATCTTATTGGGACAAATACGAGGTAAAAAATGGGTTGCACGGTCGGCAGCAAGAAAATGTGATGTCTGGAAGTGGTCTTGTAGCTTCCCATGAAGATGGTTACACGTGACACTGAGAATGAAAGTGGAGAGTTCTGCCATTGCATCAGTCTCCGCTATGATTCACAAGACACGAGTGTGATTTCTCTGACAGCATGCATAATTATTGTCACATATCTGTGCTGTCTTTTTACGCCTGCTGTAAACAATTTCAGTTTTTTACTATTGTGTAGGCTGTGTGGTGATCAGTAACGGAGCAGAAGTTATGTCTTAGTGTCAATTTGTGAAAGATATTGCTCTGATATTATTAATGTAGTAATGCGTAGATTCACAATGGCGTCTAGAGAAACTACAGAAAATTGAATTTGGAAATTTGTAATCCGTGGATATTCAAATTTATAAATGTTTGTCAAACAGAAACTGTATCTATTGGAAGTTGTGTAGTATGTACGTTTGCTGCTGACTTCTATAGCTCTCCCAATAATTCGTAAGTTAACCTGCTAAATGGACTCATTGCGTGTAATTCTCCAGTCAGTTTGAGAATACTTTTAAGTGACCTCTGACCCAGGTTAGTTGTATGTTGCCGTGAAGCAAGGTAGCAGTGTAGAAGAACTCTTCTCTCTCTATCTCTCTCTCATTCTCTCTCTCTCTTACACACACAAACACAAACACACTTACACATAAACGTAAATACATACGCGTTCTCATCATTATGCTACGTTTCAAATGACTCACTTTGTGTGATGTCCTTAGGTTAGTTAGGTTTAAGTAGTTCTAAGTTATAGGGGACTGATGACCATAGATGTTAAGTCCCATAGTGCTCAGAGCCATTTGAACTCACTTTGTGTGAGACTAACTTCATTCATTTTTTTCCTCACATGCATCGTGTCATAGTGGTTCCAGGGACGACCTTATATTAATTCAAAGGTCCGTGGTACTTAGCACTCTACAGGGAAAACCTAAGACGTGACAAAATTGTGTACTGTTCTTATGTACGGAGAATTCGTTGCAACATTGCATACATAATTCAATTAGAGTCTAAACTTGAAGGCCCATTCGTATAAATTTAAAATATATGGAGAATGATCATCCTAGAGTCTTCCACTAATTTGGAGAGGTATTTATAAATAAAACTGTCATGTCAATCCCTCAGGTACTGTGTAAATATAGCTTTCTGAACATTTTGGAAGAGAATCGCTCGGCAAGATCCGATGCGCTGTGGAGCGTAGCGTAGGGCTCTCGTGTCTGATTGATACTCACGCCCATACGAGCTGTCGATGGTACCTCAAACAGTTACAGTAAGTGTCCAGCATTTCCTCGGAACAGCGACAAAACTATTTTTCGCTGGTATTTTACATTATGTGACAAACTGTGACCCATCGTGATCTACAACTGCTATCAAAAAGCATCGTGTCCAGTAATTTTGCTCGCTTTGATGTCCTTTCTTCTAACTTGGTGGAAAATAGGGTGTCACACAACAAATTTCGAAATCGATCCTCATCGCGTTCTGGAAATTTATCTGCATCTCTTTTGTAGAGACTTTCGCCTCTGCCTTACATCAGTAAAATGCTTGCTACCTTACATTACTAAAGTACTATTTTGGATTTTTCACTTATTGTATTAGAAGGGCATTACACTTCTCAGATTTTTTAAAATATTATGTGTTTAATGACTGCCAGTAATATCAGGTATATGTGACCAGATATGTGCATACTGGTTTTACGGCTGGACATGGGTTAACTTGCATCAATTTCGTCTTTCATATCAAAATCAGATTTCAATCAATACATGGATTTCAAAAAGAAAAACATTGAGATTTTAAAACTGCTGCTGCTTCTGGGGTGTCTACTGACAATGTTTCACCGTATTTGCTATAACCTATTCGACAGTCAAAATACACTCGTGATTCGTTCAGTGATTTTTATGGGATAAAGAAACATGAAACAAAAATAGGACTCGCGCTTTGAGGCCTCGAGTAAGTTTGCGCTTATCAAAACATGTCTTATAAACAGCCATGTTCTTTCACTGCATTGTCTCACAAGCTTACATTTTTACACCTCCAGTGGTCCGTAGACCCTAGTATTTGATGTAAATTTCAACTTGATGACTACAGCCGTTCCTGAGAAAAATGTGTCTTAACAGACTGACAGACAGACAGATGGACAATAAAGTAATTCTGTAAGGGCTCCGTTTCCACCGACTGAGATACAGAACCATAAAAATGAGTCGAAGTCTACAACAATAAGATTTTTAGTGGCACTTTATATAAAGAATAATGTCATCTGATTTCACAAAAAACAGTCTGATAAACAAATGATTTATTATCTTTGTAATTCTGTAGAGTGCGTGTTACTTTCGTTATCTGTATCTTTAGACGGTTTTTTGTCCTTAATATTCGAGGAGCACTTGTAAATTATCGAATAATATGATTTGTTTATACAGAGTGTTTTGCTATCTTGTGACCGGTTCGTGAATTACAATGAAACATTTTATGGAGCGTTATATTTTCTGAATTTTATCGAATCACTTCAGAAGTGAGGCTACCGCACAGTCGGATGATTAAATGAATGGTTTAATACCTCAGCGCTGCTCTCAAAATCCGAGCCGTGCGCTCCGCAGGAATAACAATTTCTGGTCCGTGGTCCGCGCCACAGATTTACACAGAGGCGAGCTGCAACAAAAGCCCCGCTAAATAATTCCGTCTGGCGATTCTCGCTTCACGGAAGAAATAGCCGCTGCGGTTCGCCGCATACAACGGCGTTAAAGGTTTACTCAGCTAATCTCGGCTTTGCGAAAGCAGTTTTGCGTTGGTCAGTTATTTGTTGCTTTCTGGAACAAAGCTTACGCTGGGATAGCCTTGTGGATTCAGCATACCTCTGGTATTCATTGGACAGTCCGTTTCCATAACTCAGTCGCAATCAACTTATTTCAGTGATATTCATAAGGAAGGTAGTAGTCGTACGTTAAGTAAATAACTTTGTCTTTTGATGCAGATGGTTCAAGAAGTATCTGAAAATTGTTGTTAAACATTAATTTTTTAACTTACATTGTGAGTGTCGTTCTGCATCTAACCAGATCCAGAATAAGCAAGACGCAACACAGAGCTGAAAATTTACGGTAACGTTGGTATATTATGTTGAGTTACGTATGTAAATGAAATGGAAATTCTATCTCTCTCTCTCTCCCCTTACCCCCATTCTCTCTCTCTCTCTCTCTCTCTCTCTCTCTCTCTCTCACACACACACACACACACACACACACACACACACACACACATATATATATATATATATATATATATATATATATATATATACAAGAAGCAGTAAAACGCCGAGAGACCGGCTTCAGGATCAAGAGAAACAGTGGGATGAATGCTGAAATAACCTGGACCGATGCCTCATGGTATATTTATATTAGCATACGCCTTATATACCGTAAGGATATTGATAATGGTGCACAGGTTTCATAAATATGAAGAAATCATCACTTCAATAGTCAGTTTGTTTGTACTGAATGTCCAGTGTTCTAGTAAACACTATACTACTGTAGACGACAAGCACTTGTTTTCCTTCGTGAACGAATTTACCTAGTCAGTTACAGTGAGATTAACAATTCATCGTGGAATTCGAGCAAAGGAGTCATTTATCTTTTCCACACACACATCTGAACTGTAAAAACTGATGTCATGTCAACTGACAGAACAGTTTCTAGGAATGACTGGGGATAGATTCCAGCAGCTCATTGGTTGTATTCTTACAATTACCAATTGAAGTGTCACATGTCCCCTTCAACATATGGTGGAGGAAAGGAATGACTCCTAAGGACCCTTCATAGGACTTGAAGATCTAAAAATGTTACCGTTGTTGTAATTAAGGGACATGTATTTAATATTTTTCTGGTTCTGTGGATTGCAGATTCTCTAAATCTAAAAATCAAGCCTTTTAGATGCCCAGAACTCGTTTCTTGTTAAGTCTTTCAATAGCGTTGGTTGAAAACTCCTGCACTTTCCTCCTCTCTTTTCCAACCTTCTGTATTCCTTGTGTAGTTTGCATTGGTAATATATCCCCCCTCACGCACACATTACTATTACTATAACAAACAGCCATGGTCAAGGTAATAGTTCCATACACATCACCCATGCAGATGAATTACGCCCTTAGAGACTCAGTCTGGTCGTTGCTTGACCCTCTATTAGATTTTTGATGTGGTTCAGGTGAACCATCATACACAACTGACAGTTCGTGCCCACTACGCGGATTATAGCCAGTGCTGAAATCAAACTTTATTTAATATTTTCGCGTGTTGACGATCATAGCGTTTACTTACACCAGGAGAGAGCTGTAGGCATTTTTACGTGGAGTTAATTACGTATATTTTGCAGCAATTCTTGAACGATTTCAGCTCTCCACATACAGCCTCGTCACCCGAGGGTAGTACAGAGAAGTGTCAATATTGCCTATTAAGTAATTTATGTACACCACGAACATTAGCGGGGACCAACTACACTTCCATGAGGCACGTCTAAGGTTACATTTGTTTCAAACGGCGGCTTGCTGCCGAGAATGACAGACTGCTAGAAAGTTGTCAGGTGCAGGAAGAAAGCTAGAGAGATAAAAGAAACCTAACGATACTCTCAAGGAAGTTTACAATCAGTCAATAAGCAAAAACGTGAGACTGAACATAAAGAAAAATCAATGAATTTCAATTTTAAGGGGGAAAATGACGCTTAATGTTACATGTTGATGGCACCTCTGTAGACAGTGTAACAAATGCAGAACTTATAAGAAAGGTTAGTGAGTGTCAGTTGAAGTGCTTTGAACGCGCAAAGATACTTGCAAACATAACGTCATCCCCATGTTATGACCTTAGAGTCCCATCATCAATGTGTAACAGCTAGTGTCTTTTAGTTACACATTATTCACACGTAGACTCAATTCTTAATTATGGCATTCTCTTCTAAGGATCAAATGCACAAAATATGAACACTGTTTTTAACCTACAGAAAATGTCCCAAAGTACAAAAACCAAAATAGTAATCAGCTCATTGTAGAGATATGTTCGGAATACTGGGTGTTTTAACTGCACCGTGTGAAGTCATTTACCAGTCAGTTGTAAACGTCAAGAATTACATAACATGAACTCCACAAACAGTTCTGTTCATAACCATAGAACAAGATCTGGACTGAAATTACATTTACCGAGAAAGAACGAACATAAAATTCAAAACAGCATTTTCTACCAAGAAATAAAACTGCACAATAAATTACCAGAGGAGATTAAAAACACTGCTAAAACAAACTTATTTAAAAACTTAGTTAAAAGGTACCTTTTAAGACAAATGTTCTACACATTGAAGGATTACTTAGAAGTTTGGTAAAAAAAAGTGACACAAATAATAGTAACTATAAGTCAAACATCTAACATTCCAAATAATTTCGTACAACATTTTTTTCATTTTCTGGAAAAACTTATTCCCGAAGCTATGCAACTTATGATACTAACACCTTGTTGTATTTCTGAGCTTAACATGTCGCCCGTTATCGAGGGATGTTGGCACAGTTTTTCAAGCTAGCAAATGGGAAGTTGTGGTGCAAGAATTGGTCCTGACATCAGCTGATAGTGTGTGTAATGTATGCAGTGCTATGAAACACTGTGTGCATAGCGCGTGTAGTGTGTGCAATGATTTAGAGTCAAGAATGAATAAACAGTGTAGCATTAGCATTTTATCATTATTAAATAACTTATTCTGTAAAACAGTATTGTACACTCGGGGTAAACAAGATGAGGCAGCACTGTGTAAACAGCGTAACTTGTGGAGGCTCCAACCTTCATCCGGCCATCCTGATTAACGTTTTCCTTTGTTACCCTAAATTATGTCAGGATAATTCTACATGGTTCCTACTACAACGCCACGACCGGCTACCTGTCCTATCCTTGCCATTCCAGGCCTGTAGTCCATAAACATCTGTTTATGTGAATTACTTTATTTTTGTTTTTCTTAAATTGCAATTCCAAGACATGTCCTTATAAAAAGGAGAACTACGGATAAATAAAAGTACTACTACTACTACTACTACTACTAGGTTCCGTTAAACGACGAAGTCATCAGAGACGGAGCACAAGCTCAGAGCGTGTCAGTGATGGAGAAGGAAATCGGCTGTTCTCTTCCAAAGGAACCATTCCAGCATTTGCCTGGAACGATTTAGGATAATCACGATAAACGTAGATCAGGATGGTCGGACGTGGATTTGAACAATTGTCCTCCCGAATGCGAGTCCAGTGTGATAAACACTATGCCACCTCACTACGTACGTGTTAGGGAACGACAGTGAATGAAATCATTGGTGTCATTATCAAGCGGTCATTATGCCCTTTCTTTTAAGGAATCGAAGAAACCACGAAAAAGCTACGTGTCGGTGGCTGGAACAAGTATTGTGTTCTTGTCCTTCCGAATGCAAGTCCAGTTGATCCTCATTTCTGGTCAAACATTTTGTAGCCGCATTTTTAGTATACTGCAGCTGCGAGAGTAGACAGTGCTGTCACTCATTCAGTATAGAATGTAAAACGTACCCCGCCATGACCCATTGACCTTGCCTGTATTAAAGTGATTGTGCACTCACATAACTCAGTTTTGCGCCTATGATACGACCATAAAGGTTGATAATGCGAACTCCTTCTGTGGGGCTCTCTCTGAAAAATATTAGAGGAAGGTCACGCAGTACTGGCACTGGGCTCGCTTTCGGGAGGCCGGGTGTTCAGACCCCGTATTGTCTTCCGGATTTAGTTTTTTCGTGACTTCCTTAAATCGATTAACGCGAATGCCGGAAAGGTTCCTTTGAACGAGCACAGATAATTTTCTTTCCCTGTCCAAGTCTGTCCTCCATCACTGATGCCCTCAACGTCGAGAAGCGCGAAAGCCACATCTTTCTTGTTAAAACAATTGAGAATGTCGGTTTTTATTCTGTACTCTGTTTTAGTACATGACCATGTAGCCGAGGTTGTTTAAGCTGCTTTTGCGGTGGCGTTAGATTCAGAAGTAGCCTGCTCGAATCTTGGTGGCAGAATAAATTTTCAGCACCGTTATTTGGCCTTCAAAGAGAGGACGATTGGTGACGTAAGGTTTCTGTCACCAGTCTGAGTTCCAATGGCCTGGATTAAATTCCAAACCCCTCCGCAGTGTCTCATGTAGTAAGGACAGCTGTCGCGTTGATGGTGACCCGTTCGTCGGGTGGGGACTTTAAGTACGGTGACCTATTTGGTGCCATTCCATGCAAAGGCTGTGTACCAGCACCCAGGGTGTCTCTCGTCGTCATCAACAGCTATACCAGACAAATACACAGAAGACAAAGAACTTACACTTTCCGAAATAGCTGTAAGTATGCCGCTGTAAGAAAAACCCTTCCAATTAGGCGGCTGAACATCACCTCGGGGTTCTCCCAGCCAATATAGGACTTTTCTTTCTTCCAGTCTAGTCAGAATGGAACGAATACAAGACTGACTTTTATTCATTAATGGACTGTACATAAAGGCAATACTTCATGAGATATATTGACAAACTGGTAGATAATATTTAGTTTCCGGGTTCAATAAAACCTTCTCGCTTTTAGTTCTCTAAGGATACCCACCGAAGCAGTAGCCCTTTCAGACCTAGTGCTTACTTGAATGTATAGTCACTTCTTCGTTTGACAGTGATCAACAAAGGCAACTCAGGACTCTGTTTACAGGGACAAATGATAATATTTGTTGTGGTCATCTGTCTGAAGACTGGTCTGATGCAGTCACCCGCGATAGCCTACTTCAACCTATACCAATTTAAAACTGCTTTCGTAGTCGAACTTTCGTCCTTGTCTACAATATTTACCTTACTCTCTGCTCTCCCAAATCAAATAAAGTATTAGTAGATCCATTAGTAAGTGTCCTACCAACCTACTGTTTTTTTGTCGGTTTATAGGATATATTTACTTTCCCTTCAAATGGATTCAGTTCTCATTAATTATTATCTGATCTACTCAACTAAACTTTAGTATTCTTTTGCGTTAGTATATTTCACATTCTTTCAGTCTCTTATTGTTTATAGTGTTTAGCGCCCACGCTTTACGGCAATGTAAGGTTAAAAGTCAAATACTTTCGTGAAAGAATTCCTGGCATTCAAATTTATATTAGATGTTAACATATTTCTGTGATTCAGGAAAGCTTATCTTACTGTTGCTAGTCTACATTTTAAATTTTCGTCAATTATTTTGTATCTAAGAAGGAAATCTGGTCTACTACTTTTAGCGTCTCGTTTACTAACAGAATTCTCCCACCACCACCTAACTTGATTTGGCCAAGCTTCATTTCCTTTGATCACCTTATTTTTATGTTCATCTTATAGCCATTATTCAAGAAATTATCCATTTCATTCGAGTGATTTTCCAAGTTCTTTGCTATTTATAGCAGAATTACTGTGTCATCAGCAAACCAATATTTTTTCTCCTTGAAATTAAATTTCTGTTTAAAATTTCTCCTTAGTTTCCTGTACCTCTTGTCCAATGTAAAGGTCTAATAATTCGGAGTTAGACTATAACCCCGTCCCACTCCGAGCAACAAAAGTAAAATGGAAATACCTCATTCCGACACTTTGTAAATTGAGAGATGATGCAAGATTTTAGTATTTTCTCAACTTTAGAGATGGATCTTGATCTCATCTGCGGAAGAATGGGTGCAGAAAATGGTTTTGGAGGCACCCGACATTGGACTGAAGTAAAAGAGGCTACTGGTGGGGCACCTCAACCAAAATGGACTGTTGGGAATTTGAACGTATTTCCTCCCGTCAGAACAGTACATTTTTAACATGTCATTTTCAAGCCTGTATGTACAGGTGTTCTCAGCAATACCAAGAGAGGTTAAGACCCTGGACTCTTGGGCTTCTGTTCTCTGTCTGACAGTAAGGATTTAAGTTTCCCGACGATTCCCAAAATCACTTACACCAAATGCTTGGTTAGTTCCGATGAAATGTAGAATGCGGTTTTCCTTCCCCATTTTTGACCAGTCTTAGTTTGCAGTCCAACCCTTTTTTTCTTTTTATTCGTATTTTAATTTAGGAAATGGTATCGTGTGCATTAAAGAACAGGTCGTGCTTTTCCTGTCACTCTCCTCTCCACACGACATGTTTTGGATGACCGCTGACGTTTGTCTGCATACCCCGATCTCCTGTGATGGTTCGTCCTCAGTCCTCTAATGACCTCGATGTCGTGGGATGTTAAGCCCTTCTTCCTCAGTCACTTAAGTTTGCATTACTCATATATTCCCAACTGGACTAATACACCACGTAACACCATAGGAGGATAATAGGGTGTATATTAAAAAAGTCACCCTGCAGAGGAGTGCAGTTACAAGCACAATGATAGAGCCAATCAGAATAACTGTTACTAAGGTAACACCCATAAATTTCTAACGGAAGGCCTATTGGCTAACACCCTAAATGTTCTTCAAATTACCAGTGTTAATCTGAAATAGCGAAACCTTGTAGACGATGGCGAATGCTTGCGCAGCGCAGCAGGCCAGTCTTGGCGTCCTGTTACAGTGATCGTTTCCGGTAGAATCTCGTGTTCTTAAAAAGAAACCATCTTAATATTCGCACGAATTAAGTTAGGGAAACCGGAGAATACACTAATTAGAGTGAAAAAACGGAGATCATAACTCGGATTCATTGAGATAATCAGTCAGGTGAAGATGAGAAAGTCAGAGTAATAGATTTCTGCATCTACATCAATACTCCGCAAGCCACCTGACGATCCCTCCTTCCCCGTTACAATCGCGAATGGCGCGTGGAAAGAATGATTGTCGGTAAGCCTCCGCATTATCTCTAATTTCTCGAATTTTCTCGTTGTTGTCACTTCGCGAGCCATATGTGGGAGGAAGTTATATGTTGTCCGACTCTTCTCGGAAAGTACATCTTCGAAATTTTGATAGGAGGCAGTTTCGTGATGCACAACGCCTCTCCCGAAGCGTCTGCCACTGTACATCTCTGTAACGTTCTAGCGCCGACTAAAAGATCCCATGACGGAACGATCTTCTCTCTCTCTTGTACAGTTCTACCCGATAAGGGTCCCAGATGGATGAACAATACTCAAGAAGCTCCTTGTAAGCCACTTCTTAATTGGGTGCAATAAATTTCCATTAGATTCTTCCTGTGAATCTACTTTTCCTACTATTTGTTTTATATAGTCATTCCACCTAAGGTCGGTCAGTATAGACACTCGTAGATATTTGACGGTAGTTACTGTTGTACGCTGAGGTGAGAGAAGCCATCGGATACGTCCCAATACGCCTCGCGGGCTGGGGCGCCTTGTCACGGTCCACCCGGCTTCCCCGTCGGAGGCTCCAGTCCTCCTTCGGGCATGGGTGTGTGTGTTGTCCTTAGCGTAAGTTAGTTTAAGTTAGATTAAGTAGTGCGTAAGCTGAGGGACCGATGACCTCAGCAGTTTGGTCCCATAAGACCTTACCACAAATTTCCAAATACCTCCCAATATCGTGTCGGACCTCCTTTTGCCAGGCGTACTGTAGCACTCGACATGGCACGAGCTCAACAAGTCGTTGGAAGCCCCTGCAGGGATACTGAGCCATGCTGCCTTTGCAGCCATCCATAATTGCAAAAGTGTTGGTGGTGCAGGATTTTGTGCACAAACTGACCTTTCGATTATGTCCAACAAATATTCGATAGGATTCGTGTCGGGTGATCTGGGTGGCCAAATCATTCACTCGAATGTTCCAGAATTGGTGCCCAAGTAGCCGAACATATACATTTACAGTCAACGATCCACGTTAACACAGCCCACACCATGAACGAGCCACCACAACGAGCTTGCACAGTGCCTTGTTGACAACTTGTGTCCGTGGCTTCTTGGGGTATATGCCGCACTCGAACCCTATTTTCAGCTCTTATCTAGTGAAATCGGGACTGATCCGACCAGGCCACGGTTTTCCAGTCGTCTAGGGTCCAACTGATACGGTGGCGAGCCCAGGAGAGGCGCTGAAGGCGATGTTGTGTAGTTACCAGAGGCACTCGTATTGGTCGGCTGCTGATATAACCCATTAACGCCAAATTTCCCCACACTGTCCCAAATGATACGTTCGTGTTACGTCCCACATTGCTTTCAACGGTTATTTCACTGAGTGTTGCTTGTCTGTTAGCACTGACAGCTCAACGCAAACTTCGGTGCTCTCGGTCGTTAAGTTAAGGCCGTCGGCCGCTGCGTTGTCCGTAGTGAGGCGTAATACCTGAAATTTGGTATTTTCGTCACACTATTGACCGTATGGATCTCGGAATATTGAATTCCCTAACGATTTCCCAAATAGAATGTGCCATACTTCTAGCTCCAACTGCCATTCCGCTTTCAAAGTCTGTTAACTCCCGTCTTGCGGCCATAATCACCTGAGAATAAAGGACAGCGCCAATGCACTGCCCTTGCGTACGCGTTGATACCGTCATCTTTATATGTGCCTATCACTATCACATAGCTTTTGTCACTTGCGTGTACAGTAGTGGATTGCTTTTCCCGTGCGTGCCGTATACTTATGGGTCAACTGCACCATGCATCAGTCCTCTGTATATCGTTACTGTCTTCTGGCTTTGCTACCTTCTTACAGTCTTTTGAAAAGTATTTGGTCTGTATTTTGGTAAGTACATTTTTCACGCAGATGATTTAAGAGCTATAATAGCGATAATTTTATACAACTTTGATACCCCGTAATTTAAAATCGAAGCGTGCACTGCGATTGTGGACACGGTCAGCAGACTATGAGTAGACGAGTGTGTGAATGGGAGGAACGCGGGTTCTTATTGTCAGATACGTCTACGTTCGCAAAAGTCAGTCATTCTGTCCGATTTTTCTTTGTACAGTGGCCTACCCTTTTCCTGTGGTTTTGCGGTCCTCGCTGTGGACCCACGAACAGTGTCATGATTGCTGTCGATAGTAGGTACGGTCAGTCTTTTACTGGCAGGAATGTTTTGTGCAGCCGACCGAGCAGCAAGTCCAGCGACGCGGGCTAACCCTCAGACAACATCCCGTGTAAAACATAACTTGTGCCGTTCTAGAATTTTTTGCATTGCCCTGACTCTTAGCTTTCACGTTATTTTATTTTTTGAAGGTTAACTGAGAAACTTGGAAACTGAAATATGTAAAAATATATACGTTTTGAGCAAATTGTACTTCTGAATGGCTGGTCACGAGCCCTCACGAGGCCTGACGCCTACCACCTCGCCTCGGATTCACCTCTTTACCCAACGAACTTCATCGCCCTGAAAATGTACTACCCGAGGGTTGTGAAAATGACAATAAACCGTATATTCTCTGTGGAATCTAAAGTACATTATCTGGAGCGACGATCTGCCTTGAAAGGTCAGTTGGACGAAGCACGCGTTTGACTTGACGACAAGAAGGTTGCCAACACGGGAAGGTAGCCACTAACTGGCGTACATCACAGCAACGTCATTCATTCAGCACCTATCGCAGGACACAAAACTTCACAGAGCTACAACGTAGTGGTCACATGGCGTCAAAAACAGCACCTGATGACCAATACCTACAAACTTTGGCTGGTAGGTATCCCAAGGAGAATGCAATAAAGCCGCAAACTTCTTTTTTGGTGGCAACTGGGAAGGCTGCGACGACCGAGGCAGTACCCAGCCACCTCCGTACGATATATTTGGCATTACTAATAACGGTGCAAATACCACAGCACCGTGAGGGATGTGGTCAAGGGAACACTTGGACTGGAGCCTCGATCAATGGCATCGGGTTTGCTGCACCGACGAGTATAGGTTTTGCCTGACGCGTGATGGTCATCGCTGAGAAGTGCGGAAGAGGCCAGGTATGAATGCATTTGTCAGTCTGACTCACTGCAACTTAGCCTAAGCCTCACAGACAAAGGATAAGTGAATCCAAAATTAGTGTAAGGAGTGCTATGGATGACGCTGTCAACGAATTCGGAAGTACAGTTCTGTCTATCGAAGTTTTGGTGTTACGTTAAATCAGTAAAAGGATCAAAGCCGTCTGCCCAGACGCTCTGTGGACATAACGGCATCGAAACGGAGGATGGCATAGAGAAGGCCGAAACGCTAAATGTTCCAAAACTGTTTCACTGAGGAAGAATGCACTGCAAGTCCTCTGCTAAATCGTCACACGAACGTAAAAATGGAAGATATCTAAATAGGTAACCAGGGTATAGACAAGCAACTGAAATCGTTCAACAGAGAAAATGCCACTGGAGATGACGGGATACCAACACGATTCTACATAGACTGTGCAAAATAACTTGCTTCTTTTCTAGCTGCAGTGTACCGTAAGTCGCAGGAGGGGTGCAGAACTCTTAATGATTGGAATAAAACACGTGTCATTCCCGTTTTCAAGAAGGGCCGTCGAACAAGCGCACAGACGCTTATATCTCTAACGTAGATGTGTTATACATTTCTGGAACATTTTTTATGCTCGCTATTACAATACATGGTATTTCAAAGATGAGAATGGCCTAATTTTGGACTGTAATAATTACGGAATATGGGACGTGCCGCCAATGAAATGTGTATTTTTTGACTAGGTGTGGTCTAAAATTTTAGAAAATCGTAGCTAGATGTCAGTCAATGTGTCTTCTTAGCTTACAGTCGATTAGGAGTAAGATGGTGTTCGGTCAACAGAAGGGGTTTTGTGTGCTGCAGTTTGGAAAGAGTGAGTCAATGATTTCAGTCCAGCTGCTTTTCGTCGGTGTTTTGATATTGATCCGCCTACATCCAAAAACATTCGTCGTTGGAATCGCCAATTTGAGGAGACAGGCTGCTTGCTCGCACTTCTGGTGACGTGGTGGAAAGAACTCGGTATTACGTTCTAGCGGAGTTGTCGAAAGTCTACTCGCCTCGCAAGCAGAGCTGGCAATGCCTCATACGACTGTCTGGCGAGTCTTAATAAATCACACAGGCTACAGTTAGTGCAAGCTCTCCGGGATGGTGATAAAAGGAAACGGCTTGACTTCAGCAGTGCCCCGCTAGAGGACATGGAAGACGGTACATTTTTTACCACGGTTAATTTTCAGTGCTGTGGCAACAGTCACTGTTAGTTGTAAAGTAAATAGATATAACGTGCGCATATGCGGACTCTAGATCCCTCATAACATTACTGAGCACGAAGCAGAGTCACGAAATGTGAACGTTTTGTTTGCTATTTCTCGGTAAAAAGTGCACGGCCCCTTCATTTTTGAGAAAAACACAGTGACTGAAATGAGCTATCAAATGGCTCTGAGCACTATGGGACTCAACTGCTGTTATCGTAAGTCCCCTAGAACTTAGAACTACTTAAACCTAACTAACCTATAGACATCACACACATCCATGCCCGAGGCAGGATTCGAACCTGCGACCGTAGCGGTCGCGCGATTCCAGACTGTAGCGCCCAGAACCGCTCGGCCACTCCGGCCGAAAATGAGCATCTTCAAATGCTGCTGAATTTGCTTTTCGCACAACTTTAGGAGCATTCCGATGACTTCATTTTCCATCAGGATGGGGCTCCACCACACTGGCACAACAACTTACGTCACTATGCCTCAACTCTGGGTAGGGAGCACAGGACTCCGAGACACTGCCCTGCACTCGTGGCCTCCAAGATCGCCAGACATCACCCCAGGCGATTTTTTTCTCGTCGATATATGTGAAGGAAATTGTGTCCATTTCCCCTTTACCTCGTGACGTAGGGGAAGTGAAGAACAGAATAACAGCCACCATAACTTCTGTAAAAACAGATACATTGTCTAGTGTTAATGACGAATTTAGCTATCGTCTAGATGTTGTTAGTGCTGCTGCTGGTGGATACATAGAGCATTTGTAATAGCACAGCTAAAAATTTGGGATTTTGTGAGTATTTTGCAATGTATGCCATGTTTGAAGTATGTTTTTAGCAATACATATGGAGTTTCGAAATAAGGTCTTTCTTTTTGAAACATCCTGTATTTTCTGTAGACTGAAAAAATCTCCTTTATAGGAATCAACATAGGTACCGAAATAGCGATCGCTCGAAACTCAACTCGGTCTGTTCGTTTAAGAGAACCAGAAAGCAAGAGATACCGGAGCACAGAATGATGCCGTGTTCCTTGACTGAAGGACGCCATGCTGCCTGACAGACAATGTACGAGCATACGGAATATCGGATCAACTGGAATGAAGACTCTCTAGCATACAGAACACAGCATATCGTTCTCAGCTAAGAGAAATCTTCAGACATTAAAGTAACTTCGATGATACAGGGGCGGGCCACAGCACCATTCCTTTTGGCAATATATGGAAATGAGCAAGTGGATAACGACGAAAGTTCCATGAGACTTTTTCGCGGATGGTGCTGCTGTATACAGCGAAATGCAAGAAGACTACAGAGGATCTGCTCGTATTGCAGAGCCGCGCTGTCCAGAGCGCCTTGCCATAGTTCGCGCAGCTCGCCCTGCCGGAGGTTCGAGTCCTCCCTCGGGCATGTGTGTGTGTGTTGTCCTTAGCCTAAGTTAGTTTAAGTTAGATTAAGTAGTGTGTAAGCATAGGGACCGATGACCTGAGCAGTTTGGTCCCATAGGAACTTACCACAAATTTCCAATTTTTTTCTTATTGCAGAGAATGGAAACTGACCTTCAACCTAAAAAAATACAACGTATTGCGCATAAATATCCAGAAGGACCCATTACGGTGTGATTACACGACTGCGGAACAATTACTGACGGTAATCATATCCATAAAATACCTAGCGATATGCACACGGAGCGATTTAAAGTGGAACGACCACTTCAAGCAAATAGCAGATAAAGCAGATACCAGCCTGAGATTCGTTGGAATAATCGACAGGAAATGTAGTCCGTCCACAAACGAAATAGCTTACAAAACCCTAATTCGACCAGTACTTGAAATTTTCTCATCAGTCTAGGATAGGTACCGGGCAGGATGATCCAAAGAAGAGCAGTGTATTTCGTCCATGTTCATTTAGTAAGCGCTAAAGCGTCACGGAGATGCTATCCCAACGTCAATTGGATATGCTACAAGAGAGGCGTTCTGGATCACAGTGTGGTTTAATGTTTACTTTCCGAGAGCGAACTTTCCCAGAAGAATGAACGAATATATTGCTTTCTTCTATGCATATTTTGCGAAACGACCATGAAGATAAAATTAGAGAGATTCTAGATGACACGGAGCCTTATCAGCAATCGTTCTTCCCGTGAAGCATTCGCGACTGGAACAGGAAAGGGAGGAAGTAGTAGTATTACGCAAAGTACTTTCCGTGAAACACAGTAAGACGGCTCGTAGAGCCATTGTGAGGTAGCTGGGCTGGCATTATGTGCGGGTATTAGATCCCTCTCACCGTTATCGAGGATATGTTCATCGTTTTGCAGTATCGGGCCAGAATCCTTTATCCTGTCCATCGCTACAGTCAACATTTCGGCGATGGGTTCATCTTTGAAGACGATAATGCACGAGCACACCGCGCCCACCTCGTGAGCACCATCGCCCAATAGGTACATATCTACTGAATAGAATGGCCTGTAAGATCTGCCAACACGATCCCGATTGAGCATGCTTCGAGTCAGTTGAAACTTATAACGCGTCATCACAGGGAACCCTCCTCAATCACTGGAAGACTTCAAAGGGGCCGTCGTCGAAGACAGGACAAGCTTGGACAGCCTCGACCACCTTATTCGCACGTCAAGGAGGATCCAAGCTAATTATAATGCGCACCGCGGAGCTACACTATTTTGGATGTTACCTAACAACAGATTTATATCTTAGTCATGTACACTTTCGAGCAGAATGCCTTTACTTTATTATTATTTTGTTTGTATTAAGTATTAAAGTTGTTTTTTTGTTTTATTGTCGTCCCCTGTTACTCTTGAACCTAAGGCCACACACGTCCGCAGCGATGAAGGTGACGCAAGAAGTTTTTGATAGGAGGTATGTGTTGTCCAAGGCTTAAAGAGCAGAAGCGGTATGAAGAAGACCGGGGTTTCCATTCGGCATTCTTGTACGACCTAAAAGGTGGAGGGACACCACTACTCGAAAGATAGTTTTTAACTAGCATTCGTTACAGCGGCTTCCCCCGTCAAGACTGCCGGCGGCGGGTTAGCGTATAAGCACCACCTATTACGTACTACTACGCATGCCTCTAAGCCTGTAACAAATCTGATCGCTAGAATGGCAACTGATTTTGTAGCCGGAATGATTCATCAACCGAGCTGTTGTTACAAGGGATTGACAACATTCATTTTCCCTAAGCCTCTTAGCCAGGCTTCATCAAGCAGCGGACGTTGCGTCTTCCTGTCCCTGCCTACCAGAGACAGATCCCTTACTAACACAGCATATCCACTCATAGAGGGATTCGACAATCCTCCAGCCATAGTGTGTCCTCGATTCAGAATTTCGACTGCGTGAGATTAAGTATCTCTCATTATGTGTAATACTTCATGAAAGAAAAGCATCTCCCCTTCCTTCTCCCCTTTCTAGACAATTACGTGTAGACTTCTCGTACCTTAGTTTTTACTTGGCATCAACGTATTAAAGGAACATAAGGTTCCACTTCTAACTCACTTGGTATCTTGTGAAAAATGTTTGTACAGGACATGCGGTCAGATGTCGAAACCATTACATTTTAGTATGTATATATATTTTCCGTCACCTAAGCTTAAGATCTAACTAGACAAAAACGTTTAGTGGAGGTCTTCATCCAGCAGAAAATGTCACAAAACTGAGGATGAAATGTTTTCTCTCGTACAGCACCTTGCCGTATTTTATTATTGGCAGGTCTCATTTAAGTCAGTTAATGTTTAAAAGAGAAACTTAACACTGTTCAGCCTCACATCACGTGAACTACAGAAGACAGTGTTTAATTGTATTCATTCACACGATTCTGTTCACTACTGCTAATTGCGAATGCAGTTACTTATATATTTTGCTCAGAAATCAGCTCCCTACAGCGATTGTTTCTTTAAGTGCAATGTGCTGCGAATACATAGAAAGAAAGATCCCATATCATTTAGCTACAATATAGCAGGTCAGCAACTGGAAGCAGTTAATTCCATAAATTATCTGGGAGTACGCATTAGGAGTGATTTAAAATGGAATGATCATATAAAGTTGATAGTCGGTAAAGCAGATTCATTGGAAGAATCCTAAGGAAATGCAATCCGAAAACAAAGGAAGTAGGTTACAGTACGCTTGTTCGCCCACTGCTTGAATACTGCTCAGCAGTGTGGGATACTTACCAGATAAGGTTGACAGAAGAGATAGAGAAGATCCAACGGAGAGCAGCGCGCTTCGTTACAGGATCATTTAGTAATCGCGAAAGCGTTACGGAGATGATAGATAAACTCCAGTGGAAGACTCTGCAGGAGAGACGCTCAGTAGCTCGGTACGGGCTTTTGTTGAAGTTTCGAGAACATACCTTCATCGAGGAGTCAAGCAGTATATTGCTCCCTCCTACGTATATCTCGCGAAGAGACCATGAGGATAAAATCAGAGAGATTAGAGCCCACACAGAGGCATACCGACAATCCTTCTTTCCACGAACAATACGAGACTGGAATAGAAGGGAGAACCGATAGAGGTACTCAAGGTACCCTCCACCACACACCGTCAGATGGCTTGCGGAGTATGGGTGTAGATGTAAATGTAAAACAACGAGAAATTGTTTCCTACGGTCATTGTCCTGATCATTTTCTTAAACCGTCTAACATTATTTCCTGTAAACAGCAGCAAATCGATAAGTATGTTTCGAGTAGTCCGTCTTGAGCGAAATATATTTTATAATTTTTCTCCCTTTACTCATACGTACTACTGTAATGTTACGCTGTAATCAGTGGGGTTCCCTATATTACACTTAACAGCACATTTTGTTTCTCCTTGTTGCTGTCTGTCTTCTGCAGTACCACTGATACTTTAACCTAGTTTGTCATCCACAATTTTGTTGTTGGAGGTTGTGTTTCTACGTTGTTAAATATAATGACAGGAAACACGCAGATGACTGTGTATCAACACCGAAACATATTTCTGTATAGATGGGGAAACAAGAAATTGTGTTTCATCAAGGCGGACTCCTCAAAATATATTCATTCTTCAAGCAAACACGGACGCTGATAGTGTGCTCTCTCAAAGAAAATAACCTCAAGTTAGTTAGCAAAACACGTCATAGTATAGGGCTCAGGAAAAGTAGGAAAAATCTTGTGACGGAAATGTTCCTTCGTGCTCAAGAGGAACGTCTTACAAAGTTCGTACTTTGTGGAATTCAAGAAGAAGGAATTGCTCCATATTCTGAAAAGTGTTGACGCACTTTGCCAGTGGAAGTCAAGGGGAAAAGAATCACGATATGGCTGCACTACAGTGTTCTGACATGTGCGATAATTAACCGCTAACGAAGGTATTTGGTTGGTTAATCCCTATGGCGGTTTTATCTCACTCCGAAAACCGTCATCGGAATTTCAACCTTACCCTCCGTTCAGCTCCCAGCGGACACCCAATCCATAGAGAAAACACCACAAATGAGTTTTTTGGCAGTTCTTTCTCTTACCCTGACGCATACAAAAGCGAAGTTATTGAAGTTAATTTTCTGGTTGATTAGAGGTAATCCAATTGTTCGTGAGGCAGCAATCCAATAAGGAAAGTTGACAGAGGGGTCCGTGCGAGAGAGTGGCGCTTGTACACAGCGCTCGTGGGGCCGCACCAAGAAAATCCATAGTACCGTCTGTCAGCGAAACGCAGACTCTCAAATCGACCGCGGAACAGATATCTGTTACCAACTCGCTGCTGGAATTCAGCCTAAGCGAAAAAACGGAAAAAGTACGAACCAGTCAACTACGTCACTCCAATAAAGCCTGACCCTTTGATTTCAGCGCTAAGAGCCACTTGTGTTCATTATGTGTCAGTTTATACGTAATCCATTCAGTGATCGTTATTGTATTTCTTTTTAAATGCTTTCTATTGGAAGCTAATTTAACTTTGCGTAACGGAATAAGACTTTAGCCATTTTATTTTGGAGCTTTTTCCTTTGTTTGTTTATGGTACACTGGAATTTTATACAGGCCTTAAAATCAAAACAGTCAAGCGCGACTGAGATTTTTTAAAAAGAACTCCATCCATCTCGAAGAATGCGATCTTTCAATAATTTTTTTATGTCCGATTAGGAACTTGACTTAATGCAATTCATGATTGGTCGTGAAACGTAGGAAAACAGTGATGTATTCGAATTAGTGCTATAAATATTTCATTAAGTTACAAGATATGGGTGCTTTCCTTCAGTGGTATTACAAAATCTTTAAGGATGTTGCAGAGAGGAGACGGGTATTTGCTTTCGTATTAATTCTATTTATTGCTACGCAGTTACACTACGGTAACATGATGTGTATCGTTTGTAGCTACAACATACGGAAATGTCAAAGAAACGTAACGGAATGTGTGTGTGTAATCCAGGACGTCCCATTTTCAGGTGTCCTCGATTTTTAGGCCTGGCGTATTACCTCCAATGGAAATATTCATAACCCACTGTGCTCATCGGTTTGCCCATCGGTTTAGCTCCACCTTCATTCAAGGAGAGGTTTATTGCTCTGCCTTCAACATATTTATGCTATCTATAGTTACTGTTCATGAATGATAGTTTTAATTACTCACGTAGAAAGACAGCCACAACAAGACACTGTTCCCTTGTTTGAACAATTGTTTAGAAGCTAGCATTCACTGTACAGTTGCTATTATTATTATTTATCTTTCCAAGTTATGAAGGCTCCTCGCTGCAAGATGAACAAATGAACAATATCTAGCAACTTTGATTGCTTCTCACAAATATTTCCCCAGTTTGTATTCCGCTTTAATTGTTTTCAGTCACTTTGAAAATTAACAATTATCGTTCACATGGGTGCCCCAAGAAGTCGGCTTCCAGTGGGAAGCTGTTCCTTCACTTTTTTTATGGTCCTGTTTGGTGATGGTCTATTGACATGTACTGTCCATTGTAATCTTTTGCCTATTTTTGTCACCTTACCTGGTACATTGTACAAATGACGAAACTCACAAATAAGCGATATTCTTTAAACTTTATGGCAGTTGTCTCTTACAGCGCCAAATCCTTCTCTTGTGAAACTCCATGTTTCATATCCGTATGTTAAAAATTTGTACGAGTAATGATTTGCATACATGCAATTTAGATTTCCCGGAAAGTAGCTTGTTTTTGCGAACCGTGCTAAGGCCATAGTAAAATCTGTTAACTTCTTGAACTCGTAATTCGATAACAGGTTTCGTGGAACTGTTAGAAGCCAGCTTGGTGCCAAGATCACTAAATTCATTGGTCTTTGCAAAAGTTGTGTATTTAATTTGGGGGATGGCGAATTATGATGAAGTACATTGTTTTATTTTTATTCGTAAAAAGTCTCGTGTCTTGTTTAAAATTTTAATTGTGGTGTGAGATCTTTTAATTAATTTTCATTGTCAGCTAATAAAGCAATGTTGTCAGCGTGCACCAAGATATTAGTCTTGTTTTTCAACTGCGCTCCATTTTCTAATAATTTCAATTTATCGATTATTACATTAATTATAGTATCAAATAAAACTGGAGATAATGAACACCCTGGTTTGACTCACGTTTTGACCTCGAAATCTTCAAAGATTTTGGTCACAAATTTTATTTTGTAGTTTGAGATTACACTGCACCATTTTATAAAATTTCGTTTGTTGGAGATACCATGTTTTCTAACATATTCCTGTAAATATTCACTGTTAATACCGTCAAAAAAAATTTTTAATCTATGAAAATAGCTTGTATATGTTGCTTAATTCACATTTGTTTTCTATCAATATAATTACAACTTACGTATTGTCAATAGTTGGTCTAAACCTACATTGAGCATCGTCCGGAGTATCTTCAATATAGGAGCTTATCCTCGCTAAAAGCATATTTGCAGAAATTTTATATCAACAACGCAGTTACTCTATAGTTCAAAAACTGTTATGTCTTCATTTTTGTACAAAAAACAACTTATTTTCCATTATGTGGGAATTGCTTGTATTTCTAGGTCCCACAGATAATTTTGTGGGGGCTGTTTATAAAATGTAATTTGTTGAGCTTCTAAATATCTGTAGTATCACTTAGAAGAGCTTAATGGATTTTCAAGTTCCTTATGCTCTCCTTAATTTCTCATAAACTGGATTCATCAACTTATGAGTGAGTAGTAAAATGTTCAGTACTTTGTTCGCGAGAGGTATCTACCGTTCAATTACCGTAACTTATACAAGATACCGGTTCCATGCAGAATTTCAGCCTTTTCGTGTTACAGAAAAGAAAAAAAAAAAGTCCTAACATAAGTTTATAAAACGCAAATGTGAATTGCAGATGGAGAAATATTTACGAATAGAGAAATTAAACAGTGTGAGAAATGAAAATAGTACTTTACTTGTATGGTGCAATATATGGGATTTAAAAAAAGTAAAGCCAGGAGTAATGCGGGAGACACTGCCTGAACGTCCTAAAACGAAAGGACGACTGAGGGTTGGGAGCTGGGGTTCAGGTGACGCGTACTGGCCGGACGGGTTATGGAATCAGATGCAGCAGCATGTGCTGGCCCCGGTATCAGGTGACAGGCCGTCTCCCTTACGCGCTCGAGGTGGTATAAGCGAACGACGTTTGACACTCCATCTGCTACAGCCGCGTCGGCTAGTGTGAGGCGACGATGCCGTCGCGGCCAATGGAAACGTTTGTGGAAAATATCAAACTTTTGAAACACACTCAGGAATATTATCTCGTTATCTTTCCCCTCGAGTTAAACTAATACAAAGTTTTTATAAGGAGCGTCCGGACTCGCTGCTGTGTGATATCAATTTTTCTTATACTTTCACTGCAGATTTGTTTCGGCTAAACTGCCATTATCGAATGACCTGCGGTGGACTGTGAGTGACACTATTTTCTTTATACACAGATACATCTGAACAAGCATTGCAGGTACTTCATCAGATTCCGAAATGTGTTACTAAGGCCATTCTCGAGAAATTTGAAATTTATGTATACATAAGAAACCAACCACGAGACACATTTAACGAACAGACGGATCTTAAACACCAATACTATTTAATAATTTTTATTGAAATATTCGAAAAAGAAAACGGATAATTCTAAGTGCAGTGCACAGACAAAGATAATACACACTAAAATAAAATCTTAACATTGTTGCTCGTACACATACTGTGGAAACACATGTCAGAGCGCCAATACAGTACGTAAGAGAATGTCATAATTTACGAAAACTTATCAAAAATAGAAGTTAACAAAAGCATACAGGTCAAATAAGAAACCCCTACGCAATAAACACCTATAAATTAACAGGGCTTACGATCGCTATAAAAATAGAATACTACAGACCTACAGCAACATTAGATGCACGCACAACCAAGTAATGTATGTGTCATCTGTATAACAGTGCTTATACTTTGTAAACATATAACATCGTAGCTCCAAAACTGTCAAATTACTGTTATTACAGATTAATAACTACCTTAAACTGACAAATAGAGAACGACAGTTAAAATTCACTTGTTAACGATGTTATATGAATGTCAGTCCGTATAGACAATACATACTCAAGTAGCAATCCGTGCTCAGTGTTCCACTGTAACATAAATATATATATAACGAAAATAATGTCATCTACATTGTACCTCAGGTTTCTCGATAATGGCAGTTTAGCCGAAACAGATCTGCAGTGAGAAAGAAAGAAATAAAAATTAATATCACTTAGCTGTAGGTCTGGACACTGCTTATAAATATGCCACTTGCTGACTTACACTACGCTACAAGTCCTAAGGAACATAAACTAACATAAAGACTAACATAAAGTTACCGGGTTACCAGCTGCACGAGTTCGCCGAAACTGCGCGACGTTCCGAAGAGAGTCAGTCTCATTACCTTCGCCAGAATATAAGAAGACGAAGCAAATGTTCAGCCCCAGAGCAAGATCTAAAAGTCCGATACTGCAGTTTCTGTGTCGTTAATAAGAATGCTGTAATGCTACTCCTGACAAACATGCTTGTTCGGGAAACAACACTATGTGTACAAGTACAGGTTGTGACTCAGGAACGACTGCGTATGGAAGTCTGCGTCTGGCCACGGGTCGTGCACGAATAGTGAAAGCGGTTAAGGCAACCGCTAGTGTCAAGTGAGAAATCCAGGTCCGGCACGGATTTACTTTGTCGTCATTCCCTTGTTCATATTCGCAATTGGGACTCCATTTCAGATCCAGAAGTACTGCCCAAGCTTAATGCATAGATAAGTGAGATGACAAGAGTCATGGGACACGTACGTAGCGCAGCAACTCGACGTTGCATGGAAATCTTGAACCATGCTGATTCTATAGCCGTCCATAATTTCGAAAGTGTTGGCGGTGCAGGATGTTGTGCACGAATTGACCTCTCGATATTTGATGCTATTCATATCAAGCATCTGGGTAACCAAATCACTCGATCGAATTGTCCAGAATGTTCGTCAAATCAATCGCAAACAATTGTGGCCCACTGTCATCCTTAAAAGTTCCGTTGTTGTTTCGAAACATGATGTCCATGAATTGCTGCAGATGGTCCCCAAGTAGCCGAACACAACCATTTCCAGCCAGTGTTCTATGCAAGGAAAGGCCACACCATTATGGCGCCACCACCAGCTGCACAGTTCCCTCTCGACAACTTGAGTCCACACGGCTTCGTGGAGTTTACCTCACACTCGAAACCTACCATTAGCTCTACTAAGCTGGACTCATCTGATCAGGCCACGATTTTCCAGTCGTCTAGGGTCTAACCGATATGGTCAGGAGCCCAGGAGAGGCGCTGCAGGCGATGTTGTGCTGTTGGCAAAGCCACTCACGTCGGTAGTCTGCTGCTATGGCCCATCACAGCCAAATCCCCCCCCCCCCCCTCACTGTCCTAACGGATACGTTCGTCGCACGTCCCACTTTGATTTCTGCGGTTATTTCACTCAGTGTTGCTTGTATGTTAGCGCTGCCGACTCTATGCGAACGCCACTGCTCTCGGTCGTTAAGTGAAGGCCGTCGGCTACTGCGTTGTCCGTGGTGAGAGGTTATTCCCGAAATTTGATATTCTCAGCACAGTGGATCTCGGAATATTGAATTCCCAAACGATTTACGGAACTGAATATTCCATGCGTCTAGCTCCATTCCGCTTTCAAAGTCTGTTAGCTCCCGTCGTGCGGATATAATCGCGTCGGGAACTCATTCAAATAAGTCTCTCGAGTAGGAATGACAGCTCCTCCAATGCGCTGCCCTTTTATACCTTGTGTACTCGATAATATCGCCATCTATATATGTGCATATCGCTATCCCATAACTTTTGTGATACCAGAGTAGGTTTTAAGATCAGTTGTGTTGAGAAGCAGCTGAAATCGTGAAAATTCAACAAAGATGTCGGTCCGATGGAATCCCTGTCAGATTGTACACGGAATTTTCGGCTGAGTACCGCGGACTGTCAGCACGGAGACCGGTGTTGCGGTTTCCGTCGACACGGCTGCGGAGACAGGCGCGCCGACAATTGTGCGCCAAACGAGAACACTGGACTTAGAAGAGTGCCACTACATCGTCTTTTCAGACAAATCCTCGCTCTGCTTACAACAGCACGATGGATGTATCAGTGTGTAGAGGCTCGGAGAAGGATGAACTTCGTCAGATTACATTCCCATCGTCATACAGGCCCAGTCCCTGGCGTGATGGAATAGGGTGCACAACACTACCACCTCCGGATCACATTGCCAGTAATTGAGACAACACTTATTTCATTTTTGCCGTGTTAGTGCCGGTGGCTGTCTCCTGTCTTCGAGGTCTCCGTGGCATTATATTTCAACAAGATAACGCAAAACCGCATGTTGCCCATGCTGTCCTGGCCTATCTCGATATGGAGGATGTTGGACTGTTATCCTGGCCAGCACGTTCTCCAGATCTTTAATCTGCTCGCAACGTTTGCTCTTGGAAGGTGAGGTGCAGGAGGGTTCAGAGAGACTGGCGTGCCTCCACTCGGCTGCCACTACGTTGCTGAACTATGCGTAGTACTGAAGCAGCACCGAACGACATACTTTTATCTGTCATCCCTCTATACCTAGCCGGATTAAGGCCATTGATTCCGTTCTGTATACTAAATTTCGCATCCTGCGTACCCCAAAATTACCTAGAAATTTATTCGTGTATTCTTCTTGCAATAGTGTTTACGCACAATGGGTGAAGTTTCTCTTTTTTACTGTTCTTCCTGGTTTTGCTGTTCTAATGGTGAGCAGTGTAAATGAATACTCCATCCTTAATGAACTCAACGAGATATTACATCGTTGCTGCATTTCTGCAATTGCGGTCTGTCTGTTTCTGTAGACCCTGCCTCCGAACATCCTCGTGGAGCGATAGTCAGCCGGCGCCCCCCGTCAGATCTTGCCAGACTCGAATAGAGGACGCCGCGGAACCCTTTCGCATACATAGCCACGAGGGAGCAGAAGATACTCGTTGGAGGTGAGGAAATCGCAGGTGTAATGTTTTGTTTACGTAAACCGTGGGAACTGTGCACTAACGGTTTACATCCCGCAGTGAAACCAGTCGGCTCACTTTCTGTACACACCCGCCACAGTAACGGAATGCCTGTAGCTAGGCGTTCCTTTCTCCTTTGCACCTGTACCATGACTTCAGAAATCCCATACGGTTTCTGGCAGCTTTTTCTCTTAGCTGAGTCTGTGTTAATTCAGCGTGTGTATTCGACTCAGTCGTATGTTGTTTTCGGACGCCACAAGCAATTTCACCTAACTGAAAAATCCTCACCGTTGACTTTGGCGACAATGATGGCGTCGTGTACATTAAATATTGTTGCTCGCGCAAAATACTGTCGTTCAGGGAAACGTACTCAGCTGAGAAGAACAGACACGATCACAGTTCATTGCACGTTGAAGCTAACAGGTGAGTTTCCTATACGATTTTTCACACATTTATTGCTTTGTTGCTCCAGACGTATGCTTATAAGATGTCATTGTCACGAAGGAGCTGCTGCCGGGAGTGAACTTGCAATTAACTGCTCCTTACGTTCTCAAGTGGTGCGGCGGGCAACTGGACGGCCTCATCTGGTGGCAGCTAGTGTGGGCATTCATTTTAGATATTCTTTCGACTGAAACAGGAGAGCGCCCATTTACGCTGGAAAAATAAATCGAGCCGTCGTCTTCGTGAAAGAGTAGACCTACCACAATTACAAACACGAATGGTGTTTATTAGCTTAAAATTATGATTGGATTTTTATAAAGACAAATAGAACAAGTTTTATACGTTTACCTTTGCGACAACTTTTTTTTCTCCGCAGAAAACATAAATGTGTCGTAGTGAATCGCTGTGATTACAATCGAATCACTGAAATATCGTTTCCCAGGCGTATGTGGCAACCACTTGACAGCGCAGCTTCTTAGTCCGTGCTGAGTAAGAAAGGTCTTAGTGAAGATAGTCCACAACAGCTTTTTTCTTACCCGAGGATAATCAGATGGTTCAGATGGCTCTGAGCACTATGGGACTTAACATCTATGGTCATCAGTCCCCTAGAACTTAGAACTACTTAAACCTAACTAACCTAAGGACATCACACAACACCCAGTCGTCACGAGGCAGAGAAAATCCCTGACCCCGCCGAGGATAATCGATCAGGTGTAGTTATATCATGCGAATCAGTGCGGAAACGATTCTCGCTATACATAACAATACAGTAGCAACATATCGTTGCAGTACTTATTACAATCAGTAATGTTATGTTTCCGCAGCCGAATGAACTTTAATACCTTTTAGATCACACTAGACATTGACACGAATTCTCATTCATTCGGCAGGTCACTCAGTACTGTCTAAATCGAAAGGCAGAAGACAACACTGGTCCCACATGGATCAATCAAATACCCATCGCGACATTCGGCTCCGAACGGGCGACATTTCAGTTATCTTTCATGGCAACGACCACTGTGTAGGAGGATGTGTTTTTTGTAGAGAGGTATGTTTCTATAACACATTATTCTCGAAAACTGTGTCTTATAAACAGTGAAATTAACAAGATCGCCACATAAATTTTAGATGATAAGTATTACAGGTACATCCTAGTTCTTTTGTTAAACTAGCGTAATTCGTTTCAAAAGCTGCCTTCATGACAGCCTTTCGAAGAATGCCGAAAATGGCATATCCGTCGATTCTGTTCTTTCTACAGATATGCAGAGATGAATCTCCAGGCTGCGTATGATTTCTAGTAAAGTAGTTACGAAGTATGAAATTGCACAACATACCTCCTCCTGTTCAGAGGTAGGGAGTCCTCGATGTTAGTATGTAAAGGGCAAATAAATCAGCCATCTATTGTAGGGCTCACGAGAGATCTCGGACTGGATGCACCTCGCTACTGGAACTGCATCAATGTCGAGATATTTTTTGTGTAAAACCCGGCAAGACAGGAGAGCAATATACGACGCTCCTTCGAAAAGAAATCGTACACTTGGAATACGTACAAATAATAAGGCTTACAAGCACTCGCCGACCATAGCCAACGGTCCGCTTCCCGCTAAATAGACAGTAGAACCGCTAAAGCCACGTACTTTCCACAGCTAACCTCATCCAATAATAGGAAGAAGAATTTGTTTGTTTTTAGCGGGAGCAGTGAGATGCGTGGTGGTTGGAAAGGGGAAGGATAGAGGAAAGGACGAGGGTGTGGGGGGATGGTGTTTGTGTGTGTGTGGAAACACGATAACACTGCTATGTTACTTTTACGTAGCGTACCTATATGAGTTTCACTGCCAAAGAAATTGTTAGTAAGAGCAATCCCTTTGGAAGGCACGATCCTGCGAATGACATAGCTTAGCTGCCTTTTGACGGAGCCAAAATGCACAGCACCATCTAATAAAACCAGCAGGATGCTGTACCGTTACAGACGCTGCCGCACGTTATAAGGGACCATATTCTACCGAGCTGCGCTTGTATAGATTTATAAGCTTCAGATACTACGTTAAAGTCTGAAACTGCACATCTCATCGTTCCAGTCGAAGCAAAATCGTAAGTGAAGAGTAACGTGTGGCGCTTAGAGCTAGCAAGGCAAATATGTACTGTTAAGTTCGATGTGTGGTCATTTGTGTTTAACAGTAGAACGGCGGGTTGTATTTAGAGCGTACAACAGCAACGAGCTTTTTTTTGGTTTCGTGTTATGGTAGTGAAAAGCACCGTTGCCAATTTATCGTTGATACACTCATCCCCAGACGGCTTGCATGCCAATGTGCAGTACCACGGTTTTTGGTAAAATCACGCAAGTCGTCTGACGGTGAATGTATAAATTCAATAAAGAATATCAAAACCAAATTTTTGCTAGCTGCTGCAGTACGTTATAACCGTTCTTTATCACATAAAATTCGTGGCTCTGCAGTAGTATCGTCGTATGACAAAACAGCGGTTAGTGTTTAGTCTCGTCAATCTCGAAGACTTCAGGGAAACGGAATAAGATCAGCTGGGCAAAGTATGGAAAGAAAAAGGAACAGCAGTGTCTTATTCGATGAAACGTACTAGTAGAGCGATAAAATCGTTTAGAAGAACCACATAAACACGAACTAGTGTGCCCGGACGGAGATTAGAAACTCGGTTGCTTCTGAACGCCAGACCACAGACTGAGACTCATAAATATCGTTTCAGAAGATCGTATTACCGAAGGATAAGGTGCAGCTACAATGTGTCGGCGAAAACCGCGGCTCCCGCAAGCAGAGTTAAGTGGTGGTCGAGTATCTCACCCGCGAAACCACACAGGCCGGCCACTGGAACAGGTTGTGTGTGATCGTTAACGCGTTCACCTACAGGCCATAATATCTCCTCGTCTATACGCCCTGGAAGCGATTGACGCTGCCGGAGCTGTCGTAAGGGTATCGTTTATTCCTCTTTGTTCCACAGTTAGAATCAAATCAATCCTCGGTGTGAAGGACGAACTACTGTTTTCGTAGCTGGTCAACAGTAGGGCGGAAGGAGCTGTGCACTACTAGACACTTTATACGGTCATATCTTAGTCTTAAGACAGCACAAAAAGGTGTACATTTCAATTGTTTCCAATTAAATGTTCATATAAACAGCTGGAGATCTAGCATGTGTCTGACTTTTACATCCTCCGCATGCCATCGCGCGGTGCGTGGCGGAGTAAACCTTGCACCACTACTGGTCGTTTCCTTTCCTGTTCCAGCGAAGGAAAAACGACTATCTAAATGCCTCCGTACGGGCCCTAATTTCTCTTACCATATTTTCGACATCCTTACGCAAAATGTACGTTGGCTTTTGTAGAATCGTTCTTCAGTCAACGTCAAATGCCGGTTTTCAAAATTTCGTCAATGAAGTTTCTCGTAAAGAACGTCCTCTTCCCTCCAGGGATTCCCATTTGAGTTCCCGAAGCATCTCCATAATACTTGTACGCTGTAACAAATCTGACAGCCCGCCTCTGAATTTCTTCGATGTCTTCCTTTAATTTGACCTGGTGTGGATCGCAAACACTCGTGCAGTTCTCAAGATAGGGACGTACTAGAGCCCTACATGCAGACGAGCCACACTTTCCCAAAAATCTCCCCATAAACCGAAGTCGATCTTTCGCGTTCACTGCCACGATCCTTACGTGCTCGTTCCATTTCATATCGCTTTGTAGCGTTACGCTTAGATATTTATTTGACGTCACTCTATCAAACAGCACACTACTAATCCGAACTTAACGGTTTTGTTTCTTCTACTCATCTGCATTAACTTACATTTAGAGTTAGCTGTCACTCATTACCCCAACCAGAAACGTTGTCTAAGTAATTTGGTAGCCTCCTACACCACCTTCCTGTACACCACAGCATCATCAGCAGATAGCTGCTCACCCCGTTCGCAGCTCATACGTTTTCCAACGTGTACAACCTCTTGGGATTGATCAATGAGAGGATACGGAACAAAAAGGTGAAATGAACTTATGTCCGGAAATGCACGGTTTCAAAACTAGAGACCATTTATTCAATCGCACATTGTTACAAAGACTGCAGTCTAATACGTCGTGTACCGTGCAGCGACAGCTACAGTATGTGCTGAAAACGGTTTCCACGAGGCTCAGCGCATGCGTGTACGTGCATGTTGTGTCTCACACTTTTACATCCGCCAGGCTGCATCCGAACGGTGTCAAAGGCAGCATGAACACGCTGCTCCAGTGTCTCCACATCTGGAATGGGCTCTGCATACACGATAATTTAGAGACGCCCCACAACCAGAAATCGCTCGTGTTGAAATCCGGTGAACTCTGCGCAGAGGTGGCCTCATCTGTGAATAGGATGGATGATATAAAACCGGGAATCGGTTGTCATGGAGAATGTTCCACACGGTCATCTGGCTTTCCTATACTGGCGAGCCAACTGCCTGGCGCTGACACGGCGCTCGCCTTCCACAATATTAACCACAATTTCCTCCAAGTCTGGTGTTCGAACATTTCATGATTTCCTGCTTCCTGAAACGATCCTTTCTCAGGGAAACGGCGAAGCACTGTTGCAAACATAGAATGCTGTGGTGGTTGACGGCGGGGATAGGTCTCCCGATACAGCCTTGCAGCCCTCCGCCCGTTGCCATTTACCTTTCTGTAAGTAAACACCATGTCGGCAAGCTCTCGATTTGAATGCGGAACCATTGTGTACAACGCTGTATCACTTCCAGTGCAAGGTCAGTCAGCGAGGAAAGTGAATCAGACTCAACATTACCAATTACTATGGCAGGAGAGGACGCTAGATCAGGAAGACTACCAGCCTCTAGGAGGAAAACATGCATACTGTAACCGTGGCTGCACGGTACAGCGCAGTGTCTGTAACACGGTCCTATCGTGGCACTCCTGACGATATCCTTCTCTGTGATAAACACTCGCCGTCGAGGAGAAAGTGCTGGGTTCTGTTAGGCGTTTTCTGACAGTACGCCCTTTGACTGTCCTACAATTACACGCTTCACACAATTGTGAAACATGGAAAAGGTGCAGAAAGAAGAGAACGTAATAAGTTGACTGAAGTATCCAAAGTACTGATTTCAGCTTTTCGTGTGGTGCTGTGCCATGTTGGCAAGCTTTTGGTGAACAGAATTGTAGGGACAGAAATAGGCTCAGATACGGAATAGCAGAGGCTCTTCATATTTTTGTGTCAATTACATTCTATGTGATACGTTTGGAGCGCTGTGCCGGTGGTAAGTCAAAGCGCACTGAGTTCTAACAAACTCTCCCTAAGGGCAAAACAGTTTTCACAAGGGATAATGTCTCTGTAAACTGTAGTATCGCATGCGAAATGTGGAAAAGGAACGGTTCGTACCACTGACTGCCATCAATGGTTCGGCTGCACATGCAGCGACCATTTAAAAAAGAATCCGAAATTTTGGAGCGATGTTCAGCTGGAGGCTGCCAGTACATGTCCAACGCCGGCTTCCTTGCCTGCTCTGTCCGTCGCCTATCATTTACTAGGGGTGAACTTCAGACCCCACCCTGGCAGCTCCTCCCACATGTAAGTTTTGCGTTCAAAAATGGTTCAAATGGCTCTGAGCACTATGGGACTTAACTTCTGTTGCCATCAGTCCCCTAGAACTTAGAACTACTTAACCCTAACTAACCTAAGGACATCACAAACATCCATGCCCGAGGCAGGATTCGTACCTGCGACCATAGCAGTCGCGCGGTTCCGGACTGAGCCCATTAACCGCAAGACCACCGCGGCCGGCAAGTTTTATGTGTCCGACAGTCCGCAGTTATTCTAGCCATTTTCGTAGAATCGATTAGTTACCCATTTCTTGTCCAACTGGGTCCACTAAAACCTATCTCCTCAAGAAAATCAGAACGTATTGCTGTGTACAGAAAAAAGAAAGAGTCGGAACACAGATGGATGTATTACATTCTTCACATAATTCTCTCTGGTATCCAGCGGGAGGGTACATCTAAATGACACGACGTTTCGTTTGGTGTCACTACCATCATCTTCTGGCGATGTGTCGAAGCGACGTCTGGCATCGCCTGTGTAAGGCGACTCGGATGTCATTTCGACACTTTGCGTGTGACACACTGTACAGCACACATAATTAAAAGGTATGCTTTAACGGTTTCGTTAAACATATTAGTTTTAGTTATCTCTCTAATTTTCTTGAAAATTTATTATTCAGTTTGATTCGCTTGTAGAAAATACTGTTCTGAGTTTCGTTTAATTTTTCTGAGTATGTGTAGATTGTGTCCGGTTCTTGCCGGCCGCGGTGGCCGTGCGGTTCTAGCGCTGCAGTCCGGAACCGCGGGGCTGCTACGGTCGCAGGTTCAAATCCTGCCTCGGGCATGGATGTGTGTGATGTCCTTAGGTTAGTTAGGTTTAAGTAGTCCTAAGTTCTAGGGGACTGATGACCTAAGATGTTAAGTCCCATAGTGCTCAGAGCCATTTGAACCATTTTTTTTGTCCGGTTCTTGTTCCATGATCGCTAGTGGAGCTGTTGGTGTGATAATTGATAAGGCTTTTCTTGATGTGCGCAGTTGGTTCGTAGGTGTACTCAGACGATACAATTAGAATCCCTAACTCTTTAAATAGCTTTTCGCAACGAACCCATTTGTTGTATTTAGTTACTGTTTTTATATCGTTTTTCTGGAGTCTGAGTCTTACATCCGTACTTTCTACGCTTGATCTAAAAAACTATTACCATTGCTATACTGTGATTGTGCCTAGGAGCCGACCGGGGTAGACGAGCGGTTCTAGGCGCTACAGTCTGGAACCGCGCGACCGCTACGGTCGCAGGTTCGAATCCTGCCTCGGGCATGGATGTGTGTGATGTCCTTAGGTTAGTTAGGTTTAAGTAGTTCTAAGTTCTAGGGGACTGATGACCTCAGAAGTTAAGTCCCATAGTGCTCAGAGCCATTTGAACCATTTTTTTGTGCCTGGGAAAAGAAGGGAGCTAAAAGGTATTTGCTGATATACACTGATGAGAGGACTTCAAGGACGTGGGACACTGATCCATTATACTTGCTAATTGCTGAATGTTCAGTTAACGTCAACTGAAAGTCAATCCCAAAAATCTGAGCTTGTTTTCTACACGACTGTTATCTTTACTTAATGCGGCTATTAATTACTGACGACAAGATCTTTGTGCCTTACTCCGCAATTGTGTAATGAATCGACATTTTTATTCGTTCATGACTTATGAGGTCTCCACAGTGAATCCGTACCAATGATATACGGAAATATTCGTTTGCTATCTGAACCGGAGAAACTGCGAGACTTTGAAATTTTAGGGTACCTTCTCTTTTTAACAAATCAAAATAGAACCTCTAATCTACACGTGAGCACACAAATTAAATGTCAAGTTCAGATCAATGAGTATCTTCGTTCTACTGCCTTGAATATGATCGCTTATTGTTTACATTAATTACCCTTAAGACGTGATTTCATATTGACTGTTTATGACGGGGATTTAGAAACTAATGATTAACCGAACCGAGCGATCGAAAATCATATTATCACTCCACTTTAAAGTAACAACGCTGCAGGCTATAAGTTATGTTTACCCAGATGATGTTAACGTATTACGGATGCCACGAGATCTATGTTTTAGTCTGAAATTGTGTAATGGAACGACTTTTTGCGTGATTTTATTTGTCCGTGATTCATAGTATCCCCTCGTTAATAGCGTAGCGAGTCCGTGCGAAAGATGCACGGAAATACTAAATTTGCTTTCTGGACCGAGGAAATTGCGAGACGAAGAGATGTTAACCTATACCGTGTTGTCATTTTAACAAGTGTTTAGTATTTCGCCGTTAAGGAAAGCCGGTATTTTTTCTGGGTCGCGCTGGCCCATCTCCCGTTTCGGGCGTGCGGTTCTTTGTCTCGGCAGGTAGTTTGGCTGCCAGCTAAGCAAGTCATCAGTATACCTGCAGACGTGTAATCTGATCGCGGCACGCATCTTCTGTTTCAACATGAGGTTGAGTGTCCTTAAGAGTTTCACCGTTTTGTGATGACCACGGCCGGACTGGACACACAGGCTCCATCATCAATGGCACCGGCCAGCGCGAACGAAACCTCGGCTCGGGTTGCCGAACGAATTACGTGGGAAGCGTGCGCGAAACACGATCTTGAAAACCGCCCGCCACTGCGTCATTCTATAGCTCGAACATTATTTTTCTTATTGTAATTATTCGGTACGCACAGATAATAAAGTTTCGGATACTGTTTATTCCTCGCTTAACAGTTCCACTGTCCGAGTCTGTGGTGGTCAAGGGTATTGCTGTTTCAGTGTTAGATGAAAACTTAGTCGACAGAGATTCGCGGGCACCTAATTTTAGCAGAAGATTTCATAATTTTGTAGTATTTAATCGCTATTGTCTCTGTCGAAAGTGAAAACTGTCGTTCAGTTCGCGAAGTGCGTATAAGAATCTTTGAGGCAGAGACTGGAAATAGCTATCTGTGTCCCTGGAATATGGTGTGACGTTGCTGCATATCATCGTCGTGAAGCCTGCTTCAGAGTAAGTAGATTATTTTCCTAGATGAATTAAGAGAACCTGTCACTATAAGAAGTACAGAAGAGGAATTTTTATCAATTCGCAATGAAAAATATGAAAAAGGTTTCCAGAATAGGAAAAATGCTTCTATTACGCTGATGAGGACGGCGAAATATTTTTCAATGTTCAAATAAACTATATACTGAGAAAAACAATTCGGCAGGAGACCTTTCCTCTGTACAAGAATGAAGGGAATACAATGTAGTTTTTTCTTAGTCGTAAGCGCCTGCAAAATGGAAAACAGTTGTGTTTAATACCTGAAATATTCGAAAATACTATGACTCCTCGACGTTCATAAGCTATTGATATCACCGAACTAATTTTCAGGTCTTTACAGTTTGAGAATTTTTGCTCCATTGTTCAGTCGCATATACAGGGTTAGGTATTTCCGTATATTGGTTGATATATGTAGTTTGAGCTAAACATCGTCTTGAACGAGTTGCGGAAAACGTTTATCAAGGCGATAGTGACACATTTGTTTGCCTGAGACAACCACACCGTGCCACATCATAGGAAGGATCTGCGAGGTCCTGCAAGAAAAATTGTTATTGAACTTAAAATTTTTGAAAATTATTCAAATTTGTGAAGGTTTTATGTCTTAAAAGGCTACGTAACTTGATTGGGAAGTGAAAATCATAAAATAATTATGGCATGAAGCAACACAACAGTGTAAGAACTCTCGCTTATATCTTCAACTTAACCTGCTCTTTAGGCGGTCTTTGACTTGTAAGGAATTATTGTTATATTTGCAATTTTTTGTGCAGTGGTGAACACCAACGTCTTATTTCTTTCTAAGCTGAATTTATTACTAACGGACATAAATATTTGCTATTTATTTTTTGTATATTCGATAAATTGCCATAAAACGTATTGACGGTATTTAATCACTTTTAAAAGGATCATTCTTTTAGCGTGAGACAGAAACGAGTTTAGACGTGAGGAAGATCTCAAGGCTTCTGCGTCATTCTGAGGCTTATTTTCACCAGTGCGTCTTGATCACGCAGATTTCTTACACTTAAAAAAATGTAACTAATGACTGTGCATGCCGCAATTTGATCATCAGATTGGCGACACTGGTTTAATATGCGCTCTAGCTAAAAGTGCTCTCTGCTGGCATTCGTCTCTTGTATAAGTACCAGACGCACTGTGAGTATTACCAGCACGCACCATATACTCATATGTCTAACTTGACGATGATTTCCATCAGAATATTTTAATCGTATGTATGACTGCTATACGTGGCTATAAACATTTTATAATTTTATATTTTATGTATCGCTAAGACTTGTTAGATTTAGCGTTAACTTATTGAAACTGTCGCTTGCACAATATTTATCTTTGTAACAGATCTGAGGATGGCAGTATGCCGAAACCGGTAATAAAGTGTAAGAAATCTGTGTGATCAAGACGGACTTGTGAAAATAAAGTGTCAAAAATGATTGAGGACTCATTTAAAGAGGTTATGACTTCAATTAATAAATCATTCTGAGTTGATTAATTCATAAAATGTTGCAATTTGTCATTTCCGACAGTTAAATAGGATCCATTTCAAAAGAAAAGTGTACAACCAAGCTAGTGAACTGGTGATTGACATGAAACAGACTCGATACACCTAAAACAACAAATAAAATATATTAAATAAAAAATAAAAAGTTTCGTGTTCAACTTGATGCATGTGCTTGGAACGGACGAGGAATGTCTTAAGATTTGAAGTGCGGTACATATCCTCAAAATCAGTCGAAGAGAAGAGTCAGAAATTAACATTCCCTTGCACACAAACTTTAGCTGTCGGAAACGCAAGCTAATGACACGCTTTTTTGTCAACTCCTGATGTTACTGAATTTAACGCATCTGTATGAAACAGGCTTTGTTACGAGCGTCTAAACAGATAACCTGAATATCATATCAATGCATTATTTACTTTTCCACGATAAAAGCTGCTCGCTGTAACGGTTCTGTTTACAGAACGTTAAACACAGTTCGACTCCCATAATTATATGTTCCTCTCTAATCCCTAGCTGTGTTTAAACCGTAATTAATTTATTAATATGTTAAGTGTTAAAGAATAAAATTGCTGTATTAACGAGCAAATTTCCTAGCTGGTGTACAGAATCGATTAAATGAACTGCGTCAGCGCAAAACCGATGCCAAATGCACTCCCTATGTTCAGTCGCCCGAAGAGAAACGAATTCATTTACACCGTGCTCTGAAGCTTCGCGTTCTAATTTGAAACAAGATATTTTTGTCAATAATCACCGCTTCCACAAATTTAGATATTTGCTTATCAGATCTGCAGCTTTATCGTTATACGACAGTTTGTGCTGTAGAACTGTTTTCAGTTCTGAATGCAGTTTCTGCTAATAACTTTACAGTCAGACTACTCTAAATACGAAATTTTGATTTTGCTGTACGATAAGAATGCGTAAAGGAATTAAGTACTACAATTTCCAACTTGAGCAGAAATTCGCTATTCAATGTTTATCTATGTCACTGTGATTGACGTATTAATCTTCTCCACTTTTCAGTACGTCGTATTTAATTGTGGGCATATGACAGTTTTAAGAAAGTAAATTACTTTCTACGAAATCTAAGTTCACATATACAAAGCATTAATTGTTCTAGTTCTAACCTACGGATCTGAAACTTGGACTTAAAAAACCGAATGTAAGTTAAGAATGTTTGAACGCGAAATATTAAGGGAAATATTTGGATCCATGAGAGATAGCATTTACATTGATTCGAGAGTATTAGATAACGATGAAATTTATAAATTGTGCAAAGAACCAGATGTTGTATCAAAAATTAAAGCGAAAAACATTGCATTAGACAGGGCGAGTCATCACAGCACACCCAAACAGAATCATCTAGAGAGTGACAGAAGAGTTTCTCACTTTAATACAAACTCTTGGACGCCCATGTAAAATATACCTCGATATTTTTCAAGGTAATTTGGAAAAATTAAGGCAGAGTAAAGATATTTGTGAAGTCAGAGAAAAGTGGTTCAATATTGTTCATTCTGCAACGAAGAGTCTTCACGTCTTGTAAAGTTTAATAATAATAATAATTATTATTATTATAACAGTAACAGTAAAGGATATTTGTTTCATTTATATTACTTCGCAGTAATTTTAGGAATAAGGAGATGCATGAGATGCGCTTTCGATGTGATGGGAACTGCGTCCCCTTTCTAAAAATTGTGATTGAGATTTTTAAGGGTTGTTGTAAGCTCCGCTGACGGCCGCAGTAAATTCCTTCGATGAGGTATTATAAATTCCAGTCAATACCATATGTCTTCATAACCTCGAGATTTCCTGGTCTGTACTGTATTATCTAAATTTACTTAAAAACTCAACGTAGCAAGTACTCGTCTTTCACCTTTACGAAATGGGATAGAGTTTAGGCACTGGCGCAGTCTTCTTATCACTGCTAAGTAGTCTCAGAATGGTTTTTGTTTGTTTGAACCCACAGCCAATTTACTTCTTTATTCTTGTCAGGGATAAGGGTGTTCCGGGTGCAGGGGGGATGTCACATTCTAGTTTCGCTGTCTTTTGGTACAGACAGATGTTTTCATAACGTCGAAGTACAACGTTTTAAAACAGCCTTACTCTGTAATTCTTTTATCGTCGAACTTCATAAACATTTTACACTTTAATAAAATTATATCACAACTTCTCCTCTGTACACACAGAAAACTAGAACGCGATGATCTTACCTTGTCTTCGAGACACTCGAGGCACACACATTACTGCTCAGTGCCTGTTAGCAACAGCATTTATCTTCCACTTGTATCACTCACTGATGTGGAAGGTTAACCAGAAATTTCGCGAAATATTTACGTAAATCCTTATTACCACAGATTACCTCATTGAGCGCATTTTTACAGCAAATATTGACATAAATTTTTGATAGCATCGTCAGTTGCGGAATTTTTGCAATGGGTGTTTGTTCAGCTGCGTAGGGACAAGTTGGATACGTTTTCACTCACGCATAACTTTTCTGATAAGCCTCTGACACAGATTTCAGCGAATCCATAGCTTCTCCTGGCACTTCTTCCACCATGACAGTGTTAGGTGTCGTATACAGAATAAAACTTAGAATGTAGGAGTATCTACCTGAGACGTCTCACTGTCTAACCTCCATCAACAACAGCGCCGACGTTGATAGCGATCACCATAACATTATCCTCTTTCTCGATGGGCTGCAGTCTCTAGAACAAAACAAGGTAGACGTGAAAGTAGAAGACGCCCCACCTGTCTACTATATTTACACGGCCGTAAGTTTGTTTTACTTTTTTCGACTGTAACCTCCTTTAACTCATGGATGATGATCGCTTCATGTCAGAATTCTCATTTTCATCACATTTATAACATTTTTACAATACACGAATTTGTGTAACAGTGAGGTTATTAAACTGAAAGCGAAATACTTGCTACTTGCAGTTACCATGTAGCTTTTTGCAACTATGCATACACAGGACGAAATTAGGTCAACATATGAATATGTAGCAACCAGTAGTCTCTCTAAATTTTACACTATTAAATCATAATTTTTGTTACTGTGCATTCTGATTAGTAAAATTGGAAATATGTGGTAAGTTCCTATGGGACCACCGGTCCCTAGGCTTACACACTACTTAATCTAACTTAAACTAGCTTACGCTAAGGACATCACACACACCCAGGCCCGAGGAAGGATTCGAACCCCCGACCGACCGGGGGGAGGGGGAGCTGCGCGAACCGTGACAAGACGCCCAAGACCGCGCCTCATCTGAGTAGTAAGTCACCGATTCGATTGTCAATATTTATTGACTGCCGTTGATTTAAGCACAGATTTGAGTTCTTCTTAAGGTAATACATTTTAAGAAACTTACACCTTGGACCTCAGATGAAGTTCTGGCGGTGTTCTGCGATTATAGAATAACTGAATTATTAGTACAATGTTGTGGCTTAAAACAAGTTATACCAACCACATCGATGATTTAAGGCACATCCTTTGCCGTCTTAATGAATTCAGGATTTATTCGCTTTGATGACCAATTTTTCTTCAGATTTCTTCGTAGACGGCAAAGCATCACATATCGGCAATGATGCATTAGTGTGCATAGTAAAAACTTTACTAATTGCAGAAGTTTAAAATCATTTCGTCTCCGTTTCAAAGGTAGACTGTTTTCATTAAATTTCATAATTCAGGGGCTGTTAATTTGCGACCTATTTGTTAGTGCTTAGGAAATTTTATGATTCTGTGAGGCACATTTCTGATGAGGTTATGAGACTCATAGATATTATACCGTATTTAAACTTAAACTTAAATTCGACCTGGATGCCGGCAGTGCTGTTTAAATCGCGGAAGTATAAGGTACCACAGACAGAAAATTTAAGTATCTTGGAAAAAAAAAGATTAACAACTTTTGTATGACACATCCGAATGTAGTTACATTTCGAAGAACTCCATCCATATAGCACCCCAGCAAGCACAGTGACACAACTCGAAAATGTAATACTTGGGAAAACTCGACTTACGGAATTAATTCTTTAAAACTTACATTACTATCTCTAAATTTCAGGTTAGTGTCGTTTGCGGTAAATTCCAATATATTTTCCCCGGCACGTTGGGACACTTCATACGTATTTTTCAGTGACATAAATTAAAGATGCCGGTTTTCGATTTGTACCACTTTTCTTGTCAGGGTGCGATATCATATACGCTATCTGATCAAAAGTATGCGGAAACATATTAGTGGACATTTGTACGGAGTTTGACCACTCTTCACCTTCGTTGATGACGTGAACTCTGCTTTGGACTTCCAATGATGTATTTGCATGTCTGTGGAGGAAAGTCTGCCCATTCGCCCTCAAGAGCCGAAACCAAAAAAGGTCTGAAGCTAAATTGACTTTCTAACTCTTCCCAAAAGTATTCCGTAGGGTTCAGGTCAGACCATTTCAGGAATATTATTGTCCATTACTCATTGCCACACAGATACCGCTTAATCACAGGGTGCATTGTCATGTTGACAACTGTTCCTCTACTGTACGCAGTGGATAATGCTGTAAAGTATGTTCGTATCCTTGCACATTTAGCGTTCCCTTAAACGCAATAAGCGAGCCACACTTTTGCCACAGGGAACACCACCATACCACAACATCACCTCCTCCGTACTTCAGTGTTAGCAGGCCACGTTCTCCAGGCATTCGCCATACCCAAGTCCTTCCATCGGTCTGCAGCTGGACACAGCGCGATTCATCACTCCAAATCACTCGCTTCCAATCATCCACTGACCAACAGCGTCTGTGCACACAACACCACACGTCGCACGTCGCTTAGCACTGACTACAGAAACGCTTATGAGGAGCTGCTCGAGCATTCTAACCCTATTCTTTTTAACGCCCTACGCAGTCACTGTGCTACCTGGGCTACTGGCATCACTGGAACTCGCGAATGATTTCTTCCTCTGGTTTCATTTGATATTTTACAGCCAGCCTCTGTAAAGCTCGACTGTCCCTGTTCGTCAGTACATGAGATTTGCTGTTATTCCTTCGTGTTTCCGCTTCACACTCACATAACCAGTTTGGGCAATTTTATAAAGCGTTCTTGCAATGGAGAGTGAACGGCGATCAGTGTAAAAAACTTTAAAAAATTTAGTTAAACAGTCTTATCGCAACAGACGTTTATTTTGGTTGGTAACCAGTTTTGGTCTATAATTTGGACCATCTTAGGGCCGTAGGGCTGGCTGGTTCAAATGGCTCTGAGCACTATGGGACTTAACATCTGTGGTCATCAGTCCCCTAGAACGTAGAACTACTTAAACCTAACTAACCTAAGGACATCACACACATCCATGCCCGAGGCAGGATTCGAACCTGCGACCGTAGCAGTCGCGCGGTTCCGGACTGCGCGCCAGAACCGCTAGACCACAACGGCCGACGGCCGTAGGGACTGCAACACAATAGTGATACACATTCAGAGGGATTTCTATAAAAAGAGATGATGTCTTGTTTCCATCTCTTTTTATAGAAATCCCTCTGAGCATTTATTACTATTGCATTACGTGTCACGTGTTACTATCTGTTTTTATAGAAATTCCTCTGAATATGTATTAATATTGAACTGCAGTGCCTAAAGCCTGAACATAGTCTGAATTATAGACCGAAACTGGTTTCAAAACAAAATAAACATCTGTAGCGTTCGAGACTGTTTTATTAAAAAGAAATTAAAATTTTAGAAGCGTAGAAGTGTCCCTAATGGATTTGCTACTCAGGTACCGTCCAAGGACTAATCCACGTTCGAAGGCACTGAACTGTCCTCATCGACCCATTCTGCTGTCACTGCCTCTCTACTATCGAGAAAATACTTACTCCCACTTCCTTTCATACTGGCGGGTCCGCTTATCTGCAGGAAGTTAAGATTAGGATTTAATTTTTCATCGGTAACGAGGTCATTAGAGATAAGAGTGCATGCCCGATTGGGGAAGGGAATCGTCCGTGCCTTTTCAGTCCGCAGCTCGTGGTCTAATAGCTAGTGTTCCTGCCTCTGCATCACGGGGTCCCGGGTTCGATTCCCGGCCGGGTTGGGGATTTTTCTCTGCCCGGGGACTGGGTATCTGTGTTGTCGTCATGATCGTCACTCGTGACAGTGAATGGATTGTACTGTGACAAAATTGGCGCTCATGACCGCGCAGTTGAGCCCCCCATAAACCAATCATCATCATCATCGTGCCCTTTCAAAGGAAAAAGTCCCGGAAGTGGCCTGAAGCGATATGGGGAAATAACGGAAAACGTAAATCTGAAGGACGGGTCGTGCCTGGAAGAAACGCTGTCCTCCCCAATATGACTCCAGCGTCTCACCACTGCGCCACCCTGTTCTATGTCTCTGCAGCATCTTCTAGAACTAGCACCAGAAATTATTGTTCCAAAACCATTTTCTATTCTAAAAATACTATTCCCGTAAACTGAGTGTACAGAGAGAAAGACCGTTTGATATCAACGAATGGCTATTTGCAAAGAATACTATTTTTTAATTTTCAATCACATATGGCTGTGCACTATAAATTTAGCTGAAATAAGGCGCTTATCAATTTTAGGCTGAAGTTTTTCCGTTAAATGTTGTCTGTCTGTAGTCCTAAAAAACTGAACACTTACCATTTCTTGTCTTTCCTTAGGACAGTTCAAATGGTTCAAATGGCTGTGAGCACTATGGGACTTAACATCTGAGGTCATCAGTCCCCTAGAACTTAGAGCTACTTAAACCTAACTAACCTAAGGACATCACACATATCTATGCCCGAGGCACGATCCGAACCTGCGACCATAGCATTCGCGCAGTTCTGGACTGAAGCGCCTAGAACCGCTCGGGCACCGAGGCAGGCTAGGACAGTAGAGTATCGGTTATTTACCCTCGAAGTAAAATTATTATTTTCAGCCATTAACGTCAGAGTACTTTTTGTCTTTCCACTGTCTTTGGTGGGTATCACGTTCTGTGTAACTGATACAGCGTTATTGGCTTGCTTCGAATTTTCAGTAACGTAGCAGTCTCCGACTGATGACGGAGTGGAAGAAAGCTGCATTGTTCGGCGATTCCAGAGCCAGAAGTGGTCGGGGTTGGAGAGCGGCCTGTGTACACAGTGGCAGAGCAGGCCCCTATCAGCACGAAACAATGGCCTGGAAAAGTATCGCGTGGGAACGCTACCTGCCCCTGTTTGCCCGGGACGGACCGTCCCGCGCGGGCCCAAAATCGCGTTCCCTCCACTGACAACAAAAGAAGCGCACATGTGTAACAAAGCGATGTACAAATCCGGCCAGCGAGCCGCGCCGCTGCTATTAGAGACGTCAACACCGAGCTCACTGCATCCAAAAACCTTCTGTTTTACTTTCCCGTCCCTCCGTCAGTGAGTGAGCTGCCGCTGGAAGCACGGTCGGCACGATACGACTGAGGGATACAAACCACTGATCAGAATCTGGTATGCCTGATATACGCAACATAAAAGTAGTTACAGCTGTTCTCATAACATCACACTCGTTAGCTACGCCGTCTCCCAACCGAACTGTCACGTTTCAGGGTGGCTAAAACACTAATCATAATCATCATCATCATCATTCAGCTCAACATAGACTTCGGAAAACGCCACGGATCAGTATATCACCGTAACTGAGATATCTTATCCACTTTTTCCGGCCGCTGTGGCCTAGCGGTTCTAGGCAATTCAGTCCGGAACCGCGCTGCTGCTACGGCCGTAGGTTGGAATCCTGCCTAGGGCATGGATGTGTGTGATGTCCTTAGGTTAGTTAGGTTTAAGTAGTTGTAAGTCTAGGGGACTGATGACCTCGGATGTTAAGTCCGATAGTGCTTAGAGCCATTTGAACCATCTTATCCACTTTTAGGCGGCTTCGCCAAGTCACAAAGAAACACACTTTCCAGTCTAACTTACGCCTCGGGCGGCGCTACAGATCAGTCTGTCGCCACAAACTACTTTCCCAAAATGAAAAACAAGCAAAATAAATATTCTCAGTGTTCTGTTATATCTCGGTTTGCGCACGAATAACGTCACAAGCCACAACATCATTACGTAATTTTTATCTCATTGCAAATTTTGGAAATTTGTGGTAAGGTCTTATGGGACCAAACCGCTAAGGTCATCGGTGCCTAAGCTTACACACTACTTAATTTAACTTAAACTAACTTACGCTAAAGACAACACACACCCCCATGCCCGAGGGAGGACTCGAACCTCCGACGGGGGGAGCCGCATGGCCCGTGACTAGGCGCCTTAAACCGCACGGCTACCTCGCGCGACTATCTTATGGCAGATACGGACCTCATATATCACAAAATAATAATATACTGGGTGATTTACAATACCTGTTACAGGATTGTATGAGTTGTAGAAAGGACTAAGCAGACAAAGTTTTCACAAGGAACCGATGTCCGAAACTGTACCATTTGGAAGTAAAATAAAATTGAAGATCGGTTCACGTTCAAATATTCCGCTTCTTGGTACTCACCCAGAAGAGACATTGAGATGTACGTATGTGCCTTACAGGAACCCTTGTCATGCTCATGTTTCGAGTACTCGCCAGGTTCTCTTGTGCGTGACGAAGGGCGTCAAAGTCAAAGTCGAGAATGAGCCGCGATCGTGAACCACCACAGCAACGCTGCTAGTTGCTATACCAGTTTTCCGCAGCCGTTCTTGTACGCAGACGAAACTAGTATGTGATGTCATAATTACAACAGCGACAGACGCCGGCTCCATTCTCAGTTTGTATCCGTACCGTGAAGCGCTAGAATGGAAAGTGATTCGACCTTCAAACTTCTTTTGCATCCAAACGGTACATATCTGGGAGTGGGCTTGTTCAAATGGCTCTGAGCACTATGGGACTTAACATCTGAGGTCATCAGTCCCCTAGAACTTAGAACTACTGAAACCTAACTAACCTAAGGACATCACACACATCCATGCCCGAGGCAGGATTCGAACCTGCGCCGTAGCGGTCGCGCGGTTCCGGACTGTAGCGCCTAGAACCGCTTGGCCACCACGGCCGGCTGGGAGTGTGTTCCTCATGAAAAGTTTATCTACTAAGTCCCCTCTACCACCCACAGAAACTTATAACAGGAATTGTCAAACACCCTGTATAGCGTTGACCGGTAGAAACGAAGAGGAAGTCTAGGTTATAAATGTGCTTCCTAATCGTTATCCAATCGGTCCGCCCTTCAGAAAATGAAATTCACATCGAATGTGTTCTACGAATTACATTCTGATATATACTTAGGAAACAGTAGAAATCTAATGTATTCTGTGAATTACATGATAGAAGAGACACAAAGGCCGCGTCCGTTGCGTTTGCATTCGGAGGCAGCGGGGAAGCTGGTCGCAGGTCTCCGTTGCACTGTCAGGCTAACCTCTCTCCCGACAGCGGGTATCGTCTCGGGGTTAGCACTTAACGTTGTCGTTGTATTGCTCCCGCTGCATTCTGTCCTGTTCCTCTCCCTTAGTTAAGCACGTCACGTGACACATGTGCAGTCGAGACTCTTCACACCACACGTCCCTGTGTTAATGCACACTGGCCGGGAAACAAGTGTCACGCCGCTATCGCGGATCTTGTTTTACACGGCCCGTTCACGTTTCGAAAACATATCACTGCCCGCTTAATTTCTTTCAGACGATAAATGATCCACTTTCGTCCGTGCACCGACGCCAGCGCCAATTAGCAACGTGCAGCGAAACATCTCTAGAGCACGTATACATAGTGGGTGACTACAGGGCCGTAACGGCTACATATTAGCTATTATGAAAATTTGTGTTCGGGTAATTGATCTTCTGTGTCCGATTTTTTACGTTAGTGACAAAAAGAAAGGTGCATTAAAATCTAGCATGTTCCGTTTATTCTGAAAAGACATTTTGACGAAATTATAATACGGATAATGCCACTACATATACTGGTATTTACCGAACCATATTAGTTTATTTCGGTCCTACAACTGATACTCCAAATGTTGCAGTTTCACTGTACCTCACAGAACTTCTCAGCAACAATATACAACTAATACTAAAAAATAATACTGATTGGACGATAATAGAAATACTTAATTGTTAGATGTTAGAATTGTACATTCTAGCATCCGATAGCCACTCGGGTCGTCATCCAGGGAGGAACGAGGGACAGAGTTTAGCATTCCGCGACTGTAGAAGTGACGAAATATTGAGAATATTATATTAATTTTTGTTCTTAACATCTGTCACGTTGGGAATTGTAACTCGTCCTTCTTTCAGGTGACCGGTATGATTTTCAGCACTTAAATTCCGTCGTTTATGGAAAGACCTCTTCTTTTTACCATTTCACTTAGTTCTGAATGTCGTTTGAGCAAGGGCGAGGCATCAGTGGTTTTCCCCCCAATCAACGACTTTTCCAAGTGTCAATCACCGAGTCATTTTCATTAAATTATCAGAGCTACGGAGATTCACCGCAATGAACCACGTAATGCTGTAGACCGTTACATAATTAATGTAAATACGAAATGAGTATTTTATACACAGCTTAAAGGAATTTACTTGATTAAAAATGTAGTTTATGAAGTATATAAAATCTGTGGAGTGCCATACATCAGAAAATTTTATGTCATTGCTAACCAGGCTAAAGGGACTTTCCTGACATGGGTCTGTCTGAGAACAAAATTGGAAATACAGTGACGGAAAAAATCGCAGTATCCAAAAATAAGTGATGTAGAGTAGTGAAATTCCCGAAAAACATTTGTCTAGGTAACATATATAAGCGATTAGCACTGCAAGATCACAGGTTAATGTAAGCGCGAAATAAGCCATTGGAAATGTGAAATGCTGTTACATTAGCAACCGGTTTAACAGCCAGAATGTTGAATGCAAGCATGTAAACGTGCATGCATTGTGCTGTACAAGTGGCGGGTGTCAGTTTATGGTTGCACTTGGTCGGTCAGTACAGGGACGGTTAATACTGGTTGTGGATGGTGTCCCATATGTACTCGATTGGAGACAGATCTGCTGATCAAACAGGCCAAGGCAACATGTCGATACTCTGTAGAGCATGTTGGGTTACAAAAGCGGTATGTGGGCGAGCGTTATTTTGTTGGAAAACACATCCTGGAAGGTTGTTCGTGAATGGCAGCAGCACAGCTCGAATCACCAGATTGACGTACAAATTTGTAGACAGTGCGCACGGGATGACGACGAGAGTGGTCCTGATGTCGCACTCCAGACGATAACTGCAGATGTAGATCCAATGCGTGTATCACGCAGATAGGACGGTTGCAGACGCCCAGCTGGCCTCCTCCTAATCAACACACAGTCATCACTGGCACTCAGACGGAACCAAGAAAACACAACAGACCTTCACTCTGTTCTCCAATGAGATTTCGCTTGACGCCACTGAAGTCGCAAATGGCGGTGGTTTTTGGGTCAGTGGAATGAACGCTACAGGGCCTCTACCTCCTCGAAGTAACAGATTTGTAACAATTTGGACTGTCACTGCGATGCCAATTGCTGCTGCAGATACAGGACGATATGACGAACGCAGTGGTCCTTCCTCTCGCTAGTGCCAGGTGGCTGCCCGGGCCCGGTCTTCTCGCGACCGTACATTCTCGCGACCACCGCTGCCAGCAACCTGTACAGTGGCTACATTTCTGCCAAGCAATATCGGAGAAGGAACATCCAGCTTCTCGTACCCACGATCACGTTCAAACTCAGTGAAGTGTCGATTACGGCGCCTTTGTCGCCTTCAAGTCATTCTTGACAAACATCAACTCACCACGTCCGATTTCAAAGGTAACTAACGCTCGCGACCGTTACAGCTCGAATTTAAAGCAAAACTGATTTGCATTCTCATAATAGCGCAACTACCGCCACTACTATGCGACTAGCGCGAAATTTGAATGGATGTCATCTTCCAGTTGCAGGAACACGCCTACCATCTTTCGTGTATGTCACACAACTCCTTCTCGGTGTTGTCATTTCTCTGTCCGCCAGTGCAGAAGAACGCATCGGGTTTGATTATATTTACATTTCTAGGCTGCCGCCGAGTGACGGGCTAGTTCCCGAACACCGGTCGAAGAATAAATATTTTATGTGCAGGTTAAATGTATTTCCTAAAAGTATACGAAATCTGCGAGTTGCTAAACGAGCGAAATGTTCGTATAGATTTTTTGTCGAATTCCTGTCTGTTTCCTTCCATATAACGCGTTATCCCGTATTAAATTTACAATCCATTGTTGTGGTATTAGTGTAATGCAGTGTAGTGTGTCGGCGTGTTGCAGAATGCAGCAGCAGCAGCTGGCGGCGCAGCTGTCGTCTGCGCACGCGCACGCGCACGCGCACGCGCACGGCGGCGGCCACGTCCCCGCACACGGAGCAGCCCGCCGCTCGTCCGCCCCCGCGCGCGCCGACAGCCCGGCCGCCGCCTCCACGTCGTCCGACTCGAGCATCTCACTGGGCACGCACTCGCCGCCGCCGCCGCCGCCGCTGCACCGGCCCTTCTCGCCGCCGCCCCCGCCGCCCCCGCGGCTGCCGCTCGCGTGATCGCGCGGCCCCCGCCGCCCCCGCCGCCGCCGCCACCGCCGCCGCCGCCGCCGCCGCCGCACCGCCACCTCCCTCTGGGCCGCCGCTCGGTTTTCCTTTCCCGCCCGGTAGATGCGGCGGGAGCAGCCGCCACACCTGCCCGCGCGAAAGCGGCCATTCCGCCTGTCGACCGCGGTTCCGTTCGCGTACGGGTGGACACGAGCTCGAGATTCCGTTGCACATTTCAACAAACTCGTCACTTCTACAGGTTTTTACGTCTCTATTCCTCGCAGTCACCGTTCTACTCGTCCGAAGACCAATTTTCGTCCTTACTTCTGCCAGTTGTTTGAGACCGACCACTGTCGATACCCCGACGGAAGAGCTCGTACTGCTAACTCGCTGTCGGGCTTTTGCCTCCGATGGGTACGAAGCACAGCACAGTGGAGAACACCTAAAGTTTCGTATCTCGCTTATTCTGAGTTAGAAACCGCGAGCTGAGGGACGTGCTTTCTGTGATGTACGCGCACTGTGAAGGTAGATTTTCTTTTCCGCGTGTCTGACTTTAGCGCATAACCTCTGCTCCGATGCCGACGCGGGTATCTTCCGGAACAGTCTGACGCCTGTAATTCCTAGAACACCATTTCCGTACCGAATCACACAGGCTCTTCGCGTTGACGGAAGCAGTGCTACGTAATAGTCTGTCGAGCAGAACAGAACTCAGTTATTGCTCCGTCCGCGGCACGTGTACGGAACTGCGATCTAGCTTTCTGTTTCAGTTTAGCCCGACAATTCTGACATCGGTTCCCTAAATCGGCTCACCAAATGAAACTCGAGGCGAGACAGGAAACCGTGGGCATAAATGTAAATTCCTTCTTCTCGTTTACGACTTCTGTAGAAAATCTGAAGCATCGATATCAGAGTTCATCCGTGGCAAATATTCCGTACAAAGCTATTCTGAAACAAAAAGAGCTCATCATTATCATTAATGCTGTGTGTAAACGACGTCTTTTACGAGACCGATGAACTAGTCAAATTCTATCTTAAAAATTTCACTGGTACGGTGACCAGGATGCTGCTCGATTCCGAATTGTCAAATGGCACTTCTCTCACACGAATCGTACATCTGTTTCTCCGGTTGGATTTCGTCACACTAACTTCGTTCTTTACTCGGAAGACTGGAGACTGCTCGGACAGTCTCCTTCCACCTTCCAAACGGCGCAGGAAAACTACCCCTTGAGCTCAGTGAGACGATATCGTCAATGCTGAATCTATAACAATAAAGAAAAAGTACTAACAAACTATCTAATTTTTAAGTGTAGAGTAGAATTTTCTGTTCAATTTGTGCATTGTCGAGAATCACGAACGCATTATTCGGTTTTCAGTCATGTTTGGTAGAACATGTCGGAAGTAAAACAGAAAATATGGGCAGAAAACCCCAGTTCTATGTGCAATAGGCATACTGTGTCAGTTGGTAGCTGCAGCTATCTTTTTCGGTAGAATATGCCGATTCAGGGGAGGAGCTTGTTAACTGGGCGTGTGTCGGATACGTGTGTCTGTGTATGAAACGTTCCATCATCAGTTTGTCTAATCAATCATGAAACGAATCATTGTACTGATCAAATCTTGCAATGAGTGGTTGGACTGCATGTGTAAATAAGAATTATAGATAATAGCTATATAGCTTATAGGTATTGCTATGTGCTTGGAAATTAAGGAAACAGCGATTCTTGCTGTAACATTAAATCCAGTCTTTGAAATACTGGCGCATATCTTTCCGCAATATTTAGATAATTTCTGTTAGTTTGTAATTAAATCACAATGGGTTTGATACTCTCTGTACAGCGTGCGTACAACAAAATAGAGGCATGGATAATCGCAAAAGAAAGTATTGGGCTCTAAATACTGTATGGTTTGCCAAAGTTTGTACTAATACTTCAGAAATTAACGTAAAAAGTCTTTTGTAGATAAAGAAGTATTAAAAATGCTTTAGTTTCACTGTGACTCAGAATCTGCACACGTAATAATTTTCTACTTCAGAAGCAAAAGCAAGACGCTGCATACGAAACGTGTCGGTTTCACCGTCAATAGTTTTATTGTTGTTTTGTTATAGCTTATTTTTCTTTTCTGAGGATGTAATATATTCGATACACTTCTTTTTCCTTTTTGCGAACGTGTGGTCTGACAAACATCTATCTATTCTGTTACATTTGTATAGCTTGGCTTATATCAACTTGTGTCTATAACTCTATTATTGAGTATAAATAAATCCGAGAATATGAATTCCTTTACTGCAAATTGTACTTTACAAAAACATACACTTGAATAGTTAAGTATGCAGTGAGCATTATATGTAAATGAACGCTAAATTGAACTGTTAGAGTATTTTATAATTTATCCAGAATTTTCTTCACTCGTTCATAGATTGTATACCACGTGACAATTTTGATTGCTTAAAATGAAGCATACAAAACTGGAACTAGGGATGTAATTATGAGATATTTAAAACTATTGTCATTTATTGTAAACTTACGTCAGAGATTATAATAATGCGATAATGGTGAAGTAAAAACTCTCCATGTACAATTGAAACATACTATGTGTTTATTTCCTGAACCCTTTCATAATTTATTTTCTAAATTAATATTGCAATACCAAGGAAGGGGACAGAAAGATACCGGGTGATCAAAAAGTCAGCATTAATTTGAAAACTTAATAAACCACGGAATAATGTAGATAGAGAGGTAAAAATTGACACACGTGCTTGGAATGACACGGGGTTTTATTAGAACAAAAAAAACCAAAGTTCACAAAATGTCCGACAGATGGCGCTGGACAGCAAAACGTCAGTGACTGCGCATGACACTCGTGTATAAAAGCAGCTGTAGTGAGAGAGAAAATCAGATGCGCCAGCAGTCGCAGCATGTTGACGTTACCTCAAAAGGCGCTTTTAGTGAAGATGTATTATCAGAATGGGGAATGTGCTAGTTCAACGTTACGATCCTATCGCCATAGGAAGGGGATTTGAAAGAGTAAAGGTCCGTTGACAAATGCAGCTGTGGCGAGAATGATTAGAAGTTCGAAGCCACGGGTTGTTTAGACGATAGACGCCGTAGTGGCCGTCCGAGCACAAGGCGTAATGCTGCTGAGACAGTTCAGGAAGAAATGGAGACTGTAGCGGGTTCGTCTATGCACAGGGAAGTCAGCGCTCGTGCAGTCGCACGTCGCACCGGCATTCCATACACTACTGTTTGGATGCCACTTAGGCGTACCCTCCGATGCTATCCGTACAAAATCCATTGGCATCATGAACTGTTACCTGGCGATTTAGTGAAGCGGAGGGCATTTGCGGTGTGGGTGTTTCAGAAGATGGCGGAAGATGACGATTGGTTGAGTAACGTGTTGTGGACCGATGAAGCTCATTTCCCACTACGAGGGTCTGTCAGCGTCCACAACTGCAGAATTTGGGCTACCGAAAATCCTAGAACTGTCGTGGAAACACCATTGCACGACGAGAAAGTCACGGTATGGGTTGGCTTTACCGCATCTACCGTTATCGGGCCTTTTCTCTTCGAGGAAATGCGTGATTCTGATTTTGTAACTGCTACCGTGACGGGTGAGAGGTACGCCGATATGTTACAGAATCGCATCATCCCCAGCCTGGCTGATAAACACCTGCTGGAACGTACGATGTTTATGCAGGATGGCGCTCCACCCCATATTCCTAGACGCGTGAAAGATCTCTTGCGCGCGTCGTTTGGTGATGATCGTGTGCTCAGACGCCACTTTCGTCATGCTTGGCCTCGCAGGTCCCCAGACCTCAGTCCGTGCGATTATTGGCTTTGGGGTTACCTGAAGTCGCAAGTGTATCGTGATCGACCGACATCTCGAGGGATGCTGAAAGATAACATCCGACGCCAATGCCTCACAATAACCCCGGACATGCTTTACAGTGCTGTTCACAACATTATTTCTCGACTACAGCTATTGTTGAGGAATGATGGTGGACATATTGAGCATTTCCTGTAAAGAACATCATCTTTGCTTTGTCTTACTTTGTTATGCTAATTATTGTTATTCTGATCAGATGAAGCGCCATCTGTCGGACATTTTTTTGAACTTTTGTATTTTTTTGGTTCTAATAAAACCCGATGTCATTCCAAGCATGTGTGTCAATTTTTACCTCTCTATCTACATTTTCCGTGATTTACTCAGTTTTCAAATTTATACTGACTTTTTGATCACCCGGTACTTAGTGCCCACCTTTAGAAAATATTGTAGTCTAACTAGTTACCATATATTTTAAGATTTTCAAAAACTTTTTTATTGTTTTAATGAATTCTTCCGCCAGATTCCATAAATATTTTAAATTTTTTAGTTAAACTTAAATAAAAAATTTAAGTCTTGGTAGCATACGTCACTTTCTGCAATGGACGTCATATTCAATATTTTCTCATTCAGTACTTTACTTACACATGAATATCTCTTTAAAAAAGAAGTTTTGAGTTAAAGTCAGCAACAATTAATGAAATCTGCGCTTTTTTAATTTTTTTAGAGTGGGCATAAGGAACCCCCTCCCCACTGGCAGTACACGTTATTGACAGTACGTTGATATTGCTCAGAGGCTAAAAGATACTTCTAGGATCTGGACCAGACTTAAACATCAGTGTGCCTTTAAAAAGTACGTTTTTAATGTAAGTGAACAACAATTAAAGAAATTTGTTTCTTTTTTTAAATTTTTTCAGGCTGAGCATAAAGTGACCCTCCCACCCCCCCCCCCCCCCTTCATGCGCATTATGAAAAATACGTTGGTATTGCTAGGGTTAATATTCGCAATATGTGACCCTCGGTGTATGCACTACGAAGAAAGTGATTTCTGAAAACTACGCAGAAGACAGCTCATCCTCCTAGCAAATGGAAAAGGTAAGCTTTTAAAACCAGACAGCTGAGAAGAAAGGAAAAAAGGCACCATAAATTAAAACTTCAGCTGACACATGAACACGTATACACAGTAATCAACTGAAAATTTTGCCGACAATAAAGAATTAATTTCGATTTATTGTATTTTTTGATACGTAATATTGCCATCAGGAAATGTCGTTGTGGTTGTACTATTCACGAAGATCGTGAACGATTAGTCACCAAAGGTGGATTCCTATCGACCTAAAGCAGGTTAAACAAAAAGAAATTTTACTCATTCAATCAAAATATTTGTTTCACTGAGATTCTGTGGCGCTTCAGTACGACAGCATATCAACTATGGCTTCGGATTGGTAACGTATAGAAGTGTACATCTCATTTTCTTGGGGCACTGTGTAGATTTTCGATACGCTGTCTGAAGTACACGTAACAATTCATTAATAAAAAGTAATTACGTTTACGTCTTTAAAAGAAAAAAAGATATGCTTTATCGTCATATGAATTCAGGCGATGTAATAAATCCACCGAATGAAGCAATTAGCATTGTAGTATTCAGACCCCTGATCGCAAGAAAGTGTAATTCGCCAACGGTGGAAGTTCCTTACAAATCTTCCCTCCTACTAACTCACCAAACTGGAACGCTTACGAAATTGGATCAGCGGGCGATGTAGAGAAGATTGTGGAATGCTCTACGGGTTTATTTGGTCGGCGTGAGAGCGTCGCACAAATTCTCACGGAGTTCGTCGGACACATTGACATCACGGGGAGAACACCTGCTCCTCTAAAGCGAGACAAGACAAGTATTGTTTTCCCTCACACAGATCTCTCTTAGTGATCAAAACTGAGGCTTGTACGGTAGGTATCAACAACCGCTGTTCGCACGCAGCATAGGTGAACGTAACAACGAGGGATGGAATTGGACCCCACACAACATACAATGGTTTGCAGAGCACAGCCATTTATGCAATACGTAGACACAAAAATAAGGAACTGTCTGGTGTGTTGCAGCTAGGGCTAACACATAATTCATTCGGAGTGAGTTGCAGAAACTCTGGCAACTGTACATCATTAGCGTCGGACCTCGATTTGAACCAGAAACTTTCGGAATGGTAGTTGACCGCCCCTGGTGGTTCGTCATTCTTGGTATTTTCTTTACGCTTATTTACCCAGTCACATATAAAATGTAGTATCATGATCTTTCGAGTAGGTAACAAAGGCCAAGGTCAACGAAGAATTCTGGCCACTGTTGCTATGCAAAAGCTTAGAGATATTTGAAAAGAGATGATAGCCATTAACACAATATCTTCAAAACAATTAATACAACTCATGCCAGATAGAAAAAAAAAACCTCAAAGTATTCTGTAGGAAATCCATTTTTAGTAGTATTTTTTCTTTAAAACGCCATAGTCGTGTTTAAAACACAGGTTAGTCTAACAAGTGTGTTATTAAGTAAAGAAATATTTTCGAGCCTCTTAATCTGTGAAGGCAAATAATGCGGCTAGAATCAATATCAATAGGGATCAACAACATTTGCTATTCAATACTAAGTTCCGTTTAGTTCCTGTTTATTCTGGTCATTAAGAAGATTCCGGGACCCAGAAATAAAGTTGATGAAGTACTCATTTGTATTGATGAAATGAATTCATCTAAGCAAATTGACATAATCTGCCTCTCTGAACATCAAGTGACCACTGGTATAGATATGTTAGACATTTCAGGATTTAAGCTAGCTTCCTACTTCTGCAGAGTAGATATGGATGGAGGACGAGTTGCCACATTTATTAAAAACTGCCATAAATTCAAGAACATTGACATTAATAAATTCTGTTTAGAGCAGCATCTAGAAGCATGTGCAACAGAAGTAGAGTTCCATAACAGATCCTATATAATAGTAACTATTTACCGAGCACCTGCAGGAAATTATAATCTATTCATAAATCATCTAGAAGCTCTTTTGAGTTATTTAACAGGAAGAAACAAAGAAAATTTGATTGCTGGTGACTTTAATATAGATTTTCTAATGCAATATTCCAGTAAATATTTACTGCAGTTAGTAATGTTGTCTTTCAATCTAATTCACACTGTAAACTTTCCAACTAGGATCACTAAATCCTCAAGGATGACATCGGAAGTTCACTGAGGCTTTTTGCAGATGATGCTGTGGTGTATCGAGAGGTTGTAACAATGGAAAATTGTACTGAAATGCAGGAGGATCTGCAGCGAATTGACGCATGGTGCATGGATTGGCAATTCAATCTCAATGTAGACAAGTGTAATGTGCTGCGAATACATAGAAAGAGAGATCCCTTATCATTTAGCTACAATATAGCAGGTCAGCAACTGGAAGCAGTTAATTCCATAAATTATCTGGGAGTACGCATTAGGAGTGATTTAAAATGGAATGATCATATAAAGTTGATCGTCGGTAAAGCAGATGCCAGACTGAGATTCATTGGAAGAATCCTAAGGAAATGCAATCCGAAAACAAAGGAAGTAAGTTACAGTACGCTTGTTCGCCCACTGCTTGAATACTGCTCAGCAGTGTGGGATCCGTACCAGATAGGGTTGATAGAAGAGATAGAGAAGATCCAGCGGAGAGCAGCGCGCTTCGTTACAGGATCATTTAGTAATCGCGAAAGCGTTACGGAGATGATAGATAAACTCCAGTGGAAGACTCTGCAGGAGAGACGCTCAGTAGCTCGGTACGGGCTTTTGTTAAAGTTTCTAGAACATACCTTCACCGAAGAGTCAAGCAGTATATTGCTCCCTCCTACGTATATCTCGCGAAGAGACCAAGAGGATAAAATCAGAGAGATTAGAGCCCACACAGAAACATTCCGACACTCTTTCTTTCCACGAACAATGCGAGACTGGAACAGAAGGGAGAACCGATAGAGGTACTCAGGGTATCCTCCGCCACACACCGTCAGGTGGCTTGCGGAGTATGGATGTAGATGTAGATGTAGAAGGACAGCCATTGATAACATTTTTATAGACAAATCAAAGGAACAAAATCATATCATAAAACCTGTAATAAATGAACTATCATATCATGACATGCAGCTCCTTGTTTTCGATGTAAATTCTAAGCAGATTATCAAGACTGCTAAATCTGAGTACAAGAGAGTAGTCAGTCAACCAAAAACTGAGTGTTTTAGAAAACTGCAGAAAGATATGAACTAGAAAGATGTTTAAAGTGCTCATGACATGAATGAACAATATAACACATTCATGAGAAATGTCAGTACCATGTTTGAAAACTTTTTTCCTCTAAAAGTTACTCAAATTAAACATAAGTCTATAATTAAACCATGGATTACACAAGGAATAAAGATTTCCTGTAAGCCAAAAAGGAATATGTATCTGGCGACCAAGAATAGCTCCAATGCTGATGATTTAGCTAAATACAAGGAATACTGTAAAATATTTAAAAAAAGTAATTCAGGCATCTAAACAAATGCACTACTAGAAGAAGATAGCAATGTCAGGGAACAAAATAAAAACAATATGGGATATAGTGAAAGAGGAGACTGATAGAACCAGAAAGGAACAGGAGCAAATAGCATTAACGGTAGATGACACATTAGTAACCGATGGGCATAGTGTGGCAAATCTGTTTAACAAGTACTGTATATACGTTACTGATAAAATGGGATTGTCAGGATCAGTAAATAAGGCCCTTGAATATCTGAAACTAGCCTTTACAAATAGCTTCAGGTACATGAATATATCACTCACTTCACCAAAAGAAATAAATTCCACAATAAAATCTTTAAAAACAAAGCATTCTAGTGGTTATGATGAAATATCAACAAAGTTAATTAAGGCATGTTCTAGTGAGTTTAGTACAATTCTAAGTTACTTGTCTAACCAGTCAATTATAACGGGGACATTTCCTGACTGGCTAAAATATGCAGATGTTAAGCCTCTATTCAAGAAAGGGGATAAAGAGATACCATCAAACTACAGACCGATTTCACTTTTGCCAGCATTTTCAAAAATTTTAGAAAAAGTAATGTACAGGCAGTTTCTCAACCACCTGACCACAAATAACATATTATCAAGAACACAGTTTGGATTTCTGAAGGGTTCTGATATCGAGAAGGCTATTTACACCTACAGTGAAAATGTACTTAATTCATTAAATAACAAATTACAAGCAGCAGGTATTTTCTGTGATTTGTCAAAGGCATTTGATTGTGTGAACCACAACATCCTTTTAAATAAATTAGAATTCTATGGTGTCGCAGGCAGTGCTGCAAAATGGTTCAAGTCATACCTCGCTGACAAGAAACAAAAGGTGTCAGTGCAAGAGACATTATCAGAATGGGAAGAAATTACATGTGGTGTCCCACAAGGATCCATCTTAGGGCCATTGCTTTTTCTTGTGTAAATTAATGATCTCTCATCAGTTACACTGCCAGAAGCAGAGTTCGTTTTGTTTGCAGATGACACAAGTATTGCAATAAATAGTACGTCGACCGTAGTTCTAGAAAGATCTGCTAATGTTATTTTCATGGATATTAATAAATGGTTTAAAGCCAACTCACTGACATTAAACTTCGAAAAGACTCACTATATGCAATTTAGAACCTGTAAGAGGTCTCCACCCAGCATATGCATAAAGTATGAAGAAGAGCAGGTAGAAGAGGTTGACAGTCTTAAATTCCTGGGCTTACAACTTGATAATAAATTTAGTTGGGAGTAGCACACCACAGAACTGCAGAAACGCCTTAACATTTCTGTATTTGCAATTCGAGTGTTAGCAGACATAGGCGACATAAAAATGAAAAAGCTTGCATACTTTGCCTACTTTCATTCCATAATATCATATGGTATAATATTTTGGGGTAACTCTTCAAGTCAAACAAAAGTTTTCAAGAGTCCAAAAGCGTGTAATACGTATTATTTGTGGGGTAAATTCACAGACGTCCTGTAGAAACCTCTTCAAAGAACTGGGTATACTAGCTACTGCCTCTCAGTATATTTACTCCTTAATGAAATTTGTCCTACATAATATATCTCTTTTTCCAACAAACAGCTCAGTTCATACATACAATGCCAGGAACAAAAATGATCTGCACAAGGACTTAAAAGCACTTACTTTAGTTCAAAAAGGGGTCCACTACTCAGGAACACTCATCTTCAATAATTTGCCAGCAAACATAAAAAATTTAGTTACAAATAAAGATCACTTTAAAAGTAGACTGAAAGACTTACTAGTGGCCAACTCCTTCTACGCCACTGACGAATTTTTTAATAGAAACAAATGATGTATTGTATATATTCATACCATTAGTATTGATATTTCAGCTTTAAAAAAAATGACATGTTCCACATCCATGAGGATCTCCTCAGCACGGATCTGTGAAACGAAAAGCTAATCTAATCTAATCTAATCTATGTGAGAGCTAATAATGTTGAACAGGAAATGGCAAGTATACACATTAGTTAGAAAAGCCCATCGATGAGTGCGAAATGACGTAATATTCTGAGTAAAATTCCTATGGCTAAATCGTCTGGATATTTGATGTTTGTCATTTGTAAAACCCTGATGAATCACCAAAGAACACATTTCCGCATGAAACAGCAGAATACTTCAGACATTCTAATCTCAATAGTCGTACTTACTGGTCGTTGGTGTTTGTCACGCGTAAACCTTTGATGAATCATCATGAAATACATTTCCCCAAGAAACAGCAGAGTACTTCACACATTCTAATCGTAACAGTCGTACTTTACTGGTACACTGATTATCCAGCTAAATGCGGCCCCGAGAGTACACGGATAATCGGAGGATACGGGTAACACAAAATGACCCTGCTTTTTCCCCGAAGCTGCAATTAACTGTGCTTACAAAACATTCTACATTACACGTTTGAAAGTACATTGCTTTATTCACGCATTGTTCACCGGAAACTACAAACTTGTTTACAAAATTACACATACAACACATTGTACTTCGTACGACTTGCTTTCACTTAACTTTTGCGAAACAATTGTCCAGTTTTTTTCTGTTTCCGTTTTGCATTCTCTTTTCTCCTCACTGCGGTCTTCATTTTCCAGAGAGTCAAAATATCGGTATACTCAAGGAATTTTCTCCAGAACACTCTAATAACAGATAAATGAACTTCCGTGTTTCGGTGTGCTCAGCAATGGGTTAATCCATCGCCATGTCTTCGGTCTCTTCCTCTACCGAACACACTTCGTTCACTACGCCCGCATCACCTAGCGGCTCACGTCCCGATTCGTAGACATTGCCATTTAACCACTCGCAGATGTTTTCATTACGTAATATTATAATCCAGTACTTCATGTTTCGTTTTTTATTTTTTCGCAAACTGCCGAACTATGCACGAATAATCCGGAACTTTCTGTATTTGCAGTTAATATACTATTCTAAAAACATTAAAACACTTAATGTAACGAAAACTGATTTAGAAAAAAATAATGTTATTGAGCTTGGTGTTACTTACATAAAAGCACAGAGAATTTTCAAAAAATTACCTATGTCTCGTCGTTTTATTGTTTCCAGAAGTTAACGACAGTTTACATAGTAGTATTTCAGGTCTGAGAAACACATTTCTGCTAAATTGTTTACGTGAAGAGTCTTTGTACGACAATAAGTGAAGTAGTAACTGTTACTTGCAGGAATAATAATATATACGTAATACGGAAGAAAAATGTTGTCCCCTTTACATGGCATTTTGGAATTAAGACATTGCTTCTACCACTTTCAAGATGAGTGTTTTTCCTAACTTTAGATATTCATTTTGTTAGTGGTTTTAAATGTTTCTTGCACATATGTGCGTTTTAAGAGGTATGATTTTCTATGTTCATAAATTTTAAAATTATCATTTCAATCGATGCGTTGTATTACTGTGTAGCGTACAGTTACAATGTCGGCACAAGGCTCACAAATTTAAATCCTCGTCTGTAATCTCGTTAGAAAAAGATGCTTTGGGCGTAATAGTCATCAGGATTATCGGAAATGGAGCAGCTCTTTTCTTTTTTGGGTTTTGATTTCCAACTGCCATAGCTCATTTGTGTTGTACTGAGGAGCGTCCCAACATACTTTGCTTCGCATAGATTCTTAATGCTTTTCGTTATTGTCAATTGTCTGCAGATGAGCTAGCAGCAATACGCGATACTGCATAATTTTGGTAAATGTCGCGTTCTCCTATATCCCACATTGCTAGTCGTCCGTCCGTACGTAGTTTACTTACGGGAAGAAAATGATTTCCCTAGCGGAAAGCTTTTTGTATCTGAACGTAAATAACAGTGTAATATCTAGAAAGAACGTAGACCAGAAATCCGAGTGATGTTAGATCCTGTTAATATTGTGCAATGACAAGGAATATTTCAGTCGCGAGACATGATATGAGAGTATAACTTCCTAGCACATCAATCTCCAGCAAGGGTAATTTGTCAAGTAGACACGTCGACCGCGCCAAATAGCGTCTCACAAAAACACCCGTAGGTGTTTGATTAATTGTGAAGCGGGCTGCCCGGGATGGCTTTCTGGGAGCGCACAAAAACAATGCCACGCTGAGATGGCTTGATCGTCATCTAGATAGCGGCCGCTTCCGTCTCTAGCCGCATACTCACAAACATAATAATGTAATTATTAATACGATGTCACATCTCGCATTTATCTGGAATTGTCTCAGCGCATTTGTTACGCATTAAGCGTTATTTTTCTCTCTTTTTCGTGGAGGTTCGTACCTTATACGACTAATAACTGCCACCGTGTTGCCAACGAGGAAGAAATGCTTTGCATCCTTTACATTAGATTTTCTTTAGCTGCTCGTCTCGGGTTATTCCCCGAAAGAGTAATAAAATGGTAGCTTATCTCTATGGATTCAATACTATAGAATAGTGTATTATGTAAAACGAAATGCTAACTCCTAGGAAATTTCGAAGTATTTCTCGATATTCCTTCTCGTGTACATATCATTTAGAATATTAAAAGAGCGAAACTCTTTCGACACCACAATTCTCTTTTCATGAGGTAGGAAGTTAAAGATTATTGAGGTATTTCTACCAGATTTAGAGAAAAATTTGTTGAAAGTGGAAGGGCGGCTTAGAACGTGAACGAACAACCGTCTTCAAATGGTATCAGAAATTTCTATTGATCGACAACACTCTTACGATTAGGTACTAAGATTTGAGGAACAATAATTTTCACGACATTGTGAATACAGATCAAATTCGTTTCCTTGCAGACTGATTACTACAAATTGTAGAACAACCGTACTCTTCCCCTTCTCGCCCTTCCGTCTCAACATAATATTCACACTTTTAAACAATCATCTTCTAGTCTTGCTTCACGTTTCATCTCAGTATTTCATCTTCAGAAAAATTTACGAGGAACTTTCGTGTCTCGGTACATGGCCTTAATGATTTAACTTCCTCCTGGTCCTCACTTCTTAAAATTCTCAACTTAATATTTCTCTGAATCCGATATCTTCTACTAAATCGACCGTTTTGGATCCTCTTAATTTTGATCCGAATGTATAACGCGGACTTGAGTAAAATAGAAAGTTCTAGGAGAGGGCAACCAAAAACCTACGTTGTCTCTTCGCTGAGGTTCTTGATTACCAGATTGAACTGAATTTGCCTATTAAGTGTACCGTGGCTATTTTGTGTAAGGCTACTAAATTTTCAGAATGGACAGACAAGTCAGTGAGAACCGCGCAAAAGAGCTCTATTTTTATATCTATATTTATACTCCACAAGCTGCCGAACGGAGTGTGTAGCGGGGGGTACTTTCTGCACCACTGTCGCCTTCCCCTTCTCGTGTTCCAGTCACCAATGGGTCGCAAGAAGGACGATTGCAGGAGAGTTTGACTGTGAGCTCGAATTTTTCTCATTTTGCCTTTCTGATCTCCTCGCGAGATGTACGTAGGAGGAAGTAATGCGTTTGCTAACTCCTCTAGGAACGTACGCTCTCAGAACTTTTACACTAACAAGGGGAGGCCGCCAATTGTGAAATTCAGATTCGATCCATACTGCGCATAATAAAAGCTCATGGCCAGAGGTGTAATATGGCAAAGCACCAAGATGCACTTCTCACCCGTTGTCGAGAAAATCGACAGTTAAAAGAAACCGTTGCGGTGAAGTACTCTCTACGATTATTAATTTTCTACAGCGTCGTGGCGCAGCGGTAAGCGCTCGGGTTCGTAATCCGAAGGTCGCCGGATCGAATATTGCGCCATGGAACGTTTTTTTTTAGTATTTGTTTTTTGTAATTCAAATATATATATATATATATATATATATATATATATATATATATATATATATATATTTGAATTACAAAAAACAAATTTACGAAGAACTTGGCAGTACGAGTCCACTTATCACTATGACGTTGAACCTCGTGGGGGTGTGTCATAAACGCACTGTATCGTGTCCCCGATACCCTTCATATCGACGTTCCACATCTCTTCTATGAGGGACACATCTGGGAATCTTCGTGGACACGGGAATACCTCAACATCACGCAGACAGTGTCTTCTATACATGAACATTGTCCTGTTGAAAATAACACCACAGTACCGTTGCACGAGAGGTAAGAAACGAGGACGCAGGTTATCCGTGACGTGCCGTAGTGGTGTCAGAGCTCTACCAGCCGTGACGTCAAGTCCGTGACACCAGTAGTAACACTGCTATGCCTCTCCAAAACATTGGAAGATTGAGACCTCTCTTCCAGATCCGCCGACGATGGTCGTCCGAGATACTGCAGAACCGCTATTCGTCAGCATCACAGTCACAGCACCTCTCCAAATGCGGCCTTTTTCTGTTGTGGTGCTAGTTAGTAATTAGTCACGTTGTCTATAGATCATTTGAACGATTTTTTTTGTAGAAATGATGTGAAATGAATCAGTTTACAGGATTTTTATACGCGATTAGTGTTAATATTAATGAACCAATTATTATTTTATTCCTACTCGTGCAACTACACTTCAAAAAGTTTATTTTATTTTCTTTTAACTGGCTACCAGGTTTTAAGTAGTGTTTCGTCAACGGAATAGAAGGAGCTGTCCAGGAGAAATGATTTGAAATTGGATTTCAAACTTGTTTCGCTACCTGTCAGACATGTTACGTTACTAGGCAAATGATCAAAAAAATTTATTGCTGCATATTGAACATCTCTCTGGGCCACTGACAGCTTTAACAGTGGCTTGTAGGCTATTTTCCCTTAGCGTTGTAGATATGTACATCACTGATCTTCTCGAATTGTGATGGATTATTTATGAGGAATTTCATTAGCGAAAATATGTATTGCGACGGCACAGTTAAAATGCCTAGCTCGTTGAAGAGGTACCTACATGACGTCCTTAGCTGAACACTACATATCATTCTGAGTGCTCGCTTTTGCGCAATCAATACTTCATTTCTAAGTGATGAGGTACGCCAGAAAATTATTCCGTGCGGTGTTAACGACAGGCTACGCATGGGACGGTAATTTCCTAGGTTTGCTCCTGCTAGTGTCTGACCAACGGTGCGGGGTGACCCAGAATGTTGTAGGGGGTTCACAGATGGCAGTCGCAGATGTGAAGGGGTTGGCGCTTTCCTTCCTAGTACGCCCACCCCCACGTTCCCGCCGAGTACAACATCGCGCCACTGTCGGATCCGAATGTGGATACTGCACGATTCGACCAGCCGGCCAAATAGAGGCTCCTATATTTCCCTTTGAAATTCTGTCAGGTGCTGATAACGCTGTCTCAAACGAGTACATGCATCTCGTTTCCTTCACAGTGATCGTTCAACATTTGACTTTGTTCACATCTCTTATATATCCCACCATGCCTGGTAACAACACTACACACAATGCACTCTGGTGACCGTTCTACCTGTCACAGATAACTTCATAACCGCCGATGGTGTGTGTCTGTACCAAGTTCCACTAACTACCAACCATTTCTTCTAGTTGCATCATCATTTTTGTCGGCTAAGTAATGGTCCAGTACCACTCCCCAGGTGTACACCCGAAGTTGCATTTACGTCTGGAGATTTATGTCCATTGAGAATGAGAAGCTGTGTTCTGTTTGCCAGAAACTCTTCAGTTCTGTCACGCAGCTGGTCTAATATTCCGTAAGTTCGTATTTTGTTCACTAGGTGGAACAGTGGGACTGTATCGAACGTCTTCCGGAAGTCCAGGATCGTGGCATCAGCCCGGGCGCCGATACCTATTGCTTTCTGGGGCTCGTGGAGGAACATAGCGGGCTAGGTCATACATGATGGTTGTTTCCAGAACCCACGTTGATTCCCACAGAGGAGACTTTCGATCTCCAGAAATGTCATGCTTTGCGAGCACAAAACACGCTAGAAATTTGTACAGCGTAGCGACGTCAGAGACTTAGCTCCATAGTTTTGTGCGTCTGTTCGGAGATCTTTCTTGAAAATGGGAATGAGCTGCGTTTTTCCAGTAAGACCGCTTCGCTGCTCCAGCGGACTAAGGTATACTGCTCGTGGAAGAGGAGCATACCGTCAACTACTACGTTCTCTAGGAGAGCTCAACTCTAAATTGAAGCAATAAGGGCAGATACCGAAATACTCTACAAATTATTTAATTATACATAATCGAAGAAATGTTTCGTGGATGTAAATACTTAGGAATCACACGCAGTTTGTTCAGTGACTACGAGTGTCTAAATGACGAAATACCGAAGTTATTTTACAGGTCAGAAGACGTGAAAGTCAGTGTTGTAGCAACAAGAATATACAGCACTGGTACGGAATATCCAATCACCAGCATTTACAGAGCTCTCTCTTGGAAGCGCAAATCTCCGATCTTCGAATACCTATATAAACCGCTCCACGTCTTAATGTAATCGAAGTAAATATGATTTTTCTTCATGACTTCAGTTGTTTCGTAAATGAATCGATGGATTTAACTCTGTACTATTTCCGATCGTTAATAACACGAATATAAAAGTTTACATGCTCCGTCCATAACCTTACCAAAGTGTTTTTCAGTGAAATGGTCATTACATCAAACTTTTAAAATGGCACGTTGTTCTTTCTTTCGTCGTCACGAAGGCAGCAGAAATAGAAGTAGCTTGGCATTTCTATTACATGCTTAGTATACTGGATGTACAGGGATTGGATAAAAAAATGAAAACACCAAAAACACATTACACACCGTGCCTACAATGTGTAAGAAACCCGTTGGCATTCAAAACAGCATCCACTCATCTTGGAATGAATAAATAAGAGTTCCGTATTGTTTTCAAGAGAATCTTATGCCATTCTTCCTGCAAAATAGTGGTAAGTTGAGGTAATCGTGATATAGGTGGATAGCAATAGCGCACCGCTCTCACCGAACTAGACGACAAATGTTGAATAATATTGAGATCTGGTCTACATCTACATCTACATACATACTCCGCAATCCACCATACGGTGCGTGGGGGAGGGTACCTTGTACCACAACTAGCATCTTCTCTCCCTGCTCCACTCCCAAACAGAACGAGGGAAAAATGACTGCCTATATGCCTCTGTATGAGCCCTAATCTCTCTTATTTTATCTTTGTGGTCTTTCCGCGAAATGTAAGTTGGCGACAGTAAAATTGTACTGGTGAGCGTGGCGGCTAGAGGGGGTGCGAAGATGGACACAAAACCAGTCCTGGGTGATGCCAGCTGTGCTCTGTCACAGACTCACCACTGGGGAACAAGCACTGGACGTCATCAGCCAAAATGCTCACATAATCCTGTGATCTTGCACAGTAACCGTGGGGTCCATGGAATACCACTACATGGCTGTTCAAACTATTACGGAATCCCTGCCATGTTTTGCTCCTGAGATGTGAACTCGGCCAGCAGTTGGGAAAAGTGTGAGAAAAGACTCATCAGACCAAATAACTTTCATCATTGCTTCATATTTCAGGTTTTATAGCTTCGGCACCATTTCTTGATGTTACGAGCATTTGCATAATTGATGAGTGCGCGATCGCGACATTGAGTTCTACAGTGACTTTTGAATCTGTCGTCCTCGTATTATTCGCCACAGTCCTCTTCAATGACCGTCCGTCCCTATTAGTGAACACACAGTCTCTTCCGCGTTGTGACTTTGAGGATGACGTTGACCCGATTTCCCTGTATGCGGTATAAACCATCGATACGGTACCTCTTGAAACATGAAACCCTTCGGTTCCCTCGGTTAGACAAGCACCAACGATTTCGCCACTTTAGAATTCACTTTCTCTGACACAAAACACTGTGCTGACCACCACTGACGCTTGCAACGTACTGAGGACATTGCGCAGAAGCCGCTCGTGTTCAAAAACAACGGCGTAACATATAGACTTGGCTAGCATCTGCTTTCATGTGCAAGCATGCATCTCCGTGTCTCCATATTTTTGTCCAATCCCTGTGTTTCATTGGGAACTACACAGCTACCACTTGTTGAAGAAAATGATTTTGATTCTAGTAATGAATGGGGCAATTTTGTTTCAAAAATAAATCTTGTCAGAAAAGATATTTTTATGACGCCTTGCAGTGTCACCAACTACTGAAAGCTAAGTAAAGCATAGAATCGTCTATCAGAAATCTTTAGAATCGTGGCGAAACTTTAGCATTACTGTTAGGAATTTCGAACAGATTCGATCTGTTCTCCAAACTTTGTGTATTTCAGATTCTCCTCCTAATAATTATTTCACTCTTGATACGAAATTAATAAATAAATTTCATTTTTAAATTAAATTTTGAAGCCTTTCCGTGTAACAATATTAAAAAAATGACCAATCGTAGAACATGAACGTCAGAGGTTTCTGTATTTCAGGTGTTTTCACGCACGTTTCTGCAGAGACTGAAAATCTTCTGTCTACATGTCGCGTACAAATAAAGAAGCTGACTCGAGCGAAAGACACTTTAGCATCCAACAACTTTGACTATCAGTAAGATTGATGGAGATAATGTAAGGGGTTTCGCCACAGCATATATTTTGAGTTGTTTTAAAGGCAGTCAACTACAGCACGATGTCGATTACATCTTGCGCAACGATGGTTTACGGAAACTGTAAACGAAAATGACTGTTCTAGCCTTCATCTCTCTTTGAACAAATAAAAAACTGAATACTAAAACGTTGCTTGCAAAACTCACTTTTTCCACAGTGAACTGGTTTTTCTCTATGTTTTTCAGTGCTTTAAAAGCTGAATCAAAGAGATAGTAGATAGAACTTCACTTTTGATCTGTGTGAATATTGTACGTAATTAGATTAACCTGTGTTCTTTGGAGACATGAATTATGGCTTCTTCTTGGTCTTAGCACAGTTTCTGGGGAGTATGGCTTATTCTCACATGGAACAAAATGTTGTTGTGTTCGTTTTATCAGCTGTACAGCTATCAATGAAAATTCGCTGGGGTTTAAATTTAATTCTTGTGTACTTTCGCTTCACTACTCCAAGTACAATACTTCGAGCAAATATGAGCAGCAACAATGTAATACATACAACTCTTAGTACAACACGTAACTGACTTCCCGACAACCACAAGCGAGCCATTAGTTTTTAACTAACAATATCAATGTCAAGGATTTCAAATGTAACTGCATAAAGTAAAAATTTTTTTAACAGATTCAATATACAAAAAATGAAATTTAAAAAGAAAACAATAAAATTAATGTTATTCATACTAGATTCCTGTTTAAGTGCATAAACCGCATAGAAATAGGTCCACACGTAACCAACTTATTAATGCTATTCGAATTCAATAACATTCTTAAGAAGTGAAATTGCCAATTGACCTTTATTGGATCGTATCATAAATTTATGGGACGTATTGAGTTGTTCACTAAATGGTAACAGTGTGTCACTGGCCAGTTCTAATGTACACTCCAGAATAAAGGTATCATAAGGCAGCTCAGTGTGCGCTATTTTGTAACTTCCTGAGAGATAAAAACTGGATCTCTTATGCTGAACCTTGCTTATCGCGGGTAGTTTCAAAAATGACACTTTCTTTCACCATACTATAGTGAAGGTTAAATAAAAAATCTGGTATATTATGGTTATGGAAGTACAGTACCTTTCTCTCACAGCAATTAGTAACAGAATCAGTTAATACTAAGCATCTCAGGATAACCATCGCGAATGAAATAGTTAGATGAACTAAGGAATTCATGCAGTGAAGGCGATCTCCGGAATATAACATTCCTGTAAATACACGTCGCCTGCTGAGAATGCAGTGCCTCGAGAGATAGGTAATGAGTTCGGTTCTGGAGCACTGACATAGTTCATTTGAATTCCATAATTATGTTTTAGATAATCAGATAAAATTGAATAAACTATTTGTAAACTTTAAAAACCCGCTCTTTCAAGGATATAACATCATATGTAATACATTTCTTTACCTTTTCATAGATGAGGTGGGGTTGGTGTAGCTACGTATAGAAGCTTCCGCCCACCTTATTCAACATATCAAAGAACATGACAAAACGATGTGTCATATATTGATGCTCTTGGAGTTTATGTTGAATGCTTGTACGCTGTTTGTTAAGCTGTGTGCATCTACGTGCTGTATATTTCCCAAGCTGCTGTATAAATGAACTTTCCAAAGCGCCATACACACAACTTCTAGGATCACATGACGGCGCCACAGCACCAGTGACTAGCTGCACTCAGTACAAAATACAAAACTCCTATAAATACCCATCATCCGCTGTCCCTGCAGTGGCTCAGCAGCTAGGAAAATGCAAGTTTTTAAAAATCACAGTAGAGCTAGTGGTTACAGTTTCCATACAAACCAGCCGCTATTGTAAGAGTACTTGACATGTGACTGCACAGCTGGAAGTGTGCTGGTGGCGTTGATCACTTGTTTTTGATACCGCAGCCACAGTCTGGCAGGTGGGTTAGCTGTGAGGGATGCGCGTTGTAACCGCAGCTCGCGTGCAGCACTTCCTCCTACAACAGCGACTGAGTGGACATCACATTAACTCTTGGTAACAAACCTGCCGTTATATAAGGTACTAGACCAAATTTGTGACTGAACTGGTTGTTTCTTGGTATGGAGAACGCAGTATATTATCTTGGACTGAGAGTTATCGACAGATGTGATAATAACTTAAGGTGCACTCAAGGGAGTGTGTTAGTGCCCTTAGTGTTCGTGCTGTATAAGTTATTAATCACCTGGCAGACAATATTTGCAGTAAGCTCACACTCTTTGCAGTCGATGCAGTTATCTTGAATTAAATACTACCTGAAAAAATTTGCATAAGTATCAAACCAAATGTTGATAAGATTTCCCAGTGATGTAAAGGCTAGCAACTTGCTTTAAATCGACAGCAATATAGAACTGTATTCATCACAGATCGCAAAAGAACGTAGTACCCTGTGACTACAATATCAAAGAGTGACAACTGGAGATTGTCAACTCGCGTAACAACATGTAAGTAACAAAGTGTGAGGTATTGTATGGAAGGTCACATAAGCTCAGCAGTGGGTAAATTAGATGGTACGTTTTTTTATGAGTAACGTGCTAGAAATATGCAGCTAGTCTACAAATGAGATTGCTTAAAAAAACATTCTTGTGACTTACAGTAGAATATTGCTCAATTGTGTGCTTTCTCGCCATAATACAGGTTCAACCAACCACCCACAACTACTGTATTATTTTGTTAAAAATAAACACAGACGTCAGCTGTGTTGAACTTCACAAATACATTTTCAGAGCGCTGTAAAAATTTTACATTTCTTGTATGATTATGTGTAAGCAAAACACATTGCAGTCATGTGTTTTACTGTGGCAGTTTCCTTACGCTGGAGCCCCGACTATGTGGAATGGTGTGTTATTGACAGTTCTGTAATGCTGTTGGGGAACTAAAGTCTTGGATTAATATGTTTCACGTTGCACGAAGTGATAGAAGAGGAAAACTGTCTATTTCTACATATTTTATAATGATGAAATTATGTAGAGCGCTTCGATTACGTAAATAAGAAAAATATCTTTCAACAGATTGCCACGTAGTTTCTTCTAGAGGTTACTTAATTTGCTCAACGGATTTAAGCAATTTACTAACCAAAATATTTCCAGTATGTTATTAGTTTTTTTTATTACAAAGCTCCCTCATGTTTATGAAGAACACACAGTGCACAGTGCTTTCGATCGCTCTTAATAACAAGACACAAATAGCATATTGGAAACTAAGGGGATTTTCCAAAACTAACCATCATGTTGATGAAGCATAAATGTGTGTCTACCGATCTTCACTCTATTTACTGTATGTATAATTTCATCAGCCATAATGATCCATATAGAGAATGTAGATAAAATAACGGTAGAGATCAGTAAACAGTAATGTTTTCAGCTCCTAATACTTGAAGTTACACTGTCCTTGTAGTAGCAATATAACACAAGTGCAATCTTGCCTCCGATTTCCGTCATCGTCTGAACCTCCCAGTACATCAGACATGGGGACAAAAATATTATTTTACTTACCTCTTAATAGCAATGTCGTATTACCAAAATGTTATCAACATCCAGTATGAGAAATCGCTCGCATACGTTCTAAAGTCATTACAGGCAATGGAGAAAGTGTTTGTGTCTATCTGAAGATCATCTACAGCTATAAGATCCAGCTTACAGCTTTATGACCAACTTCGTGATGTGATGCAGTCTCTACATGCTTGGTACCGATTTTTTTTACTGAAACAGCTTACTCATTATTGAAGAAAAGAAGAGCTCAAATTTTGCCAACGAATGTTTGCTGTGCTAGTGGCAGTCATCGTACACAAGTAATAGGTGTTTTCGCTAGCGAGACATTTTAATTGCGTCTTTGTAACGGTACAGAACACCGGCAAATCACGTTTGGAACTGAACACATTGCTCTCAATGTTTTTCTATAACCAGAAAGTAGACGTCTTAAGTTGTACATGGAAAGAAAACAATTAATTTTCACCAAACTGTGTTTGTCTTTTGAACACGTTTTGTAAACTTTTTTACTTTTGTTTGTCTGCTTATATCTGCTTTTCATATGGCTTTCTGTGAACTGTTTTCATTGGCTGAATTGACAGTGATACTAGCATCATTGTTTGCCGAAAAAAAATACTGACCGCGTTACAGACTTCACTACCATACAGTACTTAAAGCACACGGTTAACTATCACAGATGAGTCCTCCAAAAGGCATCTAGTTAATATTATAAGCCGACAAGACTTCCACATCAATTTTCACAGTACCTTTCAAATGTGTAGTCTTATTTCTACTTCGTAATTTGCATAGTATAAACAGGTTACGAAAACAATTTTAAGATACGTCACGTGTTTACAAAATTTCAACTCACTTTAAATTTTAACATACAATGTGCGTACATGCGGCGGAATGCGTTGACAAGTGACGTTACAAAAAATTCTGGAAAAGGATGTCAATGCATATTATCTTCTTCACTATCACCGACGAATAAACTACAAATAAAGGCAATTCTGGGTCTGTGTTACATTACATCTGTTTAACACCTTCGTCATCACGTGTGGTGTATATTTAGGTGTACATCTGCAGAACGCATATGCTATTTCAGTGAACATTTGAGAATGCAGAGGTGTCGTAAGAGCAATCCAGCCTAGTTCGGTTCCAGGAGTGGAACAGCAGATGACTGGCCACCACACAAAATGTTGCTGCAGGTTAAAGTAATCTATTCTTTATCGTTTTTCGGAACATTCGAGCAATTATTACCTACAGAATTCCTGAGTATATTAGTTAGCACGATATCGCTAGCTTCTTATTAATTTCAGATGTCTTTTACGAATCAATTTGGTAGATAATAGTAAATTTGTATATATGACGACATTCGTGTTTTATTCTACTGATGAGCGAAAGTGCCCTGAATGATCTGACAGTATGTTGCGCTTCTTACCGTAGCACAATATACAGTTGGTTAGAAAACTTTAATTCGATAAAAATTTGTGAAAATGTCTTTCACGAAGCGCGTTGATATACTGGAAAATCGCAAATTTCCACCGTATGTAGTACTTGGCTAAGACGACTACCTCAGTTTGACACCTGAAAATGAACCTTCTATCAATTATACCGAAAAGAAGCCTCAGAAGTCATAAGACTTCAAGTTCAGAACTAAACATTGCAGACGAGCATCACTTGTGAAAAGAGCGTCTTATTTCCACTTTTGGATGTCAGTATCGAAATCTAATAAAGTGAAAAATAGGAGAAACTCGAGTCGGTGAAATCGTATTAATGGGACATCTATTACAGATACCAGAGCCAGGGGCAACAATGACACCAACCGAGGCAAGATATGTTGACTGAACTGTCATCAGCGTTTAAATGTAACAGTCACATGCTTTATTTTAACTTTATTGCTGAAGACCACTTCGGTCAGTTTGCTACCGTTTGGGATCTACATCCAAATTTACACTCTGTGAGTCACTATGAAATGTGCGGAGAATATATGCAATGAAACCGCTAATCCAGAGAAATAGGACAGAAAACAGAGAGAAAACGAGGGGACACTTCACGGATAAAGAGAATGCTTATCACAAGTGTTGTCTCGCGTGTTGTGCAATATACTAACGAATTTTATGCTATTATGCAGCGTAATGGAAGTTTCGAGTAATAAGTTTTAATACTCATCAACGGGGTTCAGAGCACTTCATAGCATTTTAATTTTTTCGTCTTCTTAGGTTTTAACGGCTTATCGAAACATAACTGGTTAAGTATATGTCTCTGAGCACTATGGGACTTAACTTCTGAGGTCATCAGTCCCCTAGAACTTAGAACTACTTAAACCTAACTAACCTAAGGACATCACACACATCCATGCCCGAGGCAGGATTCGAACCTGCGACCGTAGCGGTCGCGCGGTTCCAGGCTGTAGCGCCTAGAGCCGCTCGGCCACCCCTGCCGGCGGTTAAGTATAGTTTGTATCAGTTTTAAACTGCCTTAACCTACTTTACGTCAAGGATAGGAAGCAACTGATACAAGAAAAGTTCTGATGCAATGTGAGACTAAAACAAAACATTACCCAGTATTCAGACGACAGCTCTCACAGCACAACATAGCATATAAAGAGTTGGTTAACATAATTAAATGATGTATGCCACCTCCTGTGAAGTCACGTTGAGCAGTCTACAGTAAACATGATGGGCAGTTTCCACATTTGTCAAACGTATTATAGAACCATTAGAACCATAGCGTCATGGATTTCATATACTGCAGTTATATGTAAATACAATACCGCATAGAAAGGTCGTTGTGTGGTTTTGGGTACTGTATTGCATTACGTTCGGTGAAAACATATCTGAAATAGCTTATAGACTAGATATTGTTTATGCTTTAGCACCTGTCGAAATACTAAAGGTAATCCGTGTTCCATTTAAGCAATGCCTGCGCTAAATTACATCGTTGTTCTCCTTTGGAGACCGGAGAAGTACCAGAATCCAGCCTGTGCTAATCAGATTACGAGCCACCTTGGCGAACGCGTGAATTTGCGTAGCATTTCTGACTACTGTTCAAACGAGCCAGTATGTTTGGAAACAAGGTTCTTTTAGAGATAACGCCTTCATTCTGTGAATCATGAAGAATTTCGCAGCGTTGATCAATTAATTGCACACTATATCAGGTATGTAGATTATTTACAACTATTTCAGGAAGGTTTTGTAGAATGCAAGAGTCACCACTGTTTCTGTAGAAGACAAATCAGTGTCAAGTGTGTGGATCAGTTAAGTGAAAAGAGTGTTATAAATTTTCTTTATTTTGATTATCCTATTTTATGATGTAGATTTATGGAAAATTTTTATGCGATGTTCATCTGAAGGCAACACCTTGTGCCATACATTTGTAGTTCGTTAAAGAATATTCGAGTTCCACCTGACACATAAAATGTTACCTTGCTGAAATTTCATATCCTCAAAGCTTTGGTAAGTTAAAGGGATATATACTCTTCGTTTCTTAAAATCAACGATATTTTTCTAGACAACGCTATCAGTGCAAGATTAGTACACGAACTGCACTGTTTAGAATTCCTATTTCACTAGAATCGTTTGATCTGTAATGTAATTAATGGAAACAAATATTTCTTGTGGGAACAGAGCGTTCAACAAGTTGGCAATAGAAGCACCGTCTTTACCTAATATTTTCACTGAAACAACTTCAAACTGTGGCTGGGTTAAAATGCGCTGTAATGTACTGGTTGCTAAAGATATTCCAAGTGGAAGGGACGTCGTCTGACGACGTAAAGATGTAATATTGCACCTATTAAAGATATCTCAGCCTCATACCGGTCATCTTTAGAGTATATCATTACAGTTGAATATTCTTCGCAGTTTTTGGCACTATACCGACTCCGTATGGTTTGCTTACATTTCTGAAACTGTTTACAAGTAAGAGCATTGTCAGCGAAAGGCAAGGATTTGGGTTCGAGACCTGAGTCGGTACACAATTTCAGTCTGTGAAGAAGTTTGTATACCAGCAACTACTAGCGTTGTATAATACTGAATTAGAGATTATAGATGACTTACACATAGGACAATTTTTCTGGCTGTTCTTCTAGGTTCATGTTCAGCGTCTCAAAAAACAGTGCAAAATTTAATTACAAATTTAAAAGCTAACTTTTTGGAAATAATTATGAACGTAGCAAATGCTTTAGATGTGTATTGGAAAGATGGTATGTATCATGCATTAGATTGTGCTCTTGTAATAAGGCAGCTACTACGTCTGGTAAAGTTTGCATTACCCAAATGCACCCTACGAAGTTTTAGTAAATTATTATCTACATCTTTTGCTTTCCTGTACCCAGAGGGCTCACAGCTGCAACATTTACGATAGGACTGCTGGGAATGGTGTACATCGTCTCTACTTGCCTCTTCTGGTGCTCCATGAGGAACCATACTCATAGAACTAAAATGCGCTCACCACGAATATTTATATTTTCATGTAATCTATCCAAAATTTGCTTCTGTGATAAAGTGTTCTGGCTAGCACACGCAACACACGATAATTAACTTCTTAACTCATTTTCTAACACATTATTCGAAATATTGTGCAACCAAATAAAACTTAATGGTCAACAATGGTACTGTAACTCTGTCTTCGACACGGAGTTGTGTGGTTAATGTGACGTGATGTGGACTAGGGAGAGAAGACACAAAAGAGACGCGCCGCGTAAGGCAGTCTTTTCGATAGCTTTTATCCACGCGGACATTATCTTGTCGAGTAACATGCTCAAGTGAACTGAAATAAAGCAAACTGGATAAAGTGGAAAATAGAAAATGAAAGAATGAGCAGTTACTATAATTTAGAAACTTAAGTAATATTCTGAGGTAAAAAATAATGAGTTAACTCGGAAAGAGTAACATCCTGCATGTCAACTAGCATGGATTTCGAAAACGTCCATCATGCGAGATCCAACTCGTGCTCTTTTCAATTGAAACCTTGAAAGATTCGGAACAGGACAAACAGGTGGCTGCAACATTTCTTGACATCCGAAAAGCTTTGGACGCAGTACCCCACCAACGCTTACTGATGAATGTGTGATTGTATGAGGGTATCAAACGAAACTATGAACTGGATTTAGGATGTATTGGAACGGAGGACGCATCACGTTAACTTGAGACGTGCCCCGGGGAAGTATGTTGAGAGCCCTACTGCTGACGTTGCCTATCGATTAGACGGCAGACAATATTAACAGTAACCACAGGAGTTTTGTAGATGATGCAGTTATCTATGACGAAATACTGACCGTATAAAGCTGCACAAATATTGAGGCAGACCATGATGTAACTTACAAGTGGCGCGTTGGCAATGAGCTTTAAAGGTTCAAAATGCGAAATGATGCACTTTACAAAAACGTGGTACCTTATGACTACAGTATCAACGAACTGCATCTGTAGTTAGTTTACTTCACCGGGTACCGGCGGCTGTGGCCCGTCTGACAGCACTAGAATGAACTACACCTCGCAGCCGGCAGCCCATCTTACAACTCCCGCCGCTCGATAACATTCGTTGACTTCGCCGTCTTTCTGCTCTGTTACATGTGTTCCAACAATAGTGCTTCCTCAATACTATAATATGGGCATTTTTTACCGAGATATCCCACAGAAATGTCAATATCATATGGCATTGTTGGCTGGATTATATCACGGGGTGGGTTTAACCTGTCTGTCGGAAAGGTATTGCTCCTCCACGCACACCGGCCCTTGTACTTGCAGATATGCGAGAGTTGTACTTGTAGAGTGTAGATGAGTATAAGGGATATGTGTAAAGTATAGCGCTATGTTTGTTGAGGGTTGAATAACACTTAGGCATTTTTTTGTTTTACTGATTTTTACTTGTATGAACTAGTTTTCGGCTTATTAGACCATCTTCAGATAACTACTGGCTATTGTTTTTCGTAAAACAATAGCCTGTAGTTATCTGAAGATTGTTTTTCGTAAAACAATAGCCAGTAGTTACTTGAAGATGGCCTAATAAGCCGAAAACAAGTTCATACAAATAAAAATCAGTAGAACAAAAAACCGCATAAGTGCTATTCAACCCTCAATATGGAATTATTCTATCAAGAGGGGACGGAAGAATCTGTAAATAAGATTAATAGTGCAATGTTTGTGCTGTATGATGACGATGAGAGAAGCGGCCGCCACATAGCCTAACCCTCTCCAACAGCACGAAAGGAGCCGCCGACTTACTTCATGAGACACTGGAATATAATCCAGGACACTGGTGGAAAGACTGCACACCGGGAAATTTATGCCAACACTTGTCCTCTCTTCGCCGGCCAAACACTAGCAATGAAGATATAATCCATTATCAGTACTCTAACCGGCTTACTTCCTTGACAAGCGCCACAACGCACAGGCGTGCGTTAGCGACCTCGGCTACGGAATCAGATTGCTATAAAATAATCGGCCAGCACGGCAAGATTTTGGCCGCACAGAGTAGTAGCATCAGCTCTTCGGGTGATGGTGGTGGTAGTAGAAATCACTGAAATCATCCACAGCCAAACCCAAAATCCAGGATCGAATGCAGCTTGTCTCAGGGTCGACACAGTGGGGCTTCAACGGTAACTGCAATATATTATTAACTTCTTGCATAACTTCGACTTGTGCTGTTCCAAAAGGCTCATTCCCAGTCATAAGTTAAGCAAATTTGTCCTCAGCCTACAGTTTAGATTGGATACTGCCTTGCTTGACTAGATATGGGTCTCGTTGGAGGTGTTGTGCCATAGCTTTGCGGAATCCTTTCAAACTGACATACCCAGCCAGTTGTACCTATAGTCTGACACGGACCCGAACCACGGTGCTCATTTGGATTGCTCTCATCGACAGATCATTACCAGAAACGAAAGAAGTGATTAATGACAGAATAAATTCTAGGACTAATTGGGAATCGAAGCTTAGGAGTGGCTAATACAGAGAGAAGGGATCTAGTGTTCCTAATCGAGAGCGATTTGAAAAAACCAGGGCCTAAACGTGGGTTAATTCCCGTCCCTCTCTGATATTTTCCTCTACATAGTTTTTGACAATACTCGAATGCCCTTTGCACCGGCAACTCTCGCTACAGGTATATTATTTCGGACGGCCTGTATGGCTCTTAACGAATATTGTGTTGTTGCTTCTTGGGAGTCATTTGGACAATGCAAAGGGACTGAATCACGTAAAAATGTTTTGTACCTCCAACATATCGCTGAACGTGTTGAGGCTTCGATTGAAGTGGAGGAGAACCCTGAAGAAACTAAAAAGGGGAAGTAAATTTACTATGAAATAAAAAAATAATAACCAAAAATAAAGAAAGTCTGAGGAGGCTTCCTACAACAACGCAGTGCATGCTTCAACTGACCCGAAGCGTTCTCAGTCGGTTTCATGTCAGCAGACATCGCAGGCCATTACATGTGATTGATTACTTTTTCGTGGAGAAAGTTATTCACAAGGTGAACGTGGTGTGCTAGTCCGTTATCTTCTTGAAAGTCAAAGCCATACACGAAATTTTGAATCTAGGGCTGGAAAACAGATTCTAGAATACTGTCCCAATACTTCATAATTGTCAAAGCACCCTCAATAGCGAGTGGAGTAATCCAACATTCGTGCATGTTGCCGGCCCACCATCCGCCTGCTGAAACTGTGGGACGTGCGCTGAACCCTGGGTGTCTTCACACTGTTCAACGACGATCAGCAGTCGTAATACAAACCTGCTCTCGTCGGCGAAGAAAACCCTACAACATTAACCACACAGTGCCATTCCATGTGTTCCCTTGCCCCGTTCTTCACACACGACGCTGCTATGGAGTTTATACTGCTATTAGTAACGGACATTTAGAGGCAAAATTCATCGTGTGCAGACAAATGCGTGCAATCTATTTCAACATATTATGTTGGTTCGTGGTTAATGTCCACCACGCACATGGTGCATCAGACTCAAAACTATGAGACAGGGAGGCAGACCAATGACTAAGTCCAGCCTTCCTGCAGGTGCACTTGATCTGTTGGAGGCAAATACACAGTCCAGTCACATTAACGTGACCACCGCCCATGCTCTACGTCAGCATGCGATAAACACTCACAGACAGCAGGTGGCAGCACTAGTAGTGTAGGATATACACACAGCAAAATTGTTTTGCTTCACCCTTGTCCCAGAACTCCTGAAGATAGACGTTGACTGTGGATATTGTATCACAGACACAGTCCCTTTGACTGTTCAGAGATGTCACTAAACCAGCCCAAAGATGTAAACAACCATGCATAAGCAACGCCTATTAGAGGGAGGGACTCCGACAGCCGAACAGTTCCAGTCATTCCACCAGGAACGAGGTACATGGCTCGTGTTGTCTGTAGTTCAAGCATGCCTAGATGGTCAATACCGCGGTTCGATCGCGTCCGCATTGTTACTTTGCGCCAGGAAGGGCTCTCAACAAGGGAAGTGTCCAAACGTCTCGGAGTGAACGAAAGCGATTTTGTTCGGGAATGGAGGAGATACAGAGAGAGACAGGAACTGTCGATGACGTGCCTCTCTCAGGCCGCCCAAGGACTACTACTGCAGTGGATGACCGCTGTTTACGGATTATGGCTCGGAGGAACCCTGACAGCAACGCCACCAAGTAGAATAATGCTTTTCGTGCAGACACAGGACGTCGTGTTAAGACTCAAACTGTGCGCAATATGCTGCATGATGCGCAACTTCACTCCCGACGTCCATGGCGAGGACCATCTCTGCAACCACGACACCATGCAGCGTGGTAAGATGGGCCCAACAACATGCCGAATGGACCGCTCAGGACTGGCATCAGATTCTCTTCACCGATGAGTGTCGCATATGCCTTCAACCAGTATGATGGTGCACATCCTCTGGCCTACATTCATGTACTGATTCAGTTGGGAAGGGCATCTTGGGCCACAACAGTTGTAACCTGTCCTCATATTGTGGATACTGACACCAATACGGAGTTGGCACCTCAGCTGGTCCAAGATATCGGGGCCAGGGCTGTACCTCAGCATCATTCAGACAGTTCATAGAGGGAAACGCCACGTGTGGACGAGCAGGTGATCTGTTCAGAAATGGCACCACAAAAAACGAGGAAAACACACTATGCCTGTGGTATGACTTTGTGCCACCAGAGTTCTCTTAATCACTACCAGCTATGTCCTGCATATATCTCAGCACACGATCAAGCCATTAGCAGCAGCGTCGTGTCGCTCCTAAACACTGGAAAAATGGAGTCTCTCCTCAGGATATCACCGTAGTGCTCATCTGTGGTAGTCCAGAGACGCCATTTATTGCCGAACACAGAGCGTCACCATTCATCAGCGTTCCATCCTCCCTTGTCATGGCAACTTCCCAAATGCAGCCATTTGTATCGTTTTGTTAATGACAGCCGACGCATGGGACGTCATTTTCCTCGTTCGGATGATGTTAATCTGCAACAAATGGTGCGGGATGACACAGATTGTTGAAAGAAGTCCAGTGCTTGTGCTCGGGTGGCAGGCGCGTATGTGAAGGAGTCCCAATGCTCTTGATGCGCAATGTGGCTGTCCTCCCTTGTGTTGATGAAACGTGGTCGTCCAGAACCTCGACGATCAATATACCTGCCCTCACGTTCCCATGCAGTCCAACGTCGAGCCACTGCCACATTCGAATGCCCCACAAATATGGATAACGCACGTTTTGACCAGCTGGCCAAATGGAGGCTCCTAATGAGGGCCCTTTCAAACTATGTTACGTGCTGATAACGCTGTCTCACACGGATATGCGGCATGTCCATTTCCTTTACATTGCTTATACCCTACCAGACTTGGTAACAACACATAACACGGACAACACTAATGCATTCTGGAGGCAGTTGTACCTGTCACCGAGAATTGTAGCTCTAGTTGGACAAAGACCAAGGAATCACGAAAGAAAGACAAAGGCGATTTCGTTTTTCCATTAATCAGTGACATACATAAATCAACATTTTTAAATAATTTGAACTACGGTATTCTTTCGCTCGAGAGTAGTAGAGCTATATGACGTATTTCTTTCTTGCGTCTGAGAAAAAATTGAATATAGAACTTGTTACGACTGTACGCATGGTCGCCTAGAAAGTTATTACCCCCAAGGCAGCTTGAAACGAAACATTTTGAGTACAATAGACGATTTTAGATTACTGAAAGTCAGTCAGTCTGATGTATAACTAGACGAAGGGTCATTTCTTCTCGACGGCACAAATTTCGTTGACAGTGGCGCATTTATTACATATCGCAACACCGTGAGCGACACTATTTTCCGTGGAGATTTAGAATACATTTCCGGGAGGAACACCATTGAAACAGCTGCAGAAACAGCATAAAAATCACCACACGCGATGTATTTCAATCTTTAATTTCTTGTCAGATCTATAGAAGTATTGTATCACTGAATATCACGCATGTCTGTTATCCTAATGCAAACAAATAATACTGTCCTATTTTAATAATATGAGGTGGGTGAAATGGACCAGCTTCATAAATGTTAAAAACATTTTTATATGCTGGTTAAGATTTCTTTATTTTCGGGATATTCGCATTGGACGCAGAGTTTATATTTGATGAATAAAAGGACAAACTTTACAAGTTTTTGTCAAGAAATTTATTTAACTTCCAAAAACCATTTCGACATCTTCAGTGGTTCAAATATTAAGCACATTTACAGAACTGTTTAGTTACGCTCGGCCTATGTTAATACAGATATCGGACGAAAAATAGTATTTGGAAATTAGCGACGTTAACATTTTCTGACGTTCAAGCGAACGAAATGTGATGTGGCTATTCATATGACGGATCTTTTATTGTGTCCATTTCAGCCTCTGAATCCGATGGTGATACACATTCTGACAGCACTGCAGCAAGATTTCTAATTTGTGTAGGAAAACCCTTGCTAATAAATTTGAATAAAAAGTAGTCTGTTTTTTTTTTTTTTTTTTTTTTTTTTTTAATTGGGCCTATTAATGTAAGAAGAGCAAGTACATATGGTTGCTACCTCTTCTTAAATTACCTGTGAAATACCTTCAACAGAACAGTTTATAAGCTGGTGCCCAAACAAAATTTAGGGGAGTATGCATTGACCGACTAGGGGAAACCAATTAGTAGTGGAGTTGTCAAATCTTCGCTACTTCAGCATTTTTCGTAGCAGTCAGCATGCGCGGAGACTCAGGCCTAAGAACAAAAATACTCCTGATAAAAAAAAAAAAAAAAAAAAAAAAAAAAAAAAAAAAAAAAAAAAAATCGTTCCAGCACGTAAAAACTCGAGTTCAAAAGCGTCCTCACGTCTAGTACCATTCCAGAGCTTCTCCTTTGACATTTCCTGTCATGTTAGGCCATTGCTTCAAATGACCACAAGAATTTCAAAATGTCTGCAGTCTTAATTATGCAGTCCCATGTATCAATATGATACCAGAATGCTTACTAAATTTTCGTTTTGATAAATTTATTTTAATGAGTGTCTGAAAAACTGTGATTGCTTACATTTAACACTCAGTAAGGGAAAACAAAAAGTAGAATTATGAATGGCCAGTATATCTACATAATTTATCGATAATGTCGATGTATAATTACTATAATATTAATGTACGAATATCAGCTGTACAAAGTATAGAAAGTTCCTATATATATTGTTGCCATCTAAGTTAAGAAAAACAGAACGTGGCACTCTGCTAGTATGTGGGTGAGTGTTGGTTACAGCTGGCGGCCAGGTCCGGGCCATTCAGGAAGAGTCTGCGGATTTGGCGGAAACCGCGTGACAAATATCCGCTTGTGGGCCCATTCAGTCCTCACGGCTGTTGCTAATCCCTTCGTCCGCCCACGCCTTTGTGCCTGTCGTCAATTATCTGGAAATGCTGGACCCTTCTCGTCCCTCACGCTACTCTGGAGACATTTCAAAGGATGTCCCAACACGAGGACTTGCCAAAGAGCTGCGAAACTTATCTGACCGCAGGCTATTCAATCTTTAGCCCCACAGCAAAGAAGAACTCACGATTTTGAATAATGATGTTACGTTACAAAATAATTTGCATCTGAAAAACATGCTGTTTTTTATGGCATAAACTTTTTCCCTTTCCAACCCAAACATGTGTTGATATGCGAGAAAAACAGAACACGAGGTGAAAACCTCATTTGTTGCTAAACAGTGAACCTTTACAAGTACCTTGGGAATATGGAACTCACAAAAAATGGTTCAAATGGCTCTGAACACTATGGGACTGAGTAAGTGACTGGAGATGCCTCGAGGGTGAGTTAGTGGAGCCTGAGGTCGTTATACCACAGGTTCCGCGTTCAACCCCCCCCCCCCCCCCCCCCCGAATGAAATTTTTTTTAGTTGTTTATGCTTGAAATTATTATATGTAATTTGCTTCACACACTTTTTCGTATGCAAACATTATTGTGAAGCCCTTGTTCCTAATGAATGACATCGTGCGTGTGCGTGTGTGTGTGGGTGGGTGGGGGGGGTGGGGGTGGGGGGGGGAGCGTTTTTAAATTGTAAGACATTTCCAGGGGAAGATGTGAACTCTGACCACAATTTATTGGTTAGGAACTGTAGATTAAAACTGCAAAAAGGTATGAATTTAAGGAGATGGGACCTGCATAAACCGAAAGAGCCATAAGTTGTAGAAAGTTTCAGAGAGAGTATAAGGGAACGATTGACAATAACAGGAGAAAGAAATACATAAGAAGAAGAATGGGTAGCTTTGAGAGATGAAATAGTGAAAGCAGCAGAGGATTAAGTAGGTAAAAAGTCGAGGCCTAGTAGAAATCCTTGGTAAGAGAAGACATACTGAATTTAATTGGTGAAAGGAGAAAATATAAAAATGCAGTAATAAAGCAAGCGGAAAGGAATACAAACGCCTCAAATATGAGATTGACAGGAAGTGCAAAATGGATAAGCAGGGATGGCTAGAGGACAAATGTAAGGATGCAGAAGCATGTATCATTAGGAGTAAGATAGATACTTCCTAAAGCAAAATTAAAGAGACCTTTGGAGAAAACAGAACCACCTGTATTAACATCAAGAGTTCAAATGGAAAACTAATCGTAAGCAAAGAAGGGAAAGCAGGAAGGTGGAAGTAGTGTATAGAGGATCTGTACTAGGGCGATGTACTTGAGGGCAATATTATGGAAATGGAAGAGGACGAAGATGAAGATGAGACGGGAGATAGATGTAGAATTTGACGGAGCACTGAAAGACTTAAGTCGAAACAAGGCCACAGGAGTAGACAACCTTCCATTAGAACTACTGATAGCTTTGGGAGATCCAGCCACGACCAAACGCTTCCATCTGGCGAGCAAGATGTGTGAGGTGTCAAAATTACCGAACTATCAGTTTAATAAGTCACGGTAGCAAAATACTTACACGAATTCTTTACAGACGAAAGGAGAAACTTGTAGAAGCCGACCTCGGGGAAGATCAGTTTGGATTCCGTAGAAATGTTGGAACACGCGAGGCAATACTGACCCTACGACTTATCTTAGAAGACAGGTTAAGGAAAGAAAAACCTACGTTTCTAGCATTTGTAGTTTTAGAGAAAGCTTTTGACAATGTTGACTGGAATATTCTCTTTCAAATTCTGAAGGTGGCAAGGATAAAATAAAGGGAGCGAAAGGCTATTTACAATTTATACAGAAACAAGATGGCAGTTATAAGAGTTGAGGGGCATGAAAGGGAAGCAGTGTTTGAGAAGGGAGTGAAACAGGATTGTTGCCTATTCAGTCTGTTATTCAGTCTGTATGGTTCAAATGGCTCTTCTGATTGTGAGCACTATGGGAATTAACTGCAGCGGTCATCAGTCCCCTAGAACTTAGAACTACTTAAACCTAACTAACCTAAGGACATCACACACATCCATGCCCGAGGCAGGATTCGAACCTGCGACCGTAGCGGTCGCGCGGTTCCAGACTGTAGTGCCTAGAACCGCTCGGCCACTGGCGGCCGCCAGTCTGAATATTGAGCAGGCAGTAAAGGAAACAAAAGAAAAATTCGGAGTAGGAATTAAAATTCATGGAGAAGAAATAAAAGCTTTGAGATTTGCCGACGACATTGTAATTCTGTCAGAGGCAGCAAAGGACCTGGAAGAGCAGCTGGACGGAAAGGGCAGTGTCTTGAAAGGAGGATGTAAGATGAACATCAACAAAAGCAAAACGAGGATAATGGAGTGTAGTCGAATTAAATCAGGTGATACTGAGGGTATTAGATTAGGAAATGAGACACTTAAAGTGGTAAATGAGTTTTGCTATTTGGGAGGTAAAATAACTGATAATGGTCAAAGAAGAGAGGATATAAAATGTAGACTAGCTATGGCAAGGTAAGCGTTTTTGAAGAAGAGAAATCTGTTAACGTCAAGTATAGATTTAAGTGACATAAAGTCCTTTGTGAAAGCATTTGTGAGGAGTGTAGCCACGTATGGAAGTAAAATCGTAGAGGGAGACCAAGAGATGAATACACTAAGTCGATGCTTAATGGTTACTCAAAGTTATGCTTTTCAAGTGCTCCGTAGTTCTGGTGTTACTTTTTCGACATGAGGACAGCCTGCCATTTTAAAGGCATAACAGCAGCAAGTAAGCACTGTGCAAGGGAATTTAAAATCTCGGTTTTCAGAGAAACTCCGGAAAGATAACACTCACACACACTATAAACACTAGTGCCATCTCGAACCACACGCGACACACGTCAGAAGTTATTGATGGTGAAATTAACAATCAACGGGTGATATGGCATAAATTCTGTCCCTCAGTTTTCTGACAAGGGAGAGGGCACGATTTCATGCAGAATTTAAACAGAAACAACCATCTGTATTGATAAGATTACTTTCTAATTTAATTTCAACGGCTTCCATAATATCACAATGTCTGGAAGAGCATGCCAAAATCTCCTTGTTGTTATATTCCGTAGGATGAACGGTGCTAAGACAATTTTCTGCAATGGCGGATTCACTCGGTTGTTATATGCGTGTGTGCCGCTTATGCTCAGTACGCAGCCCTGATAATCTGACCAACATACATTTCACAACTGCAACGGATACAGTAGATACCCGGCTTACGCAAACCAAGATCATCCTTTACGGAACCTAGAACGTTCTTCATCTTATATGGTGGTCGAAAAACATACTTCGCACAATATTTCCGCAAAATACGACTAACCGTGTTAGAAATGCTCCCTGCGTAAGACAGGAAGGCTGTAGACTTTGGTGCCACCTTGGCATTATTATCATTCACCCGGTGCACAATCGGTCGATAGCACAACGCACGCCTGATCCGTCTTTCACTACGTTCAGACCCAAGGTGACTTGGAGATGGGCTGACTCAGCTGACAAACTCGCAGAGTCTGAGATGACGTACGAAGTACTCTTACACGTTGAGCAGGGTGGTGACAACTTGTCGACGATGCCACCCGGCTGCGTTGCCGTAAATTAGTAGAAGTAATGGACTCGTTGTAACATTGTGTGTCATCTGTCGGAGACTAGCAGCAGCAAGACTAGGCAATTTCTGCCGTTAACAGCACAACACAAACATCTGCTGGACTGGTGTGCGACTGGGAAGCATAGACTGCTAATGAGCAGCATCGCATTTTGTTCAGCGATGAACTGCGACTCCGCGCTATTCCAGCTGACCATCGTCGGCGTGTATGGCGGTGACCTGGTGAGGGGACCAAATCTTACAATGTTTTGGAGAGGTATCTGCCGTCATGGTGTGGGGAGCCACCAGGGTCCGCAGCTCATGGTCGTGCGGTAGCGTTCTCGCTTCCCACGCCCGGGTTCTCGGGTTCGATTCCCGGCGGGGTCAGGGATTTTCTCTGCCTCGTGATGACTGGGTGTTGTGTGATTTCCTTAGGTTAGCTAGGTTTAAGTAGTTCTAAGTTCTAGGGGACTGATGACCATAGACGTTAAGTCCCATAGTGCTCAGAGACATTTGAACTTTTTTTGAGCCACCAGGTATGACTTCAGGTCACGGTTGGTAGTAACTGAAGCGACAATGAGGGCGCAACGACACACCACAGAGATCCTGCGCCCCCCTCATGCGACAGCATCACGGTGCTATTTTTCAGCAGGGCAGTGTTCGTCTACGTGTGACTCGTGTGTCTATGAACTGTGTGCGTGATGTTGAGGTATTCTCGTGGCCAGCAAAATCCCCTGATCTTTCTCCGATACATCATGTCTGGAACCAACACGGACGTCAGCTCCTCCCCATTTCCAGTAGCCAATATGTCAAAGACTAGTTACAACAGTTTTTTGAGCCAGCTAGCCTCAGAAGAGGATGCAACAGCTTTACGAAAGCCTTTCCAACTCAATCAGTGCATGCATACAGGCCAGAGGGAGTGTATCGTCATACTTACACTGAAGAGCCAAGGAAACTGCAACACCTTCCTAATATCGTGGAAGGCCCCCACGAGTATGCAGAATTGCCGCAACACGACGTGGAATGGACTCGTCTAATATATGAAGTAGTGCTGGAGGGAACTGACAATGAATCCCGCAAGACTCTCCATAAATCCGTAAATGCACGAGGGGGTGGCGATCTCTTCTGAAAAACACGTTGCAAGGCATCCCAGATATGCTCAATAATGTTCACATCTAGGCAGTCTGGTGGCCAGCGGAAGTGTTTAAAATCAGAAGGTTCCTGGAGACACTCTGTAGTAATTCTGGACGTGTAGGGCATAGCATTGTCCTCGTGGAATTGCTCAAGTCCGTCGGAATGCACAATGAACGTGAATGGATACAGGTGATCAGACAGGATGCTTGTGTACGTGTCACCTGTCAGCGTCGTATCTAGACGTATCAAGGGTCCCATATCACTCCAACTGCACACGTCCAACACGATTACAGAGCCTCCACCAGCTTGAACAGTCTCCTGCCGACATGCCGGGTCCATGGGTTACTGAGGTCGTCACCATACCGGTACACATCCATCTGACCGATGCAATTTGTAACGAGACTCGTCCGACCAGGCAACATGTTTCCAGCCATAAATGGCCCATTGGCGGTGTTGAAGGCACAGGCGAGACGTAAAGCTTTGTTTCCCGCAGTCATCTAGGGTACACGAGTGGGCCTTCGGCTCGAAAGCACATATCGATCATGTTTCGTTGAATGTTTCGCACGCTGACACTTGTTGATGGCCCAGCATTGAAATCTGCAGCAGTTTGCGGAAGGGTTGCACTTCTGTCACGTTGAACGATTGTCTTGAGTCATCGTTGGCCCCGCTCTTGCAGGATCTTCTTCCAACCGCAGCGATGTTTGAGATTTGATGTTTTACAGGATTCCTGATATTCACGGTACACTCGTGAAATGGTCGTACGGGAAAATCCCCACTTCATCGCTAGCTCGGAGACGCTGGGTCCCATCGCTCGTGCACCGGCTATAACACTACGTTCAAACCCGCTTAAATCTTCGCAACCTGACATTGCAGCAGCAGTAACCTATCTAACCACTGCGCAAGACACGTATTGTCTTATTTAGGTTCAAAAAAATGGTTCAAATGGCTCTGAGCACTATGGGACTTAACAGCTGTGGTCATCAGTCCCCTAGAACTTAGAACTACTTAAACCTAACTAACCTAAGGACATCACACACATCCATGCCCGAGGCAGGATTCGAACCTGCGACCGTAGCAGTCTTGCGGTTCCGGACTGAGCGCCTAGAACCGCTCGGCCACCACGGCCGGCTCTTATTTAGGCGTTGCCGACCCAAGCTCCGTATTCCGCCTGTTTATATATCTCTGTATTTGAATACGCATGCATATACCAGTTTCTTTGACGCTTCAGTGTATAAGTTGTCTCATACTGCCAATTTCTCTTTAAATTCGACTTGATATTGTAATCACTGAAATAGCGTCACACACCCTCTCATCCCGTGAAGTTTCATTTCGTTTTCTACTGAACGCCTGCGTGCATCACTTTTACATACGGGGGTACTTGATTAAGAAAATTACACATCTTTTCCTACTCTAAAGTTATTGCACAATAGGAGTGTCACATTTCCAAAGTTCACGTTTGGGTTTCCTGCAGATACAGTTCTGTTGTGATACAGGTAAGAGACACATCACAGTGTAAGAGTGAAGTGGCGCAGCAACTGGAAAAGCACTTCAAAGCTGAAGCACGTGGGACAGTGTGACATTTGTGCGTAAGAAGTCTAAATTGCACACCATTTCGGCTGCATGCAGTTTCGCGTCGAGCCGTAGTGCAACGGTGGCAACAACTTGACCAAGCCCGCACACAGGTGGCTCATGTTGATCGGGAACGAAGCCATCAACATCGACAATAGACGAACAATGTCCAGACAATCGACAAACTGATTGGCAGTAATTTCAGGTTTTCCGACGATAAGGACTTTCACACAGCGGTTCTCGAATGGTTCCGTGACCAAGAAGCGGATTTCTAACTTTGAGGAATTGAACAATTAGTAGACAGTTTCGATCGTTGTTTACAGTGACTGGGAGAATATACTGAAAAATATTGTATCTGCGTCACTTTGAAGTGTAGTGCAGCATTAGAAAAAAATAACTTGGCGTGCCATATCACTGTGTAACTTACGTTCTGAAATCCTGTCGTATATAAATCACATCTTAAAATATCCATGAAGCTGTTTGCGGATGATAGTGTTGTAGGCAGAGTAATCACTACGTTAAAAAAATTGTGGTGAAATGTAGGAAGATCTGCAGAGGATCGATGATTGGTGCAGCTACTGGCAGTTGACTCTCAGCATCAAGAAAACGTTTATAGTGGTGGGCATAAACAGACTGTAAGAGCCATTTTAATTTAATTAGCGGTTGCAGGACAAACATTATGACTGACACACATATTAAATACAAGAGATTATGTTGCCAAAGAGATTTAAGTAGAACGGCAACATGAAATTGAGCTTATGAGAAGCATATGTCAGACTGAGATGCACTGGAAGCATGCTCAGATAGTTTAGGCTATACACGAAGGTGATAGCTTACGAGACGCTAGTTCGACCGATACTTGAGTAATTCTCCTCTGTTTGGGACCTGTGACAGGTAGAATTGATAGATGAAATAGAGAAGATCCAGAGTAGAGCATCATATTTCGTCACGAGTTCGTTTATTAGCACGAAGCAGTCACGTTGCAGACGCTACAAGAGGGGCGATGCCCATCACGGTGTGAATGGCTGCAAAATAACGATAGTGTACTCTCTCCGAAGAGTCAATCGACATAGTACTTGCTCTTATGTACGTCTCGGTGATGTGGGATGATGGCAAAGTTATAGATATTCGGGCCTGTACGAAGGCTTGCTAGCAGTCGTTCTTTCCGCATACAATTTGCAGCTAAAACAGAAAAGGGGGATAGTGATAATTATACGTGAAGTACTGTCGATTGCAAACCGTGTGAAAAAATAGTTGTTGCGTTAGATAATGCAGGACATCGAAGTCTGAGTTGTCACATCGAGAAACGTATGTGGTTCGTATTCTAATACGCTACTCTCTGATTTTATGCAGTGTAAAAATAAAAAATTTAAAAAAAAATCTATGTGTATACGAACAGAAACGAATCTAGCTAACCTCACGTTAATGGCTCCAGTTCGAAAAGCTGGGAACTGAAATGAGTAGTGGAGGATACAACCTCACACTCTCTGCGAAACGCTATGTCGATGCAGATCTTTAGCACTCTGCTGTCCTGTGTTGGAAGGTGCCTATACGTCGTAGCCCCAAGTGACTGAGGAAACTTGAGTATACAGCACAAAATGGTTCAAATGGCTCTGAGCACTATGGGACTTAACATCTGTGGTCATCAGTCCCCTAGAACTTAGAACTACTTAAACCTAACTAACCTAAGGACATCACACACATCCATGCCCGAGGCAGGATTCGAACCTGCGGCCGTAGCAGCGGCGCAGTTCCGGACTGCGCGCCTAGAACCGCTAGACCACCGCGGCCGGCAGTATACAGCACACTGTCATGGCGTTCCCTGAGAAAGTACCCATCACAACACGAAGTCTGGACTGATGTCAGAGGCTTTTTGTTCATTGTATGTTTATACATACACTGATCAGCCACAAGATGATTACACTTACGTAACCAGCATGTCCACCTCTGGCACGGATAACAGCGACGACGCGTCGTACAATGGAAGCAATGACGCCTTTGTAAGTCACTGTTGGGAGTTGGCACCTCATATGCACACACAAGTCTCCTAATTTCCGTAAATTCCGTGGAGGGCGGCGTTGAGCTCTGATAACACGTTCAATCACATCCCAGATGTGTTCGATCTGGTTCAGATCTGGCAAGTTGGGGGGTCATAATATCAACTGGAATTCGCCTCTGCGTTCCTTGAACCACTTCATCACCCTCCTGGCCTTGTGGCATGACGTATTATCTTGTTGGAGAATGCTACTGCCGCCGGGAAACATGATCATGATGAAGCAGTGTACGTGGTCTGCAACCAGTGTACGATACTCCTTGGCCGTCATGGTGCCTTGCCTGAGCTCCACTGGACCCATGGATGCCCACGTGAATGTTTCCCAAAGCATAATGGAGCTGCCGCCAGCTCGTCTCCGTCCCACAGTACAGGTGTCAAGGAGCTGTTCCCCTGTAAGACGACGGATTTGCGCCTTTCAATCGGCATTATGAAGAAGATATCGGGATTAATCAGACCATGCAACGCTCTGCCACTGTGTGAACGTCCAGCGCTGATGGTTACTTGCCCATTTCAGTCGTAGTTGCTGATATCGTAGTGTTAACATTGGTACATGCATGGGTCGTGCGGACGCCCATCGTTTAGGAGTGTTGGGTGCACTGTGTGTTTAGACATACTTGTACTCTGCCCACCATTCAAGTCTGATGTTAGTTTCGCCACAGTTCACCGCCTGTCCTGGTTTACCAGTCTGCCCAGCCTACGACATCCGACTTCTGTTAAGAGAGGTGGCCGCCCAACCCCACGACGTCTGGACGTATTTCACCATGGTTTTGCCACGTGTTGAAGACACTCACCGCAGTACTTCTCGAACACCCGACCAATCGTGCAGTTTCCGAAATGCTCTTGCCAAGCCTCCAGACCATCACACTCCGATCTCAGTCGAACTCAGACAGATCGTGCATCTTCCCCGTTCTACAAACGAACAGCACGCTCACTCGTACTATATGCACCATGTGTGTGTCTGACTAACAGTCATTCCTCGCCAGGTGACGCTGCTATCGCATGAACGGGTTTATATCGATAGTAGGACGGTGGTTATAATATTCTGGCCGATCAGCGTATAGTAACTGATATGTTTTAGCGGTGGAGTCACAGTATTAATCATACGTACTGACAACGTTGGTCCACTTCCGGAGTTGAACACTCACAGTATCTGACTGCGGTACAGACGACCCACATCAGTTCCCGGTACTTCCGGGGATGTGTCATTGGCGGGATTCCTAGAACAGGGAGCAAACAGTCTCGTGATGCTAACTGAGGAGCTATTCGGGATAGATGTAGCAGCTCCAGGATCTGGTAAGCTGACAGATCGGATGGGAGAGCTGGCTCCATACCCCCAAATACTGCACCAAAATGACGCCATGACGCCATTGCCTGAGTATGGGACGCCAGCCGGTCGACATTTCGTGGTCCCCAGACCCAGAATGCAAAGCATAAAAAAAAGGAATAAGAGCGCTAATGATCAATAAAATCCATATGCATTTATAACCGCGCCATGCCACAAAACAATCTAATGCGTCAACAAGAATTCTAAGTCATTGTAGAGAAATGTGTACTGTTGATCTAGGACCATTACGTCTCATGTAGAGCACTAGATGAACACCATATGTGGCATATAAAGTCACACTATTGGAAGGTTGTAAAGCTGGATTATTTTACACTGTAATACAGATATACACCGAGAACAATTCTACTGTTGCTTACTTCATTTGCAGCACACTATGCACATACAACGCTTAATCATCAAAGTCAATTATACGAGGCTATTTTTTGTTCAATGTCCCGCTAAGTGTGCATGCTGTCCTTAGGTTTCTTCATGCTGAAGGGTTCCGTCTTATTTCAGGCTGCCTACTTACATAACGTAGCTGTCTTGAGTGACAGATAAGTCTGGAAATGGTGCGGGAACTTTGAAGCAGAACGTGCAGAAGTTCATGGTGCAGGCGGCGAGGGAAGGAAGTGACTGTGAACTGATGATCTTTTGTAGCTAGTGGATCAAGTGATTAGAATAAATTGTGTGAAGAGGGCAATATTCAGAACAAGCGAAGGGAAAGGTTATCACCAGCTATTGTCCTTCTTCATGTCAATGCTCTGTCGCACACTGGATCTCGACAAAGATGCTCCTGCAGCGTTTTCCATGGGAAGTGTTTGATCACTCAAGACTTGGCTCACTGTGTCTGGTTTTCGTCAAGAACCACTGGCTATGAGGAGAGTACAACTAGCTGCAGACCAGTGTTGAACAGGCGTCTGCCTTCTATGATGAGGGTACTGGAACGTCGGTACAACGCTACGACAAATGGGCAGAAATAGTTGGAAGGTATAGCAAAATGTTACAGATAAAACATTTTTGATTTTACTGTGGTTTCCATTTCGCGACCAATCGGACCTTGAAGAGAAAATAGCCCTAGTATTTAATATATCTTGTTGATGTGTCGCCAAACGTTAAATAAACGAAATAATTAGGCTTACTTTTTTTTTTAACCGTATTTATCTCACGGCACAAGAAATTAGCTAAAATACTTACACCAATATCTGAATATCACAAGACAGCGCAATTGGTATTAGTTTCTAGATTTCTACTACTTAAAAATATTCTTTGGACTATATATGCTATATTCCAGCAAGTTAGTAGTTGTCAGTTTGGATGCACACACGTAAAAAAGGGAATCACGTGCTCGAATTGCTTTTAGGCTGCAGTATTAGTGATGGGAGTTCGCCGTGAAACACTAAAACAGCGAGCGGAGTGCTGCGTAAAGCAGACGTAACTCGAGCCTAGTAGACGCTCCCCTGTGTTTTGCTTAAACCCGATTGCATCTAACTGTGTTAGTAGGAACTAACAGCGGCTCTGCGTGGGTGGCCGTTCGTAATGCTGCCTTCGCATCGAACAGTTTATACATGCCCATTAATACTTAAAACATTCGCTTCAGTATGAAAGATGTTAAAAATACACATTTGCGTACACTTAAATCTACGTTAGAAGTAACCTGTTGTTATTTTTTGCGCTTCCTGAGTGTCCATTACGCATAAAATTTTATACGGACAACAATGGAAAACTATGTTCCCATAAAATTTACTCTTCGTAGCTACTTTAATGAACTTCTGCTAATTTTCTTTACTTGTCTCCTTTGAATACAGAGCGGCTGTAGTCGAAGAGAAGAAGTTGTTAGACTCATAATTACTTCATTAGCAGGAATTTGTGACCATTTCTTGTCCCACTACCTCTTTGTAGCTCCAGGTGCACTGCTGATTTCAATACCCCTTCTCAGAAGTTCATTGTTTTCTAATTGACTAAGGAGAAACATACATTTGTGTGACACACGTATCTTTCTGTCTTCGTCTTTGAGAATTTAGTGTCTACCCATATCTTTCCGTAATTTCATTGATCACTTTATGGAACGTAGATCTTCCTTTCTTTTACTAGATGCTTTATATCATACTCTCTGTGTAATTTTATGTTCTAGAGGGACAAATGAAAACCTTTAAGAATTTTTTATCAGTCATTCCATGTTCCTTATTTCTGTTTTTGTTATTTTTAAGACGTTTATGCAAATACACTGAAGCGCCAAGGAAACAAGCAACAACAATTGTCTGGTGCAGTCGTTAGTTCAATTACCGCTGCTGCAATCGCAGGTTATCAAAATTTGAGTGAGTTTTAACGTGGTGTTATAGTTGGTGCACGAGCGATGGGACACAGCATCTCTGACCTAGCGATGAAGTAGGGATTTTCCCGTACGACCATTTCACGAGTGTACCGTGAATATCAGGAATCCTGTAAAACATCAAATCTCAGACATCGCTGCGGTTGGAAGAAGATACTGCAAGAGCGGGGCCAACGATGACTCAAGACAATCGTTCAACGTGACAGAAGTGCAACCCTTCGGAAAATTGCTGCAGATTTCAATGCTGGGCCATCAGTAAGTGTCAGCGTGCGAAACATTCAACGAAACATGATCGATATGTGCTTTCGAGCCGAAGGCCCACTCGTGTACCCTAGATGACTGCGGGAAACAAAGCTTTACGTCTCGCCTGTGCCTTCAACACCGCCAATGGGCCATTTATGGCTGGAAACATGTTGCCTGGTCGGACGAGTCTCGTTACAAATTGCATCGGTCAGATGGATGTGTACCGGTATGGTGACGACCTCAGTAACCCATGGACCCGGCATGTCGGCAGGAGACTGTTCAAGCTGGTGGAGGCTCTGTAATCGTGTTGGACGTGTGCAGTTGGAGTGATATGGGACCCCTGATACGTCCAGATACGACGCTGACAGGTGGCACGTACACAAGCATCCTGTCTGATCACCTGTATCCATTCACGTTCATTGCGCATTCCGACGAACTTGGGCAATTCCACGAGGACAATGCTACGGCCTGCACGTCCAGAATTACTACAGAGTGTCTCCAGGAACCTTCTTCTGATTTTAAACACTTCCGCTGGCCACCAGACTGTCCAGACGTGAACATTATTGAGCAAATCTGGGATGCCTTGCAACGTGTTTTTCAGAAGAGATCGCCATCCCCTCGTGCATTTACGGATTTATGGACAGTCCTGCAGGATTCATTATCAGTTCCCTCCAGCACTACTTCATACATTAGACGAGTCCATTCCACGTCGTGTTGCGGCCATTCTGCTTGCTCGCTGGGTCCTTCCACGATAGTTTCTTTGGCTGTTCAGTGTATAAAGCAAAGTAATTTGGGATTTGGATGATCCCCTATTCAAAAGGAGCGCGGGAGTCCTTTTCTGGAATTTAGAGGGTGCTGAATGGTGTTGACCATATAAGAGCACTTTGACAGAAATTGCCACTTCTTATTCATTCTACAATAACAAACATTAAAAATTATTTTCAGGTGTACCCTCCAAGTATTACCTGCAATTCTGCTCCATTCTTGAATCTGTCTGAAGGATTTTGTCGAAGTGTAGGGAAGCAGCCTACTCACGCTGTAGTAAATTCACATCAGTTTCCATTGTGTGCCAGCCAGTCTGCTGTAACTAGCTCTGACGTTATAAATGTTGCGCAATACCTTAAAAATCAAGCAAATGACCTAAAACTTTTCTAGCATGTCAGGAATAATACTAAATTAATGTGTGTTAAATATCAGTTCGATAACTTCAGCCATTTTCGAAATTTGGACGTTTTTCTAAAAAAATCATTGGCGCAACAGAAAAGAGCTAGAGACTTCAAAATTTATATTCAGATTCATCTTTCATAATGATTTAATAAAAACAGTACTTTGGATTTCACAAATTAAGATTTTAGTGGAAATTCATGATTTTCTGGTTTTCATCTCAAAACTGAAGGAAGCAAGATAGATTAAGTAGGCTAATAAATAAGGCTAGGATGTTTAGAATTAAATAGGTTGGAGGTCCGCTATGACTATGAAGATGTGAAAAATTTCTTTTGAATACCTATAAAATTATAGCGATAGCGGATCTCAAAAGGGCCAGTTCAGAGCTCATCTACTGCGTGCAGTGTAATTAAATTAATTCTCTCGCCCAAAATATTTAACTTAGCCACGTCAAAATTTTATTATCAATACTTACCTGCGTGCTGAATGCACGTTTAAATTAAGAGCTTCGTCGGCCATCAGCAAAAGAAGCTATAAATTATTATGTAACTTGAAGTGGTGCGTTACTAGCCCAGCGGCTAGTCGGGATAGCCGATTTGATCGGGCGTTCCCTTAGCCGTCCGCACCGCGGCTTTATATATAAGAACGCTGCGCGAGGAAGCAAGGCCCCAGTTCTCTCCAGACGCTGAATAACACGCCATCTGTGTCGGGAGTCGCGTCGCATCGGTATCACTGCTACAAACAGCCTCGGGTGCCGTATTAAGTTACTAGAGATACGTGGAACCATGAAATCATTTCAAGTGAAGGGTTAATTCTGGGATGATTTTCATTATTTAGCTTCAGTTTGCGTATTGTCGTATTTTCACGTGCCGTCGCGGGACAGACATTCTACCAATTATTTAACGTGGCGTTTGATGAAATACTCTCATCAAATTATGGCGAGCATTCTTTTTTAACATTTAATTCGGACATTTATAGTTGCATCAGCGCATTAGACTCTGAACTGCTCTGTTAGTTAGGTTGTAGGGATACTTGTGTTTCTTATCAGTGAATTTCAGAATATACTCAACTATTTTGGAAAATCGTTATTGATTAGAAATCCCGGACATTCTCCTAATTCCTCAGAGCTATAAGCTGCAGCTATAATGGTATTCTCAGATGAAGTGGGCACTAGGAACTCTAATTACAGGCTTCACGTTTGTTGAATCACTTTCTGGGTGCTAAAAAGTAAATAGAGAGCCAGTGTTGAGAACGGCGAAAGACAGTATTAACAACATTCTAAAAGCCAGAAACTGATTCAACATGCAAGCATTTATACAGAAAATTATATTTTTACAAATTACTCGCCGCCCCACATATGGTGCATCGGCCGGGAATTCAACTAAGTGAAAGTGATTTTTAACTATTCGGATTCGCGAGTGAAATGCGACACGCAACTGAGTATAGGACAGTGAATGTGTTACGTGTGCATGTGGACGACGCAATTGGATTAACAACACATCTGGATTGACGGAGCTGGCACTGAGTCTAGCGGTGCTGCCGGCATCGCGAGAAGCCAGTCTCGCCGCACCGAAGTCGTCCGCTGGAGCAGCCGGCGCAGCGCCTGCAATTGCGGGCGACGCAAACACACAACAGCCGTCGGAGAGCCGTCTGCAGTTCAACGTGCCACGTCGCATCAGGAATCCTGGTACGCCGCGCCGGCAACGCCATACGTCGTGCAGAAGGAACTAAGTTAAGTGAAAAGCTGTTAAAAATTTTACTAACCTGCACTAAAAGACTGTCGGCGATGGAACCGCCAAAAGAAACTGAGGTTAAACTTATATCAGAACCTATGTCTGTTGAGGGAACTGTAAATCCAGACAACGATTGAAGTGTAAATATGCATGAAAGTAGTAATGTTAAAGTGAAATATGAAGTATTGTCTCCTGACAGTAGTGTGGGAAGGGGCAATGATTCAATAATAGAGACCCCTGTAGTAAAGCAGAAAGCAGAAATTGTTAATTTATTGGATGATAGTTTCTCTGTTGAATTAAAAATGAATCAGTCAACAGAGGTGGTAGAGTTTAAGAAGGAGAAGTTAGATATGACTGATCAATCAGAAGTTTCATTTAGTTTTGATGATTCTTGTGTTGGAGCTAGTTTTTCGTCACCTGAGTGTGATAAAAAGCCAGCTAGTGAGCAACCCAAAGATGCTGGGGCTGTTGATTTAAATGTTATATTACAAGCAATAGCTGCCAGTAATGCAAAAATGACAGCTGAATTAAAGTCTGAAATAAGTGAACAGGTCAAAAGCAGTAATGCTGAATTAAAGTCTGAAATTGTGGCCAGCCATACAAATTTTAATAAACGATTGGAGGTAATGGACGATACCTTCAAGGCTGGTTGCAATAAGTTGAAAGAGGATCTAGACAGTTTGAATTGTAAAATTGATTACAATCATGAGGATATTAAGAAAAAGGTTGCTCAACAATTTTCTGAAATGTATAAAACAGTAAAATCCGAAGTTGCTGAGGTTCGCAAAGACTTCCAAATGGAAGATGCGAAGCTGGAGCACAAGTTAACAGAAAAGATCGAGGCGGAATCTGAACTGTGCTCAGATAGATTTAAAGATGTTAATATAAAAGTAAACATATGTCAAGCAGATGTAGATGCAATCAAAACTGATACTACTCATATTGTACAAAGAGTAGAAAATGTTGAAATGAAAGTAGAAAATATTAGTACTAACATTGCTAACATTGAGAGTAAAGTAGCTTCAGTAACTTCTGGTAATGGTAGTATACAACAAGTTGTAGCTGCAAACGCCGCTTTTATCGGGTGTCGGCAGTTCTTTCGGTTCGATCCAGATAAAAATATCCACCCGCTAGATTTCTGGAACGATTTTGAAGATGTGATTCCACCAACTTGGTCTGAACGAGAGAAAATCTCATTTATTAAAAGCCATTTAGCAGGTGACGCCATGCGTTGGTCAGCTGATGTTATGTTAAAGTGTAAAACATTAGCGGAATTTAAAACAGCTTTTATTAATGAGTATTGGTCTAGCAATAAGCAAAATGAAGTGTTGAGAGAATTTTGGAGTGGAAAACGCTTCAATGCAGGCAAGGAATCAATTAAAGAGTTTGCTAGCTCATGGATTTCACGTTTATCACATTTGGACGAAAAGCTGAAACCTGAAATGATAATACTGGGTCTTGAAGCCAAACTGCCATGGTACTGGCAAACTAGAATTATATCTGCCCCTAGAGACAATCTGGATCGTTTCATTGAGTATGTGGAACGTGTAGAACGTGTTGCTGCCAATGAGGAGCAAGCACGTAATAACAGAAATGCTAATAATAATAGTAATAATTTTAGGAACGAGCAAAATGGCAATGTAAACATCAGAACAGTAGGTGTTCGCCATCCTAAGAGAGGTAGGAATTGGGGGAATAATTATCAGAACCAACAATGGCATCCAAATGACAGTAAGGTTGTTCCAAACAGAATTATGCAGGTAAACAACAGCGCGGAAAGTAATGCTGTGCCAGTCAACTATAATGAAACTAAAGGAAACAGCAGTAGGCCGAGGCAGGAAAACTAGTTCCCGTCTATGAGGACACTGGCGCTCACCAGGCGGTTACTTTTCCTAAGCCAGTAGTTAAGGGAATTGGTAAGACAGATCAGAATACTCAAACCGAACATGTGGATGAAGAGTCGGTAGCACCTAAGGATACAACAGAAATATTAGATCACTCACAGTATTTGATAGATACCGTGTTAGAGACGCTTTCTAAGTGGGAAGAGAAAGAGAAGGCGCAGCAGTGTAACGATAGGGAGGAGCTACAAAATACTGAATTGTCAGGTGAAGAAGCAGAAGAAATTCATGCTTATATTTACGATGAAGATGATGTGCTCTTATTTAAAGTGCCTGTGCAGGATGTTGATAATGTACTAATAGATTTAGGACAGGAGATAAGTGAGAATGTAGAGGGTAGGCTGTTGAGGGTCGATGAACCCAGTAGCTGTGACCAGTTGTCACTTGAGAAGGAAACCGACGATAATGGTGAAAGTTGTTTAGCTGTAACTAGTTTTATGCCCGGTCTGGAGACGCAGAATCGCTCAGACTACAGTAATTTGGGTTATGTTCAGCAAACTAAATGTAATGAAGTCGTGCGGTGTTTCGATTTAAAATTAATAGACCGACTGGAAAAGGCAGCTGAAAATGTAATTCAGGAAACCCCTACACACTGTGACCTAAATGTAATGAAGACAGATGTCGATCACTTTAGTTGGAGACAAATCCAAAAGGAACTACTAGATGAATTTGAGGAACCACCTATACAACCTAGAATAAGCCACCCTATAATAATAGTGAATATGTTGGGTATCAATGTACGTTGTCTCTTAGACAGTGGAAGTGAGGTGAGTGCAATATCTCAGTCCTTCTTTGATGCATTACCTGGTAAAGAGAAGCTTACAGTAATGAGTGTATCAGGACTAAGAATAATTGGTGCTACTGGCAAGGTTTCAAAAACGGTAAAGCAAGAAGCTTTACTACCCTTTAACATTAATGGTAATTTAATTGATCATCCATGTTTAATTGTAAACAATCTCAGTATTGAGGTTTTAATTGGCATAGATTTCTTGTCAAAATATCAGAGTGTTGTTGACTTTGAAATAAGCCAGTTAAAAATGGTCTTGCCAATAACCAGAGTAATTATAGTACCTTTTAGTGATAAACATGTAGTAACTGATGATGAAACTTGGGAGCTGCCTATACGAGTTCTGAAAAATAGGAGATATTGGGACGAAGGTGTTAATCTTAGTAACAGTAAGCTGAACACAGAAGAAGAAGATGAAGCAATTATTTTAGACAAAATAGAAGCTAAATTGCAGGATATCTATAAGATTTCAGCCAATCAGAAGGAAGAACTGAGACAGGTTCTAAAAAGGCATCATAAAGTATTTTCAGATCGACGTGGCGTGGTCATAGGTAGTGAATGAATGCTGTAGGGAGGAGGTTGTTCTGTAACCTCTACACAGTGTGGTAGCTGTGCAGTCCCAGCTGTGTGAGATCTTCTTTCCTTTTCAGGTCTCACTCATTCTTCATCTTTCCTATCCACCAAAATTTCGGCGCTTACTCTCTAATACAAAAACTTTCCGTCATGGCTATCAAGCCATGAGTTATGTAACCATTCTATCTACCGATTAGTGAAAAAAAATACCTAATGTGACAAACCTAATAGTGACAAACAATAGAGAAGTAAGACGTAATTAAGATACAAATGTATTTGAGTAACAATTATGTATAGTACCCTGGTAATATAGTAAGTACAAAGTGTTGTTTTATTGGAAATGGTCCACCAACAGTAATTTAAAAAGATATATGAATTCATGTACAAGCAGGATCTGAAGTGGTAGTGAAACCTAGTGTATGCATTAGAGCTAACTAAGAAATAGTAAAAGAGATTGCTTAGTGTTAGGAAAAATATGCAGATAAGCTGTAAGATTAAACTCACCTAGTGTAGCAAGGAAAGGCAGTGTAATAGAATTGAGCAGTGTTTGTGGTTGAGACGTGAAGGACACGTCCCTGAAGTATTTATAAGGTTGGAGCTGGCCATTATTTTAGTGTAGTGTGTGACAGGATACACATACACGTATTGAGGTTATGAGTTGGAGGCGTGAATGCGACCATAGGTACCCTTATGTTAGATGAGACAGAGCAGCTCATGGTATCCTATAGGTTTAAGGAATTTAGCATTACGCTCGTCCATAATTACTTGATGCACTTTAGTGGTAGGTCTGAGAGAGACTACCTGAGGTTTCAGCGTCCGATCGAGTGGAAATGGATTGCCACGTGAGCAAACTAATCAGCTGCAATACACTATGAATATGAAATAAATGTGCTATCCTATGCTTTAAATATTAATAGAGTGAGTGTTAAATAAGTACATCACTAGCAAAATAAATAAATAACATACTGACAGACGTGAAACATTATTTTAGCTCAGCATAAATACACTTCAAAGTAAGTAAGTACCTAATTGCAGATGTGGAACTGACAACAGCAGAGGACCAATAAGTGGATTTAGTAGTCAACTAAACGTAGTGTGTTTTGAACACTCACAACTGTACTATTACCAAAAGTTACTCACATGTACAAAGAAGCTGAGAAAACAACCACTAATCATACTCATACTATCTCTAAGAATAAGGTAATCAAAAATGAGTCAGTTAAGTGCTTAAAATACAAATGTATCAGGAATGTACCGAGCATTGGTTCAGTGTTCCGGCCCAGAAATAATAAATTTAGATTAAATATGATTTATGATTGTATGCCTTAGGAGCATAAATTTTCTCTAGCACATGACTAAAGCCGTTTTGAGCCATTTGTTTAACGATTTTATGACAGTTAAGTAACCGCAAGAGTAAAATTGAAAAAGTTCTGTTAACTTTGTTCCAGCAAAATATTGAAGGATAAAATGTATATATCCCCATTTCATTGTGACCCACCCTTAGATGTTAAGTGAACAGAGTCTGAGGCACTCTTTTTGTTTGTTCTACAGGACAAACAAGATAATGGCAGCCTGGTAGCTGCGTGAAAGCGTGGAGTGACTTGGACACAACTCACAGTGACCCCTCCCCTTTCCCCCATGAAATTTAGAGAGAACGTGAAGGACGCACACCATAGCAACTTCTCCTCCTCTACCCTTGTGAATGGAAGTGTAGGACGCCAGCCAAAGCGGCTACAACCACGTGTGTAAAAATTATTTGTGAACTTTTCTTTCAGGTTTAGAAAAGACTGCTAAGAGATAATCATCTGTTTATGTATCATGTTATTTTCTTTGAATTTGTGTATGTAAAAATGTATTTAATGTATTTAATGGATCTAAGATTTTCACAATTTTTCAATTTGTATGTCTTTGTTTGTCTAAGGCAATATGTATGTCAAAATATTTCATTGACTTTGCTTAAAATTTTGAGTAATGACATTGTTTAAAAGGCAGTGAACATGCCCACAATTTAAATAATTAATGTAGGTAATCAGTTTTCTTTAATGTTTCTACATGTTTATATTTCAATTTTGATTTTTCATAGGGAGTTAAACTGTACTCTTGCTTCCCTTTTTGTAATTAAAAATTTTTTCATTCATTAACATTCATAAACAAAAAATTTAAGTAGAGGGTGATGTAGGGAAGCAGCCTACTCACGCTGTAGTAAATTCACATCAGTTTCCATTGTGTGCCAGCCAGTCTGCTGTAACTAGCTCTGACGTTATAAATGTTGCGCAATACCTTAAAAATCAAGCAAATGACCTAAAACTTTTCTAGCATGTCAGGAATAATACTAAATTAATGTGTGTTAAATATCAGTTCGATAACTTCAGCCATTTTCGAAATTTGGACGTTTTTCTAAAAAAATCATTGGCGCAACAGAAAAGAGCTAGAGACTTCAAAATTTATATTCAGATTCATCTTTCATAATGATTTAATAAAAACAGTACTTTGGATTTCACAAATTAAGATTTTAGTGGAAATTCATGATTTTCTGGTTTTCATCTCAAAACTGAAGGAAGCAAGATAGATTAAGTAGGCTAATAAATAAGGCTAGGATGTTTAGAATTAAATAGGTTGGAGGTCCGCTATGACTATGAAGATGTGAAAAATTTCTTTTGAATACCTATAAAATTATAGCGATAGCGGATCTCAAAAGGGCCAGTTCAGAGCTCATCTACTGCGTGCAGTGTAATTAAATTAATTCTCTCGCCCAAAATATTTAACTTAGCCACGTCAAAATTTTATTATCAATACTTACCTGCGTGCTGAATGCACGTTTAAATTAAGAGCTTCGTCGGCCATCAGCAAAAGAAGCTATAAATTATTATGTAACTTGAAGTGGTGCGTTACTAGCCCAGCGGCTAGTCGGGATAGCCGATTTGATCGGGCGTTCCCTTAGCCGTCCGCACCGCGGCTTTATATATAAGAACGCTGCGCGAGGAAGCAAGGCCCCAGTTCTCTCCAGACGCTGAATAACACGCCATCTGTGTCGGGAGTCGCGTCGCATCGGTATCACTGCTACAAACAGCCTCGGGTGCCGTATTAAGTTACTAGAGATACGTGGAACCATGAAATCATTTCAAGTGAAGGGTTAATTCTGGGATGATTTTCATTATTTAGCTTCAGTTTGCGTATTGTCGTATTTTCACGTGCCGTCGCGGGACAGACATTCTACCAATTATTTAACGTGGCGTTTGATGAAATACTCTCATCAAATTATGGCGAGCATTCTTTTTTAACATTTAATTCGGACATTTATAGTTGCATCAGCGCATTAGACTCTGAACTGCTCTGTTAGTTAGGTTGTAGGGATACTTGTGTTTCTTATCAGTGAATTTCAGAATATACTCAACTATTTTGGAAAATCGTTATTGATTAGAAATCCCGGACATTCTCCTAATTCCTCAGAGCTATAAGCTGCAGCTATAATGGTATTCTCAGATGAAGTGGGCACTAGGAACTCTGATTACAGGCTTCACGTTTGTTGAATCACTTTCTGGGTGCTAAAAAGTAAATAGAGAGCCAGTGTTGAGAACGGCGAAAGACAGTATTAACAACATTCTAAAAGCCAGAAACTGATTCAACATGCAAGCATTTATACAGAAAATTATATTTTTACAAATTACTCGCCGCCCCACAGAAGGAAATGACATTTTGTGGTAGCCAGAGAGATGAATTTCCCCTTAACTTTTTCTGTTCTTGAGAAACACATGTACAAAAAAGTTCGACATATCTCCCATTTCTGTCCTTCTTACTGTTTCGCCTTTATAGTTTACGTATCCTGCCAGAACTCGTTCTCCGAAATTACGCAAAAGATCACAGTGTTGGTCTTTTTAGTTTTGTACATTCTCCATACTTTTTTTAAATTTAAGTCATCAGTCTTCCAAAGGTTTGATGCGGCCCGCTATGAATTCCTCTCCTGGTACTCTATACTAACTTAAAGCTGTAAAACCGACTCATCTGTCTGTTTGGGTGTTTGAGTACTCCATTTTCCAAAGCTACTAAACGAATTTTCATGGGGCAGAGCTTGGGGAATCATACACGCTTTATTTCATCAAAATTAGAACACGAAAGAAAAGATATAGCAATATAAAGGATTATTTAAAATCGTTTGATCTTCTTCGTAGTTCGGATTTTAATCATCACAGCGTAGTTCACTGGAGAACTAACAGATGGCGCTGTTAGTTTTTTAACTAAATGACAGACGTATTTTTCGGAAGTTTATGTCAGTGATAAGCTTAAACCTAGAACTCTAAGGGGGGGGGGGGGGGGGGGGGAGGAATATTACATCGCTACCAAAGCATGGTAAAGAGTACTCCACAATTTATTCAAAGGAAGTCATAACTTACAGGTTATGCGTTAGTTAATTACCATTATTAGATTTCCATTGGTGTGTTACATACCAAATTAAGTCAAAATGTCTTACTTTATACCCTACTGCAATCGCAAATTTTAAGAAAATTTAGTATTCTAGGGCTAAGCGCCTTAATCTTATCTTTACGAATACAAACCAACAGCGTATTTACGTAAGAAGGATATATGCATTTATTGATTTCGTTTTGTGTATTAAAAACTTAACGACATGGTTTTGCTTCTTTTGATAGTGTTTTTTTATTGTTTGCTAGGAAAAATGAACTGATTAATTTTGCTTAATGATTTGGGCGCCTACTCATTACACTTTGAATTCGTTTTGGTTACAAATAAAAATGCCTAGAAAACGGTTGAGTCCTTCTGAATACACTAGAACGGCTAAAAGACTGAGCACTATACGATCAAGAATCCAGGAGACAAAACTTGTTGCAGATCGAGAACATCGAGCTTGAACTCGCTCTTTGGAAACTCCTTGCGAAAGTCAGATGCGACGTAACTCTGATCGAGCGGATCATATCTCTATCCTCAGAACACTTCACTCACAGAGGCTTAAAGTATCTTCTCTCCAAAGCAGTATCATAGAAGTGGAAATTTTGATGGGAAGTGTCACAGGCGAGCGAGTTTTTACACCGAGAATCCCACTTATTTCTGACAGTTTACCATTTCGCTTTAAATGTATACAATTCCCGGTGAGCTTACTTTATGTCACGTCCATAAACAAAGCACAAGGTCACAGGCTGGATGTTGCGAGCGTCGACCTTGCTTTTCACATGGCCATCTCTAAGTGGCCCTACCCTGTGTTAGTGAAGCAAACAAGCTTTCAGTTCATGTACCGAATCATATTATGTACTCCAAATGTTGTACACAAAGAGGCATTGTACGTCAAAGATCAAGTCCACGCGTACGAAGCCTTGGGCACAGCTACAAATAAATCAAACTCGTGCTCTGTCTCCAACCATTTTCTAGTCGACGACACGTTGATCCTTATCTGCCTTTCATTCTTCGGGGAAACAAGCTTTCAGTTCATGTACCGAATCATATTATGTACGCCAAATGTTGTACACAAAGAGGCATTGTACGTCAAAGATCAAGTCCACGCGTACGAATCCTTGGGCACAGCTACAAATAAATCAAACTCGTGCTCTGTCTCCAACCATTTTCTAGTCGACGACACGTTGATCCTTATCTGCCTTTCATTCTTCGGGGAATCTTTCAATACTCAGCCATTTTGATTCTATAAGGAGGCACTAAGATCCCTCCCGGACCAATGAGATGTAATTGTTGGACTCCAGCTATTCAACGTAAACTACATCTCTTTCGTGTGTAGGTGACCCTCCGTTGTCTTACCTTGTAGACCGTACTTTATTTGTCCATTGGTGTTCCAATGCGCATAAAGCTCTTACGGTGTTTCCAGCAACGCCTTAGTGCTATTATTGTTTTGCTTATCAGCCCTAAGGTAGGAGTGACTCAGGTTTCCATTATGATCATTTACCAGCTACCCTTCAGCATTACTAATCATCCCACTTTATAACTAACTTCTAGGCCTGTCTTTGCGGTTCTTTCCCTTCACCATCTTTTGAACCACTGTTCCAGCAACGCCTCGTGTCGTAATACACGTCCGAACATTCTGTCCCATTCATTGGGTTCCTTACTAGGCATTTTCTCCCACTGATTCATTACATACTCGATCGATCAGTTTGATCATCAGTCTCCTGCGACAATATTTCAAAGTCTTCTAATCGTTTCATTTCTTTCTTCCCGTTTGTTAACGTTTCGCAACCATATAGAACTGTCCTCCAAATATAGCTTTTCACTTCTCGTTTCAGACTTTGTATTTTTGGATATTAACGAGTGTTTTTTGTTATGGGAAGCCGATTTGCTTTATCTAATCGTTGCTATGGTGTATTTGTGGTCTCTTCGTTCTTTATCTTTCCTAATTTCGTGCTAGCAAAATTCGTTCAATTTTTGAAGTTTCTCGCCGAAAACCCAAATTCAGACATTGATCATGTCCAACTGTTGTGTACACCGTTATCTTGGTTTTCGTTTTGTTTATGTGTATGTTATAGCCATCAGCTAGTGAAAGTAAGTATTCCTGCGTTTTGCATGCATGTCCGAAGAAACACTGCATCGTTATTCTTAACAACACAGTACTGCTATATCGGAAAATGAACAAAGTAAATAAACGTTTGGTGTGATACTAGAAACTTCTGAGGATTCTGCGGCTGCACATATCGGGATATGTGGACTGAATCACACCCCAGCAGACGAATGACCAGGCATCACGGTTTCCGGTCGTGGATTTCCGTGGAAGTTTTTGAGAGGGGTAACGTAAACACTGCGTAAATCTTGCCTCGAAGAAATTAATGAACCTGAATCACCAACCGTACGCCATTTCACAAAAAAAAGTCTTTACAGTTATTAGTGCACATTAACAGTGAAGCGTCCATCCTTCGCCTTTACGACTGCTTGAACTCTCATGGGGGCACTTTCAGAGACGTGTCTCACTGTCTATGGAGGAATGCAAGTTCTGACTCATCCCAAAGGCTGGGTTCAAGTCGAGACTCTGGGAATGTCAGTCACTTTCGCAAACCAATACCTTACGGATATTGCTTTATGACCAGATGCAATAAGGGGAACACACACTAACCACGAGGTCATCCCCATACCGTAAGACCATCTCCTCCATACTTCACTATAAGCACTGCACGTCCGTCATAGCCGGTAACGTTCTCCTAGCAGTCACCAAACCCAAACCCTTCTTTCGGGTAGCCGCATGGTGGTGGCTGCTTAGCATTGACAACGGAAATGTGTGGCTGCTCGAACATTATGGCCCATTCCTTTTAATTTGCAACGTACAGCTATTGTGCCGCTATTTCGTGCGAGATTTGCAGCAACCCTCCGCAATGTTGGTCGGACGCTGTCCGTCACTACACGAGATCCTCCTGGTCTTGTTTAGCTGTTGCTGCTCCTTCACGTTTCCACTTCACAGTAACATCACCAACAGGTGATTTGGGCAGCTTTAGAAGCGTTAAAATGTCGCTAATTGATTTGTTACGCAGATGACATCGATGACTTGTCCGTGTTAGAGATCACCGAGGCCTCCTGACGGACCATTTCTACTATTATTGCTTCTCTGGTGACAGAAAATACTCACCACCTTCTTTTATACTGACGTAACAGCTAGTGATTAATTCTGCATTACACAGGGCTGTCCGGATATTCTTGGTCAGATAATGTGCTGCATATTTGCCACAGAGCTTAGCGATGTAGAAGCCCATTGAGGATCAATACATGCCTACCGTAAAGATGTGCGAGATGATGAAAGCAGTAAAAAATGGAACAGACTTTTCTTACCAACTTCGTTAAGCGCTGTACTCAGTTCTTGGCGCCTACTGCTAGACGATCAGAGAAGAATGTTATGGTAATTTTCTGTCTATAACAAACTATTCCCACATCTAGAGTCTTCTTCACTTCCTTCTGTGTCTCCTTAATGTACGAGTTAACCATTATTGGTAAAAATGGGTAGTCCTGCTTTCATGTTTTCCGATATGTTCTCGTTGCTACCTTACGAATATCTCTTATACTTAGATCGAATGCTCTGCAAGGTTTGTCAGCAATACTTATAGAAGCTTTGGATGTGGATGCATAACAGAAAAACAACAGAACAACATAAAACTATTCTAAACTGACATACGTCCGAAAAACCTTCGTTTTCGAGCTGTTAATGAAATAAAAATTTAGAAAATTCTCAAGTCATATACTAATGACAAAAACCTTCAGTTTGCTTCTTCATGTACATAATCTTGACGAGTCACAGTTGTTGGCATCATTTTAGAAACATCGGGATGGTGTTGAATAATGTCCAGGATACCACACGTCGATGAAGCATATCTGCATGAGAAATTTCTGATACACAAGCCAAATGTTTCGGGTAGGCCCACAGATAACAACCCAAATACTCAGACCAGGGAAACGGGCAGACTGTGGAACTTATCCTCCCCTACCTATCCATCTGTGATCATAGATATCATTCAGAGCATCTCGAATAATTCAAATGAAACGTGCTGGAATTCCGTAATTTAGACATATTTTTTCTCTAATTTTCAAGTGCATATCCAGTAGAAAGTCTGTGAGAAGAGATGAAGCGGTCCTGGTTTATCAACCAAACTACAGCGTCGTCTTGAAAAACTTTTAAACAAATTTACTACTCGTCAACTTCCGGCGGAGATGAAATGTTGGTTCAGGACGACGTTACCATTTGGCTAATATCCTGAGAAGATTTTATCAGCGGGTTTTCGCAAGAAGCCAGCATTCCCATACAGTCAGCTACAGTTTCCACAAAACACCGTTGGTGTATAGCCTGAACTGTACCTTGCGGATTTTCATTAGTTCAGAAACATTGGGGGTGAGCATGTGTGTATGAAATTAAGAGGAGCAAATTTAGGGCTTTTGAGATGAGTTTACGACAGGAGAAATCTGTGAAACGTTACTTACATACTAACTGAGAGAATTAGGATTTTTGGACATGTTTTTATATGTGCTGCTATTCCTAGTAGTATATCTATGGAGACTCTGGCACACTATGTTTACAAGCCAGAAAGTTTTAATTTATTTATATTTGTGACGTCATAGCCACACCCGTCTTTGACATCGTCATGGTAACATCACAAACCATACTCCTTTTTCCAATGTCACATTTGCAGGAAATTTTGAAAATAATAGACGGCAGTGGTGGGAGAATTTTTAAATTTATCAGCCATTCACAGTGCTTAAAAGTGGAAGATGGCAGTAGCGGGAAAAATTTCTACAACCAACCAGAGAACATAATGTTTTTACTAATACCCACCATATTAAAAAGTGTCCTATTATACTACAGTATTACCGCAAACTTCTCTGGGCGCTGTATTCAAAAGTATTGATTTATCAAAAATTTTTATAAACACTACACACACACACACACACACACACACACACACACACACACACACACACACACACAAACAAACACCTAACAGTATTTCCAATGTCAAAAATACGCAAAATGTTCTTGGAGATCATTTAGTAATTCAAAACGTAAGACACATGGGAATGATGGGATTGTATAAGCCGATATATGCACCTAAATTCAGCGTCATCGGTAAACTTCATCTCTCTCTCTGTTTTATCTTCCGCTGATACTTATCTCAAACTTCATCTCTCTCTCTCTCTCTCTCTCTCTCTCTCTCTCTGTCTCTCTCTTTCTGTTTAATAGTTACTTGAATGAGACATCAACATTTTGTTACAGAGGGATTGGATGGAAGAAAAAAACAAAGAAAAATACGAAACATACATATTATATTATATTTTCTTTACACTTTCACACAATAAACCACATTTAATTTTTTCTTTATTTGCACGCATACACTAAAATCACTGTTAACATCGTCCTGCAGCGCAAATCATTTAACATCTTATGCTGTCACATACTCATCCATCATCAACATATCTGTCGCAAACAGTAGGATGTTATTTGAAAACATGTGCATCTGCTAAACACTCAACTTCTGCAATGACTAGCTTGTAATAGTGACGCTATAGTTTGGTCTACATTTTCAATTCTCCTCTGAAATCAAATACGACCTCCCTCTATCTGTTCCTAATATCCAGTGTGTGCTGTTCGATATGCGGAACACCGTACATTATTTACCTGAACTGATTCCAATGTTTCGAATTTGTTAAATGTACCTTTTGTAGACGATTTTCAGCTGGCAGAATGTTCCCATACGCAACTTCCCATTCTGCAGTTTAGTATGTAGCTCGATTGTTTTCGAAGTCCATTACAAACTGCAAGCAATAATATTGATGCTTTCCGAGGTTCCTCTTCAATAGATAGCATTTCAATTACATGTGAATTATTGCCTGCAGCTTTCAAAACTGGCAAGGAAACTACGCTCATATTCAGCAAAAAACAAAACACCGTGAACTACTAGAGCTAGAACATTTATATTCGCAGGACATATAAACTAGAATGTCCTGCAGAAATGATAAGCATTTCAGTCACCTCGGTTCAGCACGTGTCCTGTTGCCTAGTAGGCACAGCGTCCGCCATGGGCCCTGATAACTGCGTGATGGCATCGACCCGTGTAAGGCGCGAATCGTGTCCAGTGGTATAGTCATCCATGCTGCATTCACCTAGTTCCGGCGTTCATTTGTGGTGGTTGGTATCGGACCCCCGTCGATTCACCATATCCCACACACAAGTCTGGTGACCTGGCGGGCCAGGGCAAAAGGCTGACAGTCTGCCACAACAACACGTGTTCGTGCAGCAACATGCCGTCGTGCACTGTCTTACTGAAAACTGGCGTCTGGGGTGTTGTGCAGAAAGAGTATCACTACAGGTCGCAGGATCTCATTTAATTAAGTCACACTGGCAACAGGGCCCTGGGCACACACCAACAGTGATTTGTGGTTGTACCCAATAGCACCTCACACTATAAAGACTTTAGTGGGCGCTGTACGTCTTGTGCGAATACGGTGACTGTGATGCCGCTCCTCCAGTCAAAATGCGGACATCATTCTCAAACAAACAGGACCCTGATTCGTCTGAAAACACTATCTGATGTCATTCCTGTCCTCAGTAACGTCGTTCCATACGTCATTGCCGCCTACACTGTTCCTGTACATTCGTCGAAGGTAGGCGGAGAAGTGGACGAAGGGCACGTAACCTGAGCTGTAATAAACGGCGGTGGACTGTCACCCCTGATAGTGGACGATCTGTTCCACTGTTGTGCAAGAGCCGAGGTGGACGCACATCTGTCCCGCAATTCCATTCGGATGAGGTGTCGACCTTCTCGGGGAAGGGGGGGGGGGGGGTCTGGGTGGTGCGACCTGACCCATCTTGTCGTGTTGTACGGCCTTCCGTGAACCATTCTGTACACACCCACTGCACTTCGTCCCACACGACCAGCAGTTTCTCGGATGGATGCATCACATGCTCTCGTGCCAATAATACGCCCTCTTTCAAACTCACTGATTTGACGGTACGGTTAGCGCATATGTCTGCGAGGCATCCTGCACGTCTGACCCACTGCCTTCGGTTTGTAGCGACAACGAGAGTCGCCGACGCATTTTGCCGATAGGTAGTGTTGCGCTGCGACATCGACGTTGACCTTGTACCCGCGGGACGACGTGGTTCAAATGCTAATCATTTCTGCAGAACTCACTAATGTACGTGTACTGTGAATATAAATATCCTATCTCTAGTCGTTCAAGGTGTTCTGTTTTTGTCTTAACGGTACGCGTATATTTATAGTCTCCGTTGGAATTAAGTCTGTGGGTGAGATACAGGGTGTCCAGAAAAGGACTCCCTGATTTCAAAATTAAATATCTCGAAAACAAAGATCGATAGAGGAATGCAGTAAACGGTATGTTTATTGTGAATGCTGTAAGAAGTTTATACAGCAGTTTGAAATAATAGTTACAAAAGCGGCTAACAGATGGCGCTGTAATCGCCATACGTAATGCCTAGTGTAAATAGTGATCCGAAGCCCAGAGCGATCAGTTCCACTATTGAAACGTGAAAGGAGGTTAGCGTACCGAAGGAAGAGATTAAAACCATGTACTCCATTGAACAACGCGTTTTTCTGGTGCTAGAGTACCACAGGTTAGAAGAGAGTCCTACGGCAACAAGGCGAAGTTTTCAAGCACGATTTAATGTTCCAAAAGGACCCGATGCGAAAACCATTCGTACACTCTTCGCAAAATTTCAACGAACAGGCAACGTAACTGATGATCTAGTGGGGCATGTTGGCCGCAAGCAAACCGCAGTTACGCCTGAAAATATCGCCACAGTTTCTGGAATTATTCAGCGAAATCCAATGTCATCTGTCCGTAGAATTGCATCTGAGACTGGTTTGAAGCGTTCCAGCACACAGAAAATACAAAGGGTTACCTTTGCTAATCAGATGCTCACAGTAATTGATAGTGAAGGATTTGATGTTGGCTGCATCTGGTTTACAGATGAAGCACACTTCCACCTGAATGGATACGTGAATAAGCAGATCTGGCGATTTTGGGGTTCCAAACAGCCATATTGGTGTGAAGCTAAACCCCTGTATTCTCCTAAAGTTACTGTGTGGGCTGCAGTATGCAGCAGAGGCATTATTGGCCCTTTCTTCATTCGAGAAACGGTCACTGGTGCACATTACGTTGCAATTTTGGAACAATTTGTCGCCACACAGCAAGCATTAGAGGATCGACCAGGTACTGAATGGTTTATGCAAGATGGAGCCCGACCACATCGGACCGAACAAGTGTTTCGCTTTCTTGAGGAATAATTCGGGAATCGAGTCATTGCTTTGGAATATCCCAAATTTACTGGTGCAGGCATGGATTGGCCTCCATATTCGCCGGATTTGACTCCCTGTGACTTTTTTTTGTGGGGCACAGTGAAAGACATGGTCTACCCGAAGCATCCCGCCACGCTGGACGAGCTTGAATAGGCGATCTCTGTGGCATTTGAATCCATTTCGGTTGAGACACTACGAAATGTGATGGCGAATTTCATTCTTCGTTTGCGCCACCTCTCTAGTGCCAATGGTGAACATTTTGAAAACATTGTGATGTGATTGTTTGCAACGATTGTTTTCATACGATTATTTCACTTACGTATGCTGATATGAGCGTACAGCGCCATCTGTTAGCAGCTTTTGTAACTATTATTTCAAACTGCTGTATAAACTTTTTACAGCTTTCACAATAAACATACCGTTTACTGCATTCCTCTATCGATCTTTGTTTTCGAGATATTTAATTTTGAAATCAGGGTGCCCTTTTCTGGACACCCTGTATCTTTGCTTAGGAGAATTGGTAACCTTGAGAAATTTACAATAATTTTGGGTATATCGGTTTATACAATCCCATCATTCCCATGTGTCTTAAATTGTGAATTACTAAATGATCTCCAAGAACATCTACTGGTGAATCATCAATCATCCACAATTTCGACACGATAACAAATCTGAAGCTATATATGGTAACACGGTTTTCTCCGTTGGTTCAACAAAAAATTATGCTCCCAGTTTATCCCCTGCCTCTACTGCAATTTCCTTTCGTCGTTCTACATAATCTCCAACATGTTCATCATCACCACATTCCACGGCATATTCATCTGTTTCTTCTTCTCCTCCTTCCCCAGTATTTCCAACTCCTGCTTTCATAAATATACTGTTGGCTTTGGCTTCACCTTCCACATCTTGGTCTTCCTTCTCCTTTAAGAACAGCTACTGCAATGGCTGTATTAGTTAACAAACAGGGTTAAATACATTTTCCTGTACAGACTTAGCTTCAGCTTACCTTTTTTTGCAGGAAAGCCAGTTTTCTACAGATATTTCAACCATATTTCAAAATACGAATTTCAATACTATTATTTTGAACAACAGAATTCAGAAGCATGTTGACAACTACGATCGTCAATCAACTTCTGAACCAATTGTAAGCAGATGTCTCAGTTTATACCACTGTTCACATCGCTAAACGGTTAACAGTTAAATTCTTTCTTTCTTTCTTTATCGTCGCCTTGTCCCACGTCACGTAGGGTCGGCGTTGCTCTTCTGGATCCTTCTCCTCCATAGTTCTCTATCCATTGCCTCTTCCTTCTTCCATCCTTTCTGCCTTAGGTCCCCGGATATATTATCCTTCCATCTCATCTTCGGTCTTCCTCTCCTTCTCGCTCCTTCAATCTTCATATCTTCAACTCTGTTTCCGATATACTCTTCCCCTTTTCTCTGTAAGTGTCCGTACCTCATTAGTCTGCTCTCTTGTATCTTTTTCCCCATGTGTCCAACTTTCACAGCTCCTCTAACAAATTCATTTCTAATCCTGTCCTTCCTTGTTACCCCACACATCCACCTCAGCATCCTCATTTCCGCCACTTCCATCTTCCTTTCCTGGCCTACTGTGATTGGCCATGTCTCTGCCCCGTATATCATAGCAGGCCTTACCACCGACTTGTACATTTTCCCTTTCAACCCAATGTCCACCTTCTTGTCCACACAACACTCCACTCATTTTCCTCCAGTTGTTCTAACCGCAATTTATTCGGTGTTGTATCTCGCTTTCCAGTCCTCCCCAGGTCGGTTAACAGGTAAATGGTGAGTAGTAAACAATTAAATGTTAAACAGTAAATGCTTAAATAGTCAAATGATTGAACAGTTAAATGATTATTTGAGTAAACACTTAGATGGCTAAAAATTTAAGCAGTTGAATAATTAATCGGTTAAATGGGTAAACAGTTAAATATTTAGATGGTTAAACAGTTCGACCGTTAAATATTAAATGAGTAAACGGTAAACAGTATACGGTTAAATAGTATCTATCACCAGAAGCGGACAGTGCGCACGTGCGGAGAATGTCAGTCAGCTACTGGGTCCTAAATAGTATTCTAACATGAGAAGCTTACATTGAGTACGAGCATTGCGTCCTAACTGCTGGGTTTTAAGCCTGTAGGATCACTGAAATTTATTGTCAGATGAAGAGTTTGCTAGGTTATGTAATGATGTACTATCAGGAGACGAGAAAGAGTTTTTTGAGGCGTAAATGATGAAGTAATGAATTCACGGAGATGTAACAATTCGAAAGTGTGTGTGCGTTTTTGTAATGAACATCGACTGTTCTTTTCAGTAGTGAAAAATATGCCCTGACATTTTAGTGACATGCAGAATAAAATACTCTCGAAGAGTATTTCTAACGCTATCTGACCCGGAAGCATTTGTAAGATAATACAGCACACACTTTCCCAAATCTGGGGCAAGGTAAGGGGAAAAAGGGCCTGCATATCTTAAAAAGGCACGTAATACTTGAATAAAATAGTTACATCAAAGCAACAGGTTGCATAAGCATGTATTACCCTTCCGCTTATAGCGTCCAGCAGTGCATAGCAACATTTTCCCCAGTTGTGTGCACTTAAACTCAGAACGTAAAAAAATAGTTGACTAGCTGAAAAATCGTTTAACAGATGCCTGAAATAGTACTGATCATATAATGATAGCAGTGCTACCACGTGTCTCATATTAGCGTTCACCAATGCAAGATCATATGTGGCCTTACCTTACACAATTCCTGAAAAGTAAGTACCACGCAAATAGACTGCAGTATAACAAAAATCAGCACCCACTCTGTGACCTGATTCCTGTTCATGAAAATAACTTGAAGGAACATCCCTGAGTTCCAGAAGAACACTACAAGGAGGCTTTGCAACGTGGCACAATTAAGCAATGTTTGTAAGCAGGAGAATACATTTCTAGTAAATAAAATCAGAACACATGATTTGAATACTGATGCACTGTAACTGAATATCAACGAACACGATATAAATACCCGTAGCAGTAGTACACCCCACGCTTCTAGTTTTTTTTCTAAAAAAAAAAGGCGAGTCCAGAATTCAAAACCATCAGTTCAAAAGTAACCTTACAGTGCTTAGACAATTAAACTGCGGTATTTAACACGGCACGGAGTGAAACAAATTAGAAATAATGCGGTAACCAACCTCCCAGGACTTAATAATACACAACTTCTCTTAATCTATTCCACTGTGCATAAACACATGGAAGTATGCTTCCTCAATAAACTCCCGAAACAGACATGTCGTAACACCTTAGAGTATTGTACAGCAAACTAACCAGAAGCAGAAGAATAATGGCTGACTATCTTCGAACGAGACGCCCACATGGATTCTTAGCCATCGACGAATCCTAGTGGCTGATGGTCAATCTACTCTCCAGAGAGCTACTAACGGTGTGGTCGGTTAGCAAAGAGTTTGCGAAAGTATCTGAATCGATATAGTGAAACTGCTTCTTGCAGTATATCAAAGACAGTAGTAAAATACGACGGCGTACTGAAATGTAACGCCTCCGAATTATGTATGTGAAAACTCTTAAGGTTTTGTTAATAAAACAAACGTTATTAACATTGTACACCTTTATTATTTGCGTCCACATATTTGCAGCCCTCTGCTCCGAATTGTGACGTGTAACACGGCGGTGTGTAACATAACTATGTCGATGCGCGAGAAACATTACGCTGTAATCGAGTTTGGAATCCGAAGATTTCGTCCACACAGGGCGCACGCTGTCCTTCAGCCTGACCCCACACAAGCATTGCGACATCTGCAACAGTCCGACGCCTTGGGTTCTGTCATCGATCACCCTCCAGAGAGTCCCATCTTGCCTCATCTGTTTCCAAAACTTAAAGAAAACCTTCGAGAACTCTATTTTGATAATGATGAAGCGGTGCAATATGAGGTGAGGTTTTGGCTTCGTCAATTAAGTCAAACGTTCTACAGTAATGGCGTCGCTGGGGTGATTACGTTGGGAAATAAACGTGAAGACATGAAGAATAAAGATGTAGAAAGTTAATAATGTTTGTTTTATTTAAAAAGCTTAATGGATTTTGACATAAGTTATTCTCAGGCATTACTTTTCAGTACGCTCTCGTAAATATGAAACATTACGAAAAGTAAGTAAAATATGTTGACAGAAAATGAAAGATTCAAGTAATAGGCACCTTGAGGATGTAGTAGTGTCCGTTACGAGCGAGCTTATTGTACTGCACATGATGTCAACGTTGGAGGAGGATTGTTACATGGACTTCAGAAAACTGTTAATGTTTCGCCCTAAGAGGTAAACTGTAAAATTATACGTATTTATTTATTCGTAACAACAGTAATGAAAATCGAAACACGTCAAAGAAGGAAACGTTTCTTTTTATACATAAGTGTCAAGCAGTAAAACAGCCCGTCATGTTCAAAAATATCTACATTCTGTGTGAATTAGCATGATGTTGAAAAGTATTGGAATGATCTGAATTTGCGTAAATAATCACTTTCTTAAAAAGTTTTCTGAGCGATTTATTCGATGTTTTACTAAGCCTCCATTACCTATCATAAAACTTGGAAATTTATGGTAAGATCTTATGGGACCAAACTGCTGAGGTCATCGGTCCCTAAGCTTACACACTACTTACTCTAACTTAATCTAATTTACACAAAGGACAACACACATGCCCATGCCCGAGAGAGGACTCGAACCTCCGACGGGGTGAGCAGCGCGAACCGTGACAGGACGCCCTAGACCACGTGGCTACCCCGCGCATACTTATCATAATCAACAATCCTACTGCTTATGTAATGGTTTAGATCAGTTATTTAATTTTTAAGATAATAATGCTTGAAAAATAATGCTTGATATCTCGGGGAACTATTTCTGAAATTACTGGAAACTTCGCTATGCAGCTCAGGATTCTTATCCGTGCGTTTGACTCAGTTGGACGTCATATGACACACATGCCGACTGCTTTGCACGTAGGGAGGCGCTGGCAAGTCTGAACTCGCTGACAAAGGCTTTTTCATGTTAAAACAAGCCGCAACTTGTCCTGCCTTGTCTGTCTGAGAAAGTACACATGTAGTTTTGTTGAGTCGGTGATATATGACGCAACTGGAGATTGCAAAAGTACTGACGGGCTGACAACGAGAAATGATAGGTAATAAAGAGAGGCTGGCACTAGCAGAAGATGTTGTTTGATGCTGTTGTCCTTTGTGCATGTGTCATAGATAGTTTTGGACATTTGAGTTGTGAGACATACCCTTTTTTCAATTTGTTGGTGATGAATAGGGTTGCTACAAACAGTTCCGAAGTCTAAGTTATAAATAAAAGGTGAGTCATCTATGAAGTATGTTAATATCAATGATGATAGTCGAGAATGGGTTTGTGTGGAATCAGATTTTAAAAATCGGATATTTGCCACGGTAATGGGCAGTCACTATGTGTTTGAATAACTTAACGAAGCCGGCCGGAGTGGCCGAGCGGTTAAAGGCGCTACAGTCTGGAACCGCACGACCGCGACGGTCGCAGGTTCGAATCCTGCCTCGGGCATGGATGTGTGTGATGTCCTTAGGTTAGTTAGGTTTAAGTAGTTCTAAGTTCTAGAGGACTTATGACCACAGCAGTTGAGTCCCATAGTGCTCAGAGCCATTTGAACCATTTTAACTTAACGTACAGTTGCTACTGAATACAAGGTTGTCGTAGCGAGACTGAATGTTGTAAACCCCAAATCCTACAAAAATAAACGAAAAATATGCCTATTCAAAAAGGCAGATAAAAATTAACTAGATGCCTTCCTGAGAGACAATCACCACTCCCTTCAAATTGATGATATAAGTGTGGAAAAGATGTGGATAGAATTCAGAGAAATAGTATCGGCAGCAATTAAGCGTTTTATACCACGTAAATTAACAAACGCGGTGCTGGTCCTCCTTGGTACACAAAATAGGTCAGAACACTGTTGCAGAAACAACGAAACAAACATGCCAAATTTAAACAGACGCAAAACCCCAAGATTGATGATCCTTACGGAAGCACGAAATTTAGCGCGGACTTCAATGCGAGACGCTTATAACAGTTTCCACAACGAAACTTTGTCTCGAAACCTGGCAGAAAATCCAAAGAGATTCTGGTCGTATATGAAGTATATTAGCGGCAAGAACCAATCAATGCCTTCTCTGCGCGATAGCAATGGTGACAGACCTACAATCGGAGACAGTGTTGCCAAACCAGAGTTACTAAACACATCCCTCCGAAATCCCTTCACAAAAGAAGACAAAGTAAATACTCCAGAATTCGAACGAAGAACAGCTGCCAACATGCCGCGCGGAATTAGCCGTGCGGTCTAGGGCGCTGCAGTCATGGACTGTGCGGCTGGTCCCGGCGGAGGTTCGAGTCCTCCCTCGGGCATGGGTGTGTGTGTTTCTCCTTAGGATAATTTAGGTTGAGTAGAGTGTAAGGTTAGGGACTGATGACCTTAGCAGTTAAGTTCCATACGATTTCACACACATTTGAACATTTTTTGAGCTGCCAACATGAGTAAGGTGGAAGTAAATACCCCCGGAGAAGTGAAGCAACTCAAATCACTTAGTAAAAGCAAGTCTTCTGGTCCAGACTGTATACCAATTAGGTTCCTCTCAGAGTATGCTGATGCATTAGCTCCATACTTGACAATCATATACAACCGTTCGCTCGACGCAAGATCCATACCCAAAGACTGGGAAGTTCAAGAAAGGGAGTAGGTGTAATCCACTAAATTACAGGCCCATATCATTAACGTCCATTTTCAGCAGGATTCTGGAACATGTATTGTGTTTGAACATTATGTATTACCTCGAAGAAAGCGTTCTATTGACACACAGTCGGCCGGCCGCGGTGGTCTCGCGGTTCTACGCGCGCAGTCCGGAACCGTGCGACTGCTGCGGTCGCAGGTTCGAATCCTGCCTCGGGCATGGATGTGTGTGATGTCCTTAGGTTAGTTAGGTTTAAGTAGTTCTAAGTTCTAGGGGACTGATGACCACAGCAGTTGAGGCCCATAGTGCTCAGAGCCATTTGAACCATTTTTTTGACACACAGTCAACATGGGTTTAGAAAACATTGTTCTTGTGAAACACAACTATCTCTTTATTCGCATGAAATGTTGAGTGCTATTGACAAGGGATTTCAAATCGATTCCGTATTTATGGATTTCCAGAAGGTTTTTGACGTAGTACCACAAAAGCGGTTTATAGTGAAATTGCGTGCTTATAGAATATCGTCTCAGTTATGTGACTGGATTTGTGACTTCCTGTCAGAGAGGTCACAATAGTTCATAGTACTTGACGGAAATTCATCGAGTAAAACAGAAGTGATTTCTGGCATTCCCCAAGGTAATATTAATAGGCCCTTTGCTGTTCCTTATCTATATAAACGATTTGGAAGACAATCTGAACAGTCGTCTTAGGTTGTTTTCAGGTGACGCTGTCGTTTATCGACTAATAAAGTCATCAGAAGATCAAAACAAATTGCAAAACGATATAGAAAAGATATCTGAATGGTGCGAAAAGTGGCAGTTGACCCTAAATAACGAAAAGTGTGAGGTCATCCACATGAGTGCTAAAAGGAACTCGTTAAACTTCGGTTACACGGTGAAACAGTCTAATCTAAAAACCGTAAATTCAACTAAATACCTAGGTATTACAATTACGGACAACTTAAATTGGGAAGAACACATAGAAAATGTGGTGCGGAAGGCTAATCAACGGCTGCGTTTTATTGGCAGGACACTTAGAAAATATAACACACCTACTAAGGACACTGCCTACACCAGCTTGTCCGTCCTCTTTTAGAATACTGCTGCACGGTGTGGGACCCTTACCAGGTAGGACTGGCGCAGTACACTGAAAAAGTTAAAGAAAGGCAGCACGTTTTGTATTATTGCGAAATATGGGAGAGTGTGTCACAGAAATGATACAGGATTTGGGCGTAAATAATTAAAAGAAAGGCGTTTCTCGTTGCGACGAAATCTTCTCACGAAATTCCAATCACCTACTTTCTCCTCCGAATGCGAAAATATTTTGTTGGCACCGACATACATAGGGGGAACGATTGCCAAGATAAAATAAGGGAAATCAGAGCTCGTACGGAAAGATATCGGTGTTCATTCTTTCCGCGCGCTATACGAGATTGGAATAATAGAGAATTGTGAAGGTGGTTCGATGAACCCTCTGTCAGGCACTTAAATGTGATTTGCAGAGTATCCAGGTAGATGTAGATGTAGATTTTTAAATGATTACACTCACTTTTGGTGTGCCACAGTCTTTTTTTGAAATAACAAAAATAACTCCGGAAAAGTGAGGTTTTTTGGTTCAAATGGCTCTGAGCACTATGGGGCTTAACATCTTAGGTCATCAGTCCCGTAGAACATATAACTACTTAAACCTAACTAACCTAAGGACATCGCACACATCCATGCCCGAGGCAGGATTCGAACCTGCGACCGTAGCAGTCCCGCGGTTCCGGGCTGCAGCGCCTAAAACCGCACGGTCACCGCGGCCCTCAGGCAGGTCCAAAGTAGAATTCGGTCATGTACCTAGGTACAAGTACCCTACTTAATCTTAAACCGTTGCAATTGAGGAAATCTTGTCAATGCTGTATTTGATAGCCCGTCTATTACACTGTTTGAGAGGACTGGAAAATAACAGCGAAACAGTTGCAGAATTAAAGCTTGCTTAACCCTTGACCATGCTTTCGAGAGATATAATTTATGCACCTATTGAACAAATTATTATTAAATAGTTCCAAATGTCAAACAGATAAGAAACCAAATTCGATAAAACAAATTTATAAATTTTTAGAAAAGCATACTCACTCGCAGTATCACATATTGGCAACAACCGATGTTCGAGCAAAAAGCCTCTTGTGTAGTAGAGTGTGCACGTCAACCACAAATATCAACAGTTAAAATGCGTAATCGAAGGTAGTGGCCCAATAATATAGGGCTTCGTCGTAAAACATTTAATATAAAACACATGTAGCGTTGGATCCAGCAGACATGAAATGTGGCACGTACAGGGCTAGTGACATGCGCTCACTAACCGAAACGTGCTAGCACTAGCAACAGGTATACTATGGTAGGTGGCACTACTGAAATGTAAATGTCTGAGTCAGCAAGTAAAATGGTTAATAGCTAGAATGAAAACAGAATATTACTAATTAAAATAAGGAAAAGAAGGAAGAGGTGGGAAGCATTAAGGTCATACGGCATGTAGAGCAAGTACGTTCAGGTAAAGAGTGTTAATTGTTTGCAATTACGTGCATAAAGCAGGACGGGAATAACTTACAAAAAAATACGGAAATGTGCCAAATAACAGTATCTAACACAAATACGCTTAGTAAACATGTTAACACAATGTAAAAAGAAATAAATACGTAGAACCCGTTTAAACAACACACAATTATCATAAAAGAACACAAACGTATAAAAAAGGAATGAACATAACAGATTAATAAAGGAAAAAAGGTAGGGCTGAGGGGTGGGGGGTGTGGTTGGAGTAGGGGGTAATTATTATCTGTTGTTGTTGTTGTTGTTGTTGTTGTTGTTGTGGTCTTCAGCCCTGAGACTGGTTTGATGCAGCTCTCCATGCTACTCTATCCTGTGCAAGCTTCTTCATCTCCCAGTACCTACAGCAACCTACAGCCTTCTGAATCTGCTTAGTGTATTCATCTCTTGGTCTCCCTCTACGATTTTTACCCTCCACGCTGCCCTCCAATACTATATTGGTGATCCCTTGATGCCTCAGAACATGTCTGACCAACCGATCCCTTCTTCTAGTCAAGTTGGGTCACAAACTCCTCTTCTCCCCAATTCTGTTCAATACCTCCTCATTAGTTATGTGATATACCCATCTAATCTTCAGCATTCTTCTGTAGCACCACATTTCGAAAGCTTCCATTCTCTTCGTGTCCAAACTATTTATTGTCCATGTTTCACTTCCATGCATGGCTACAATCCATACAAATGATTTCAGAAATGACTTCCTGACACTTAAATCTATACTCGATGTTAACAAAATTCTCTTCTTCAGAAACGCTTTCTTTGCCATTGCCAGTCTACATTTTATATCCTCTCTACTTCGACCATCATCAGTTATTTTGCTCCCCAAATAGCAAAACGTCTTTAGTACTTTAAGTGTTTTATTTCCTAATCTAATTACCTCAGCAGCACCCGACTTAATTCGACTACATTCTATTGTCCTCGTTTTGCTTTTGTTGATGTTCATCTTATATCCTCCTTTCAAGACACTGTCCATTCCGTTCAACTGCTCTTTCAAGTCCTTTGCTGTTTCCTACAGAATTACAATGTCATCGACGAACCTCAAAGTTTTTATTTCTTCTCCATGTATTTTAATTCCTACTCCGAATTTTTCTTTTGTTTCCCTTACTGCCTGCTGAATATACAGATTGAACAACATCGGTGATAGGCTACCACTCTGTCTCACTCCCTCCCCAACCACTTCTTCCCTTTCATGTACCCCGACTCTTATAACTGCCATCTGGTTTCCGTGCAAATTGAAAACAGCCTTTCGCTCCCTGTATTTTACCCCTGCCACTTTCAGAACTTGAAAGAGAGTATTCCAGTCAACATTGTCAAAAGCTTTCTCTTAGTCTACAAATGCTAGAAACGTAGGTTTGCATTTCCTTAATCTATCTTCTAAGACAAGTCGTAATGACAGTGTTGCCTCCCGTGTTCCAATATTTCTACGAAATCCAAACTGATCTTTCCTGAGGTCGGGTTCTACCAGTTTTTCCATTCGTCTGTAAAGAATTCGCGTTAGTATTTTGCAGCTGTGACTTTTTAAACTGATAGATCGGTAATTTTCACATCTGTAACACCTGCTTTCTTTGGGATTGGAATTAATTACCTATGAAGTAAAATGTTTCATTATTACTCCACTACATACTAACAGTCAGTAAGTGGCAATAAATTAAGTAAAAGTATTATCAAAAACTAGTTGAGAGTTATATACGTCCTGAAACAGAATCTGTTGGAAACTAACACAGATTTTAGCTTACAAGAGAGATATAATTGTTTAGATATTAACGAAACTCACTTCATTTACAAATATCACGTGCCCCATGCTAAAAGACCTTCTTCTGTCTCGAGGTACAAGATGGAATTTGACCGACGAAGTATGACTTAACCGTCCACATGTTATATAACTTGTTTTAAAAAGATGTAGAATTTTACTTGCTATAAAATTCTGTATCTTAAGAGTTAATAATATCTTCCAAATAGCTTTAACATATTATACACCACTTATATTTACAAACGATGCATAAAATACAGCTTCACTCCTCACAAAAACAAAAACAGCAGACAATACCGGAAACTGATTATGGTGATCTCTAGTGTGATCCTTAAATCGGTTAGATAATAACACCAACCAGGAAACATAGTGTGTTCCTAGGTGCAATATCGTCAACGCACAACACTCTCCCCTACCTGAAGCAAAGCCCTTATGCGCCTTTACACATAACATTATCAACTGTCTATATATTGCGAAGTCAATACCTGTTTGATGCATACCGAAAGACGAGGCGCAGTGATAGGGCATTAGAACCGTGTTCAGGAGGACAGCGATTCAAAACCCCGGCCGGGAATCCAGCTTAAAGTTCTCCGTAATTTATCTAAATCTCTTACAGCAAATGCTGGAATGGTCCCACCGAAATTGCACGGCCGATGTTTTTCTCCTTCATTCTCCAATGTATGGTTATACTCTGTCTCTAATGACCTCGTCGTAGAATTATGTTGTTTGATTCAAACAACTGAGTTAAGCTGAATTTATCATTTCTGAATTCCTATATTTTGAGACATTATAGAAAGAGTGGCTTTTACTTTTTCTTTGAACATCGAAGGATAGTAAATTTCTCGCATGGTATCTACCAGCAACGTGGTGTGGACTTTTTCCCTGGATTACAAGATTTGAATCTGAAACGTAGACAGAGATGCATAGTCTATTAAGTTCTAGTACTGTTGCTATTAACGACGCAGTTGATACGAAGTTCGTTCTTGCTACTAAAACAAATACAACCAGTGGCTAAGTGTAAGTGTAAGTATCCCGGGTCCAGAAGATGCTTCTATAAGATGTTCACTTGTCAACTTTACTGAACGCGTCTGTAGGATCAATTCCTTTTATTAACCCCTAGAGGAGCGCAGAGGGGTGAAATGGGCTACAATGAAAATGTATTTCAGAGATGGGTACGTGGAGAAGTGACGAACCGTTGTGTGTGTTGCGAGCGAATGACGGCGGCTGCGTCGCAGCTTGCGAGGCAGCGTGTGCCCAGAGCCCTAAGCCGCCGGCCGAGGTGTCGCGAGGTAACAGAGCCGAAAATCCCCCGCATCCACGCCAACCCTCAAAAACAACTTTCAGCTTCAAAGGGCACAAATCGCTAGAAGCCTGGTTAACGGGAGCACTGGGAAGCCCGCTCCACCCCGAGTTGCATTTGCGTTATTACTCGACGGTTCCGCACTTACCCGCCACAAAAAGTGAGCTCTTCCTCCTCTAGCTCCCGTTTCACTGTGCCTGCTACACAGCACCTCCCATCGCGCAACTCTTTTACGAATTCTCCTGCAAATATTATTTCTCCTGTGACTTAGTCCTTACAGAGAGGTGTGAGCAAGAAATGGTAAGTGTACTTCCCAACAAGTGAAAATTAGAAAGCTATTCTACGGACACGCTCAGAAGCATTAGCTAAATATTTTCTCGAAATTGGAAACAAATATTACAACAGTTTCCTACACATGCAATTTGACGCTGAACGACAGTAAAATGCCGAAGTAATGCTCTGCAAATATGGTGGATTTTCTTTAAACTGCTTTCGACGAGTGTCGGAAAAAGTCTCGCAGCACCAAGTCAATGCTGCCACCCAAACTGTAACGCTTTGATCATAAGGGGAAAGTGTAGTTGCTGTACGAGAACGTATTTTTCCATGCCTGTATTCTTGGAGATACTCAAGTCACCACAAGACGATCACCCTGCAGCGCTGTCTGCTTCCTTCTGAGCTACACCAAATAACAGGCAGAATGCTGGTCAAACATGGCATTCAGTCACTTTCCTACTAGCCAAGAGACCTGCGCCAGTACGAGACATACTTTGCCTCAGTGTTCCTGGACTTCATCAAGTTCCTTGTGAATGAAAAAGCAGTTACCTTGGTCGACCAAAATGAAGGATTTCAGAACGCTACGCAGACCACCAATACCACGTTTAATGTTACGATTTTGACAAATCTGCTGTTGCCAAACACAACCTCATCAGCATACATATGATTGTGTTCCATGTGATGTAAATTTTATCCCATGTATCCACCTACTGGGATTATCCACATCCAACGAAATCATCATCGACGCACAACATTCGGCCATGACAGACATCGACATAATCTGTGGTAGCTTGAAAAGTGGCAAATCATTCGGCTCAACTTGTAATCTCCCCCCCCCCCCCCTGTTTCTACTTCCATCTGTTATCCACATTTAACAATTCCCAGTGCAAGTAATTAATAATTAAAGTCTTTTATGAAAATTTGAGAGGAGAGAAGATTACAATAAACTTCCAAGTTTACTTAGCTTGTCATGTTCAGATGGCTCCAGGTCTTCTTGTCTAGTAGTCTGATTCTTGAAGTTGAAAATCTAACATCAGGTCCTCACGGTTGGTTTGAAATAAATAAATTGGAAGAGTGTTGTTACAGAATTTTTTACGTAAATATATTTCCACTTATTTTCTCACATTTTAGTATAACGTACAGTATTTTGATTTTTCACATTAACAGAAAAGAAATTATATTGTTCGCACCTATTATACAAAAAATACGTCTAATGGCTCTGAGCACTATGGGACTTAACATCTATGGTCACCAGTCCCCTAGAACTCAGAACTACTTAAACCTAACTAACCTAAGGACATCACACAACACCCAGTCATCACGAGGCAGAGAAAATCCCTGACCCCGCCGGGAATCTTTTTTTTTTTTTTTTTGTAACGTATATAAACTTTTATTTACAAATTGTAACAATTACAAGTCTTTACATTAAATGGTGTACTTGATTATTGAACGGTGATATTCACTGTCTAGTTTTCTGTTCTGATAGTTCTTTTGATAGTTCTTGGTCGAGTTACAACACGTTTATTCACTGACTGTCCTTCCGATCGATTTCCTGTCTGATTTTTTTTTTTACGTCTTTTAATTACAAAACTTGCGTTACTTCTATATTTTTTTTTTGAATTTACATGAAAAAAGGGAAAAAATACAAATTTGCCTCTATGCTATTTGAAATGCACCTATTTTGACATGTTTGCTATATGTTTCCCAGAGGCCATTAAATGGGAATATAAACCAGAAACATCTATGTGATTAAATTTGTGAATGCCGGGATTATTAGTCTCAAAGAGGCATGCTACGTTTGGCACATGATGGGCCGAGATTTACAACACAACAAAAAAGCAAAAAAACAACAAACAAACAAAAAACAAAAAAAGCAAGTCAATAAGCAAAGGAACTAAAAAAAATAAGAGAAAGGAAAAAAAACGTACCTTGAGTGGAGAGAGAGAGCGAGAGAGAGAGAGAGTGAGTGAGAGAACACATTAATTACATGCAATGCACTGTATGACATTTTGTTGTTTTCTTGGAGCACTTTGTAACCTTTTCACTAAATTTATCTCTGACCATTTCCTTGGCTGCTTTTATTTGGCAATTGGACACTGTATCACTACAATTGGCACACGTCACTCTCACTTTTGCACTGCTTCACATATAAACTTTCACTATGTGCACACTTCGTAAAAAACGCTTTCCGCGCTGCACCACTCTTGCCGTCGGGGCTTTGGAGGGATCGGTGGGCGACGTCCTCAGCGACTGGGGTGTGGGTGTTGTGGGAGGGCGTCGGTCACGTCGTGTTGAAGGCGTCTCGGAAGGCGGCGTCCAGCGGGACCTGCAGGAAGTTCTGGAAGGTCTCGCGGTACTTGGAGCGTTGTTTGGCCCTCCTGTGTTCCTCCCACAGGTCCGTGAGGAACTGCGCCTTGTCGGTCTGCCGTTTGGTGACGATGGCGTGCGCCGTCATTGCGATGATCCACATTGTGGCCAGGCGTTTCGCGTTGGGGAAAGGCTTCGCGTCCGGAACAGTGACAGCTGAGACATGTATCGCCCTCTCGTCGGTTCTGTTGATGTGGGCGATTATTCTTTTCGCTGTCGCCCATATTTCCCCGCTCTCTCTGCAGCCAAAACGATGCTCGATGGTGTCGGTCTGGTTGCAGAGTTCGCAGTTTGGGGATTCCCGCATTTTTATGCGTGCCAGTTTTTCATTTGTCGGCACTGTTTGGTGGATGATTTTATACCACGTGTCCCTGGCGTGCTCAGGAAGTGTCCGTTCCGAGACGTTCTTCCAGACCTGCGGCCAGTCGTGATCTGGAAGTCTCGTCTCTATTTTGGATTTTCTTGCCTTCCCCCTCAGAGCTCTGTAGATCTTTCTCGCAGTTCTTAGTTGTGGGTTGGCAACGACCGCGGTGATGTAACTCTTGTCGATTGCCATCTGTTTTATGTGTCGCAACTTGAATGGTATGTGGGTAGTGTCTACAGAAGCCTCTTCAGATTCAGGTTTATATTCGTTGATCAGGCTGGACGTTATACTGTTGTTGTTCTGATTCGCCATTTTCATCGCACGGTGTAGAAGCAGTGCCGCGCATTTCGTCTTAACGTCAGTCAGACCGAGTCCGCCTTCGTCCCTTGACAGGAAACACGTCGCCTGGGAGACCTTGAAGATTTCCCGCCTCCACAGCAAGTAGTACGCCGCGCCTCCTATCGCTCGCGCAATTTCCGTCGGAGCACATAGTATTTGGGCCATGTAGCACGCTTTCGACAGGATTGTTTCGTTTACCAACTGCACTCTTTGGCTCAGCGTCAGGCTCCGGTTCGCGTGTATCCTCACGAGCCTTCTCGTTGTGTTCAAGACGCTGCGCCAGTTTTGTGCTGCCATTTTCAGAGGGCACTGCTGTAGTTCCACTCCGAGTGCCCTATGGTTGTTTGTCACTCGGTACCAGTGTCTCGCTGGTCGCAGTTTGCCGTTGCCTATTGGTAGTAGCACTGTCTTCCTCGGATTCGTTTTGGCACCTGAAGCCTTTTCGAAGGATTCCATGATAGGCTGGATTATTTCTAGTTCTTCTTCGTTTTGGATGAATATGCCCATGTCGTCAGCATAGGCCGTGCATACGATGTTTGTTGCACCCATTGTGTATCCTCCGATTTCGGCTGTTAGTTTTCGTAGTAGTGGGTCGAGGGCTATTGTGAAAAGTGCCATCGATAATGGACATCCTTGCCTGACGGATCTTCCCAGTCTTATTGACTTGGAAGTCCATCCGTTTACTGTTATTTTTGAGGTGGCATTTGTAATGACGTTCTTGATTGTTCTTCCGAATTTTGGTCCGAATCCGAGGCGTGCTATAGTTTTCAGCAGGTACCGGTGACTGATCGAACCCGGGAACCTGGGCGCGGGAAGCGACAACGCTACCGCACGACCACTAGGTGCGGACAAAAATACGTCGACAACTACTGTTGAGGAAAAGAATGCTAGAGGATGATGTCCCATTAAAAGTGTGATGTCACCGCCAGACACCACACTTGCTAGGTGGTAGCCTTTAAATCAGCCGCGGTCCATTAGGATACGCCGGACCCGCGTGTCGCCACTGTCAGTGATAGCAGACCGAGCGCCACCACACGGCAGGTCTAGAGAGACTCCCTAGCACTCGCCCCAGTTGTACAGTCGACTTTGCTAGCGATGGTTCACTGACAAATTACGCTCTCATTTGCCGAGACGATAGTTAGCATAGCCTTCAGCTACGTCATTTGCTACGACCTAGCAAGGCGCCATATTCAATTGATATTGAGATTCTATTAATGTATCATAAAGAGCGATGTTCTGCAAATGTGGATTAAAGTTAAGTATTCCAGAAGCTATGTACTTTTCTTTATAGCATTCATTACGTATCCTGTTTCAGACCTCACGCCAGCCTGCGTGAGTTTAAGCGCGTGCCTTTCGGCTTCCTCTCATGGTGTCTAGGCTGTCTTGCCTAGACACAACAAAAAGCTCTTTTCATTCATATTTGATAAATAATTCGACAGTATGCGAGCTGAGTTTGACAGGTTCTGATAATATAAATTCTGATATGGATTAATATAATAACAGTGGTGCTGATTTAATTTTGTTTTTTATTCTTCTTTCATTTAACCTGGTGCTGGCTAATTTGGTTGCTCTCCTGGATGAGCTCTAGCACTGAGATGCGTTGAGGATATGGGACAGAAGAGACACATGGTGGCACGCTGAAACCAACCCCAGAGAGCGGAGGGAGTGCATCCTTGACAGAACTGGTAGCGGCGAGGGGGGGATCGACAAGTAGAAACTGCCCTTGTGTTATCTTGGGGAAAGTCGTCCAACCTACTAATGTCCACTTTGGATGGCCGCGCTGGGAGCGTTCATTCTGGATGAGGAAACTCTGCCCCGCTGGGGGTTGGCACCCGGACTGTTCTAAGAAAAGTACATTCCGCTGAAGAACATCTCCTGGCACTCCAAAACACATAACAAGGCAGTTCTTACATATTGCGGGTTTAGAAGGTACCGCAGAGCTGATGGAAAGCCTGGAGCACAGTTTTTTACTTTTTCCCATAACCTGCGATGCAACTCTAGCTGCTGCTCGAGAGGGCACCGATTGGTGGAAGTGACGTGGCATTAGGAGGATGTAATACATTGTGAGAAGTTCTTAGTAAAAGTGGGCAGAAAATCGAGATTATTGGTTTTTATTATTGGGAGATTTTGTTACGAGGAAACAATTACGCCTTTCGTGGACCTGTATAATTTTAAGAGGATTGGTTGCCAGATGTTTGGCTGGAATAAGAGAGCACTCAGTTCTTTACTGACTAGAAACTTGGGGACTTCGTCTCTGGACTTGGCGCAGAATGCATCAGTACTCCGTAGGCTTCGTTATACTGTGGGACAGCACACTCCGCTAGCAGAGTGGCCTTCAGTTTTCGCTTGGCAGAGAGGTTCTAGCGACGTGCTTGATGGCAGCCGGACACGGTATCACCGACCTGCTTATATAGCACTGAAGATAATATAATGGTAAGCATAGCCTGCAGCTTCAGCATGTTACGACTACTGTGAACTAGTCTTCGGATTCACTTCCCCACATTCGTCAGTGCATTCTCAGTTGCATGCGCTTCTTAGGTTCTCCAGCCAGACAAACAATCACCCTAATTGAAGTGTAGGCAAACAAAGTTAAATTTCACAAATTCAAGTTAATAATCATGAGATAATTCAGATTCCACTAAGTAACTTTTCCAACTAACAGTTCACTTACCTGCTTCTCATAGTTAATATTATGTGTTTGTAATTTTACTGATTTCATGACTTATTTAGCTGCTTCTTCGTTCTCGTGCCTCTTTGTAATAAACTAAAGAGTTCGCTTAAATCATGCCTTTGATTCGAGTAGATAGTCTTTTCCTGGCCATGTTTAATATTTTTCAATGAGAAAATGCGTGTCCCGACCTAAAGATTCACTCCTAAGGCCGAGATCTTTCATAGCTTCATCCAGTGTTAGGTCTTAAGGGTGTGACTGCATCACGATTAATTTCGATATAGTTAACTTCAATCGCACACAAATGGGGTTTCGCCAGCTTATGAAAGTTCCATGACTTTGTGATGTCTCCATGACATAATTCGGGCAACTAAATGAAGTACCTAACGGCCTACCGAAATGTGTTGATGATGACGACAAAAGAAGTCTTCGAAAGCTTGAGATTACATTTAAATTTGTCGCAACAGCAAATATGTGTAGCATTTATACAAGACCAGTTATTGTTTTATTACACGATTATCGAACAGTTGCTGCAAACAATCACATCGATTAAATATCTGCCGGCCGGAGTGTCCGTGCGGTTCTAGGCGCTACAGTCTGGAGCCGAGCGACCGCAACGGTCGCAGGTTCGAATCCTGCCTCGGGCATGGATGTGTGTGATGTCCTTAGGTTAGTCAGGTTTAATTAGTTCTAAGTTCTAGGCGACTGATGACCTCAGAAGTTGTTTCGCCTAGTGCTCAGAGCCACTTGAACCATTAAATATCTGGGAGTACCGGTAAGGAGTGATTTAATGTGAAACGACCACAAAATACGAATCGTTCGAAAAGCAGGTGCCAGACTGAAGGTCATTGGAAGAAATCTCATGAAATGCCGTCCATCGACGAGAGATCTGTCATAATGCCCTTGTTCGACCGATACATCAGCACTGCTCCTCAGTCTCGAACACTTACCAACTAGGCTTAATACAGGAAATGGGGAAGATACAAAGGAGAACTGCGCCTTTCTTCACGGGTCCTTTGAAAAAGCGCGAAAGCCTCACGGAAATTGCCATTGAACTATAGTGGCACACATTACAAGAGAGACGTTGTGGATTACGATGTAGTTTTCTCCTGAAATTCCCAGAGCGTACGTTCCTAGAACAGTCAAGCAGCTTCTTGACTCCATCTATACATTTTGAAAGGTTAAATAGATTGCAGTGCAGCTGATGACGATTAAGATTAACGCACGTCCAACTAAACCTTAATTGTGTAAGAGAACATTTCACTGATATTGACTGTGAAACCACACCTGTGTAAGGTTTATAATTTATACAGATGTGGCTAATACTGAATATAGAAACGCAACTGACTAACAATGAATACACAAAAGCAATGGACTGATAATGTATATACATTAGACTATTATCATTATTTACGTTTGGGCCCTGCTAAACCACGTGATGCACAAAAAGGGGCATTTAAGGGATTTGTCTTAGGTTTTCTTTGTGACCTTTGTACTTTCACGTTCTCAGAACGGGCCCTTTTCCGCTCGTCAGACAAAGCTATTCCGGTCTTCTTGGGATTTTCTTCCAGGTCACTGTCCAATAGTGAATTTTCTGTCCAAAAAATTTTTTTCTGGTATGTCAGGTTGTGTTATTCCTGCTTTCTTCACGCCTTCTTGGCTGCACCGATCCATTTTATTATTACAATTTTAGCTTTACTGCTGGTGCCATAGAATTCCACGGTCCATCGAGTTAGAAACAGACCCTTAGAGCTTTAGCCTTCGTTTTTTCATATCCGAAAAATTTCGGTACACTTTTCAATTTCTGCCTCTGCTCTTAGGTTGTATGTTCCCTTTTCAGTATAATTTGGACGTAAAATTTGGTTTCGTGTACTGTGAAATGTAATTTTTGCTATATATGTCTTTTGTAACTCTCTAAGGTGTTTCTATTATGTGAGAACGGATTTCGTAACCAATCTTTTCCAGACCATTTTCCCAAAAAGTTTCCCCTAAGTGTTTGAACTGAGAAACTCTCTCGATTTTCCCATTTTTAGTTTTTCGAATTTCGGGTACCAGGCACTTAACATACATGTATTTTCTTTTTTCAAGTGTTATTTGGGTCCCTGCTCTTTCTACTGCTTCTTTAAAATTCTATTTGTTTTTGCGCTGTTTCTTTGTCCTGAAGTAGAATCGTCGGCTCGTCTACAAAAGCTAAACTGTGTATCCTAATATTAGTTCCTTTAATTCGATTGGTTTGTTAATTTTGTGCTCTGATTTCAGTTTTTGCCACTCTTTGATTACTTTTGCTCAGACAGAGCTGCGAAATGCATAGCCTTTGCGAATCACCTGGCTGTATAAACGAACAACAAAGGTGAAGCCAAGCTGCCACTAGATAAACTGCATGAAATCTTCTGTAAAACTGGACTCCAAATTTCCTATAAAAATGCAGTATATGGAAATCAAATCAACAGGAAAACTCCCCCTGAAAACACAGTATGGAACAATCTCATAGCCCACTCACTTCAAGTACTTAGGAGAAACTATCCAACCCACAGGACAAGCCGTGGTGTGTAGCCGTGCGGTCTAGGGGTTCTGTCACGGTTCGCGCGGCTTCCCCCGTCGGAGGTTCGAGTCCTCCCTCCGGCATGAGAGTGTGTGTTGTCTTTACAGTAAGTTAGTTTGAGTTATATTAAGGAGTGTGTAAGCTTAGGGACCGATGACCTCAGCAGTTTGGTCCCATAAGACCTTACCACAAATTTCCAAATTCCAGAGGACAGAATAAAATTAACCTCAAATGTGGAAAGAGTATTCAAACTGCAAGAGGCGTAGGAACTGACATGGAATCATTACAACAAAAGAGCAGTATCTCGCAACGCAAAACTACGACACTCCAACACGGTTGTTTTACCATAATCCTAGTATCCGTCAGAAACGGCAGAGATTAGCGGGATAGCCGAAATTCATGATAACGAGAAACAAGAACGAAAAATTCTTAGAAAAATTCACAGTGTTGTTCTACGAGAAGGAACTAGGATCAGATGGCATATAAAGGAACTCTACGAAAAACAGAAAACATCAGAGATAAATTTGAAAAAAAGGGTGCATTCCACAGACACCAACGCAGCATGGACGAAAAGAGACTCACTAAGAAAAACGTTAACATCGTTTAAGAAAATGGTTCAAATGGCTCTGAGCACTATGGGACTTAATTTCTGAGGTCATCAATCCCCTAGAACTACTTAAATCTCACTAACCTAAGGATATCACACACATCCATGCCCGAGGCAGGATTCGAACCCGCGACCGTACCAGCAGCGCGGTTCCGGACTGCATACAAGGGCGACGTGCTTGAGGACAATATTATGGAAATGGAAGAGGATGTAGATGAAGATGAAATGGGAGATATGACACTGCGTGGAGAGTTTTACAGAGCACTGAAAGACATAGGACGAAACAAGGCCCCTGGAGTAGACGACATTCCATTAGAACAACTGACAGTCTTTGGAGAGCCAGCCCTAAATAACAAAACTCTACCATCTAGTGAGTAAGGTATATGAGACAGGAGAAATACTCTCAGACTTCAAGAAGAACATAATAATTCAAATCGCAAAGAAAGCAGGTGTTGACACATGTGAAAATTTAGTCATGGCAGCAAAATACTAATGCGAATTCTTTACAGACGAATGGAAAAATTGGTAGAAGCCGACCTCGGGGAAGATCAGTTTGGATTTCGTAGAAATATTGGAACACGTGAGACAATACTGACCCTACGACTTATCTTAGAAGACAGACTAATGAAAGGTAAACCTATGTTTCTAGCATTTGTAGACCTAGAGAAAGCTTTTGACAATGTTGACTGGAATACTCACTTTCAAATTCCGAAGGTGGCAGGGGTAAAATACAGGGAGCGAAAGGCTATTTTCAATTTGTACAGAAACCAGATGGCACTTACAAGAGTCAAGGGGCATGAAAGGGAATTAGTGGTTGGGCAGGGAGTGAGACAGGGCTGTAGCCTATCTCCGATGTTGTTCAATCTGTATATTCAGCACGCAGTGAAGGAAACAAAAGAAAAATTCGGAGTGGGAATTAAAATACATGGAGAAGAAATAAAAACTTAGAGGTCTGCCGATGACATTGTAATTCTGTCAGAGACAGCAAAGGAGTTAGAAGAGCAGTTGAACGGAATGGACAGTGTCTTGAAAGAAGGATATAAGATGAACATCAACAAAAGCAAAACGAGGATAATGGAATGTAGTCGAATTAAGTCGGTTGATGCTGAGGGAATTAGATCAGGAAATGAGACACTTAACGTAGTAGATGAGTTTTGCTATTTGGGGAGCAAAATAACTGATGATGGTCGAAGTAGAGAGGATATAAAATGTAAACTGGCAATGGCAAAGAAAGCGTTTCTGAAGAAGAGAATTTTGTTTACATCGAGTATAGACTCAAGTGTCAGGAAGGCGTTTCTGAAAGTATTTGTCTGGAGTCTAGCAATGTATGGATGTGAAACATGGACGATAAATAGTTTGGACAAGAAGAGAATAGAAGATTTCGAAATGTGGTGCTACAGAAGAATGCTGAAGATTAGATAGATAGATCATATAAGTAATTAGGAGGTATTGAATAGAACTGCGGAGAAGAGAAATTTGTGGCACAACTTGACTATAAGAAGGGATCGGTTGGTTGGATATGTTCTGATGCATCAAGGGATCACCAACATAGTATTGGAGGTCATCGTGGAGGGTAAAATTCGTAGAGAGAGACCAAGAGATGAATACACTGAGCAGATTCAGAAGGATGTAGGTTGCAGTAGGTACTGGGAGATGACGAAGCTTGCACAGGATAGAGTAATATGAAGAGCTGCATCAAACCAGTCTCTGGAGTGAAGACCACAACAACAATACGGAGGATGACCAAAGAAATGTTTCTTGAGGAACCGTTTATAACTAGTACAGGAAAGAGGGAAAGTGACAGAGGTACACCACTTACCATCCATCACTCACCGGAAGGTGACTTTCTGAGTGCATATGTAAGGGACTGTCAGTGTAGAAGTCAAAGCTCTAACTTGGGTGAGCAAAGGTAGAGAAGGAAATCCGCCATTCCCTTAGCAGCAACCATCTTAGAATTTGATCCAATGTAGTTAAAGAAATGTGGAAAGTCTAAATCAAATTTTCTGGTCAGGGCTTGAAATTCTATTCTCTTGTGACTTACAGACAGTACCAGCTCCATCGTTATCATCTAAGAGGAAATAAGTGGTTTCGAGTCTTGACAATAGGAAAAGCTTCTGGCCACCCTACAACTAACACTGCCAAATCCCGATTAACATGCCGACCTCATGAAAATACAGGATAAGACCAGGGAAACGAAGAAGACGAGGAATCTGTTTCTAGTCTTCTGTCATAGTCATCAAATGCTTCCAAGGAATCCCATAATCTTGATGTCAACGAAGTTTCAGTGTAAATTTCTTTCTCCGGGAGATTGGTTGATGTTATCCTTAGCGAGACACTCGACAAACTTTTCCTCTTTGTTAGCTGGTGCTTCAGAATCTAACACTTGTGTCAGCATGACAATATCAACAGTGGCTGTAGGAATGCTTTGTATATTTCGGTTTATTTTGACGTTCATTTAACCTTGAAGGTCATAACGTGATCATGATATACACGTGTGTGCACACATGACGTCATTAAAGACGGGGTCAAGGGGGATGCTACCCCACATTCCATTGTTGCCAGATGTATCCCAGATGCTGGCGATGACTTCTTCCAAGTTGGCGTCGTGTAGACTTGGCAACAGCACATGATGTCATCCAAAATGGCGGATTTTGGGGGGCAGATAGGTCAAATAGGCTACCTCCACTAACCTACCCCTCTGGAAATATTGGCGGGAAGTTTAAATTCCAATGGGATAATTTGTGACACCCCTGTTATCCCTACTAAGCAAGGAAAAAGGCTGGAAAAAATAACTTCTCTTTATTATTTAACCTATTTCAGGCAGGTGTGTTCGCCACTGAGTCTAGACTCCAACTGGCTTAGTTCATAACGCTGTCACCAGGGAGCGCCACCGTGACGCCAGATCATGACGCATGTGCCGTTATTCAAGATGGCTGCACCCACTCTGTCCACCACCACGAGGTCCAGAGTCTACTTCAAATCGCTGCCACCAGAGAGCGCCACCGCCACGTCAGATCATTCCAAAGTACCGTTATTCAAGATGGCTGCTCCCATTACGTAATCCAAGATCGTTGCTCACCCCACCTGTAGTCAAGCGCTGAGAGAGAGAGAGAGAGAGAGAGAGAGAGAGAAAGAGAGAGAGAGAGAGATAGAGGGGGAGATGCTGCAATGCCTTCTATCTCATATAGGTAAGTAAAGGAGTTCACTATACTTTCAACTACCAAATTTCAAATACTTTTCAAGGTCCAGACCGCCACTTCTTCCTAGGAACTGGCGCCAAGTTTGAATTCTTACAGTAAAGAAAGGTCATTTGGGCTTGCGCCACCAACCTAAGTAAATTGTTGCAAACGAAGCTCACCACCACTAACCTAAAACTCCGGGGCGCAACCTCTTTCTAGGGGTTGCTGGTAAAAGGACTCAGCCTGCACTAGGCTGATGGAGAGACGAAGGCATGCACTTTATTTATTTAGGAGCAATTTATTTGGAGATGGAGTATATGTATCACAGAACACACACTCTGACGTGTAACATACAGACCTGCAAACTACTCCTACATAACTCATGTATAACACTCCACACACACACTTCCTAATTGTAAAGATATTCAAACCACTCGTAAATAATGCAATTCATTTACTTCGAGATAGCCAAACAACTCCTAAATTGTCAAAATAATAACCCATCTAAAAGACTCTGCTTGCTAATCGTCAACTGTCTAAATCATACACCAGTCTAGTCTTTATTTTAACAATTAGAGGCAGCACCACCACCAAGTTTATTCGCCACTGAATCCATAGCCCAACTGACTTAGTTCGTATCGATGCCACTAGAGGAAACTGTAGTGACATCAGGTGATGATGCAAGTACCGTAATCTAAGATGGCGCCACCTAGTGGGTTCACCACGAGCTCCAGACCCCAACTGGCTTAGTACATTTCGTCGCCACCAGAGGACGCTACCGTGACACCAGGCGCTGACGCATGTACAGTTATCCATGATGGCGGCAAACAAATTGTTCTGCACAAGGTCTAGTACTCAGTACCACCAGCAGAGGACGCTGTCGTCCGTTTCCTGACGTAAACTAAGATGGTTAGGAAAAATGGTGGCAAGAAGACTCAGCCTGCTCTGGGTTGCTGCGGAGAGTAAGGATCGACTGCACTCTATTTATTTTGAAATAACTTATTTAACGATAGAGTTTATCTATCACACTAATATAAAAGATCCACCCTGATGTGCCTGGGGCCATGTTGTACAGTCCACAGACACACAACCAACTCGTAATTTCAGTACACAATAGCAAACTGCTCCTAAATAATTCTTCACACTAATGTGTAGACGCTCTCAGTACTGGTCAACTGTCCAAATAGCGCACGGCATGGCCTACAGAGCCACTCGCGAAGTAATGTAATCAAAACGTGCAAGCACGGTCCACCGCCCCCTGTCCAGGAGGTAGCAATAAGTGACGCGTCAGATGTCAAACCGTGCACAGGCCTTTGCTAGGCTTCCGCAAGCATGATTTGGTCTCACCCTCATTCATACGTAAAATGTAGTGGTAAGAGCTTGTGATGCGCTGCAATCCCTGTGTACACATTTGTCCGTCTGATGTGCTGTTTACATAGTTAGTGATGGAATGACTTGTTATTTTCACATGTCGGATGCTGCCACTATGCGTTTATCTGTTTCCTTGTAGGATGTACTCCCGCTAATAACTATCATTTTATATATAGGCCTGATGCAAGCATCGTATTAATTTCTGAACCGTGACGGATGTAAACAGTAAACATTATACGTCTTCGCAAAGCTATATTGTGCTCGTATCATGCAACGCAAATGTTTTACGATTCGATGAGATAGTTCAGCGTATAGAAACCGGGAAGAAGGATGTGTGTCTGATAGGTCCGGAAAGTATGCGATCTAACATTATAGCCAGTTTTTAAGTGCAGAACGATGTAGTCTTAGGAGTGCGTGTGTTTATGTTCTCTCTCTTAGGAATACCTTCCAGGTGCTGATCCTAGACTCTAGAACAGTACTTTCGACTTGATAGCTTGGTTGATTTACGTAAAAATGCGTCGAGCTCCATCCGTCTGGGGCTCCATCGCGTATAAAAATCAATCCTTTGTTGTTCTTCTTAACTGTCTGCTATTATATGACCGGACTTTGGAATCTGTTACTATACATAGATAAGGGGTGCTAAGCTCCTCGACATGGTCGCATCTCAAGAAATCTCGTGCACTTGGACGGGTTAGAAGTCGGAAAGCTCAATTTATTCACGAGACGTGGAGCCTAGAGGCCTTGTTTTGGTCGGTTGCAGATTAATTCGCTAACTGTGCTGCAGGGTTGGTTGGTCAGTGACAGTGTGAGGATGGTCTTTTACCCTAAGACGGCGAGAATGCTCTGTGGCTCCCACACGCTGAGAGATAGATCGTCAATTAAACACTATGCTCGATGTGATAGAAATATGTAGAGCGCTGTCTCATATACATAGATGATTTATGTGTTCGAGAATTAAGAGTTAATGAACAGGTGGTCGCTCATGTCGGCACCAATGATGTGTGTCGCTATGGATCGGTGGAAATCCTCTCTGGCTTCCGGCGGCTATCTGATATGATGAAGACTGCCAGTCTCGCTAGCGGGATGAAAGCAGAGCTCACCATCTGCAGCATCGTCGACAGGACTGAATACGGACCTTTGGTACGGAGTCAGGGGAGGGTCTGAATCAGAGGTTGAGACGGTTCTGCGACCGTGTGGGCTGCAGATTCCTCGACTTGCGCCATAGGGTGGTGGGGTTTCGGGTTCCGCTGGATAGGTCAGGAGTCCACTACACACAGTAGGCGGCTACACGGGTAGCAGGGGTTGTGTGGCGTGGACTGGGCGGTTTTTTAGGTTAGATGGCCTCTGACAAGTACAGACAGGGCAATATTGGAAAAGAGCACAGGTAGTTCCAGTTTTCAAGAAGGGTCGTCGAGCAGATGCACAAAACTATAGACCTATATCTCTGACATCGATCTGTTGTAGAATTTTATAACATGGTTTTTGTTCGCGTATCATTTCATTTCTGGAAACCCAGAATCTACTCTGTAGGAATCATCATGGATTCCGGAAACAGCGATCGTGTGTGACTCAACTGGCTTTATTTGTTCATGAGACCCAGAAAATATTAGATACAGGCTCCCAGGTAGATGCCATTTTCCTTCATTTCCTGGAGGAGTTCGATACATTTCCGCACTGTCGCCAGATAAACAAAGTAAGAGCCTACGGAATATCAGATCAGCTGTGTGGCTGGATTGAAGAGTTTTTAGCAAACAGAACACAGCATGTTGTTCTCAATGGAGAGACGTCTACAGACGTTAAAGTAATCTCTGGCGCGCCACAGGGGAGTGTTATGGAACCATTGCTTTTCACAATATATATAAATGACCTAGTAGATAGTGTCGGACGTTCCATGCGGCTTTTCGCGGATGATGCTGCAGTATACAGGGAAGTTGCAGCATTAGAAAATTGCAGCGAAATGCAGGAAGATCTGCAGCGGATAGGCACTTGGTGCAGGGAGTGGCAACTGACCCTTAATATAGACAAATGTAATGTATTGCGAATACATAAAAAGAAAGATCTTTATTGTATGATTATATGATAGCGAAACAAATACTGGTGACAGTTACTTCTGTAAAATATCTGGGAGTATGCGTACGGAACGATTTGAAGTGGAATGATCATATAAAATTAATTGTTGGTAAGGCGGGTGCCAGGTTGAGATTCATTGGGAGAGTCCTTAGAAAATGTAGTCCATCAACAATGGAGGTGGCTTACAAAACACTCGTTCAACCTATACTTGAGTATTGCTCATCAGTGTGGGATCCGTAGCAGGTCGGGTTCACAGAGGAGATAGAGAAGATCCAAAGAAGAGCGACGCGTTTCGTCACAGGGTTATTTGGTAAGCGTAATAGCGTTACGGAGATGTTAAGCAAACTCAAGTGGCAGACTTTGCAAGAGGGGCGCTCTGCATCGCGGTGTAGCTTGTTGTCCAGGTTTCGAGAGGGTGCGTTTGTGCATGAGGTATCGAATATATTGCTTCCCCCTACTTATACCTCCCGAGGAGATCACGAATGTAAAATCAGAGAGATTCGAGCGCGCACGGAGGCTTTCCGGCAGTCGTTCCTCCCGTGAACCATACGCGACTGGAAAAGGGAAGGGAGGTAAAGACAGTGGCACGTAAAGTGCCCTCCGCCACACACCGTTGGTTGGCTTGCGGAGTATAAATGTAGATGTAGATGTAGATGTACTGCTCAGTCATCTATCGTTGTTCGTAATGATACTCGCAACGTGGAGGGGGCATGGTTTAGCTATGATACTGAAATTGGGGAAACATGCTGTCACATCATTGGCCGGTGCTGAACTTGGTGCAAAATTCATCGCGCTTTCACGTCTGTTGCTTAATATTACAGTACATCGGCGGCGTCTTTTCCATCACATACGTGCATTGGTTACCACACATGGTTGAGTGGCATCGCTTGTTTGAGTTGGGGAAGAGGTTTTGTGGATGGGTGACAACTTCTGGCGGTTGCTAGCAGCTAAACAGCGATCGCGTACATATTTGCAAAATTAGGAATAACTCGAAATGGAACGTCGAGCCATCATCTATTCCGTCACTGTGGCATATGAGTTTAAATGTAGATGTCATCAGTCACTTTCGGATGGTAGTTTGGAAACTTTCCACAACGCTGCCAAACTCTTCTAGTTTTCTTATGTTTTAAGTGTGTTTTATTTAGAAATCATCCAGTGTTATGCTATCCGCCGTAAGAACATGATTTACAACATGTGATATCTAGTTTTCTGTGAGAGGTCCTTGATCAGAGCGTCTTAATGTCAGTTTAGAATCTGACACAGACCTCGAAGTCGTGGCAGAAAAGGAAATGTTTGGCAATGTACAAAAGCGTGTTAGAAAGCAGTGTTTGAATCAGGACCAGATGGAGCATCTCGTACGATAATTCGCTTAGAGTATGAGTGATAAAAGTTTAATGTGGTCTTTGCGGTGTCTGTATATTTAATATGATCGTGTACACATAGGCAGCTGCAGTTTGAGGTATCGGACTTGGTGAACCGTTAGGAACGCCAGGATGGCTGCACGCTACGCTATTCTGGGGAAGTATTGTGAAATCTCTTTCTTCGCGCTGGAGGCCCACCGTAGCCATACATCTTTGTGCCCACATCGACGCCTAGGTGACTTGTAAATAGGATGAGCTTTTATAGCTCATAATTTTACTATGTTGGGGTGGATATAGAATAACGAAGATAGCGTGTTGGGGATCTGTAGTATCTAGTTCGGGTACGTACCACATTGCGCGCATTTCCACCGAATGCTCAAAACACGGTCCTGTTGCAGCAACTCAGCTCGATCTGTTTAGAGATATGAGAGTGCGTGAAATATGATTGACTTGTGGGTGTGAACCTATCCAAATATGTGTTTGAATGGACGAAATTTCTAATATATAGCGTAAAGCTAGATATGTGAGAAGTTAGTGTATATTTTTCCTCTTAGGACCTCAATTAGCACATCATCTACTACTACTGTCTGTCATCGCATGTAACTCAGCGGATACATCGCGGAACGTCTGATATGGTCTCGAGACAAAATGCGTTGCAAAAACTAATGAATTATGTAGTTGGGTGCGGTGTGATGGAGTCGCAAATAGCGCTTGCATACCATGTTCCTTAGCCGAATCACTTTGAAAGTTCATTGAGTTTATCGCGAGGTTGCATCGTTGGCTGTTTATACACGCATTTCTACGATCACGGTCTCGTTATTTGTCCAGAAAACACCTCCTCAATCAGAGGTAATGTCGTACCCCGATTCGTAAAGCGGTTATAGGTTTCAACATGAATACTTGGTTGCACCTGTAGAAGAAAGAGGGCTTGTGAGAGTAACATGCAGTAGTTGTTGGGATTGGGATTTTTTCATCTACCTCTACATCTACATGGATACTATGCAAATCACATTTAAGTGCATGGCACAGGGTTCATCGAACCACCTTCACAATTCTCTATTATTCCAATCTCGTATAGCGAGCGGAAAGAATGAACACCGATATCTTTCCGTACGAGCTCTTATTTCCCTTATTTTATCGTGGTAATCGTTCCGCCCTATGTACGTCGGTGTCAACAAAATATTTTCGCATTCGGAGGAGAAAGTTTGTGACTGGAATTTCGTGAGAAATTCCGTCGCAACGAAAAACGCCTTTCCTTTAATGATTTCCAGCCCAAATCCTGTATCATTTCTGTGACACTCTCTCCCATATTTCGCGATAATACAAAACGTGATGCCTTTCTTTGAACTTTTTCGATGTACTCCGTCAGTTCTACCTGGTAAGGATCCCACACCGCTCACCAGTATTCTAAAAGAGGACGGACAAGCGTAGTGTAGGCAGTCTCCTTAGTAGGTCTGTTACGTTTTCTAAGTGTCCTGCCAATAAAACGCAGCCTTTCCCACAACATTCTCTATGTGTTCTTTCCAATTTAAGTTGTTCGTGATTGTAATACCTAGTTATTTAGTTGAATTTAAGGCTGTTGAATTAGACAGATTTATGGTGTAACCGGAGTTTAACGAGTTCCTTTCCGCACTCATGTGGATGACCACATACTCTTCGTTATTTAGGGTCAACTGCCACTTTTTGCACAGTTCAGATACGTTTTCTAAATCGTTTTGTAATTTGTTATGATCTTCTGATGACTTTATTAGTCGGTAAACGACAGCATCATCTGCAAACAACCGAAGACGGCTGCTCAAATTGCCTCCCGAATCGTTTATATAGATAAGGAACAGCAAAGGGCCTATAACACTACCTTGGGGAACGCCAGAAATCTCTTCTGTTTAACTCGATTACTTTCCGTCAGTTACTACGAACTGTGATCTCTCTGACAGGAAATCAGAAATCCAGTAACATAACTGAGACGATATTCCATAAGCACGCAATTTTACTACCAGCCGCTTGTGTGTTACGGTGTCAAAAGCCTTCCGGAAATCCATGAATACGGAATCGATCTGAAATCCCTTGCCAACAGCACTCAGCACTTCATGTGAATAAAGAGCTAGTTGTGTTTCACAGGAACGATGTTTACTAACGCATGTTGACTGTGTGTCAGTAGACCGTTTCCTTCGAGGTAATTCATGATGTTCGAAAACAATATATGTTCTAAAATTCTGCTGCAAATCGACGTTAATGATATGGGCCTGTAATTTAGTGGATTACTCCTACTACCTTTCTTGAATGTTGGTGTGACCTGTGTAACTTTCCAGTCTTTGGGTACGGATCTTTCGTCGAGCGAACGGTTGTATATGATTGTTAAGTATGGAGCTAATGCATCAGCATACTCCGAAAGGAACCTAATTGGTATACAGTCTGGACCAGAAGACTTGCTTTTATTAAGTGATTTGAGTTGCTTCACTACTCCGAGGATATTTACTTCTACGTTACTCGTGTTGGCATCTGTTCTCGATTCGAATTCTGGAATATTTACTTCGTCTTCTTTTGTGAAGGCATTTCGGAAGGCTGTGTTTAGTAAATCTGCTTTGGCAGCGCTGTCTTCGATAGTATCTCCATTGTTATCGCGCAGAGAACGCATTTGTTGTTTCTTGCCGCTAACATACTTCACATACGACCAGAATCTCTTTGGATTTTCTGCTAGGTTTCGAGACAAAGTTTCGTTGTGGAAACTGTTGTAGGCGTCTCGCATTGAAGTCTGCGCTAAGTTTCGAGCTTCTGTAAAGGGTCGCCATCCTTGGAGACTTTGCGTCTGTTTAAATTTGACATGTTCGTTTCGTTATTTCTGCAACAGTGTTCTGACACGTTTTGTGTACCAAGGAGGATCAGCTCCGTCGTTTGTTAGTTTATTTGGTATAAACGTATCAATTGCTGCTGATACAATTCTTTGAATATAAGCCACATCTGGTCTACACTTATATTATTAATTTGGAATGAGTGGAGATTGTCTCTCAGGAAGGCGTCAAGTGAATTTTTATCTGCTTTTTTGAATAGATATATTTTTCGCTTATTTTTCGAGGATTTGGGGATTACAGTATTCAATGTCGCTACGACAACCCTGTGTTCACTAATCCCTATATCGGTTTTGATGCTGGTTATTAAATCAGGATTATTTGTTGCTAAGAGGTCAAGTGTGTTTTCAAATCCGTTTACTATTCGCGTGGGCTCATGAACTAACTGCTCCAAATAATTTTCAGAGAATGCGTTTAGCACAATTTCGGATGATATTTTATGAGCACCTCTGGAATTAAACATGTATTTTCGCCAACATATCGAGGGTAAATTAAAGTCACCACCGACTATTATCGTATGAGTCAGGTACGTGTTTGAAATCAAACTCAAGTTTTCTTTGAACCTTTCAGCAACTGTATCATCTGAACTGGGAGGTCGGTAAAAGGATCCAATTATTATTTTATTCCGGTTGCCAACAATGACCTCTGCGCATACTAACTCACAGGAAGTATCTACTTCAATTTCGGGACAAGCTAAACTACTTCTAACAGCAACAAACACGCCACCGCCAACCACGTTTAGCCTATCTTTTCGGAACACCGTTAGGTTCTTCGCAAAAATTTCGGCTGAGCTTATATCCGGCTTTAGCCAGCTTTCAGTGCCTATAACGATTTGAGCATCAGTGCTTTCTATTAGCGCTTGGAGCTCTGGTACTTTCCCAACACAGCTACGAGAATTTACAACTGTTATACCAATGGTTCCTGTATCTATGTTCTTCCCGTGTTCAGCCTGCACCCTTTGGGACTGAAGTCCATCCTGTGTTTTCCCGAGACCCTCTAACCTAAAAAACCACCCAGTCCACACCACACAGCCCCTGCTACCCGTGTATCCGCCTCCTGCATATAGTGGACACCTGGCCTATTCAGAAGAACCCGAAACCCAACCACCCTTTGGAGCAAGTCGAGGAATCTGCAGCCTACACGGTCGCAGAACTGTCTGAGCCTCCACTCGGCTCTGTACCAGAGGTCCCCAATCGATCCTGTCGACTATGCTGCAAATGGTCAGCTCTGGTTTTATCTTGCAAGCAAGATTGGCAGCCTTTACCACTTTGTTAGCCGCTCGAAACCAGAGAGAATCTCTTCTGATCCAAAGCTACACACATCATTGGTAGCGATGTGAGCAACCACCTGCAGTTGGCTGCATCCTGTGCTCCTCATGGCATCCGGGAGGGCCCTTTCCACATCTGTAATGACTCCACCCGGTATGCACACGTGGTGCACATTGGTTTTGTTACCCTCCTTGTCAGCCAAATCCCTAAGGGGCCCCATAACGCGCCTAACGTTGGAGGTCCCAACTACCAATAGTGCCAGCCTCTGCGATTGCCCGGATCTTGCAGGCTGAGTGGTTTCCTCTGAAAGAGGACAGGCGACAGCATCTGGCTCAGCGACAGTGTCAGCCACAGACAGCACCTGGAACCTGTTAGTCAGACAAACCAGGGAGGTCTTACGTGCGGCCGCCTGGGAAGTCTTTCACCGCCTGCTTCGCCCCGGGGCGACCTCCCACTCGACCACAGGTGAGGGGTCAGCCTCAGTGCGAGCAGTCTGGGTTGGCCGCCGTTGAGGACCGACCGGAGGACTCTGACGTGCTGGACGTCCGTTGGATCCCCACAGCCAGCCCACAACAGTGGTGCCCATCCACTGCCACCTCAAGCTGTGTAACTGAAGCCATCACAGCCTGACGCTGAAAGCGAAGTGTCACCAACTTGGCTCGCATCCGCACACAACAATCGCAGACCCATTCCATACAACAGACCGTGGAAAACTAAACTATGCAGATAAACGAACTATCGGCACTTGCTGCGCAACTCTAATGTAGACCCTGACGAAAACGCACGAACTGTGTCTAGTAATATGCAGATATTCAAGAACCTAACTACCGAAGCACTCAGCTGAAACTAAATAATTTGCCCCTGATAAGGAACTTGTAATATGTCACAAAATTGGTTTACTTTCTGACGCAACGAAAACACGAAAACTGTGGCTATTAGATTTTAAATTTACACACAGAAACTCAAGAAACTAAACTATTAAAGCACACAGATGATATAATAGAATTTGCTCCTGGTTAGGATCTCGTAAAAGTCACAAAAGTGGTTTACTTATCTGTTTTCTTTAACATCTGTTCGATTACGTCGATGAGACGGTGGTAAGACTTGCAGGAAGAGCGTATGAGACATGCACTCCGTTCGTTGATTTTCGGTCAGTATTATTTGGTGTCTCATGCATACAGTTATTACACTTAGTATTAGTGCTGGGTGTGTGATATGTTCGCATTTGAGCATCAGGTTTATAAAGTATATGTGTTTGTGCAAAGGAAATACGTATGTGCTGTTGTAGGAAGGGTATGGATTTGACTTGGAGTACTGTGATAGCGAAGGGAAGAGAATGTCTAGTCGTAAGGAAGGTACAGGTATTTCCAGAGCCACAGCGATCAACAGAGTGTATTTCCGATACTCCGACCATTGCCGAAGACCGTTCAGTTGAGACTGCGAACGTAAAATTTAATTATAAGTATAAAGATATATGTGAGGGGTTTTCTAGAATGTGTCCGTGTATGCAAAGGCTGTGGCAGTATTGATTCGTGTTCCCATGTTAATGGTAGCAGTCATCCGAATGCAGAGGCCAGTTGGAGTGTAGGAATGTATCAGAGTTAACTTTACCATCTTCTAGACGACCGAATAGCGAACTAATACTTAGTATGTGTTGGGCGGCTTTCGTGATCAAGTGTAACTTTGAGAAGATAGTGCATTTGCGGTGGAACGCTATTCCCTCCCATGTAAATTGTTCAGTCGACTGCTTCTGCACATTTGGTGCCTTTATTTAGTTGAGGGAAGATCGATTGTGGAGTGTTGAACACACGTTTGCCTGTTCTCTAGACGTGGGAAAGACCCTAGTTGGTTTGTAAACAATATTGATCATCTGGAATCTGTTACATCACCGACTTCGGTATTCGAGACTGCAAATATCAGTTTACTGTACTTCTTGCTAGTTAGTCAGTGGTTTACAGCATGCTGCACCTCGTTAAAGTTTGGTGTTTGTGGAGAAATAATTTACAGTCTATATCTTGTGCAATATGTTGCGTTAGCGATCGGGGGGCTACTGCTGTGTGCTTGATACCGAGAAGTACGGCAAAAATCGTATAATATGATGGCGAAAATACGGATGTTCTTGTAATCGACGAGTCTGGAGATGTCTATAGAAATGCGAACAAGAAAGTGGAAACAGTGACGCATTTGTGCCGAGGGGAAACGAGCCTGTCTTTGCACATCGGTTCTGAGAGTGACTTCCGTGCGCTGATGTAAAGGGGGTGATTAGGTATGGTTGGGGATATGAATCGCATGTTTACTAGATCGAGACGGTACTCGGAGATATATTCCCTGGTTGTAGATCGGTTTGACGCTCCAATATTCTTGCGAGTACCGTATGTATTTGATGACCTGTAGACAACTTTGCAATGTTTAGTTATTGGTGCAAAATGGTGATCAGTGTAAAATAGTTTATTACTACTGAGTGTAGCGTCTGTAGGAAGAAAGAACAGGTTGGGGGTATATAGATTGAGGGAACAGACGGCGCAATTTAGCAATCTTTGCAAAATAACTATAGAAATCCCCAGAAAGAAAACGTGTATGGTGCTTCGATACTGACGGCGTTAGTAATTCGACTGGTAAATTCGATAAGAGCCAATGATAATGCTCGATTGATTGTGGTGGGATATAGGAGCGGTGAGAACATTTGCGTATGTTGAGAGCAGGAAGGCTATCATGTTATATCAGGGAGGAATACTGGATTCAGCGATATTTTAATAAACAGGTTCTGTTAGGGTAGGAATTTTGGCGCATACAAGCTGAGACAACAGGAAAATGAGCGTTAACTATTTCTGGGACACTATAAAACTACAGAGAGCTGGATTTGGCTGTTTTTTTTTTCACAGAGCCATGTGATGTAAGAATAACATGAATATGTTTTAGATGGTGATGTGTCAGTTACGTTGGGGCGGGTATGTGTGGTTGAATGCGTGTGTCAACACGCTCTGTGCTATTTGCCTTCAATGGTAAAGACAAGTGGTGCCTGGAGATGCCTCGAATATGAGACTGGCGTGAACGCCCTTTGGAAAGCTATGACAGTATAACCGTGATAGCATAGAGGCATGCAACTTTCACCAGTGTTTGATGATGCCGGCTCGGGGACTGTGACGGAGAGCGCGAAACCCGAGCTGCGGCTGCCTAATTTTGCGGGGGTTGTAGCACGAGTGGCCCTAAAAGGAGGTCTGTGAGTGCTATGGATTCAGTGGCGAATAAACATGGTGGTGGTGCTGTCTCTAATTGTCTAAATCAAGACTGGTGTATGATTTAGACAGTGGAAGATTAGCAAGTGGAGTCTTTTAGATGTATTATTATTTTGACAATTTAGGAGTTTTTTGGCTATCTGGACCTAAATGTATTGCATTATTTATGAGTGGTTCGTATGTCTATAGGCTGTGCAATGCGTTATTTTTGACGGTTTACAATTAGGAAGCTTGTGTGTAGAGCTTTATACATGAGTTATGTAGGAGTAGTTTGCAGGTCTGTATGCTGTGGGGCACGTCAGAGTGTGTGTTCTGTGATACGTATACTCCATTCCTAAATAAATTGATCCCAAATAAATAAAGTGCATTCCTTCGTCTCTCCATCAGCCTAGTGCAGGCTAAATCCTTTTACCAGCAACCCCTAGGAAGAGGTTGCACCCTAGAGGCTTAGGTTAGTGGTGGTGAGCTTCGTTTGCAACAATTTTCTTAGGTTGGTAGCGAAAGCCCAAGTGACCTTTCTTTACTGCCAGAATTCAAACTTGGCGCCGGTTCCTAGGAAGAGGTGGCGGTCTGGACCTTGAAAAGTAGTTGAAACTTGGTAGTTGAAAGTATAATGAAAGCCTTTTCTTACCTATATGAGAGAGAAGTCATTGCAGCATCTCTCTCTCTCTCTCAGCGCTTGACTACAGGTGGGATGAGCGACGATCTTGGATTACGTAATGGGAGCGTGCTCTAGCTGTGTCCTTGAACATGTGGATTGAATAACGGTACTCGAGTCATAGTTTAGTTACAATTTTTACAGAAGACTATGTCCGGCACGAGTATAAAGACCCAGGCTCGGGGGCTGTTACGTCAGCGGTCTCGCGCTCGGAGGCAGCTGACGTGGTGCGAGAGAGAGAGAGCTGACGATCTTGAGTCATCACCCGACGTCGCGGCGCTGACGTGATGGTGAACTCTCTGGTGGCAGCGATATGAAGTAGGCTCTGAACCTCGTGGTAGTGGACAGGATGGGTGCAGCCATCTTGAATAACGGTGTTGTTGTGGTCTTCAGTCCTGAGACTGGTTTGATGCAGCTCTCCATGCTACTCTATCCTGTGCAAGCTTCTTCATCTCCCAATACGTACTGCAGCCTACATCCTTCTGAATCTGCTTAGTATATTCATCTCTTGGTCTCCCTCTACGATTTTTACCCTCCACGCTGCCCTCCTATACTAAACTGGTGATCCCTTGATGCGTCAGAACATGTCCTACCAACCGATCCCTTCTTCTTGTCAAGTTGTGGCGCAAACTGCTCTTCTCTCCAATCCTATTCAATACTTCCTCATTAATCTTCAGCATTCTTCTGTAGCACCACATTTCAAAGGCTTCTATTCTCTTCTTGTCCAAACTATTTATCGTCCATGTTTCACTTCCATACATGGCTACACTCCATACAAATACTTTCAGAAACGACTTCCTGGCATTTAAATCTATATTCGATGTTAACAAATTTCTCTTCTTCAGAAACGCTTTCCTTGCCATTGCCAGTCTATATTTGATATTCTCTCTACTTCGACCATCATCAGTTATTTTGCTCCCCAAATAGCAAAACTCCTTTACTACTTCAAGTGTTTCATTTCCTAATCTAATTCCCTCAGCATCACCCGACTTAATTCGACTACATTCCATTATCCTCGTTTTGCTTTTGTGATGTTCATCTTATACCCTCCTTTCATGACACTGTCCATTCCGTTCAACTGCTCTTCCAAGTCCTTTGCTGTCTCTGACAGAACTACAATGTCATCGGCGAACCTTAAAGTTTTGAATTCTTCTCCATGAATTTTAATACCTACTCAGAATTTTTCTTTTGTTTCCTTTACTGCTTGCTCAATATACAGATTGAATAACATTGGGGAGAGGCTACAACCCTGTCTCACTCCCTTCCCAACCACCGCTTCCCTTTCATGGCCCTCGACTCTTATAACTGCCATCTGGTTTCTGTACAAATTGTAAATAGCCTTTCGCACTTTCAGAATTTGAAAGAGACTATTCCAGTCAACATTGTCAAAAGCTTTCTCTAAGTCTACAAATGCTAGAAACGTAGGTTTGCCTTTTCTTCATCTAGCTTCTAAGATAAGTCGTAGGGTCAGTATTGCCTCACGTGTTCCCATATTTCTACGGAATCCAAACTGATCTTCCCCGAGGTCCGCTTCTACCAGTTTTTCCATTCGTCTGTACAAAATTCGCGTTAGTATTTTGCATCCGTGACTTATTACACTGACAGTTCGGTAATTTTCACATCTGTCAACGCCTGCTTTCTTTGGAACTGGAATTATTATATTCCTCTTGAAGTCTGAGGGTATGTCGCCTGTCTCATACATTTTGCTCAGCAGATGGTAGAGTTTTTTCAGGACTGGCTCTCCCAAGGCTGTCAGTAGTTCTAATGGAATGTTGTCTACTCCCGGGACCTTGTTTCGACTTAGGTCTTTCAGTGCTCTATCAAATTCTTCACGCAGTATCATATCTCCCATTTCATCTTCATCTACATCCTCTTCCATTTCCATAATACTGTCCTCAAGAACATCGCCCTTGTATAGTCCCTCTATATACTCCTTCCACCTTTCTGCTTTCCCTTCTTTGCTTAGAACTAGGTTTCCATCTGAGCCCTTGATATTCATACAAGTAGTTCTCTTTTCTCCAAATGTCTCTTTAATTTTCCTGTAGGCAGTATCTATCTTACCCCTAGTGAGGTAAGCCTCTACATCCTTACATTTGTCCTCTAGCCATGCCTGCTTAGCCATTTTGCACTTCCTGTTGATCTCATTTTTGAGACGTTTGTATTCCTTTTTGCCTGCTTCATTTACTGCATTTTTATATTTTCTCCTTTCATCAATTAAATTCAGTATTTCTTCTGTCACCCAAGGATTTCTACTAGCCCTCGTCTTATTACCTGCTTGATCCTCTGCTGCCTTCACCACTTCATCCCTCAAAGCTATCCATTCTTCTTCTACTGTATTTCTTTCCCCCATTCTTGTCAATTGTTTCTTTATGCTCTTCCTGAAACTCTCTACAACCTGTGGTTCTCTCAGTTTATCCAGATCCCATCTCCTCAAATTCCCACCTTCTTGCAGTTTCTTCAGTTTTAATCTACAGTTCATAACCAATAGATTGTGGTCAGAGTCCACATCTGCCCCTGGAAATGTCTTACAATTTAAAACCTGGTTCCTAAATCTCTGTCTTACCATTATGTAATCTATCTGATATCTTCTAGTATCTCCAGGGTTCTTCCATGTATACAACCTTCTTTCATGATTCTTGAACCAAGTGTTAGCTATGATTAAGTTATGCTCTGCGTAAAATTCTACCAGGCGGCTTCCTCTTTCATTTCTTAGCCCCAATCCATATTCACCTACTATGCTTCCTTCTCTCCCTTTTCCTACTCTCGAATTCCAATCACCCATGACTATTAAATTTTCGTCTCCCTTCACTACCTGAATAATTTCTTTTATCTCATCATACATTTCATAAATTTCTTCGTCATCTGCAGAGCTATTTAGCATATAGACTTGTACTACTGTTGTAGGTGTGGGCTTTGTGTCTATCTTGGCCACAATAATGCGTTCACTATGTTGTTTGTAGTAGCTTACCCGAACTCCTATTTTTTTATTCATTATTAAACCTACTCCTGCATTACCCCGATTTGATTTTGTATTTATAACCCTGTATTCACCTGACCAAAAATCTTGTTCCTCCTGCCACCGAACTTCACTATATCTAACTTTAACCTATCCATTTCCCTTTTTAAATTTTCTAATCTACCTGCCCGATTAAGGGACCTGATATTCCACGCTCCGATCCGTAGAACACCAGTTTTCTTTCTCCTGATAACGACGTCCTCCTGAGTAGTCCCCGCCCGGAGATCCGAATGGGGGACTATTTTACCTCCGGAATATTTTACCCAAGAGGACGCCATCATCATTTATCCATACAGTAGAGCTGCATGCCCTCGGGAAAAATTACGGCCGTAGTTTCCCCTTGCTTTCAGCCATTCGCAGTACCAGCACAGCAAGGCCGTTTTGGTTAATGTTACAAGGCCAGATCAGTCAATCATCCAGACTGTTGCCGCTGCAACTACTGAAAAGGCTGCTGCCCCTCTTCAGGAACCATACGTTTGTTGGGCCTCTCAACAGATACCCCTCCGCTGTGGTTGCACCTATGGTACGGCTATCTGTGTCGCTGAGGCACACAAGGTTCCCCACCAACGGCAAGGTCTATGCTTCATGGGGGGAGGGAATACATGCGTCATTATCTGGCGTCTCGGTGAATAACGGTACATGCGTCATTATCTGGCGTCTCGGTGGCGCTCCCTGGTGACAGTGATATGAACTAAGCCAGTTGGAGTCTATACTCAGTGGCGAACACACCTGCTTGAAATTGGTTAAATAATAAAGGCAAGTCACTTTTTTCAGCCATTTTCCTTGCTTAGTAGGGATAACAGGGGTGTCACGCACTATCCTGATGGAATTTGAACTTCCCGCCAATTTTTCCGGAGGGTTAGGTTAGTGGAGGTAGCCTATTTGACCTATCTGCCCCCCAAAATCCGCCATTTTGGATGACGTCATGTGCTGTTGCCAAGTCTCCACGACGCGATCTTGGATGACGTCATCGCCGCCATCTTGAATACATCTGACAACAATGGAATATGGGGTAGTGTTCCCCTTGTCCCAGTAGTCAGCAATGACCTTGAATGTATGACGTAATCAAAATGATAGATGGCGGGTGGCGAGACAGTATGAAATTATAGATGGAAATGCGAGACTTTTTTCAGCTGACGTAGTGCAAATTGGTGCTGACGAGTAAACTCTTTACAGCCAATCACAGTGCAGCAAATATATCTTGACAATGCCCCCTCCCCCACCGACACCCGCCTTTCCTACGCTACATTTGCGAGTGGGATATGAAAGTGAATCACTGGTAGTGGTACAAGAAACACTACACAATTCATTATGTGGTGGCTTGGGGAACATGTGTTTAGACGTACAGGACTGGGCAAAAATACGGATACACTGACAACACAACACATTACCATACCTAATAAGGAGTAGAAAAGCCGTTGGCATTCAAAACAGACTCCGGTCGTCTCAAAACGGATGGAAACAGGTCCTGTATTGTCTTTAACAGAATCTTACACCATTCTTCCTGCAAAATATTGACAAGGTCTGGTAACGATGTTGCAGATGGATAGCGATCCGACAATATCCTCTCTAATGGAGACCACAAAGGCACAATAATATTGAGATCTGTTAACTGTGGCGGCCAGCGGAAATGCGATAATTTATCCTCATGCTCTCTAAACCAGTCCTGGACAATACTAGCTGTCGTCTTGGACCACAGAATCACCATTGGGGAGCAAACATTGTACCATAGAATGGATTTGTTTAGCCATTATGGTAACATAATCCTAGCGAGAGTAACCATGTGGCCCATGGGATACCACGATATGTCTGCCAAAATCATCACCATACACCCACCATATTTCATTCTTTGGAAGTAAACTAGGTCAGAATTTGGAAACAGTGTGAACGAAGACTTATTTGACCAAACGACTTCCCTCCATTCTTCGATAGTCGAGGTTTTATGGCTTCGGCATCACGTTCTTCCTCTAACGGGCATTTCTATCACTGACATTTGGTTTTGGAATTCCCATTCGCCATACAATTCCCTGCTTATTGAGCTCCCTTCGTGTTGTTTCGGTGCTGACAGGGTTCGCGAGTGCTACAGTCGGTTCTGCAGTGACAGTTGTAGCTATCGTTCACCTATTTTTCGTCACAGTCCTCTTCAGTGACCGTCCGTCACGATCATTCAACACACAATTTGGTTCATGTTTTGACACAGCGGATGTTTTTCCGCTTTCCCAGCATGCGGTGTAAATTTTCGATCAGCATCTCTTGAAACATCGAACACTTTGGCTGCTTGGGTGGGAGAGCGCACACCATACGAGCACCAACAATTTTTTCACGTTCGAATTCACTCGGTTTCGACACAGTGCACTCACAACTACACAGTACACTGTTTTGACCACGACTAACACTTACAACGTATTGAGTACACTGCGCAGGTGCCGTGCGTGGCGCAACCTGCAGGCTTGGCTAGCACCTGCATACATTTCTCTCGGAGTTTCCATATTGTTGTCTGTCCTCTGCAGGTGTAGATAGAGGAAGTATATAGACTTAACTGTGCATAAATATCATCAGTTGTGTCCACCTACTTAGGTACCACAGTGCACGAATGTCATCTACACACCTTCGTCTCGGATATTTTCTTATCTCTTAGAATCCGGCAACAGACTTTCTTGATCCATCTATATCTACACCAGTAGTCAGCAAGCCACCTGACGGTATGTCGAAAAGCGTACTTTTGCCACCACTAACTGAAAGCCCCTTCTCTGTTCCATCCGCGAATAGTGTGTTGGTAGAATGATTTTCGGTAACCCATTGAATTAGCTCTAATTTCACGAATTTTCTCGTTGTGGTCATTTCGCAGAACGAATCTAGGAGGAAGTAACATGTTGTCTGACTCTTCTCGAGCCGGCCGGGGTGACCGAGCGGTTCTAGGCGCTACAGTCTGGAACCGCGCGACCGCTACGGTCGCAGGTTCGAATCCTGCCTCGGGCATGAATGTGTGTGATGTCCGTAGGTTAGTTAGGTTTAAGTAGTTCTAAGTTCTAGGGGACTGATGACCTTAGAAGTTAAGTCTCATAGTGCTCAGAGCCATTTGAACCATTTGAACCCTTCTCGAAAAGCACTTTTGGGAAATTTTAAGATTAAACCTCTCCGTGATTCACAACACCTCTCCTGTAGCGCCTGCTACTGAAGTTTGCTAAGCACCAGCGTAACGCTCTCGCGCAGACTAAACGATCCTGTGAGGAAACGCGTTGCTCTTCGTTTTACACTCCTGGAAACTGAAATAAGAACACCGTGAATTCATTGTCCCAGGAAGGGGAAACTTTATTGACACATTCCTGGGGTCAGATACATCACATCATCACACTGACAGACCCACAGGCACATAGACACAGGCAACAGAGCATGCACAATGTCGGCACTAGTACAGTGTATATCCACCTTTCGCAGCAATGCAGGCTGCTATTCTCCCATGGAGACGATCGTAGAGATGCTGGATGTAGTCCTGTGGAACGGCTTGCCATGCCATTTCCACCTGGCGCCTCAGTTGGACCAGCGTTCGTGCTGGACGTGCAGACCGCGTGAGACGACGCTTCATCCAGTCCCAAACATGCTCAATGGGGGACAGATCCGGAGATCTTGCTGGCCAGGGTAGTTGACTTACACCTTCTAGAGCACGTTGGGTGGCACGGGATACATGCGGACGTGCATTGTCCTGTTGGAACAGCAAGTTCCCTTGCCGGTCTAGGAATGGTAGAACGATGGGTTCGATGACGGTTTGGATGTACCGTGCGCTATTCAGTGTTCCCTCGACGATCACCAGTGGTGTACGGCCAGTGTAGGAGATCGCTCCCCACACCATGATGCCGGGTGTTTGCCCTGTGTGCCTCGGTCGTATGCAGTCCTGATTGTGGCGCTCACCTGCACGGCGCCAAACACGCATACGACCATCATTGGCACCAAGGCAGAAGCGACTCTCATCGCTGAAGACGACACGTCTCCATTCGTCCCTCCATTCACGCCTGTCGCGACACCACTGGAGGCGGGCTGCACGATGTTGGGGCGTGAGCGGAAGACGGCCTAACGGTGTGCGGGACCGTAGCCCAGCTTCATGGAGACGGTTGCGAATGGTCCTCGCCGATACCCCAGGAGCAACAGTGTCCCTAATTTGCTGGGAAGTGGCGGTGCGGTCCCCTACGGCACTGCGTAGGATCCTACGGTCTTGGCGTGCATCCGTGCGTCGCTGCGGTCCGGTCCCAGGTCGACGGGCACGTGCACCTTCCGCCGACCACTGGCGACAACATCGATGTACTGTGGAGACCTCACGCCCCACGTGTTGAGCAATTCGGCGGTACGTCCACCCGGCCTCCCGCATGCCCACTATACGCCCTCGCTCAAAGTCCGTCAACTGCACATACGGTTCACGTCCGCGCTGTCGCGGCATGCTACCAGTGTTAAAAGACTGCGATGGAGCTCCGTATGCCACGGCAAACTGGCTGACACTGACGGCGGCGGTGCACAAATGCTGCGCAGCTAGCGCCATTCGACGGCCAACACCGCGGTTCCTGGTGTGTCCGCTGTGCCGTGCGTGTGATCATTGCTTGTACAGCCCTCTCGCAGTGTCCGGAGCAAGTATGGTGGGTCTGACACACCGGTGTCAATGTGTTCTTTTTTCCATTTCCAGGAGTGTATTTTCTCTATCACTTCTATCAATCCTTCCTGGGAAAGGTCCCTGATTGATGAAAAATACTCAACAATCAGTAGAACAGGCGCCTTGGGAACCAGTTATTTAATGGATGAATTACATTTCCGTAAGATTCTCCCTACGAATCTTACCCTGATTTCTGGTTTTCTTGCTATTTATTTTACATAATCATTACACTTGCGAAATCATTAGGTTACATGCCCCGCTCAGCTCAACTTCATTTTTACTGTCGGAAAATTATGTCTTCCACTTGAATCTATTCACTAATTCATTTGTTAGTTTCCCTGTCCTTCTTATTAATTATCCATGTGCATCACTCTATCGCTTGCTGAGCGACCTTCCGTTTCTGAACGGTATTCACATTAAAAATCCTTGTCTCACTGTCGTAAGTTAAAACAGGTGTGTCATACTGATGGTAAAGCTCCCATTTCAGACGCATAGGAATGTACATTTCGAAAACTATTAATTCGTCGAAAACAGCGGAGATCATTTCAATTCTTCTTTTTATTTATTTTCTGATACACCTAGTCGTTGTCCTGAACTTCCATGGACGACGTAATCTTTTGCACAGTACCCACTTCCTACCATTGTACCCGTGGTATAGTTTCATTTGGCAGTGGACGACTTCGTACCAAAGTACAGGGCTATTACAAATGATTGAAGCGATTTCATAAATTCACTGTAGCTCCATTCATTGACATATGGTCACGACACACTACAGATACGTAGAAAAACTCATAAAGTTTTGTTCGGCTGAAGCCGCACTTCAGGTTTCTGCCGCCAGCGCGCTCGAGACCGCAGTGAGACAAAATGGCGACAGGAGCCGAGAAAGCGTATGTTGTGCTTGAAATGCACTCACATCAGTCAGTCATAACAGTGCAACGACACTTCAGGACGAAGTTCCACCACCAACTGCTAACTCCATTCGGCGATGGTATGCGCAGTTTAAAGTTTCTGGATGCCTTTGTAAGGGGAAATCAACGGGTCGGCCTGCAGTGAGCGAAGAAACGGTTGAACGCGTGCGGGCAAGTTTCACGCGTAGCCGCGGAAGTCGACGAATAAAGCAAGCAGGGAGCTAAACGTACCACAGCCGACGGTTTGGAAAATCTTACGGAAAAGGCTAAAGCAGAAGCATTTCTTAAACAGGAGATTGGAAAACCGATGGATCGGTCGTGGTGGAGACCATGATCAACAATTCATGTCATGGCCTCCACGCTCTCCCGACTTAACCCCATGCGATTTCTTTCTGTGGGATTATGTGCAAGATTCAGTGTTTAAACCTCCTCTACCAAGAGACGTGCCAGAACTGCGAGCTCGCATCAACGATGCTTTCGAACTCATTGATGGGGACATGCTACGCCGAGTGTGGGAGGAACTTGATTATCGGCTTCATGTCTGCCGAATCACTAAAGGGGCACATATCGAACATTTGTGAATGCCTAAAAAAACTTTTTGAGTTTTTGTATGTGTGTGCAAAGCATTGTGAAAATATCTCAAATAATAAAGTTATTGTAGAGCTGTGAAATCGCTTCAATCATTTGTAATAATGCTGTATAGCTTCAGACATTAACACTCTTTCATCGATACAGCAGGGTAAAGAAATTACCACAGTGGTCAGTTACCTGAGTTTCAGAATTCGCGCCATTCTGCGAAACATAATTTCAGTTTCCTTCTCACTTTCTGCATTTTCAGTCATATTTTACCATCTCTTCCCATTGTTTTCATTCTACCATCCACCTTGCTCCTGATTTCCTATCTGAATTATAATTCTAATATCGCTTCTAAATTTAGTACTGTATTCTTAGAGAAGTTTCTCATCTTTAATTCAAATCCACAAATATTTTCTCTTTCTCGATCTTATTTAATTTCTAAGACACCAGCTATTTTTGAACTATTTTTTCTACAAATTCAGGTCTGTTTGTTTTGCATATCTTTTTTCTTCTCTCTGAAAAAAAAACTCAAATACAGAGGTCAGACAAAAATATGGAACCACTGCGAAAATTGCTGCTTGAACAATGTTCGGTGAACATACTGTAGATGGAAATGCTTGGCTAGTACGCAGGATGAGCCCACGCACGGGTCCTATGTAATGTAATGTAATCGATACGTTGCAAGTGCCAGTCGTGGTCAGAACAGTATTCTGTGCATTATACCGGAGGCAGGTGAATTCGAACGTGGGCAAATTGTTGGTGGTCGCATGGTGGGTGCTTCAGTAAACAAGGGAGCCGAGGTGTTTCGTGTCTCAAGAGGCACCCTAACAGGGATTAATACGCATACAGCGAAAGCAGAAAAACATCAACCGCTAAGTCACAACGCGGACGAAACTGTGTGTTGAGTGATCGTAACGGCCGGCCATTGCAGAAGACTGTAACGGAAAATAAGAGGACGACAGCTGCAGAAGTGAATGTCGCACTCGTGGATCCTGTCAGTACCAAATCAATACGATAAGATCTCCGTCAGCAGGGGATTGCAGCGTAAGATGGAATTCCAAACTCACTGATCAGTGATGGAAAAGTTTTGCCGAAGCCATAGAACCTGTTCTATGGAAGGATGTCGTTTGACTGAAAGAAAGGTACATATTAGTTTTGCCACTCACTGCGAAGTACTGAGTACGCTTGTATGAAATCCCTCACATTTCATTTTTAACCTCTATAACAACCACTAAATTTTTAATTTTTTGTGCTAATTTAATTTACTATATGAGTCAATTTATGTGGTTTAAAAGAATGTCTCGAGACTTTAGATAGAATTGTGATCACAGAAAAAGCTTTTCCGAAGGAACATTTTCGTAAAGCCGTTCACTATCAGAGAACATCATTACGAGATATTTTGAAAGAATCTAGGATTATACTGAAAAAATAACTGCCTCACAAAATCTGTTGCCGCCGGACTCGAGTTTCTTTCCTGATCTTTGGTGAGCTACGTACTGCGTATGACGTAACAGACAGCACCTACACTACATCAAATGCCTGGATGTCAGACAACAAAACGCCGGTGTACAGTCCTTCGATAGGTGTTAACTATATGAGTGCTGGACTAGTTGTCGATCATAACATGTAGTAAATAGCAGTCTTTGACGTATGATTATTGTTAAATAACAGAAATTCACTAGTTTTATTTCATTTAAACTACAGTTATTAATTTCGAGCAAATCACCAAGTCACATATTTGTCTCACTGAACTTCGATAAAACACAATTCATGAAATTCTGTAGTGCACAACAACGCGTTCGAAATAATACATGAGAGTAAACCAGTAGCTGAAAAACAGTATTCTAAGTTCTCAAGTGTTTTGCTGGAAGTTATATATTTTCTTAAATGTCTACAGTCCATCACATTTATCTTACGAGTAATAGCACATTTTGGAGACGAGGATGACAAAATGTAAACAGCCTTTTCCTGTTTTCAGTCACTAATAACTTATGACACCATAAGTTGTGACAGCTCTTCATAGAGGAAGAAAACGTTTATTGCACAGAAGAGTGAAATGAGAACCTCTTTAAACAGTTGGCCATACTGGAAGTTTCCTCACGGTACATTTTGTCCGTTATGAAGTTTGTTGTTAGCAATCAACAACCTCAATACCACAGTAAGTTCGTAAATATTATAGTACAAGGATAAATGACTTACACTAAGGATATGCGTTACTCGAAGTCTATGTGGAACAAAAACAGACTTAAATTTTCAGCCTTAATAGCATTGGGAAACTTACCCTCTTGGCTAATAGATAATAAAATTAACTTCAAACACAACGTGGAATCGTATCTGCTCGACAACTTTATCCACTCAATAGAATAATTTCTAAATGTGTAATTGTAAAATGTGTTTGAATATCTCTAGCCATTCACGCCAGACGACTTTACCTTACTGTTCGACATAAAAATTAACGATAGCTTTGATTAATGTAAAATTCAGTCTTGTAAATGTGTGAGTGTAAGATTGAGCATAGTTACCTTGAAGACACTGTACGTAAAAGATAGAGATAAGGATAACTGTAAAAGACAATACTGTAGTTGTACAGCACGCGTCCATATTTTTCACTGTGGAAGGCTAGAATAATTGTAAACTGAGATCATGGTGAGGGTTGGCAATAATGATCCATGGAATATGCAACCAACTAATTTACTAACTACATGTCGAAACCCCTTAATACATAATCATCGCCCGAGTATCACGATGTATAGCACTCATCCATGAATGTGATCGACTAACAGTGACACTAGCGCACACCCATTTTTGAAGGAACATCGACGTATCTGCGTGCCTACATTCTCGGCCTATGGTGTGTAACTTTTTTTGCGCTTTTTGTTTCACACTTCCGATAGGACGCTGAAAGCCGTCGGTACTAAATCGCTTTGACGTGCTGTCACGGGTGGAGGCTGTGATCCGCATTTCGGTTTTGAGAATTCGCCCAGCGAAAGATAAACAATTAAAAGGCCGGCTGAATGGCAGGGAAGCCACACACAAGCGGATTACTCTTAAAATGTCTTAAGGCCACGGCGGAGCGGCGCAGCGGGCCGCGGTGTAATGATGGTATTATAGACACCTACGTGAATAGGCAGGCTACTGGAGGGTGCGTAACAAAAGGCCCGGCCGTGGGGGGTGCCCAGGGATAGGGCGGGGGGGGGGGGGGGAGGGGGAGGGGTCCCAGGGTTCAGGGGGGGGGGGGGGGGCAGGACACAGCGTCAGGCGTACGCAAGCTGCGGCAGCGCATTCTGGCCATAGCTGCGTGTCGCAAGACGGCAAACAAACATCTGTGTGCGTAATACAAGTAGCGTTAATACCGAGTGATGCATTACAGAATTTATTATTATTATTATTATTTCAGAGAAAAAGCTTCGCTAGCGACGCGTTTCAAACATCAGGAAAGCTGAAAGGTTCTGAGAGCTGGACGGCACACTGTCCCCTGCAGTGGGTGGCGAACATTGCATAACGGGTCTGAAACTGAGATCAGCCGGCAGACTTTGGTCCACTTTTGGTACATTACGTAGTTATTCTGGCGAAGAGTAACATGGTGCACCGCCACAGACTGTTAAGGAAAGTATGAGCATGTGGAAAAGGTTCCCTGGTTTGAAGACTAATTAAGTAGTAGAACCTAGAACGTTGTCCTCGATGGCGAGGGTTCATCAGTAAGGTGGACAGTGATATGCTGTTGTTTGCTGATGAGACTGGGAGGTGTCAAGGACGAGTGACTGTAGGAGGATACAAGAACACTTGGACAAGATTTCTGTTTGGTATGATGAATGGTAGCTAGCTCTAAATGTAGGAAAATATAATATAATACGGATGAATAGGGAAAAAACTCTTATAATTTCGGATACAGCACTGGTAGTGTCTTGCTTGACACGCTCGCGTCGTTTAGTTGTAAAGCGATAAGAAATGGAACGAGTGTGCGAGGATTGCGATAGGGGAAAGTGTTGTTCATTTGTAAAGGAGACTGCATATAGGATGCTAGTGCGACCTATTCTTGAGCACTACTCAGGTGTTTGGGATCCGCACCAGGTTGGATTAAAGGAAGACAACGAAGCAATTCAGAAAAGGGCTGCTAGATTTGTTACCGCTAGGTTTGAACAACGTACAAGTATTATGGAGATGCTTCGGGAACTGAAGTGGGAATCCCTGGAGGGAAGGCGACGTTCTTTTCGAGGAACACTACTGACAGAATTTATAGAAACGGCATTTGAAGCTGACTGCAGAACGATTCTATTGATGCCAACATACATTTCGCGTAAGGACCATGAAGGTAAGATATAATCATTTTTTCCTCACTCTGTTAGCGAGTGGAGCAGAAAAGAAAATGACGATTACTGGTACAGGGTATTCTTCGCCACACACCGTACGGCGGCTTGCCGAGTATTTATGTAGATGTAGGTACTGAGAAAAGGGGAGAAATAACGAAACCGAGATTTATAATCGCATTCAGAAGATATCGACAGCTAGTTGACCATTTAACACAATCGTGAAAATAAGCAAGCTAAGGATATTAAGAGATTACGTAAAGAAATTTAAGCATTTTAAAATGACCTGTTTAGCAATGTATTCTTTATAATGGAAGGTTTTCTTACATGATGGACAGCAAAGATATGATAAAAAAGTTAAGCACAAGTAAATAATTGTAAAACAACGCTCTCATTTCACACCACACTTTCACATACAATGCTTTTTCTGGAAAACCTCACACCAGTGAATAATAGAATACTGTTATAGTCGTTCTGAGCTTAGCATCTCAGTCTTTACGGAGGGATGGTGACTAAATTTTTCAGAGAAGTAAATGTGAAGTTGTGGTACACAAAATGAAAGTCGACGCGGTGGTATGTGTAATGTGTTCAGTGAAAGGTGCGGAGAAATGAATGAACAGTGTGGCTCTAGCCTTTTGAAGTATGAAATAATTTCTTTGCAAAAATGTATAAACAAAACAACATTGTACAGTATGGATAAACCGAACGAGGTTATGCTGTTGTTAATAGTCCGGCCTCGTAGACCGCGGTGCCGCAGTGGTTAGCACACAGGACACGCCTTCGGGAGGACGACGGGTCAAACCTGCGTCCGACCATCGTGATTTAGATTTTCCGTGGTTTCCCTCAATCGCTTCAGACAAATGCCGGGATGGTTTCATTGAAAGGGCACTGCCGACTTCCTTCCCCATCCTCCCCTAATCTGATGGAACCGATGACCTCACTGTTTGGTCCCTCTCTCAAATCACCCAGCCTCGTATTCGGAAGGTTAGAGGTTCTAATTCCCATCCAGTCTTGTTTTCGATCTTACCGTGGTTTCCCTAAATCACTTCAGGAAAATTTCAGCACGGTTGTTGCTATAAGGTCACGGCCGATTACCTGTCCATTCTCATGGAAGGTTTTGCAGTTGGTAAATGCCAGTATATATGAATTACTTTTGTGCTTCTTAATCGATGATGCCACGCCATGTTGAACGTCCTTGTGAAAGTGACCCTCGGCGAATAAAACTATTGCTAAACCATCTGCTAACTCTTATATTAGTGTCAGATGCACCTCTTACTTTGCAATCGAAAGACTGCGTCTTGATCTCCACCAGCACTTCTGTAATGAAACTGTGCCACATTCAGAAACCGAAGGCGAGAGCCGGAGCCGTGAAATTTATTATACGTTATTGCATGTGAGTAGTTTATACTAATACGCAGATCTCTCTACAGGAAGCAGCAGAATGGAATGAACTGAGATTGGCGGGATTCTTGTAAACCTTCTCTAGAAAGTGCTAACTGGAGCACCAGTTACGTGAGATAGCTCTTCGTTTACTAAAGATGCTGAAATAAACGTTTAAGTTCGACAGCCAACCACGCAGTCTGTATTGTGTTAGATCTTTCACTTAACGTTTGCAGACAAAACTACGGAACTGGTGTATCAATAAAGAGAAGTACGTCCAGCACACAGTTATGTGTGACCTTTCAGTTAACCACCCAATAACAATAACGGTTTGCTCACTCTTCTTATGTTTTCGAGTTTGGCTCGGTCTTAATTTTTGTGGTGACAGGCTAATATGAGATAGCCGCCAGTATTTTGTGGTTCCACTGTAGCAGACACGAGGATTGAAAACATTCGTCTTACAGCTACAGGTATCTTATATACAAAAGCTTACGTTGTAACAGTCTGGACAAGTCGAAAACAGACTTTACGATTTAAGCACTAAGCGTCTTTACAACGGAGGTATTATGATCTTTCACCCAAGTACAACCGAAAAGAAAATGTGTAAGAATTAGTAAAGTCCTTCATCTGAAAAAAGGGGGACTGGTTAAGCACTGAGTCGAATGAAGGTTAGTTGTATCGTATGTAGAGCAGCAGCTGATACGTGAGAGAATAGCGAATGCTGCGCTAAATGCGTAACGGGCGACGGAGCACAGCTTGGAATCGCCCCAGCTTCGAGTTGAGTGCGCACCGACTATAGGCCGGGCAGTGTTGTTGCTGGGTGTCGTGTGTGTGTGCATGTGGGGGGGGGGGGGTAGAGGGGGGGCAGCCCCCGTGTTAAAACATGCTCCATGACAAAGCAATTAAGATGTGCGCCCGTATTTATAAAGTAGGCGCATTGAAAGAGACGGGATCTTAAGCCCACGATTGTGTGCCGCTGAAATTTGTACAATAGTGTCAGTAGCAAATCTCTCAATCTGGCAGGCCGAGCCCGGCCGGCAGCTCGCTTAAATGTTACGTCAATCTGTTTACCTGATACCGCGGGCTCCATATCGGTTCCCCGGCTTTGTTCGGCATCTTTTCCCTGTTTCCACGGCGCGCTGCCATTCACAGAGCGTTTCCTTTATCGCCGGCGGCCTTGAGCCACGCCCCGTGCATTCACGAGTATCGCTTTCATCGCCCCACTTCCCGAACACGCTGTCGCACCCCGAATAGCGTCCTGGACGAAAGCTGTACTGTACATTGTTGTCTTAATGCTTTCTACGCGCCATCTTTTGGAGGTATAGGTCATACGCAGCGAACCACTGTAAGTAAAACTTATTTACAGTCGTATACAACGCGATTCCATTTCTGTTATCGATCGGGTTATGACGTAAATACCCTGTATTTAACCTTTCTTAAGATCTAGAATCACCTAAAAGTAATAACAAGACTAATCATCATCTCCAGACAGGCATTCCAGTAATTCTCTCTGCCAACAAAGTGGAATTGAATCACTACCTATAAGAACTTCGTGAAATAGTCACCAGAATTGGCCTCTGAGTTTCATGGGCGGAACTCTTCGACACCTTGATCTACAATCGCAATGCAGTTCGCAGGAACACCTGAATAACCTAAATTTCAATACATTGTTGAAACCATATATGATTCATCAGGAGGAGAAGATTAGTGCTTAGTGCATAACGTCCTGTGGACAACGAGGTCATTAGAGACGGATTAGGGAACGAACCATTCCGGCATTTGAAGCGATTTAGGAAAACCACGGAAAATCTAAATCAGGATGGCCGGACTTGGGTGTGAACCGTCGTCCTCCTGAATGCGAGTCCAGTGTGTTAATTAATAAAGATAGAATATCTAAATCACAAAACTCCTATTGAACCACCTGAAGCAGACGCAACAAAAATTAATATCCTAGGGAGCACAGTTAAAACACTACAACACGCTAAGCAAATCGTAAAAATTATACGCCACGGGAAACCGTGATATTTGGCGGCAGAACGCATAAAAGCAAGTACTAAAAATTACAAGAACGTTTACTAGCCCATAGGATGAAACTGGATGAAAATGAAGCTCAGGAAGTTTGTCAGAAACAAGAAAAAATCTCTGACGTTTTATCAGGACAAGGAGACTAAAAATATATGATCATTTTCTCATAATGAATGATAACATGCTGAACTAAGGAATTTTCGGTCTTGGTGACCGATAGGATACTTAAAACTGTAAGAGATCTTCAGGGAACTGCTATCACTTGTACTGCATTTAGAATACTTGCGGAGGATCATCAATTCTAAAACAAAAGGGGAATTGGAACCAACAGAAGAAAGTCATAAGAAGAAAGAGAAACTTTAGCGAGAAGACGAAGAGATTTTAGAAGAAGAAAGCCAAGTTACAGCTAAATAAATTCAGTCACACTCTTCACCTGGGCGTAAGAACATTAAAGAAACAACATCGTCACAAATTTTTGTTCACCAACTATTATAAAATTTTGAATTTAGAATAATAAGGAAGACGTTAAATTCTCAATCCGGTCATCTTGTGTACATACTATTTGTGTATGCATAAAGGCACTAAATTATAGGTCCATATCGTTAACGTCGATATGCAACAGGATTTTGGAACATATATCGTGTTCGAACATTATGAATTACCTCGAAGAAAACGGTCTATGGACACAATCGCCGACCGGTGTGGCATAGCAACTGTAGGCGCTTCAGTCTGGAACCGAGCGACCGCTACGGTCGCAGGTTCGAATCCTGCCTCGGGCATGGATGTGTGTGATGTCCTTAGGTTAGTTAGGTTTAAGTAGTTCAAAGTTCTAGGCGAATATGGATTGAGGCTAAGAAATGAAAGAGGAAGCCGCCTGATAGAATTTTGCACAGAGCACAACTTAATCATAGCTAACACTTGGTTTAAGAATCATGATAGGAGGTTGTATACATGGAAGAACCCTGGAGATACTAAAAGGTATCAGATAGATTATATAATGGTAAGACAGAGATTTAGGAACCAGGTTTTAAATTGTAAGACATTTCCAGGGGCAGATGTGGACTCTGACCACAATCTGTTGGTTATGACCTGTAGATTAAAACTGAAGAAACTGCAAAAAGGTGGGAATTTAAGGAGATGGGACCTGGATAAACTGAAAGAACCAGAGGTTGTACAGAGTTTCAGGGAGAGCATAAGGGAACAATTGTCACAAATGGGGGAAAGAAATACAGTAGAAGAAGAATGAGTGGCTCTGAGGGATGAAGTAGTGAAGGCAGCAGACGATCAAGTAGGTAAAAAGAAGAGGTTTAGTAGAAATCCTTGGGTAACAGAAGAAATATTGAATTTAATTGATGAAAGGAGAAAATATAAAAATGCAGTAAATGAAGCAGGCAAAAAGGAATACAAACGTCTCAAAAATGAGATCGACAGGAAGTGCAAAATGGCTAAGCAGGGATGGCTAGAGGACAAATGTAAGGATGTAGAGGCTTATCTCACTAGGGGTAAGATAGATACTGCCTACAGGAAAATTAAAGAGACCTTTGGAGATAAGAGAACCACATGTCTGAACATCAAGAGCGCAGATGGAAACCCAGTTCTAAGCAAAGAAGGGAAAGCAGAAAGGTGGAAGGAGTATATAGAGGGTCTATACAAGGGCAATGCACTTGAGGACAATATTATGGAAATGGAAGAGGATGTAGATGAAGATGAAATGGGAGATACGATACTGCGTGAAGAGTTTGACAGAGCACTGAAGGACCTGAGTCGAAACAAGGCCCCCGGAGTAGACAAAATTCCATTGGAACTACTGACGGCCTTGGGAGAGCCAGTCCTGACAAAACTCTACCATCTGGTGAGCAAGATGTACGAAACAGGCGAAATACCCTCAGACTTCAAGAAGAATATAATAATTCCAATCCCAAAGATAGCAGGTGTTGACAGATGTGAAAATTACCGAACCATCAGTTTAATAAGCCACAGCTACAAAGTACTAACACGAATTCTTTACAGACGAATGGAAAAACTAGTAGAAGCCGACCTCGGGGAAGATCAGTTTGGATTCCGTAGAAATACTGGAACACGTGAGGCAATACTAACCTTACGACTTATCTTAGAAGAAAGATTAAGGAAAGGCAAACCTACGTTTCTAGCATTTGTAAACTTAGAGAAAGCTTTTGACAATGTTGACTGGAATACTCTCTTTCAAATTCTGAAGGTGGTAGGGGTAAAATACAGGGAGCGAAAGGCTATTTACAACTTGTACAGAAACCAGATGGCAGTTATAAGAGTCGAGGGGCATGAAAGGGAAGCAGTGGTTGGGAAGGGAGTAAGACAGGGTTGTAGCCTCTCCCCGATGTTATTCAATCTGTATATTGAGCAAGCAGTAAAGGAAACAAAAGAAAAATTTGGAGTAGGTATTAAAATCCATGGAGAAGAAATAAAAACTTTGAGGTTCGTCGATGACATTGTAATTCTGTCAGAGACAGCAAAGGACTTGGAAGAGCAGTTGAACGGAATGGATGGTGTCTTGAAGGGAGGATATAAGATGAACATCAACAAAAGCAAAACGAGGATAATGGAATGTAGTCGAGTTAAGTCAGGTGATGCTGAGGGTATTAGATTAGGAAATGAGACACTTAAAGTAGTAAAGGAGTTTTGTAATTTGGGGAGCAAAATAACTGATGATGGACGAAGTAGACAGGATATAAAATGTAGACTGGCAATGGCAAGGAAAACGTTTCTGAAGAAGAGAAATTTGTTAACATCCAGTATAGATTTAAGTGTCAGGAAGTTATTTCTGAAAGTATTTGTATGGAGTGTAGCCATGTATGGAAGTGAAACATGGATGGTAAATAGTTTGGACAAGAAGAGAATAGAAGCTTTTGAAATGTGGTGCTACAGAAGAATGCTGAAGATTAGGTGGGTAAATCACATAACTAATGATGAAGTATTGAATAGAATTGGGGAGAAGAGAAGTTTGTGGCACAACTTGACCAGAAGAAGGGATCGGTTGGTAGGACATGTTCTGAGGCATCAAGGGATCACCAATTTAGTATTGGAGGGCAGCGTGGAGGGTAAAAATCATAGGGGGAGACCAAGAGATGAATACACTAAGCAGATTCAGAAGGATGTAGGTTGCAGTAGGTACTGGGAGATGAAGAAGCTTGCACAGGATAGAGTAGCATGGAGAGCTGCATCAAACCAGTCTCAGGACTGAAGACCACAACAACAACAACAACAACAACAAGTTCTAGGGGACTGATGACCTCAGATGTTAAGTACCATAGCGCTCAGGCCATTCGAACCATTTGACACACAGTCAACATGGGTTTTGAAAACATCGTACCTGTGAAACACAACTAGCTCTTTATTCACATGAAGTGTTGAGTGCTATTGACAAGTGATTTCAGATCAATTACGTATTTCTGGATTTCCGGAAGGGTTTTGACACTGTACCACACAAGCGGCTCGTAGTGAAATTGCGTGCTTATGGAATATCGTCTCAGTTATGTGACAGGATTTCTGATTTCCTGTTAGAGAGGTCACAGTTCGTAGTAACTGACGGAAAATCATCGAGTAAAACTGAAGTGATTTCTGGTGTTCCCCAAGGTAGTGTTATAGGCCCTTTGCTGTTCCTTATCTCTATAAACGATTTGGGAGACAATCTGAGCAGCCGTCTTCGGTTGTTTGCGGATGACGATGTCGTTTATCGAGAAATAAAGTTATGAGAAGATCAAAACAAACTGAAAAACGATTTAGAAAAGATATCTGAATGGTGCGAAAAGTGGCAGTTGACCCTAAATAACGAAAAGTGTGAGGTCATCTACATGAGTGCTAAAAGGAACTCGTTAAACTTCGGTTACACGTTAAATCAGTCTAATCTAAAAGCCGTAAATTCAACTAAATGCCTAGGTATTACAGTTACGGACAACTTAAATTGGAAGGAACACACAGAAAATGTTGTGTGGAACGCTAACGAAAGACTGCGTTTTATTGGCAGGACACTTAGAAGATGTAACAGACCTATTAAGGAGACTGCCTACACTACGCTTGTCCGTCCTGTTTTATAATACTGCTGCGCTGCTGCGCGGTATGAGATACGTACCACATAGGACTGAAGGAGTACATCGAAAATGTTCAAAGAAACGCACCACGTTTTGTGTTATCGCGAAATGTGGGAGAGAGTGTCAGAGAAATGATACAGGATTTGGGTTGGACATCACTAAAAGAAAGGCGTTTCTCGTTTCGACGGAATCTTCTCACGAAATTCCAATCACCAACTTTCTCCTCCGAATGCGAAAATATTTTGTTGACATCGACCTACATAGGGAGGAACGATCACCACGATAGAACAATGGAAATCAGAGCTCGTACGGAAAGATATGGGTGTTCATTCTTTCCGCGCGCTATACGAGACTGGAATAATAGAGAATTGTAAAGGTGGCTCGATGGAGCCTCTGCCAGGCAGTTCAATGTGATTTGCAGTGTATCCATGTAGATGTAGATTTCTTACATCATCCTTCTCAAAAACTACGGTAATACCGTGTCTCCCTTGAACTCGCCGGTATAGGACGCCAGTCATTAATCTGAATCTGCTTTGAAAACGGTGATGGAAAGACCTTGTGTTTCGATAAAGCGCACTGTTAATTGTCTTTCAGATTAAAACACTGGGACCCTCATAACTGGCTGGTTAACTTGGTAACTGAACAGAGATTTCGACTCACACAAAGTGTAGCCACGTGTGACAACCAGAAAAATATTGGAAAACTAAGTTCTGAAACTTGGATTTCTAGATTAAGACCTTGATATTTAAGCAAGCTACTCATCGTGCCATGAAACGCAATGAAAACAGCTGAGAAAAAATGTGAAATTTAAACATAATACACCTTTATATGTTCTCTATGTGAATAATAACGTGTAGGTAGTAAATGATAAATTTAAATGAAACTAGCTCAGTGTGCTGAGTGGTCGATAATCACATAAGCAAGATTGAAATCGTAACTAACAGGGGAACATCCCCAAGCGTCAATAAAAGTTCTTGATGAAACTTTACGACTGTGTGAATGAAAAAAAAAATATTGCAATACATTTTTGTTTGCGCTCAGTTTCATTTCTAAGGGGCAAAACACACTCCGAAAGGTATTTTGGCATATTGGGTTTAGAGGGAATATCTTCGAAGTGATGATAAATGAAAATGTGCTTCATACAAAAGCTGAAATGTAATTGACGATAATCAGCTTCTGTAATAATTTGAAATTTTGGAAAATACCCACCACCATTAATTAATTTTGAAAAATCAAAACCGTTTTTACAAAGTAAATTAAAGAAGATTTCGAGTCACATACATTCATATGTAATAAAACTCGGCCGAGCGGTTCTAGGCGCTACAGTCTGCGACTGCGCGACCGCTACGGTCGCAGGTTTGAATCCTGCCTCGGGCATGGATGTGTGTGATGTCCTTAGGTTAGTTAGGTTTAAGTAGTTCTAAGTTCTAGGGGACTGATGACCTCAGCAGTTAAGCCCCATAGTGCTCGAAACCATTTGAACCATTTTTTGTAATAAAACTGCTTTGTGAAATAACACTTTCGGAAAATAAGCTGTGCTCAATCTGTAGTCGGAGAATTTTCAACATATGTAATTAAAATACCTAATCATCCGTTATCATCCTAATTACTTACTTTACTTACGTTTGTTCTATGTTTTCAATTGTTATGTTATGTTTTACATTAACTTTTTTGAGTTTAATGTTTCACATACGTGTATTTTGTAAACTCAAAATAATAAGTAACTCAGTACTGTGATTCAAAATCATTACAATAACGATAATACGCAAGAAAATACTTAAAAGATGTCATTTTTTAAACCATGCACATAAAATGAATGCAAGTGTTTCCCAAGCTTTATGCGAAGGAGAACAGTCAGATAAAATTTACCAGGATTTAAAATTGTCGCGGTGATTCTCTAAATATCCTGATTTGTTTGAAGCATATTTCAGTACATTGAACTGATTATGTACTAGAAACTGCAGCTTGATTATATTGTCTCTCGAGTGGAGAATGATATCATAGCCATTCAACAAAGTAGATCTGAAAATCTTCTAACAAAATTCTTCCAGCATCAAAAGCCGTATATATCCTACGCCTGTGTCGTCGAGCCCTCTGGGATCACCAGATCATCAAGTTTCTTGTTCTCGGATACTACCCTCAAAACTGTTTTTTCACTCCGAACATTCGTCTTTTTATAATTTTAAAAGAAACTAATGGTGAGTTTGGAACGATATCTCGAGAATCTCTTCTTGAAGCCCCAAATGTCCTCGTGATATTATCGAAAAATCGTAAAGAAACGTCTGATCGGGTCAAAATATATTTGAAAGATGTTTTCATTCCCAGTGAGTGAGAAAAATCTTATTACTGTTAGATTCTTGGGGTGGTGGAAGAATCGTATAGCTCGTACATGAGAACAATGCGCTTGTTCATCTGGTGATCCCAAAGGAATCGATGGCGGAAGTGCAGCCGTGGGACGTACGTGGCTGTAGATGTTGGAAAAATTTTGTGAGTCGATTTTTAAATTTAATTCTGTTGAACGATTATGATGTCAACCTCCACTTAGAAACAGTACAATCAAGCGGCATCCACTAGAACATAACCAATTCTCTTCGCCAAGGCCTATAAATATAATGAAATATGCCTGATACAAATCAGGATATTTAGAGGCTCACCTTCGAAATTTTGAAATTCTAGTGAATATTGTTTTACGTTGTGTTCTCCACCACGTATATTGTGTGGAGAACTTTCATTCACTTCGTGTGCATGGTGTAACAAAGATACTTTTTAAGCATTTCTTTACAGATGATCATTATTGTAATGATTTTGTATCACAGTAATGAGTTACTTATTATTTTCTGTTAACAAAATACACGTATGTGAAACAATAAACTAAAAGAAAGTGAATGTAAAAAGTAAACTAACAAATTAAAACACAAAACGAACATAAGTAAAATAAATAATTACAATGACAATGAATGTTTAGATATTTTAATTAGGTACGTTGAAAATGCTCCGACACCACATTAGGTAGAGCTTATTTTCCAAAAATATTACTTCAGAAAGCAGCTTCATTACACATGGATGTATGTGGCTTGAAATCTTCTTTAATTTACTTTGTAAAAAAAGTTTTGATTTTTTATTATGAATGGTGTTGGGTATTTTTCAGAATTTCATAATATTACAGAAGTTGATTATACAGTTTTCAAGAACGTTAAATACATTTCATGTTTTATATGAAATATGTATAATAGTTTCGAAGATATTCCCTCTAAACCTAATATGCCAAATTACCTTTTGGGGGTGTGCTTTACCCCTTAGAAGTGAAATTGGGTACAAAAAAAAAATACGTATTGAATTATTTTTCCCCCTCTATACACCCGCCGAGTTTCATCAACATCGTTTACTGATACATGGGAATTCTCCCTTCTTAGTTTTCGGGCAATGTTCTTCCGCGAAGGTAACTCAGAATCAAACACGCACGACTGGTTTTTTTTTTTCCTGGCAATATAGTTCTACCACGTCTCGTATTTATGAGGCTTACTTGTTTGTCATATCATGGAACAGTTTGTATTTGCAAATATTTAGAGACAGTATGACTGTACACGCAACTACCACCCGTCCGTTAGAACGGTGGGTAAGTTTCCGGTTTATGTTTTTGACAGAAACTGCCACTTCAAGAAAATGTAGATTTTTGTTTGAAGTGGCACTCTCGTGATTTCTAAACAACGTTGCAAACAAGCAGGTCACAAAAGAAGCTTAAAGGGAGGGAAACGCATGTCTTTTGAAGATAGTAGCATCCACTGTTGTACTTGTTGGGGTTCTCAGACAGAAGACTGGTTTGACGCAGCTCTCTATTATATTTTTTCCTGAGCAGTCCTCTTCGTCTCTGCATAAACTACAGCAGCTTACATCCGCTCGAACGCGTTTTCTACAGTCGAGCCTCGGTCTCCCTCTACACGTTTGGTCCCCCTTGACACCTCGGGATGTATTTATTTTTTTCAAGTCAGATTGTCCAATAAAGATCTTTCCTTCCCAACTCGATGCAGCACCCCCTCATAGGCTGTCCTGTCTACCCATCTTGCTTGCAGCAGTTTTCTCACCACATTTCAAAAGTTTCTATCCTCTTCTTATCTGTACTGCTTACAGTCCATATTTAACTTCCGTATCAGGCTACAATTCAGACAAAAGCTTTCAGAAAAGACTTTATGACCGTTGGAGGGGAGACACCGTGAGAAATGCGTGCTTTAGCACAAATGTAGATGCCAGCCAGAAATGCAGGTTGGGCTGTCGAATTTGATTACGAACGACATCCGTGCAATGTCCTCAATATGTTGCTGGTGATAGCCGTGGTTAGAACAGGGTTCTGTGTAGTCGTGAGTGCATTATGTCGGAGCCAAATGAGTTCCATCGTAGGCAAGTTGCCGTTGCTCTCATAGTGGCTGCTTCTATCACCGAGACAGCCGAGGTCTACGGTGTTACAAAAGGCACCGCATCGAAGATTTATACCGCATATAGGGAAAGCGGAAAAGCATCACCCACTACGGCACAATTCGGCTGAAAGTGTGTGCGAGTTAATCGTTAGAAAATGCTATTGAAGAGGACTGTGTCGAAAAATAAGACGACAGCTGCAAAAGTCACTGCTTATCTGAATTTCGCATTCGCGATCCCTGTCAGCACAAAAACAACACTAAAGGAGCTCCATGAATGGTGAGCGGGAATTCCAAAACGACTCATCAGTGATGCAAAGGCCCGTAACAGGAAAAGGTAGTGCCGAAGGCATAAAACCTGCATTATGGAGCAATCGAAGAATGTCATTTGTTCGGATGAATCTGGTTGCACACTGTTTCCGAATTCTGGCTGAGTTTACGTCCCAGGAGTGAAACACGGTCCGCCATATCGCGACATTCAGTGGCAGCTCTGCAGGGTCGCGACTGTGGCTGATCAGGTCCGTCCCACGGACCTGTGGTGGTGTGGTGTTCAAAGACGACATGGCGGCTCTTCATACAGCTCGCATAGTCCACGACTGGTTTTGTGACGACGATGAAGAATTGTCTCATCTCCTCTGGCTACGACAGTCACCAGATGCCTGTATTATTGAGCCTCGGTGGGCTATTTTGGAGAGCAGAGCGCGTGATTACTATTCACCTGGATAATCGTCACGAGAACTTGCCACTACTTTGCAGGAAGAATGGTATGAGATTCCCTTGAAATCCGTAAAGAAACTGCATTTACTCATTTGGGGACGACCGGTAGCTGTTTTGAATGCTCTTTTCCTACTGCATAATTTTGGTATTTCCCTATTTTTGTCCACCACCCGTAAATTTGTGTTCCATGTTAACATACTGATCTCCTTTATAAAATATTTTTTCGCTGTTGCCACTTTGTATTTTATATTCTCTTTGGTTCTGCAGTCCCCAGTTAGTTTGCTGCCCAAATAGAAAACTACGTCTACTGCCTTTAGTATCTCACTTCTTAGTCTAACTAATACGTTGCAATTATTTTAACACTCGGTAAATGTACAGCTTCTTTAGTGACGCAGCAAGAGAGGGGTTACTATTTTCTCCGAGAATTATAAAGTTCCATAATTTATGTTTTAAGTGTTTTGTGTAATTTTTCCGTGACATTTCCATAATAAATTCGGACGAATGAATTCTGACTGGAACTAAATCTCGATATTAGGCAGAAAGAATGAACTTATCGGAAATATTTCAATGTACTCAACGTACAACTTAATAGTACTTAGTACACGCTCATATCTGCACGTTACTGTTTATTGACTGCCAGTTTAAAATGAGAAGCATCGATTTTCAGGTTTGAAATCGTGATGAAGCTATCACTTTGTAATAGTTTGTTAGCTTCATCACAATTTAAATCTTGTTGATGGGTGCTTGCCATCTGAAACCGGTCAGCAACAACTTGTAACACACAAGTGACATCGCATAATCCCGGGTGATCAAAAAGTCAGTATAAATTTGAAAACTGAATAAATCACGGAATAATGTAGATAGAGAGGTACAAATTGACACACATGCTTGGAATGACATGGGGTTTTGTTAGAACCAAAAAAATACCAAAGTTCAAAAAATGTCCGACAGGTGGCGCTTCATCTGATCAGAATAGCAATAATTAGCATAACAAAGTAAGACAAAGCAAAGATGATGTTCTTTACAGGAAATGCTCAATATGTCCAGCATCATTCCTCAGCAATAGCTGTAGTCGAGGAATAATGTTGTGAACAGCACTGTAAAGCATGTCCGTAGTTATGGTGAGGCATTGGCGTCGGATGTTGTCTTTCAGCATCCCTAGAGATGTCGGTCGATCACGATACACTTGCGACTTCAAGTAATCCCAAAGCCAATAATCGCACGGGCTGAGGTCTGGGGACTGGGAGGCCAAGCATGACGAAAGTGGCGGCTGAGCACACGACCATCACCAAACGACGCGCATCCGTCGGACATTTTGTAAACTTTGTTTTCTTTGGTTCTAATAAAACCGCATGTCATTTCAAGCATGTGTGTCAATTTTTACCTCTCTATCTACATTATTCCGTGGTTTATTAAGTTTTCAAATTTATACTGACTTTTTGGTCACCCGGTATGTGCGTATTATATTCAGGTCGCGTGCTGTTGCTCCGTGGTATCGTGGCAAATATTAGCAGGACAAGCTTACGTTCTAAGTTTGGAAACCGTTTTTCTAGCTACCTATCTCTCCTTTGCTTCCATCACTTTATCTATAAACACCTGAGGTTTCACAAGGAAATGAATTTGCCCATATATAACCATCTTTTACTTTTCTTGGTGTGAATGACACTAATGCTTGCAGGATCGGTTGGTTTATTGTTGTTTGTGGAAGGGGCTACGGATTGCGCACAGCCGTACGGTGCGTAACACGCGCTCGCCAGCCGACCTGTCTGGAATGCTGACAATCTGCTTGGCCAGTAGACGCCCGTCCTGCCGCGCTGGGATACAGTCTGCCACTGGCCGCCGACCGCAGCGCGCAGTATTAACTAGTGTGGTCTCAGGTGCGAAATGTCTCTTTTCTTAGCTCACCATGGAGCCTTTCGATACGACCGTAATTAGAATGTCAGACAAAGTGACGATGGGTGCGCGTAACGTGCGTGTTTTATAATCAGCTTTGTAAATAAAACTGTTTATAATTACTTCTCGTGTTCGCGTATTGTCGTACCTCAAGAACCCACCGCTTACAAATCCTGACAAATATTTCGTCTAATTATCACCCGTGGCAACAACTCAAACTACCCCCTTATGTTTGTATATTCTAGTTTACAGTATAGTAGAACCTATTTAAAAACTGATATGATGAGGGAGACCAGAAATTTGACACAATATACATCCCAATGATTTGTTTTAGTTTCTCAGTCAGTGACAGACAGTCTGATTTGAATACCAAAGATAGGCCATCATCGTCAGCACCTGTTGTTAATGACAGTTATATTGCTACTTCTTTAGAGTTTATGAAGACTTATCCAACATAAACAGATATAGATCTGTCGTCGGGTAGTGCTTTGAAGAATCGACTTGCTGTAGTGAGAGGTCGAGATCTAGAGGCAATGTACATTACTCGAGATAGGGGTAAAATAGTTCTGGCTCCAGATACTTAAACTGTTAAACTTGGTCCATCATGCCATAACACATTTCGTGTGTTGTATCCGCACTTACTCCATCTTAGTTTGTACGGTTCCGCACTTACGTTTAGTGAAAAAAATACGAGCTTACGGAATATCGGACCAGGTTTGTGATTGGATTCAGGATTTCCTAGAAGAAAGAACGCAACATGTCATTCTTAACGGTTCAAAATCTGCAGATGTAGAGGTAATTTCGGGAGTACCGCAAGGAAGCGTGATAGGACCTTTATTGTTTACAATATACATAAATGACTTAGTTGACAACATCGGTAGCTCCGTGAGGCTATTTGCAGATGACGCGGTTGTCTACAAGAAAGTAGCAACATCAGAAGACTCGTACGTACTCCAGGAAGACCTGCAGAGGATTAATGCATGGTGCGACAGCTGGCAGCTTTCCCTAAACGTAGATAAATGTAATATAATGCGCATACATAGGGGCAGAAATCCATTCCAGTACGATTATGCCATAGGTGGTAAATCATTGGAAGCGGTAACGACCGTAAAATACTTAGGAGTTACTATCCGGAGCGATCTGAAGTGGAATGATCACATAAAACAAATAGTGGGAAAAGCAGGCGCCAGGTTGAGATTCATAGGAAGAATTCTAAGAAAATGTGACTCATCGACGAAAGAAGTAGCTTACAAAACGCTTGTTCGTCCGATTCTTGAGTATTGCTCATCAGTATGGGACCCTTACCAGGTTGGATTAATAGAAGAGATAGACATGATCCAGCGAAAAGCAGCGCGATTCGTCATGGGGACATTTAGTCAGCGCGAGAGCGTTACGGAGATGCTGAACAAGTTCCAGTGGCGGACACTTCAAGAAAGGCGTTACGCAATACGGAGAGGTTTATTATCGAAATTACGAGAGAGCACATTCCGGGAAGAGATGGGCAACATATTACTACCGCCCACATATATCTCGCGTAATGATCACAACGAAAAGATCCGAGAAATTAGAGCAAATACGGAGACTTACAAGCAGTCGTTCTTCCCACGCACAATTCGTGAATGGAACAGGGAAGGGGGGATCAGATAGTGGTACAATAAGTACCCTCCGCCACACACCGTAAGGTGGCTCGCGGAGTATAGATGTAGATGTAGATGTAGATGTAAACAGGGAAGTCTTCTTGAATATATATTACTTAATTTGAGATGAATCACACACCAGTTACGACATTTCGTTGACTGTATACGAAGGACGCACATTAATTTAACTTCAGTTACTGTCGACTTTTTTTGATCATAGCCACCATCATCAGCTGTTCAGTATTGACTGTTGGACAGAGCTCTCTTCTGAACGATGCGATATGTAGCAGTCTTCATCCATATTGTTGCTGCATCTTTTGTAGAGCCATCTATTTGCTCGACGTCTCCGAGTTTTCTTATTTCTGGGAATCCTACAAAGATCTTCCTTTGTCCGTCTATCATCCGTTTGCCTAGGTACATGTACCAACCACCTCCACTTTACTTTTATTACTATCTTAATTACTTCTACACCATTTTCTTCCTGAACCTTTTATTTATTTTATTTTCTCTTCTATTAATTTCCAACACGAATCTGTTAATTTATCTCCAAGTAACTTTCGGTCTTTCAATTGTTTTGTATTAAAAGTCTGCTTCTCAGTGCCATAAGCAAGACAAAGGCTGTGAACTTTCCTTTTCAGACACATCCATATCTTTGTTTCGAATACTATATTTATTTTATCAGAAGCCCTACAGTTAATCTTCACTCTTACGTTAATTTATGTCCATCCCGTCGTTGTCCTTGCCTGCTTAAAACCCAAAACGTTTTGTGGTTTCTATGACTTTATTATTAAACTGCATTATTTCTTTCCGATGTGTAAGCTATAAATTATTTTAGTCTGCTTATGACTGTCATTCTCTGTTTGTTTGGCCTGTAAATTGGCGAGTTCGAATTATTGAATAACGTATTCTGTTTCAGAATCACTACTTTCCGAAACTGATCTATTAATAACAGATGTGGAAAAGTCTAGAAAAGTTCCATTATCTCGCTATCTTCCAATTTTCTTACCATGGCCTGTCATGCAGAAACGTCAAGCCGTAGACCAGACGTACAAGTAGAGGATATTTTATAGGCCGGCCGCGGTGGTCTAGCGGTTCTAGGCGCTAAGTCCGGAACCGCGCCACTGCTACGGTCGCAGGTTCGAATCCTGCCTCGGGCATGGATGTGTGTGATGTCCTTAGGTTAGTTAGGTTTAAGTAGTTCTAAGTTCTAGGGGACTGATGACCACGACGTTAAGTGCTCAGAACCATTTGAACCATTTTTTTTATATTTTATACGAAAACTTTCTAAAAATTTTCACTGTTTTTTCCTCCAAACAGTTATTATCAGAAACAGATTTACGAAGTAACTGGAGAAAAAATATGAGGACCATATAATTACAGAAACACTCAGAACGATGCAAAGAATGATCTACATCCAGCTACAAACAACTGAACTATGTGAGCACTGAAAGAACTCTGATTCAAAATGCTGTGGAGCAACAGATAATTCATCTGTGAAAATTCTGCAATATGTTCACATGTTCACAATGCACAAAACTAAGAATAAAAGGGGCGTAACAATTCTGACAGGCTCCACTCCCCCGATTTTCTGAATGTCCCGAGAATGAGAGTGTGACGGAAATTACTGAACGTTACTCCCTTTGTGCACAAGTAATTTTGGTCAGGATTAATTTTAAGGCAACACCTTTCGAACCATAAATATTGGTGGTTACCAAGATGATTGTGACGGTTAGAGAATCTCCTTGGTTTGAACAAGGACACCAAGAGCGCATGGATGCATTCTTGAGAGGTAACTGGCTTTTATGACCAGTCAATAAATGAGAACCTAACACATCTGGAGAATTTCCTCAGTACTCGCTCGTTACCCAGATATAGGTTTTTGTAGGAACGGCAGTTTAGGGTGACAACAGAAAATAGTGTCTACCCTGACAATCTGCTGTTTTCCTGCTGGGGCCGAATTCTTAAATAGGAGACAGCAGGGTCACTCAGCCTCAATTTTGTTGGTGTCCTGGTGCAGTCAACACGTAGCATCTGTGTCTATCACAGAGGACTTCGTGGGCAACCACCAGCTGCCGTAGGTACAAAGCGGTAAGATGCTACACCCTATGGACTGGGTAACGCGTCAGCATGTTCCACGGTTCATGTAATTATTTATTTAACTAAAATTAGTGTAACGAAGCATGGGTGCAAAGATAATTGTACGTGCACTATTGATTCCTTCGGTTTACTACTCTTAACAGTGTTTCTCCTGAGCCTTAATAACAATGTCCCAAAAACTCCTAAGCTGCAGTAGGGCCTCTGAAAACTATCCATGGTACATTGTCCTGTTAGGTCCAGAAGAGCATGGGGAGACACTTAAACGATGTTGGACTTGGCAGCAGAGCTGTACTTGACAGCAAAAAAATGGTTCAAATGGCTCTGAGCACTATGGGACTTAACATCTGAGGTCATCAGTCCCCTAGAACTTAGAACTACTTAAACCTAACTAACCTACGGACATCACACACATCCATGCCCAAAGCAGGATTCGAACCTGCGACCGTAGCACTTGACAGCAGTCTCAGCCAAAATCTGAGTCGCAGAACCTGGGACCAACACGGCCAGTTCGCATACTGATCATGTGTTTAACAATCATTTGCTCATTGTGTCATTCGTAATACATACCTTCGAGATTTTCGCACACTTTGACTTACCACGCTGTTTCCACTACTTACTGGCGAGCAGCCCGTCTGATATTCTTTCCCTTTTCGTTACTGACAGCTGTGTAGCGTGGAAGTCGGCATTGGACACTCAGATTATCTCTGATTTACTCCCTTAAGAGCCAATAAGATGTTACAATGTGCTCTCTCACGAGTTCCTTGTAGTCACCTTAACTACTTCTACATGGAATTCTAAAGTTTAAGAGAATCTTATAATTAGATTTTACTATAGTCATTTTAGCCTAATCTTTATCTACGATAATGATGGAAGCTGAAGAAATGAATTAAAATTCGTGCCACGGCCGGGCCATTTTAAAAAAAAAAAAAAAACATACATAGACATCTACTTACACTTTCAACAATTACATATATATATACATGGAGTTTCCATTTATTTTCGAACTGGTGAGGACAGCCTTGTCATTTTTGTATGTGATGGTTTAAACGATTATTTGTTTCAAGAAATCAGCAATACACACCCATTATCTTATTTTCCAATGGCCTTGACGTTTACATTATGTATGGCAATAAAAACGTACACGTAAAACGGAAGCTGAGACCATATTACATTTAGGCCCACGAAACACGTTTAGCTGATATCAGTGTGTCAATGACACATATATTGTGACACATTAGCAATTAATATTTTTTTTTTGAAGGAGCAGCAAGTGTGTGTGATGTACACTACTGGCCATTAAAATTGCTACACCTAGAAGAAATGCAGATGATAAACGGGTATTCATTGGACAAATATATTATACTAGAACTGACATGTGATTACATTTTCACACCATTTGGGTGCATAGATCCTGATAATTCAGTACCCAGAACAACCACCTCTGGCCGTAATAACGGCCTCGATACGCCTGGGCATTGAGTCCAACAGAGCTTGGATGGCGTGTACAGGTACAGCTGCCCATGCAGCTTCAACACGATACCACAGTACATCAAGAGTACTGACTGGCGTATTGTGACGAGCTAGTTGCTCGGCCACCATTGACCAGACTTTTCAATTGGTGAGAGATCTGGAAAATGTGCTAGCCAGAGCAGCAGTCGAACATTTTCTGTATCCAGAAAGGCCCGTACAGGACCTGCAACATGTGGTCGTGCATTACCCTGCTGAAATGTAGGGTTTCGCAGGGATCGAATGAAGGGTAGAGCCACGGGTCACAACACATCTGAAATGTAACGTCCACTGTTCAAAGTGGCGTCAATGCGAACAAGAGGTAACCGAGACGTGTAACCAATGGCACCCCATACCATCACGCTGGGTGATGCGCCAGTATGGCGATGACGAATACATGCTTCCAATGTGCGTTCACCGCGATGTCGCCAAACACGGATGCGACCATCATGATGCTGTAAACAGAACCTGGATTCATCCGAAAAAAAGACGTTTTGCCATTCGTGCACCCAGGTTCGTCGACGAGTACACCATCGCAGGCACTCCTGTCTGCGATGCAGCGTCAAGTGCAACCGCAGCGATGGTCTCCGAGCTGATACTCCATGCTGCTGCAAACGTCGTCGAACTGTTCGTGCAGATGGTTGTTGTCTTGCAAACGTCCCCATCTGTTGACTCAGGGATCGAGACGTGGCTGCACGATCCGTTACAGCCATGCGCATAAGACACCTGTCATCTCGACTGCTAGTGATACGAGGCCGTTGAGATCCAGCACGGCGTTCCGTATTACCCTTCTGAACCCACCGTTTCCATATTCTGCTAACAGTCATTGGATCTTGCCCAACGCGAGCAGCAATGTCGCGATACGATAAACCGCAATCGCGATAGGTCACAATCCGACCTTTATCAAAGTCAGAAACGTGATGGTACGCATTTCACCCCCTTACACGAGGCATCGCAATAACGTTTCACCAGGCAACGCCGGTCAACTGCTGTTTGTGTATGACAAATCGCTTGGAAACTCTCCTCATGTCAGCACGTTGTAGGTGTCTCCACCGGCGCCAACCTTGTGTGAATGCTCTGAAAAGCTAATCATTAGCAGATCTCAGCATCTTCTTCCTGTCGGTTAAATTTCGCGTCTGTAGCACGTCATCTTCGTGGTGTAGCAATTTTAATGGCCAGTAGTATATATATATATATATATATATATATATATATATATATATATATATATTAGGGAACATTTAAATCTATTTCAGGGAGATGCGTTTTACATACTCTGTGTGCTTTGTATTGTGAGAGATGTCGTTGTTGTACAGATGCTGTCACATATACACTGTTGATGAAAATTTTCATATTCCTTTGTGACTGAAACACTAGCACTTTACAATTGTCACACTTTAATGACACGGCACTGGTCTTGATGTTCTGGGGCATTGGGGGTATTGGGAGGACGACGTAGACGACGACGATGGCGTAGGTGTTTTGGGAGGGTTGCGATCGCAGTGTGCGGAGGGCATTTCTGAAGGCGGCGCCCAGTGGGATCTCCAGGAATCTCTGGAACGTTTGGTGGCATTTGCTTTGTTGTTTTGTCTTCTTATGCTCCTCCCACAGGTTCATGAGGAACTGCATCTTGTCTGCTTGGCCTTTGGTAACCACTGTACTTGAACCCGGGTCTCTTTGCTTACTAGACAGGAATGCTAGCAATTACTCCACAGTAGCACTATGGCTAACATTGCTGTTCGGACTGGTCAAGTCCAATGCCCTCTCCAACTCAAACTTAAATTCATATCTGCTGCTTTTTTCCCTTCGAAGAAGGGGAAAATAAGCTGAAGATATGAATTGAAGTTTGTGTTGGTGAGGGCATTGGCCTTGGATAGTCCGAGCAGCAATGTTAGCCATAGTGCTGCGGTTGTGTAATGGCTACTTTATTTGGTTTCCTGAATCGTCTGTGTCAGGTGTTCGCATACATTGTGACGAGAGTGTACTGGTGCGCCATCATGCATGAATCACATTTGTATTCGTTGCTGCAGTAGCACAGACTCCAGCAAGGTATGCAATTCATTGATGAGAAAGTCCAGATAATGCGCCGCAGTAAACCTTTGTGGTAGCATGTATGGCCCTATTAATCAATCGCCAAGTACTCCTGCCCATACCTTGATTGAGAATCGGTCTTGATGCCCTCTTTCCTGAATTGCTTGTGGACTGACATCTGCCCATACATGCTGGTTATGAAAATTCACATCTCTTGCGAACCCTACCTCTTCGGTAAATAAAATCTTAGATGTGAACAGTGGATCTGCGACACACTTCCGAAACAGCCACTGACAGAACCGCCGTCTGCCATGATGATCCTGAGGCCTTAGGGGCTGAACGCGCTGTAGATGATATGGGTACAGCAACTGTTCATGAAGTACCCCAGAAAAGGAAGTGAGACAAGCCTTGTGCTGCTGCTAATCGTCGCACACTGGTCTCAGGGGTTTCTTCCACTGAACGTAGCATACGCTCCTCCATGATGCGGACTGCGCGGGTGCAAGGGTACCTGTGTACCTCAGGCACTGGAAAAGTCTGCCTAACTGCTTATCAGAGGGAACTTTGCGATGTGGAAATTTTTCGTCGTAGATGGCACGGGCTCGCAGGCTACGTCGATTTGCTAAACCGTAGCAGAATATCATAGCCGGGATTTCACTTGCTAAAAAATGGTGGAAGAGAGTAAATGTAAATGTACTACACCATTTGTACGTACAAACAGCGCAATAACAGTAAACACGTAAGTGAATCCGAGTTTGGAAGAAAGTAAAACACCACGATATGTACCCAAAGCTGACTGTACTGTGCTAATATCTCCAACCAAGTGTCGCGCGGCCCTTGCTATAGACACGTGTTTATCTCGGAAAGTATGCGTTTCCGGACGTATGTTCATCAGACTTATTTCTCTTGTTTTGATGAGCTCTACTACCTCTCAAAATATTCGACATTTTGTTTTGGACACACTGAATATCAGTACACTATTGATTCTGATTCAACGAACCACCTTCTAGTCTGCTTCCACCTGATCGATCTACGACATGTCCGCTCATCCTTCATCCTTCACCTGAAGCAAGCATGAATTCAAATCTTCCGCAATTTCTGATTGTGCAAGAAAGAAAAAGAAGAATCTAGGAGATCTAAGTCAAACTTACTTTTTACCCTCCACAGCAGCAAGGCGGTGAAGGATGTGCTTCTTGATGATAATGACAATAAAGAAGCAAGATTAAAAAGAAGGTAACTGGAAACAACGACAGATGAAAAAAGTCTGAAGTAGCCAAAACTAAACTGCCCTAAGTTGATTCCTGCTAAGAAGAAGACGTCATCGAAGCTTGAGCTCAACATTTACTCGTCAGAAGCTTCATATTACATAGATCTCCCATACATCGATACTGAAGACGACATGGGCACGGAAAACTTTGTTGGTGGAGAAAACTGTATCATTTTAGAGAAAAACGGAAATCAGAATTATAATGGTTCAAATATTTTGTGTACAAGCTGCATATAACGGCTGTAATGAATTTCAAGTCAATGGCGTTATGTAGAAATGCGATGACTGTGCCTAATTAAGCGTGTTTCATTCTTCAATCACAATGATTTAGCGTAGCTGAAAAATTAATATAATGCTTTGTTATGGTTGTCTTTGTTAGTCGTCTTATCCGATCCTGTCTGTCTTCTTATCTGCACGCTAGTCGAAGATGATGAAAAAAACTTTCTTTGTTACAACGAAATGAATACCCTTAGCTGCATACAGGCGTTGATGTAAGTCAACAGGGACAGTTGAAAATGTGTGATCTGAGCCACCTAGGACACAGAGGATAGTGCGACCGCGGGGACTTATCTCTGGCAAGCCTCCCGTTAGACACACATTCGCAACTTATTGTCCCTCATTATATTCATACTGCCACTCACTCTGCAATTTCAGAGGAATGGTTATAACTGCAGAGCTCTGTTCTCTCGGCAGTTTGGCTTAGAAAATTCGGCGTCTTGAAGTGGAGACCCGCCGAGGTCGTCGTGTGGCCAGACCAGGCTGCGGTTGGGACCCCACAGCCCCGCTGCACCGCCGCCGCGGTTTCCACTGACTCCTCACGCCGCCAGTTACATCTCAGAGGCGAGAACGGGATTCTTTGTGTCAAACTGGACAGGCAGCATAATGTGCGGTTCACTACCCCAGTCGTATCTCACACAATGGAAACGAGCGTTTGGCGTCATTGGTCGGGAGGCCCCTTGCGGAGCAAGTCCGGCCGCCATGGTGCAGGTCTTATTACATTCGACACCACATTGGGCGACCTGTGCGCCGGATGAGAATGAAATGATGATGAAGACAACACAACACCCAGTCCCTGAGCGGAGAAAATCTCCGACGCATCCGGGAATCGAACCCGGGCCCGTAGGACGGCAATTCGTCACGCTGACCACTTTTTTTTCGCAACGGCCTTTTTTTTTGTTAACGTAAATGAGTATACAGTCTCACCATGTTATTTTTTTGGGGGAGCACAGGAGAAGAAAACAAATAGGCTGCAGATAGAGAGCTAAAGGATAAACATGTGTAAGGAAAAACAAACTTAGAAGAAGAGGAGAAAAGAGAAGTGAAATAAAATAGGAATACTTTCCGCGCCATGCCCCACTTTGGCGCGCCATCAGAACAAAATGCATTCTATCATTGACCATTAAAGGGGAACGTGGGATCGTCCAGTCTGGGCTGGCACGGTTCGTTGAGATTCCAGCTTTGAGGTGGGTTGGTGAACATACTCTGTAAATAGTTCGCGAAAGTGGCCCGATAGTGTCGATGTCGGCGAAGGGTGTGATGATGTACTTGGAGGCGTGTCCAAAAGTCCGCCGAATCGACGATGTCGTCCCGGAAGAGGTAGTTAACAGCCATGCCACTGATCCATGTGATGGCGTGCCACTTAGACGATGGAAAGCAGGTCGTGTCGAGATATATCATCATGGTAGGAGAAACGTGATGTGGTGGTACTCGGAGGTAGAAAGCCACAATCTTCTGTACGATGGTCCAGACAGCTGCTGCTGGCCCACACTCAAAACGATGTAAATCTGTATCTTCGACATTGCACTTGAGGCACAGGGGTGAGTCCACCAGCGCGATGTGATGCAGTTTCTGTCTTGTAGTATACATGCCGTTGACGAGAAGGTACCACATAGCGCTGGTGGCAGTGGTGTGATATGGTTGGTGGATCGTTTTCCAAACTGTATGCCATGAAACCTGGGGGTGGTGTGTTTCGACGGGGTTGCGGGGTGGGGACTTTCGGAGAAGGCAATAGAAGTCGCGGGTGGTCGTCTTCCTGGTCCTGAGGAGCTCGGTGCATATATAGCTATACTCCAAAAAGAAACGGCCGATATGTGACATCGGAGGTGGGATGTGTGCCAGAGACGTCGGTGGGCGTCTCGAAACAGGTGTGAGCTCGGTGGTCAACATTCCAGTAAAACTAGCATTTTGGCTTTTCCATAACCAGAGCATAGTATTGGTGTAAAGTGCTGTAGTCCTGGCTCTCACATTAACCAGATCGAGGCCACCGTCCCGCTTTGGTAAGGTGAGAGCTTCATACTGAACTTTGAAGATGTCTCCAGAACAAATAAAATACCCAAAAGCCGCCTGTAATCTGGCCACCATTGGCGCAGTGATGTGCAGAATCTGCGCTATATGGGGTATCCGGGCTGCCAGATGGGTATTGACGAATGTGACTCTCTGGCACATATTCAGCGGGCGTAGTATGTGATTTTGTATGTTGGCCTGGATGCGTTGCAGTAGCGTCCGAAAATTGATCGTCGAGGTGCGGCGAATGTCTCGCGTGTACACCAGTCCGAGACAGCGAAGGGTGTCCACCAGTTGAAAGGGGACTACGCTGTCTGCGGGAAGGCCACGGCCGATATTGATGGCGCATGATTTTGCCACGTTCATAGCGCTCCCTGCCCCTGCACTGTAACGGGTAATCTACTGCATCGCAGCTTGTATGTCGGCCGCTGAACGTACGACGAGGGCCAAGTCGTCCGCGTAAGCTCGGCAGCGGAACATATGATCCCGGAGTGGAATACCTGTCAAACGTCGCCGTAATCCGCAAATGAGTGGTTCCATCGCAATGGCATAAAGCACCGTCGACAAAGGGCAACCCTGCCGTACTGAGTGTTCAATTCGTATAGGTTCTGTAAGTCTGCCGTTGACGAGAAGTCTGGACGTTGTTCCACGGAGGAGCCGCATAATCACTTGCGCGAACGTCGGGGGAATTGCCATTCGGTCCATCACTGCATGATTGGTGCGGTCAAACGCTTGTTTGAAGTCGATGGAGATTAAAGCGTCTGGCTGTCGCGAGTGTGTTGCCACGGCGATCACATCTCGATATTCACTGAGGGCTGTCTACTTATTACGATCGCCGCCTAAGGATGTTTGTTCGTGGGAAACAATGTCTCGTAAGACATGTTTGAGTCGCACTGCTAGAAGGCGTGTGAAAATTTTGAAGTCGGAATTGAGTAACGTGATCGGCCGATAACTGTCGAGTCGTGTTCGTCTTGCGAGTTTCGGGACTGTTATAAGTAAGCCTTCCATGAACATTGGTGGCGGGTTCGCCGCGCCGGACAAAAGTTCCCAGTACATGTCCCTCAATCGTGGCAACATCAAATCTTGGAAGGTTCTGTAAAATTCGAGAGGTAAACCATCCGGGCCGGGAGATCGATTCAGAGACCCTTTGGCCACAGCGTGTTGGACGTCGTCGGTGGTCGCTTCAGAAGTCAGGAGGGTTGCAGCTGCTGCGTTTAGAGTACCAAGTGTCTCCTGGGCAACCTCAGCAATGGCCTCTGCACCGGCAGGTGCTTCTTGATAGAAAAGTCTGTAGTGCGTTTGAAGGCATCCGCAATGGTAGCTTGCGAAGTCAGCCGTCGTCCATCAGGTAGGTCTAAAGTTGTCATTAAAGCCTGTCGGCGTCGACGAACAGTTTGAACAATATGATGCATAGAAGGTTCTTCACCGTTAATCCTATCTTGGCTGCGTGCTCGTACAATGGCTCGCTCTAGACGGCATCTGGTCAAGGTTAAAATCTTTGCCTTAATGCGTTGAGCTTCTTTGAAACGATCCATGGATGGAGGATGATCCATGAGTCCACGTAGAGCGGTGTAGTAGAAATCAGTTGTGTGGTGATTCCACCTGGCCTTGGCTCTGCCATAGTGTGTCAAGGTGCGTCGGATGGCCGGTTTGGCGCACAGTAACCACCACTGCAGTGTAGTCTCGTAACGCAGAATGCGTTGAACACATGTGTGCCACGTGTTGGTGACCTGTTGTCGACATTCAGGGTCCCGCAGTAGCGTGACATTGAGTTTCCAAGGTCCTGCACTGCGCCATATAGATTGTCGACATAGGTTCATGGTACAGATGTAGATGGCATAATCCGAAAAGGCAGACGGCCAACGTTCCGCGTCGAGGAGAACTGATTTTAGAGCGTCAGAAATGTATATTCTATCAAGTCGGCTGGCGGAGTGGCTCGTGATGTGGGTATACCCCGGGCGGTCGCCGTGTACCACTCGCCAAGTGTCGAGGAGACGAAGGCGGCGGACGAGGAAGCGAAGTTCCGGACATGTGGTGAAATGGAGGTATTGGTCTGTGCGCTCGAGAACACAGTTGAAATCTCGACCTACGATGAGATGATCGTATCGGCCGAGGAATAAAGGCGTGATATCTTCTGCGTAGAACTGGGAGCGATCCCTCCGTTTATCAGTGCCCGATGGGGCGTAGAGATTTATAATTTTGAGTCCTTCAACTGTTATGGACACCCCTCGCGCCGTTGGGAGATATGCGACATCGGAAACTGCAATCCCTTCTCGGAGGAGGATGGCTGCGCCTGTGGGTTCCATAGCTGCAGGGGCGGCGTACGTCTCATATCCATAACACTCGGTCCAAGTTGCTGTCCTCAGTTGTTGTAACAGGGCGATGTCGATGTCCGCTGCTCTTAGCGTGTCACGGAGCAGTTGAAGTTTAACGTGGGAGCCAATATTATTAGTATTGATAGTAGCTATTCGGCACACCTGAAGGGAGGTCCGTGCTGTCGATAGGTTCGTAACTGGTGAAGATTGTCGTGGTGGATTCTGGATGTCCATAGAAGTCGCAGGAGTCGTCGTAGAAACTTCCCCCATTTTAGTGTTAGTCTAACGGAGGAACAGATCTCATTTCCGCATCAGATGGAGGTGGGATATCCGTGTCATCCGCCCGTGAAAAATGTCCGACAGTTTTGACATCGTCGAGAGGTGGCAGCGCTGGCCGAGTCGGCTCAATTGCGTCGGTGACGACGGGCGTGCTGTGTTCCATGGCTCCTGGGCGCGGGGCTTGCTCACGATCTCTGTTGGACGGCTCACCGTCTTGTGGATGACGCGCCTCCGTGGCAGAGGAGAAAGAGTTATCGTGTACTCCGTCAGAGTGATGTGCCATCTCTCTGTCTTGCGGAGGGGGCTCAGTGGTCGATTCTGATGTCTTGCGGCGTTTTTTTCGTCGTTTGGGCGACTTCTGCTTCTGGCAATGAGTTTCGGTGTCTGAGGAAGGAAGAGATTCACGTCGTTCCGGTACAAAAGCCGCGGGTGCTATGATGCGGTCGTCATTCTCCAGAACACTCTCATTGGTATCCTTGTGATCTACTACGTGAGCGTGTCCGTCTGTTGGTCATATTCACGGGCGGCATCGTCGGTGTCAAGGTGCTGGGACGCCTCCGGGTGTATCGGTCCAGAGAGACGCTCATGAACGGCGCCTTGTGAGGGCTGGACGTGCAGTGTCACCGCATAGGTGACTGGAAGGGTGGTTGTGGTTCTGTCGGTGTCCGTATCGTCGTGCCTTAGTTGCGTGATGCGGCGTTGCAGGCATTCATTACGGACATGGCGTTCTTTGCCACAACCGGAACATGTCCGAGGTTGTCCGTCGTAAATGACCACCGCACGGCAGCCGCCGATAGAAATGTACGATGGAACGTGCGGTTTGAGATCGATTGTGACTTGTCTCACACCGTTAAGCACCGGATACGTCGTAAACTGTGCCCATGTCTCGGCTACGTGGCTCTGGACTTTTCCGAACGGGCTTAGCGCCGCGATGGCTTCATCTTCATTCACCTCGAAAGGCAGTTCGAATACACGGATCGTCCGAAGGCCAAGTCCCGCATGGTCGACATCCACAGGCCTGACGTTTCCGTCGGAGTGCCGAAATTTTAGCCCATGTCGCGTCCTTTGAATAATCTCGTTGCAGGCAGCGTCGGAAGTCATCTTAACGTAAACGACGCTGCTAATGATCGATAGGGGTATGCCGATGAGTTCGTCACGGGGGATCTTCACGTCTTCTCGTAGGAAGCGTTCGACGGCCAGTGCTTTGGGTCGTGCGTATTCATTTGAGAAGGTGAACTTAAGAGTGTTCTTCTTGTAAGAGTTGGCCATTAGAGCTTGTTCGACTGAGATGCGTGGTGACGAGGAAGCAAACAAAACACTCCGCGCGCGCAGCGTCGTGGACGGCCGAGCGCGGTGCGCATTGCTACCCTGCCGAACGCAGACTGTCCACTCAGCTATCGGGGAGTACATCGTGCACAATGGACTACATAAAAGAAAGGCAAGAATGAGAAAGCGGCTGTGAAGAACGTTGGCAGAACCCACCTTACTTCTTTGTTAACTGTTTAATATTGTCACTAGAGGTTCCATAATGTAAAGGAAACAAGTGTTATCGTACAGGACTCGATAGTACACTATGTGATCAAAAATATCCGGACACCTGGCTGAAAATGACTCACAAGTTCGTGGCGCCCTCCATCGGTAATGCTGGTATTCAATATGGTGTTGGCCCACCCTTAGCCTTGATGATAGCTTCCACTCTCGCAGGCATACGCTCAATCAGGTGCTGGAAAGTTTCTTGGGGAATGGCAGCACATTCTTCACGGAGTGCTGCACTGAGGAGAGATATCGATGTCGGTCGGTGAGGCCTGGCACGAAGTCGGCGTTCCAAAACATCCCAAAGGTGTTCTGTAGGATTCAGGTGAGGACTCTGTGCAGGCCAGTCCATTACAGGGATGTTATTGTCGTGTAACCACTCCGCCACAGGCCGTGCATTATGAATAACCGCCGCGCGGAGTGGCGGCGCGGTTTGTAGCGCCATGTCACGAATTGCGCGGCCCCTCCCACCGGAGGTTAGAGTCCTTCCTCTGGCATGGGGGTGTGCATTGTCCTTAGCGTAAGTTAGTTCAAGCAGTGTGTAAGTCTAGGGACCGATGACCTCAGCAGTTTAGTCCCTTAGTCATTCACATACATTTGAACATTTATAAGTGCTCGATCGTGTTGAAAGATGCAATCGCCATCCCCGAATTGCTCTTCAACGGTGGGAAGCAAGAAGGTGCTTAAGACATCAATGCAGGCGTGTGCTGTGATAGTGCCACGTAAAACAACAACACGGCCACACTATAACACCACCGCCTCCGAATTTCACCGTTGGCACTGCACACGCTGGCAGATGAAGTTCACCGGGCATTCGCCATATCCACATCCTGCCATCGGATCGCCACATTGCCTTCCGTGATTCGTCACTCCACACAACGTTTTGGCATTTATCGGCGTGATGTGTGGCTTATGAGCAGCCGTTCGACCATGAAATCCAAGTTTTCTCAAATGGTTCAAATGGCTCTGAGCACTGTGGGACTTAACATCTCAGGTCAACAGTCCTCTAGAACTTAGAACTATTTAAACCTAACTAACCTAAGGAGATCACACACATCCAGGCCCGAGGCAGGATTCGAACCTGCGACAGCAGCGGTCGCGCAGTTCCAGACTGCAGCGCCTAGAACCGCTCGGTCACAGAGGCCGGCAAAGTTTTCTCACCTACCGACGAACTGTCATAGTACTTGCAGTGGATCCTGATGCAGTTTGGAATTCCTGTGTGATGGTCTGGATAGATATCTGCCTATTACTCATTACGACCCTCTTCAACTGTCGGCGGTCTCTGCCAGTCAACAGACGACCCTTCACGTTTCCTATCACATCGGGAACAGTGGACCTAAGGATGTTTGAGAGAGTGGAAATCTCATGTACAGACGTATGACGCAAGTGACAACAAATCACCTGACCACGTTCGAAGTCCTTGAGTCCCGCGGAGCGCCACATCCTGCTCTCTCACGATGTCTAATGACTTCTGAGATCCTTGATATGGAGTACCTGGCAGTAGGTGGCAGCACAATGCACCTAATATGAAAAACTATGTTTTTGGGGCTGTGCGGATATTTTTGATCACACGGCGTATCTTGCAATTCTATTACAGGTTTAAAATGTGAAATACTCTGGGTGAAGGTAAGCGTCAATGACCAGACAAACATGGTAACCGGATACTGTTAGGGACCATTTGCTCCAGGAACGGTAATCTCATGGGACTTCAGCGAAATTTTGGACAGTATCTGTAGTAATTTTTCTGATCACTGTTGTTTAGGCAACAAACTACCAGCCTAAGCAATTCTTATACGATACGATTGTCTAATGGAAAGTTACAATGCCGGAAGACGGTAGCGAAGTGCAAGAAGACCAACAATTGGTGCAGGAAATGGAGGTTAACTCTGAACTTGAAAAAATATAATGTATTGTCTGTAAATAGGTACGAAGTTCAGTTACTGTTCGTTTACACCATTGGAAATAAATCACAGGGAACAGTTGAATGGTGCCCGTTTGTTGGCTCTTTCATTTCCTCGCCACCTTTTTTTCTTTTTCAAGGTCTGTAGTACTTATTTTACACCTATCTCTGAGATATAACTTTAGTTAGATTTCATATACGAGGGATATCTTTTTACCAACATCCTTTCGGTAGTGAAATGGAAACCGCAGTGAAAATCAAACATGTTTTATTTTCAACATTTAGCTACACCTTCCAGGTATTACGCTACATAGACGCCGATGCGACTTAAACACATGTCGTATCGCGGTACCAACTTTACCCTCGTACCCTCGTCATAGAAGGCAGCCGCGTACGATTTCCACCAACTTCCTATGCTGGTTCAAATGTCTCTGAGCATTATGGGACTCAACTTCTGAGGTCATTAGTCCCCTAGAATTTAGAGCTACTTAAACCTAGCTAACCTAAGGACATCACACACATCCATGCCCGAGGCAGGATTCGAACCTGCGACCGTAGCGGTCGCTCGGCTCCAGACTGTTGCGCCCAGAACCGCACGGCCACTCCGGCCGGCGATGACCGCTAGGCAATAGGCTGCATAATGCGCAACTTCACTCCCGACGTCCATGGTGAGGTCCATCTTTGCAACCACGACATAATGCAGCGCGGTACAGATGAGTCCAACAACATGGCCGGCTGAGGTGGCCGAGCGGTTCTAGGCGCTACAGGCTGGAACCGCGCGACCGCTACGGTCGCAGGTTCGAATCCTGCCTCGGGCATGGATGTGTGTGATGTCCCAAGGTTAGTTAGGTTTAAGTAGTTCTAAGTTCTAGGGGACTGATGACCTCAGCAGTTAAGTCCCATAGTGCTCAGAGCCATTTGAACCATTTTTCCAACAACATGCCGAATGGTCTTCTCAGGATTGGCATGACGTTCTCTTTAGCGATGAGTGTCGCACGTGCCTTCAACCAGACAATCGTCGGAGACGTGTTTGGAGGGAACCTGGTCTGGCTGAACGCCTTAGACACACTAGATGCGTGAAGACTACGTGAAGCCAAATGCAGGTTTGAAACAGGGGCTAACGATCACTGATTGAGCGTTGCAATCTGTTGATTTTCTATTTTTTTAATACACTGTCCAGTCACATTAATGTAACCACCGCCTAAGTTCGACGTCAACATGCAGTAACCAATTGCTGACGTCACGTGTCAGCACAGGCAGTATATAAAACGCGTCGGCGAGATGCGGCAAAACCGGTGCAGCCGTTGTTGTGATACGGAAACGGAGCGATTTATCTGACGTTTTTGGGCCAAGGGTGGAAGCATTTCGAAACTGCTAAGTTTATAAACTTGTCGAGTACCACCGTGGTTAAAGTATACAGTGCATGGCAAAACGGCGCAGTCCAAAACCGACGTTGAGGCAACTGTGGCGCACCGCAGGACATAGATGACGGGGGTGAACGGCGCCTACGAAGACGTGTAGACGTGCAACTGGTGAGTAACTGACTACCCAGCTGAACCGAGGGGCTGCCAACAATGTTTCCTCAACGGCCGTTCAGCGAAAGTCGCTGCGTACGGGCCTCCGCAGCAAGCACCTGGTTCGTGCACCCCTGCTGACTGCTGCTCATCGCGACGAAGGCTGGAATTTGCGCGCCGATACACCAACTGGACGTCCACTGAGTGACAATAGGTGGCTTTTTCAGACGAAACACGTTTTTTGCTCCACCGAACAGCTGGCCGTTGGCGTGTACTGCTGAAACGTCTGAAATCAAACACCCTGCATCAATAATTGTCGGAAGGGTCCGGGCCGGAAGAGGGAGCGGTCTGTGGAGTGGTTTCGTCGCATTTCCTGGCAGGGACAATGGATCAACATAGGTGTGCATCTATTCTTGGTGACCGTGTCCACCCATGAATGCAGCAATTACCAGTAGGAAAGTGCAACGTGTTATACAGCTAGCTGACAGTGTGGGGTGGTTCGAAGAGCTCCAGGATGCCACCATACTCCCCGGATTTGAGCCCAGTCGAGGATCTGTCGATCGGGCAGTTCTCGCCACGGATCCTCAACCGGCATGGCTCCACATTCCTCACTGACGTCTCGCAACGGTGCGCGCTGCAAAAGGTGGTTATTCAGGCTCTCGAAAGGCGGACGCATTACTGTGACTGGACAGCGTATATGTATGCGTCTCCACTGATGCTGCCGCTGGCGGAGAACTAATATAGTTTTGAGAAGCGCAAGGGACGGAATTAGTAAGTCGCGTATCAACATGAATCGTGCTCGTCACACGGCAAATCTGAACTTATCTACTGATTAAAATGAACCAGGTGTTATACAACCGCGACCACTCGCTCTGCGAGTGTCTTTTACATCGTGTTTCCCCGGGTCCGACACGCAGAGAATACAGATGTTTCAAAGTGAACGTCGTGATAGCTACACCAAATGGAATACGTTAGTTTCAGACCACTGTTAAAACGAAGATAAATACTTGAAGTCCGAGCGTATTCATTTCGTCTATCTGTGTGACTCTGTGGCTCAGTCATCTAATTGTCAGACAAGATTCATGCGGCATTTAAACAGAGTTTCCCATCTGCTAAAGTCAAGTGTAGGTGCCTGTGCCATCATTTTTTTCATTTTAAATTGTAGGCTCTTTCTTCCCTCTTTACCCATAAATGTCTGGATGAGATAATCATTACATCGGAGGAAGGCAACTACATACCACGTGCTTAGGACGGAGCCTGGAAATCCTACGGTATTTAGACAGCTGTTTCATGATTTTATCACGTCTCCGAACTCATTTCAAATGTTCAAATGTGTATGAATTCCTAAGGGACCAAACTACTGAGGGCATCGGTCCCTAGACTTCCACACTACTTAAACTAACTTATGATGAGAACAACACACACACCCATGCCCGAGGGAGGACTCGAACTTCCGGCGGGAGGGGCGGTGCAATCCTTGACATGGCGCCTCAAACCACGCGGCAAATTCACCCCGCCCCGAACACATTTCTTACATTTAATGAACTATTTATGTTTTACGCAGCTGTACGAGCACTTGAATAGAAATGATGTAACTGTAGTAGTGCGGTGATACGAACAAATTCTACTGCACTGCTCAGTTGTTAGTTGTCATTGCATATTAATTTGTGTAGGTCTTTAATATGTCATGTGATTAAATGTCCGGAAGGGGAAAGTCCGGAGAAGAAGCCGTGAAAGTACGCTTACATACACTTCAATTACGGCCATAACGACGAAATGACTTGAACAATCACTTTATCCTTTATTCACTAACAACTATATAAGTGAGAAACATGGAAACTGTGCTAACATAAATTTCGATTTACTATATACATGACTAATCTGGCGGGCATTAACATGTGCTGACGACTAACATAAGGATAGTTGTTGAATTGCGCTAAGCAGTGTCCAGTGTCTTGCGGAGTAAATATGTAGATGTATCTAAGCCACGATTTCTTAATTTTGCTCTGCGTTTCAGTTTCCTTTTATCTCATTTTCGGAATTCTTACGAATGCTCGTCACGAACTAGAATTTGTCAACTTGTGTGCAGCAAAATTGTAGGGCAGTGCTTTTTTTTCCAAAGACTGTGCTCAGGCTGAAACAATTAATATGCACCCAATTGTTAATTGTCTACGTCATCATGATTCACTACTAATAGAAATAAACAGTATGGAACCTTACAAGCCTGAGGCAGATTCATATAAACCAGTGAAGTTTCTTAATGAGAATAGGATATAATGTTACAAGAGTAAGGTAAAAGGGTTGGATGGAGTGAGATATATGTAGAAGGAGATGCTATTGCCAAATTCAGTTTATTCCATAGTATATTTGTGTCAGTATTTGAAAGTTGCTTTCCTAGAACGTTATCCAGAAGATCCATTAAAAGAACAAGTTAGCCTTGAATAACAAGGAGAATTAAAATTTCATTTAAGAAGAAGAAGGAAATTTACGCAAACGCCAGGGTAAGTCAAGATCCAACATTACTTGCACACTAAAGAAATTCTGTAATATTTTAAGGAAAGTCATTAAAGTGTCCAGAAGATGCATATCCTGACAGAAACAAATAATGCCGATAGTAAGGTTAAAACTAAATGGGACATTGTCAAACGGGAGACAGGATAACCAGCCAGTGTACAAGATTCCATACAAATTAATCTAAATGACGATGTGGTGACTGTAATTCACAAGCTGCAAGTACTTCTAACAATCAGTTTCTAAATGTAGCAGCAAATATAGGATTAAATGGTTCAATTGAAGAAGCAAGAGAATATGTTAAAAACGCCATTGCACAAAGCTTTAAGCAACCAGAAGTAGTACCAATATCCTTCACTGAAACTAATAAAATTGTAAAAATTCTAAAAAACAGTTCATGTGGGGTTAATGGGATTTCAAACAGAACTCTGAAACGTTGTTCCAACTTGATAAATAATGTCCTTAGTGATATGTACAATGCATCGCTGGCAGGGTAATTTTGCCAGACAGGTTAAAATATACAATTATTAAACCACTTCATGAGAAAGGTAACAAGACAGCCTTAAACAATTATCGTCCAACTTCCTTACTGATATCTTTTCCAAAATATTCGAGAAGTCAATGTACTCAAGAGGAGTCGCACACTTACGTGGAAACAAATTACTTAGCATATCACAGTTAGAATTCCAGAAGGGTTGCTCTGCAGAGAATGCTGTTTATATATTAGCTCATCAAATGGCAAAAGCCTTAAATAATAGTACATCACCAGTTGGTACTTCCTGTGATCCTTCCAAAGTGTTTGATTTTGCAGATCAACTCAAGTTTTATGGAAATGACAGCTTTACAGACGGCTGGTTTGAATCATATTTAACAAATATAATGCAAAACGTTATTCTGAATAGTTCTGACAGTGTCGGAAAGTTAGCAAATTTTAGTGACTTCGGAAAAAAGATTTCAGGAAGGGAGTCCCACAGGGCTTAACTTTGGCTCCACTCCTAGTCCTTTTATATACGTAATACTCAACATGCCAAATTGGTACTTTCTGCAAAAGATACTAGTACTATAATAAATCTCGTTAGAGAGAAAGCAGCAGAAAATTTGGTAAACAATATTTTCCAAAGAATGATTAATCATTTATCAGAAAATGGACTTCGCCTCAATTTTGAAAAAAACACGCAATATTCAGTTCTGTACAATAAATAGAGTCATACCAACAACTGATATAGCACATGAGCAGCAGTCAGTAAAAAGGGTAGAATGCTCCGAATATATGGATGTTTATAATGATGAAAACTTGAACTGGAAGAAGCATATTACTCAGATTCTCAAACATTTAAGCTCAGCCACTTCTGCTCTTCAATCTATTGCTAATTTTGGACAAAAACGTATCAACCTCCTGACATATTTGGCATATTTCCACTCAAAAATCTCGAGTGGAGTAATTTTAATTTTCTGGCGTAACTCATCACTTAGAAAGAAAGTACTGATTACAAAAAAGCGAGCAGTAAGAATGAATGTGGTGTTCAACCATGGGTGACATGTAAATGCCTCTTCAAGGAACTAGGTATTTTAAACACGCCATCACAATACGAATACGTATATTCGTAATGAAATTCTTCATAGATAATCCATCACACTTTGAGAAGAACAGTAATGTACATACCTAACACCCTAGAGGGAAAAATGATCTTTGTTACCCATGGTTGAGGTTGTGAGTGGCTAAGAAGGGAGTTCAGTATGCAGCAACAAAAATTTCTGATCATTTGCCCAGTAATGTAAAATATCTGACAAGTAACGAAGCAAGTCTTAAATCTAATTTAAAATAATTTCTCCTGGACAATTACTTTTATTCCATTGATGAATTTATACATAAAAAATGGTACGCAGAAAAAAAATTAAGTGTAGTTTCATGAGTATGATGATGAGATCCCATACTCCGAGGAGTGTAAGGGACGTTGCAGGAGACCCGCACCACCCTACTAGGCAAGGTCCTAGCAGAGGTGGTTTGCCATTGCCTTCATCTGACCGTAATGGGGATGAATGATAATGATGAACACAACAACACCCAGTCATCTTGAGGCAGGAAAAACCTCTGACAGTGCCGGGAATCGAACCTGGGACGCCATGCGCGGGAAGCGAGAACGCTACTGCAAGACCACGAGCTGCAGACGTTGCATGAGCCAGACTAAAAGTAATAATGTGTTCATTAATGTTAAAACTAATCATGTATACATTTCCTGTAAACTGACTCTTTCCACATCAGTTCGATAAAAGAATCGTGTAAATTATCTATGGAACATGTAACTAACTAACCAACTAACTAAGGATGTAGACAAATAGACAAGTTATATGCTGTGAGAAGTATATAGAGGCCTGTGCGTAAATGATGGTAGATTGTGATGGTAGATGGAAGTGTAGTCAAGAGCATTATATAAGAGGAAAGTGCTTGGAGTGGGTCATCATAGCACTTCAGACACTAAGAAAAACTTTTAAATGTTATTAAACAGTGTCTGGAAGAGAAACGTCGAAGCAGAGAATTTTGTTAGAATGGGGAACCGAGAGCTCGTATCTGACTAGTTTTCTCTAATATAAAACAATGGAAACCGAAATACATTTTAGTTTGCAGGCATATCACTGTCCAAGAACAACAATTTCACTGAAAACGTAACCCGAACTATTCTACTAGCTTCATGAAATCAACATTGTTGAAAACATAACTTGAAATATTTGGAGGAAAATAGCAGTAGTTTCTTTATTTGTCCTGTTGAAGCTTGAACACCGAAGCGCCAAATAAACTGGTATAGACAACGTATTGAAATATAGAGATATGTAAACAGGCAGAATATAGTGTTGCGTTCGGCAACGCTTATGTAAGACAAAAAGTGTCTGGTGCCGTTGTTAGACTGGTTACTGCTACTACAATTTCAGGTTATCAAGATCTAAGTGGGTCTGAACTTGGTGTTGTAGCCGGCGCACGAACGATGGGTCACAACATCTAAAAGGTAGCGATGAAGTGGGGATTTTCCTCTACGACCAATTCATTAGCATACCGTGAATATCAGGAACCGGTAAAACATCAAATCTCCGACATCGCTACTGCCGGAGAAAGATCCTGTAAGGAGGGGACTCACAACGACTAAAGAGAATCGTTCAAAGTGACAGAGGTGCAACCCTTCTGCAAATTGCTGCAGATTTCAATGCTGCGCCACCAACAGGTGTCAGCATGTGAACCATTCAACGAAACATCATCGATATTGGCTTTCGGAGCCGAAGGCCCACTCGTGTACCCTTGATGACTGCACAACACAAAACCTTACGCCTCTCCTGGGCCCGTCAACACCGACACTGGACGTGTACGGGTATGGAGACAACTTCATGAATCTATGGACCTTGCATGTCAACGACTGAAGCCGGCGGAGGCTCTGTAATGGCGCGGGGCGCGTGCAGTTGGAGTGATATGTGACCCCTGATACTCCTAGATACGACATTTGACAGGTGACACGTACGTAAGCATCATAATACTCTTCTGAGTTTAAACAGTGGGCACCAGACCCCCACAGACATGAACATTATTGAGCATATATGGGACACCTTGCAACGTGCTGTTCATAAGAGATATCCTCTCCCTCGTACTCTTACGGATTTATGGATAGCTCTGCAGGAGTCCTGTCTTTGGCTCTTCAGTTTATTTTCATGATAAAACAGCAGGAAAAAGTGTCTTATAATTTTTATTTACACGGATGGTTTGTGCTTAGGCAATAAAGAGGATATGAAGATTTCTAGATCGATAATATATTGCACTGCTTCATCAGCCGCCAGCAGGACATCTATGAATCTCGTTCCGCATTTTCTGGTCAGACCGATTTACTCTAAGCGGTAGGTTGCCAGTCAGAGAATGTGGATGTCGTTTCACCATGGTAACTGAAGGAGTTTCAGCACCTTTCTATATTTAATTCGACATTGTGTATGGTCAGCTACATTTTACAAGAAGTAAAACGCAGAATAAACTTATCTATATTCAGTATTTATAAACATGGATATGCTTAATCTTTTAGGCTGGCGGTACGGATACATCCGCCATTCACCTGCTGGATTCGACTGAGATTTCCGTAAGTGCATTCTGTGGCTTTTAGCTAATGGAAATGATGAGTGTCAAGTCAGTAGCAGTTGTAATGTTATTAGTTTATGGTTCCACAGTTATAACGTATTTCGTTGTTTATACTGGTAAGGACACAAATTACAGCAGTCTTTATCCTGAAGAGAAAATAACCTCTCGAAAGGCTTTGGAGATTGATCACGATTTTCTCAGTATGGTTAATTTTACTTTCTTCGATAACTGGTACACTAGTCAAGATTTGATTGACAAATTGCGTAAGAACACTGGCGTTGTAGATTAGATTAGATTTACTTTCATTGCAATTGATCCGTAGTGAGGAGGTCCTCCAGGATGTGGAACATGTCAGAAGGACAACAATACATGACAAATATTTACAACTAAAACAAATAAGCTAATGTACCATTCCACAGGTCCCAAGTGGAATGATCGTCATTTTTTAATGAACACTATATGAAAGAGTCATTTTACAGATACTAATGCACTGAATTAAAAATAAAAAAGTTTTTTATTTATTTATAAGGTAATAAACATGTAATACAACTACTATAATACTTATTTACAATGAACACATTACTGCACTGAAATGGTGCTGAAGTTAGATTGTACTTACACAAACACACACACACACACACACACACACACACACACACACAAATTTTCAATGAGCACATTACTGCACTGAAATTGTGCAGAAGTTATATACAAATCAGTTGGTTTTACTGAAAAATTCATCAATGGAGTAGAAGGAATTGGCCACCAAAAAATCCTTTAGGCTTCTCTTAAACTGAATTTCATTGGTTGTTAAGCTTTTTATGGCTGCTGGCAAGTTATTGAAAATGTGTGTTCCTAAATAATGCACACCTTTTTGTACAAGACTAAGTGACTTTAAATCCTTGTGAAGATTATTCTTATTTCTAGTATTGTTTCCATGAATTGAGCTGTTGGTTTGAAAAAGTGATATATTTTTAATGACAAATTTCATTAAGAAATAAATATATTGGGAAGCAGTAGTTAGTATCCCTAGTTCCCTAAACAGGCTTCTGCAGGATGTTCTTGAGTTCACACCACATATAACTCTTACTGCACGTTTTTGTGCCCAGACAACTTTAGCTTGGATTGATGAATTACCCCAAAATATAATCCCATATGACATTATGGAATGAAAGTAAGCATAGTACGCCAGCTTTTTCATTTTTATATCCCCTATGTCTGACAAAATTCGCATTGCAAACAGAGATTTGTTAAGACGCTTCAGCAGTTCTGTGGTGTGCTCCTCCCAGTTGAATTTATTATCAAGCTGTAATCCCAAGAATTTAACATTGTCCACTTCTTCTGTCTTCTTGTCATCGTATGTTAGACATATACTCGTGGGACAACCCTTACAAGTTCTGAACTGCATGTAGTGTGTTTTTTCAAGGTTTAGTGACAAAGAATTGGCTAGGAACCAGTGATTAATGTCCACAAGTACTTTATTGGCTGATCTTTCTAAGACTACACTTGATTTGCTATTTATTGCAATGTTTGTATCATCGGCAAACAAAACTAACTTGGCATCTGGTAATGTTACTGATGAAAGGTCATTGATATACACAAGAAAAAGTAAGGCTCCTAAAATGGAACCTTGTAGGACCCCACATGTAATTAGTTCCCAGTTGGATGATGCCTGATAGCTTGATACATGTCTCTTTCCTAATAACACTCTTTGTTTTCTGCCAGAGATATAAGATTTGAACCATTTTGCAGCATTTCCTGTTACACTATAATATTCTAATTTACTTAAAAGGATATTGTGATTTACACAGTCAAATGCCTTTCACAGATCACAAAATATACCAGTTGCCTGCAATTTTTTGCCGGCCGAAGTGGCCGTGCGGTTCTAGGCGTTGCAGTCTGGAACCGCGAGACCGCTGCGGTCGCAGGTTCGAATCCTGCCTCGGGCATGGATGTGTGTGATGTCCTTAGGTTAGTTAGGTTTAACTAGTTCTAAGTTCTAGGGGACTAATGACCTGAGAAGTTGAGTCCCATAGTGCTCAGAGCCATTTGAACCATTTTTGCAATTTTTTGTCTAATGAATTAAGCACATTTTCACTGTAAGTGTAGATAGCCTTCTCAATATCAGAACCTTTTAGAAATCCAAACTGTGACTTTGACAGTATGTTATTTGACATAAGATGGTTATAAAGCCGACTGTACATTACTTTTCGAAAATTTTTGAGAATGCTGGCAACAGCGAAATTGGACGGAAATTTGATGCTATTTCTTTATCTCCCTTCTTAAACAGTGGCTTAACTTCAGCATATTTCAGCCATTCAGGAAATATTCCACTGATAAACGACTGGTTACACAGATAGCTTAATATGTTACTTAGCTCAGAATCACATTCTTTAATTAGCTTTGTTGATATTTCATCATACCCACTAGATGTTTTTGAATTTAAAGATTTTATGATGGACATTACTTCTGTTGGGGTAGTGAGGGTCAAATTCATATTATGGAAGTTACTTGAAATGTCTGGTCTGAGGTATTCCATTGCAGCATCTACCGAACCTGACAACCCCATCTTTTCAGTAACAGTTATAAAATGTTTGTTAAAAAGTTCTGCAACACTATACACATCTGTCTCCACTGTATCATTTACTCTTAATGCTATTTGTTCCTCTTCATGTCTGGTTCTACCAGTCTCCTCCTTCACTATATCCCATATTGTCTTTATTTTGTTATCTGATATGACTATCTTTTCCTTGTAATATATTTGCTTTGACATCGGTATTACAGTCTTTAATAGGTTGCAGTAGTTCTTATAATGTGCTATAGCATCAACATTGGAAATGTTTCGGATTGACAGATACAGTTTTCTTTTTGTTTTACAAGATACCCCTATTCCTCGAGTAATCCATGGCTTCTTTGTAGACTTTGCTCGAAACTTGGTAAGTTTTGGGGGAAAGCAGTGTTCGAATAAGGTAAGCACTTTGTTAGCAAAAGTGTTATATTTTTCATTCATGCCATGAGCACTGTGAACATCAGTCCAGTGAATGTCTCTGAGGAGTGTCCTAAAATAATCAATTTCTGGCTTACTGATTACCCTCTTGAGCTCAGATTTAACAGATTTTATATCCTGTTCAGTATTAACATTTAACAGAAGGAACTGCATGTCATGGTCTGAGAGGCCATTGACTATTGGTTTTGTAATATAATTTTGTTCATTGGACTTTTCTATAAAGATATTATCAATGGCTGTTTGTGAGCAAGTGGCTATCCTAGTGAGGAACTTTACAGTGGGAATTAAGTTGAATGATAGTGTTACTAACTCAAATAAGTTCTTATTGGGAGAGTCTTTAAGGAAATCTACATTGAAATCACCAGCAACCACTATTTCTTTGTTTTTGGTTGTTAAATGGGCCAGTACAGCTTCAAGGTGGTTTACAAACAGATTAAAGTTACCTGCAGGTGCTCGATATACACTTAATATAATGAAAGATTTTTTGTGAAATTCTAATTCTGTTGTACATGCTTCCATATGCTGTTCTAGGCAAAATTTATGAATGTCTATGTTCTTAAATTTATGACAGTTCCTGATGAATGTGGCAACTCCTCCTTTCTCCATTTCTGATCTACAAAAGTGAGATGCTAACCTAAGCCCTGTAACACTTAAAAGTTCTATACCAGTGGTCACATGATATTCAGAGAGGCAGATTATGTCAGCTGGGTTTGAGGACTCTAATTCATCTATGCAGATAGTTAATTCATTAATTTTATTTCTCAGTCCTCGAATATTTTGATGCAATAAAGATAGCTGGCATTTCACATTGACTGAGTTAAAATTGGGTAGAGTTAAAATATCTGCTGACTGTTGAAAATTCTTAACCAATGGCTGTGTATGCTAATGTAATAAGCTGGAATTATGTTTTTTTTATTTCTTTCTCAAAGTAGGTTTATCTCAGATCCAACCTCTCTTAAAATTTGCTTTCTTTCTGTCCAGCACACACAATGCGGCAAAAAGAAAGGAGTTACCTGCCTACATGAAATATGAAAAACTGAAGAAGGGTTACCACATTACAGTGTACAGAAACAAGCAGATGTTGATAAGATGGAAAGACTAGAGGGATGTCGGAGCCATCAGCTGGTTTTATGACGATATATTTCAAAAAGTAAATTCAGATAATGGCACCGTGCAAAAGCCAAGTGTTTTCATCGAGTACAAGAAAAAGAATGTGGGATGTCTGCATAGTAGTGACTCTCAGTTTCAGCCGGCCTCTGTGGCCGAGTGGTTCTAGGCGCTTCAGTGTGGAACCACGCCACCGCTATGGTCGTAGGTTTGAATCCTGCCTCGGGCATGGATGTGTGTGTTGTCCTTAGGTTGGTTAGGTTCAAGTAGTTCTAAGTTCTAGGGGAGTGTTGACATCAGATGATAAGTCCCATAGTGCTCAGAGCCATTTCTCAGTTTCAAAGCTACCTAATGATCAGCAGCAGTTTTCTGAAAAAAGTAATCGGATGATTGTTAGCCATTTATTGGCTATAGCAAACATCAGCGCATATTTTTTGGAAATAAAAACTTGACGGCAAGAAAGCAGACATAAATTCATACTGAGTGTCGGGGAAGCGCTGGTCTGCCATCTCCTCAACAGGGGTCGTCAACTGGACGCCCACATCGGACACCAAACATGATTCGTCTTATAGCAGGCATTATCCGGAATTTTTACCAATAAGGAGGTGCGTAGCATTCACTAGAAGTCTTGAAAAGAGACACGGCATCTTATTGGTGTTCAGAATGTTAGGTTCGATTCTTTGCAACAATATGTATTACAATGTTTCTGAAAATTATTTCGAGCAGTTAATTCATGAGCCCACGCAAATAGTAAACGGTTGTGAAAACACTCTTGACCTCTTAGCAACAAATAATTCTGAGCTAATAACGAGCATCAAAACGGATACAGGGATTAGTGAACACAGAATTGTCGTAGCGAGGCTGCATATTGTAACCAGCAAATACTCTAAAAATAAACGAAAAATATACCTACTTAAAATAGCAGATAAATATTCACTTGACGTCTTCCTGAGAGACAATCTCCACTCCTTCCAAATTAACAATGTAAGTGGAGACCAGATGTGGCTTGAATTGAAAGAAATAGTATCGACAGCAATTGAGAGATTTGTACCAAATAAATTAAAAAACGGCGGAGCTGATCCCCTTTGGTACACAAAACTGGTCAGAACACTGTTGCAGAAACAACGAAAAAAGTATGCCGAATTTAAATGAGCACAAAATCTCCAAGATTGGCTATCTTTCACAGAAGCTCGAAATTTAGCGCGGACTTCAATGCGAGATGTTTATAATAGTTTCCACGGCGAAACCTTACCTAGAAACCTGGCAGATAATCCAAAGAAATTCTGGTCGTATTTAAAGTATGCTAGCCGCAAGACACAGTCAATATCTTCTCTACGCAATAGCAAGGGAAATCCTTTCGACAACAGTGCTGCGAAAGCAGAGTTACTAAACACAGCCTTCCAAAATGCCTTCACAAAAGAAGACGAAGTAAATGTTCCAGAATTAGAATCGAGAACAGCTGCCAATATGAGTAACGCAGGAGTAAATATCCTCGGAGTAGTGAAGTAACTGTAATCTCTTGAGTGCTAGTGACAAGGGATTACAAATTGATTCCGTGTTTTTAGATTTCCAAAAAACTTTTGACACAGTACCACACAAGCGACTTGTAGTGTTGAGTGCTTATATGAATATCATCTCAGCTGTTGTAACTGGATTCGTGATCTCCTGTCAGAGAGGACACAGTTCGTAGTAACTGACGAAAAGCTATCGAGTAAAACAGAGGTGATTTATGGCGTCCCCCAAGAAGTGTTATAGGTTCTCTACTGTTCCGTATCGATATAAAGATTTAGGAGACAATCTGAGCAGTCGTCCTAGGTTGTTTGCGGATAATGCTGTCGTTTATCGTCTATTAAAACCATCAGAAGATCAAAACAAATTGCAAAACGATTTAGAAAAGATATCTGAATGGTGTGAAAAATGACAGTTGACCCTAAATAATGAAAAGTGTGAGGCTATAAAGATGAGTGCTAAAAGGATTCCATTAAACTTCGGTTACGCGATAAATCAGTCTAATCTAAAGACCGTAAATTCAACTAATTACCTAGGGATTACAATTACGCTAACTTACAATGGAAAAAATACATAAAAAGTGTTGCGGGGAAAGCAAACCGAAGACTATGTTTCATTGGAAGAATACTTTGAAAATGTAACAGATCTACTAAAGAGACTGCCTTCACTATGCTTGACTGTCCTCTTTTGGTATATTGCTGCGCGGTCTGGGGTCCTCACCAGATAGGGTTATCGAAGAACATACAGGAAGTTCACCGAAGGCTCAAATGGCTCTGAGCACTATGGGACTTAACATCTGAGGTCATCAGTCCCCTAGATCTTAGAACTGCTTAAACCTAACTAACCTAAGGACATCACACACATCCATGCCCGAGGCAGGATTCGAACCTCTTTTAGGAGTCAACATCCTGTTCCAGTCAGTATTCTCTGTATTATTGTAAAGACGAACAAGTTTCATCTCAGTTATGTTCCTGAGGCTATGGTTAAAATGGAATGTAATACAAGGTTATTCTAAGTGACTCTGGCGATTTCATAGATTCACTGTAGCTACATTAATTGACATATTGTAAAAAAACTAACAACTCATATAGAAAACCTCAAAAAGTTTTGTACTGTTACTGCCCTACTTCAGAATTCTGCCACGAGAGCGCAGCAGTGAGCAGTTAGGTAAGATGGCGACAGGCGCGGAGACAGCCCATGTTGTGCTTGAAATGCATTCACATCAGTCTGCCGTAACAGTGCAACGCCACTTCAGAACAAAAAAGATTCGCCCACTCTATTCGATGATGGTATGCCCAGTTTAAAGCTTCAGGTGCGCCTACAAGGGAAAATCGAGTTAACCTCCAGTTAAGTGAAGAAACGATTGACGCGTAAAGGCGAGTTTCGCACTTAGCCCACAGAAGTCGACGAACAGAGCATACAGAGAGCTGAATATACCACAACCGACTGTTTGGAGTTTCTTAAGGAAGCTACTGAAGCTGTAGCCTTATGATTTGCAATTGCTACAAGCCATGACTCCGGATGACAAAGTCAGACGCTTTGAATTTTCGTCACAGTTGCAACAGTTTATGGAACCGGATGGATTTTGTGAGAAACTTGTTTTCAGTGATCAAGGAACAATTTATGTGAATGGCACAGCAAACAGGATTGGTGCGCGAATCTGGGGGACAGAAAATTCCCATGCTATCATGCAGCACATTCGAGATTCGTCGAAAGTTAATATGTTCTGTGCAGTCTTATAGTTTAAAGTTTACGGTCCCTATATCTTCTGCAAAAAGACCGTTTCAGGATACTTGTATCTGGACCTGGAAAATTGGCTCATGCCACAGCTAGAAACCGACAGTATTGACTTTATCTACCAACAGAATAGTGCTCCACCCCACTTCCATCATGACGTTCGTTAATTCTTAAACAGGGAATTGAGAAACTGATGGATCAATCGTTATGGGGTTTGTGGTCAGCAATTCGTAATGGCCTCCATGCTCTCACGACCAAACTCCATGCGATTTTTTTGTGTGGAATTATGTGATAGATTCAGTATTTACATCTGATCTTCCACCAAGCCTATCAGAAACAGTGCCTTCGAACAGTTTGAAAGAGACGTTCTGCGCCGAACGTGGGAAGAAATTGATTACCGATTAGTTACCTGTAGGGGAGCCCATATGAAGCACTTGTAATACGTCAAAAATCTTTTCTCAGTTGTTTGATGTGTGTGCAAAGCCCTGTGACAAAATGTCAACTAATATAGCTACAGGAAATCTGTGAAATTGCTGCAATAATTTATAATACCCTTATACGAGGGTTGGAACTTTAACAGTGGCAACTATTTATTTACAGCTCGTACAAAATAGATACGTGTTTCAAAGTTTTACTGACCTTCGAAGTAATCACCAGCATTGTGTATAACCCGTTGCCAGCGATGTGGAAGTCGTAGGATACTCTTAACAGTGGCAGTTGTGTTGACAGTTCGAGCGGCGCGGTCTATTGCCCGACGATTTTTTAGCAGTACTGAAGCGAATGCCGTGAAGTGTTTCCTTCAGTTTAGAAATCGAGTTGAGCTTACCAGGGCTTAAGTCAGGGGAGTGTAGTAGGCGGTATAGCACTTAGCAGCCCCATCCGTGAAACAAATCAGTAACAGCTTGCACCGTACGTGCTTGAGCATCGTCCTGCAAAATGATGGTCAGGTCCTGCAGAAAGTGTCATCACTTCTCTCTCTATGCTGTTCATTTTTGGAACACGACCTACGACCAGCTTGGAGAGAGAAGTGATGACACTTTATGCAGGACATGATCAACATTTTGCAGGGCGATGCTCAAGCACGTACGGTGCAAGCTGTTACTGATTTGTTTCACGGATGGGGCTGCTAAGTGCTATACCGCCTACTACACTCCCCTGACTTAAGCCCTGGTAAGTTCAACTCGATTTCTAAACTGAAGGAAACACTTCACGGCATTCGCTTCAGAACTGCTACAAATTCGTCGGGCAATAGACCGCGCCTTTCGAACTATCAAGACAACTGGCACTGCTAAGAGTACCCTACGATTTCCACATGGCTGGCAACGGGTTATACACAATGCTGGTGACTACTTTGAAGGTCGGTAAAACTTTGAAACACGTATTTATTTTGTACGAGCTGTAAATAAATAGTTACCACTATTAAAGTTCCAACCGTCGTATGTTTCTGTACCCTGACTGCGGGAAATAGGCCAGTTGGTTCGTGAGACACCGTTATGGCAGGTACACGATTTCTTCAGTGTCCTACAGAGCGCCTGGATCTGAGCACGGTTTTACTGTCATGTATCTGGAGTGGAGCTGGGCAATACACGAGTGGAGCGGGGCAATACACGTGGCTAGGAACTGCTTCAAATGGACCAAAACACTGATGTGGTGGCGTCCAAGGGAGTCAAAGAGAAGTTTCGAACGTCCTCTGGCGAGATGGAAAGAATACACCCAACGATATGCAGGAAAAAAATGGATCCAGACCGCCCAGCAAAGATCATCAAGGCAGTCTTTAGAAGAAGAAGAAGCAGCAGCAGAAGTGAACTCGTCAGATGTAAAAGTAACTTCAGGAGTACACCAAGAGAGTGCTGTAGTACCATTATTGTTTGCATCTGTAAACGATCTAGTGGATAACGTCGGAGGCTCCATGACACGACGTCGTCCATAGCAAAGCTTAAATGGAGAAAAGTGTAGCGAAATGGAAGAAGACCTCCCAGAGAATGAACGGCTGGTGTAGGGACTGACACTTTGAACTGTAAATGAATGTAACGTACTGTGCATAAATAGGCGGAGAGATACATTACATTTCGATTACATGATTGGCGATAAATCACTGAAAACAGTAGCAACAGTAATATATCTAGGAGTAACAGCCCGAAGCGACCTAAATTGGAATGATCACATAAAAGTACTTGTCGGAGAGAAGATTCCAGGCAGAAATCCACTGGAAAAACCTTAAGGAAATCAAATTCCTCCACGAAACAAGTTGTGTACAGAATATTAATACGAAGATGGTTCAATAAATAATGTTCCAATTTTTTACAGTCGTTGAGATATAGGGTGGTCTGAAACAACCTAAAAAGTTGGTAAGGATGTTGTAGTGGAGCTTCTGTTGAGAATAACTGTTAAGAAAAAATTCGATATGTTGCACCGTTTCCGAGCTATTTACCACAGAAGTCAGCCAGTCAGGTCGTCGCTCGCGGCCTGCCAGAGACAGTGCCCCAGACGTGTTCTTCGTCTGAGTTCCTCTAACTGAGCAAACGTAGCTTTTGTTCACATGGCTTAAATTTATTGCTTCCGCGAAAGACAGTTTTAACTGTTAACGAGCATTTGAACAAGCGGTAACTCAAGGACCGTCAGATGTCTGTGTATTGCCGCATATTAGCCCGTGCAACTGCTTCAATTTGCGCGCGCAACGACCATATTGGGTTACTTCAGTGCTGAACAACTCGGAAACGGCGCGACATACCTAATTAAAAAAAACAGTTATTGATCAGTTGAACTTCCCTGCAATGCCCTCACAAGCTTTTCAGACTTTTCCTGATCACCCTGTATACAGGAAACTGCCCTTTTAGGTACTTCAAATTTTCGTTTTTCTTCTGCACTTGTGCGATATTTCGAACAATTCCGAAGATGACTACACAGTAGTGATAAATCTGTATGGCACCTACGAAAGAAACTCGATATAAGGAACATGCTGTAAATGAATTGTTGATTGTGGAAAAAGCTGTGGTGAACATCCATATACATTTGTGTGCAGTATATAGTAATGATCAGTTGATAGGAGTAGTGTTCGACAGTGGCTAAAGGTAGTGAAAGCATCAGGAAGCGCAGAAACTGAGGTTCATGATAGGTCATGTTCTGGACGTCCTATCACAGCCACTGATCCCGACATGGTGAATGGAGCGGATGCCATTATTCGTGCAGAACAGCGCACCAAAACTCGAAACTTGTTTCTACACCTACCTCCTAGCATTGGAAGTGCGTGTGCAGAGAATGAGACTCTTGGATATTCAAGGGTGTGCTGAAGATGAGTTCCACGAATCCTCACAACAGAGTACGAGAAAAGCCATTTCATCTGAACTCTTGTGGCAGTTTTAGTCCGATGGAGACGTATTTTTGTCACGGATAGTTACAGGTGACGGAACCTGGGTGCATTACTTTGAGCCAGAAACATGAAGGCAATCACTGGAATGATACTTCCCACAGTCACCAAAACAGGAGATCTTCAAGAGGCTCCTTCTGGTGGCCAAGTCGTAATGACAGTCTTTTCCCACTATCACAATCACTGTCACCTGTCAGAAGGGTCGACAGTTAATTCAGATCCATATGTGAAGATTCTGAACAAACTCAAAACGTTTCCCACGTTTCCGGTGCGACAAAAATAAAAATATAAAAAAAATTGCTGCAGCTCGACAATATACACCCACACAGAGATCTCTGAACCTGGGAACACGTCGCTAAATCTCAAAGGACATCACTGCCTTATCTACCCTATAGTCCAGACATGGCATCCTCGAAATTCCGCCTGTTTTGGCCACTGAAAGATTCTATGCATGGTACACACTTTGAAGATTATGGGAACATAATTCACATAGTGAAAACATGGCCACGGGAAAAGGATAAGTGCTTTTAACAACAGGATGTACATTGTTCTCTACAACGCTGGCCATAGAATGTGATGGTGACTATATACAAAAATAGTACAAGTCAAAGTAATGTTGGCTGATGTTGTCACCAAATTCTAATTCTTACGAATAACTACGCTGTGAGAAAAAATAATGAGGGAATACTTATTGAACGATCCCCGTACAACCAATTTTTGAGTGCTGCCCATCTACATCTACATACATACTCCGTAAGCGTAGGGTACCACGTTCCACTACCAGTTATTTCCTTTCCTGTTCCACTCGCAAGCAAATAGAGCGAGGGAAACCGAATGTCTATATGACTCCATAAGATCCGTTATTTCTCTCATCTTCGTGGTCCTTATGCGAAATGTACATTGGCGGCAGTGGAATTGTTTTTGTAGTCAGCTTCAAATGCCGGTTCTCTAAATTTTCTCACTAGTGTTCCCCGAGAAAGAACGCCGCCTTTCCTCCAGGGAGTCCCAGTTGAGTACCGTAGCATTTCCTTAATACCTAGATGTTGCTCGAACCTACTGGTAACAAATCTAGCAGCCTGCCTCTGAATTGCTTCAATCTCTTCCTTTAATCCGACCTGGTGCGGATCTCAAACACTCCAGCAGTACTAAAAGTTGGGTCGCAGTAGTGTCCTTTATACGGTCCCCTCTGCAGATGATACACACTTCCCTAAAATTTTCCCAATAAACCGATGTCGACAATTCACCTTCCCTACTACAGTCCTTACGTGTTCATTCCATTCCATATCGCTTTGTAACGTTACGCCTAAATATTTTATTGATGTGACTGCGTCAATCCTGACGTTACTAATGCTGCAGTCGGACATTACAGGTTTGTTTTTCCTACTCATCTGCAGTAGCTTACATTATTCTACATTTAGAGCTAACTATCATTCTCACACCAACTACAAAGTTTGTGTAAGCCATCTTCAACAACGACACCTTCCCGTGCACCGTCGTAACAGCAGCGAACAGCCGCAGACTGCTGTCCGCCACATCATTTACGTATATATAAAATGTTAAAGCTCTTCTCATACTTCTGTGAGGCATTCCTGACGATATTTTGGCCTCTGATGAACACTCACCTTCGAGATCAACGTACTGGGTTCAGTTACGGATGATAAATCTGTGATCCTTATCAGGCAGGATTAGTTTAAGAAACCCAGCGAAGAGCAGCTCGTTTCGTGATGGCTTCCTTTGATGAACACTCATCAAACTCCAGTCGTAGTGATATGTAGAATAAAGTGGATAGCGTTAGTGTTCAAATTCCTACAGCAGAACCAAGCAACGTATCACTTCCTCCTGTAAAAATATCACGAGATGACAGCGACGAGAAAATCAGAAAAATTAGAACTGGTGCGTTCGTGCCATGCATTACCCTCAAATGGAAGAGGAAAGGAGGGAAATGCTAGTTGTAATATGAGTTGCGGATTGCAGGTGTAAATACAGATCGAGACTTAATTTCTCCGATCTTGTTACGCATCGAGTTATTGAACACGTTTCCGACTATTCTTGGTTACGCACTTTTCAGCCACTCCGGATTACGATATCGTGAGCCCGAGTAGAGAACTCCAGACACTGAAGTACGGCAAAGAAAACAATTTTCCCACTTCCTCTTTTCACACAAAATGATCGATTCGCATCGAGGAAACATTGTCCAGTGCTGTTTCGCTTATACATCGCTCAGTAACGCTCCTAGCTCAGTGGCAGACCTGTTCTTGCTAATGCTTATGTTTCCGCAGAACGCAACCCCGTGTTGGACCCTGGGTCTTCGTTCTCAACTCGACGGAAAAAGGAGAAAGATTATAATTCTGTATTGTTATGTGTAGCAGCAGCAGCGGCGGCGGTTTGATGAAACAGATTTTATTAAGGCGGCCTAATTAGTTTAGCTGCAGCACGGCGATTTCGCGGCCCCACGGCCCCTCCCCGCCGACCTGAAACACAAGAATACAAATTGCCTCAATTCAATTACTTTTTTATCGTGACGTTGTTAATGAACACGACGAAATGGTTGCAATATTCTTAAAGATTTAATTAGGTTCCGGAATAAGTGCGTTAAATCTCCCCTCTCTCTCATCGAAATTTGGTGCGTTTGCGCTCGATATACACTGTGACATAGTTTTTCCTTGGCGTAGCTTTACATTTACATTTTCAGTTTTGCCGGGAGAAAAGATTAGGAATTCGGAAGGTGTATTTCGTGATGTCGCCAAACTAATAATAATGACGGACTTGATTTGGTTAAAACTAATACAGTGTTTCTATTTACAAATAAATTACGAAATATGTTAGTAACATGACAAGGATTGCATGAAAAGTGAGTGTAACACATTTCCGAGGAGCGTAATAGTTTCCTGGACAACAAAAATTGTGCCATTGCGTATTTGCAAGTTCTGCTGAATTACGAGGGTAAGACAAAATTTTAATTGTTTTTGTGATCTTCAGCCAGAGGACTGTTTTGATGTAGCTTTCCTTGTTACTCTTTTCTGAGAAGATTCTTTATCTCTGAATAAATAGTGCAACGTACACTCTTTGACATAAAACTTGACCGGCGGCCGGCCGCTTCAGAGGCTAAGTCCGCGCCGATCGCGACATGGGACAAAAAAACTGGCCAACTCGCTAATTCTCTAAGTCCGGTTATCTGCACAATCTGGCAACACTGTAGACTGCGGCACTTCCTGGAGGAAAACTTGTCCCATGATAGAGAAACGCTAGGCTGGTTACGCCTGTGGTCTAGCGGTAGCGTGCGTTGTTTCTGTTCATAATGTCAGTGGATCGAGAGCAGGTGGTATAAAATATTTTTATAGCCTCTTCTGTCTGAATGCTGAAGACGTGAATGTAATGGTAGCGCAGATTCAATCTATTTCGCTTTGTGACACACCGATATCAAAATTTTATCCAGTAACGATTTTGCGGCAGATTTCCTGCAGACTGTCCTCCTCTGGACGCCGTATGCGGCAAAGCTCCGGGATCCATTTGCTGGCTACTGGCAGCGGCCGTGGCGACAGCAGCGGCGCTGCACTCCCCCGTTCTTTATCGAAAGCGCCTGCTACCGCTCATCGCTTTTGATGATTTAAAACGCTTTATTATTAAATGTTGCTCCACAGAAAATTTCTACAATTTCCATTCACGCTCAAAAGCAACGGAGACAGACGCCCTGATTAGTAGGCGGGTATTATATTACATTAATCGGCAAGAGCTGAGTATGGCCCGAAATTAATTTTATAGACTGGGACGAAATTAAACCACCTCACTACATTCGATGAAATTATAAATGCTTCATACCTCGTTTCTTTTCCTTTCAAACTCAATTATTTGTGCAACTTTTGGTCAATGTTTGGATGTTTTCGTCAAGCCAGAGTGAGCGTCTGTGGTGTAAAGTGTATTACAGTTCTTGTTTCATTCCTTATGGTAAGTCTATGCGATAAACTGTGTGAATACCTTGCAATGCATGCTCTGTAGCAGTGCAGGAACACTGCACATTTGGAGTTCCATGTATGGGTTCATGAAGTTTTTATTGTTGATCGGAAGTGATAGTTAAGGTCATCAGATTTAAACCAGAAAAATTTGTCGTTTTGAAGGTTTCAGAGAACGGAAAGGAATTGCTAACGCCGGTGTTAGAAAACGTCTACAGTTAAATGCTATTGCAAAAATTTAGAAGAAGGGAACTACATTAATGAACATGTGCACTTCATAAACAACCTTCTGACATGTTAGACCTATATGACGAACAAAGCTCAAATTTATATCGTTGACAGTCGGTTTGAATCTTTTCAGGGTCTATTTTACAGTGAAGCACCTTGGAATTCGCAAAGCAGAAATCCATGATATTAACTTAATTTACTAAGTCGAAATCGGACGAAGATTGATGTTTAAAGGCATTCTTCAGATTTCGCATAAGAAATTTTTACTAGCAGTTTGCAACTCCATTAATTAAAATGGAAAATAAAAGGTTGTACTCAGCGGCTTCTACCGTGATTCGAACTGCTATGTCTTATAGTACAAGCACTGCAACGCACAAGGGAACCTCTGAGCTAACGACACACTGGCGGCCAGAGGCGGAATATAGTCACTGCGATGTTGCCTGAGCCTCAAAACGCAACCTTAAACACACGAACTGAGGAGGTGGAGATTACTGTTTTAACGTCCCGTCGACAACGATGTCATTAGAGACGGAGCACAAGCTCGGATTAGGGAAGGATGGGGAAGGAAATCGGCCGTGCCCTTCCTAAGGAACCATCCCGGCATTTGCCTGAAGCGATTTAGGGAAATCATTGAAAACCTAAATCAGGATGGCCGGGCGCGGGATTGCACCGTCGTCCTCCCGAATGCACACACAAACAGGTGTTACTTATGTGAAGAACGCCATTCTTGGAGTCCACAAATTAAATATACTTTCTAATTGTGTCATCTTGCAGTGGATTATATCGTACGAGTCTTCGATGTGGAAAACGAATGTCAAGTGAATTTAGCGAGGTAACGCCGACCTACACCCGGAAGTAAATGCACTATCAGAGTGTTGACAAATACTTGCTACGACGCTGCCATTTCTAGGCTCTCTGACGAGGCAGCTCTTCAGCGAAATGCTTGCCGTGATTCTCCGATACAGTTCTTCAGAGTGGAGACGCGCGCGCACGTTTGGTTTTTATGCGGCGTTCTCCCCTGATGGTTTCTGACGTCGCCTTCTGGGCTATGTATACATATGAGACATTCAATTATCATTAATCCAGAATGATACAAGTTTCAGCTTCCGGCGTGGAAGAAGGCTGTTGACGCCGACATTATATCATTTCAACGTAGGGAAAGCAAAACGGATCATTCAATGTTTCTCATTCAACATAAAGCATGTGAGATAATTTTCCGTAACGTTCATAATCATCTAAAAATACAAACGAAGTAAAAATACACCGGAAGCTTATTCGAATTGAATATAACGCTTTGCACCTCGATGTCGAATTTGTCCACTTGCAATCTTTTGCAGCATACACATAGAATGTCATGATTACCACGAGAATGAAGAAATATGTTGGTAAGGATGGAAGCAAGAAGAGACGCAGTCAACAAATATTCTATTCCTCATGGCATTCATTTCATTTGACACGTAAGAAGAGGTAAAGCGGGAATTTACTTTCGTTAACACGAAAGATATGCCGCACATATTGATAACGAGGAAGTCTGCGTCTTCATACGTTTCCTCCTTGAAATCTGTATGCTCTATTATATACTAAGTAGCCCGATCATTGTTTCAGTAATGTTACCCTCTTGTTTGACCCCGTAACGATGAACAGATTCCAAATGCATGTCTCCCTTCCTGGGTTGTTTTTTGTGTTTTATTGCTTGGAATTCCTGAAGCAGACCACTGTGCCTTGCCCCCTCGTGGGTTAGGTCTCAAAACTAAACCGCTTTGTATCCAATGGCATAATTTATTCAGACAGCATCAGCATAAGACTATCAAACAAAGCCTTCCATTTACAGTTGCAGCACTCTAACCAGCACTGACCAAAGTGTAATCCACGGTCATGGTCCTAAATTACCAGCTGTCTGCTACTGTGGCAAAGTCCGTACTACACTGTCGATTCCGCAGCACCATTTTATCTGGTAACACTGTGTAGTTGCACAGTTGTGCTACCAGGTCTGTCCTCACACTGTCAACTTTATGTATCTCACTTCTCCTGTAGCGTAGATCACGAGGAGCCGAAGTAAATGAGTGTATTCTGCATGACGTAACATTCAGTATTCCCTTCTTTCATAGCTACTCTTCGTGTGCATCGATACCAAATAGGAATGCGAAAACTCTTGCGAGTGAGAGAATGACAATAACAATCGTAACAAGAACAAGCAAATAATGAATGATGTTTATTCCAACGCAGAACGAGAATGGCTTTAAATATAAAAATCTGTATCTATATCTATATCCATATCTATTGATCTTTGAGTTGGCACAATGCAAATATATTCTTAGCATTTAGTTACTGAATTTAGTTCTGGATGTTTGCAGAGAAAAGGAAAAGTCGGTACTTCTCGCTAGTGTAATATAATGTGAACCAGCAACTACCCTTTCCTTAGAACACGACTCAAGCAGGTCCTCAAGTAGGTAGCAAGGCACTGCTGCATTCTGTTCCCTGACATTGCTCTGATGACGGTTAATGCAGATAGTTCCGATTATGAAATACAAAACGTATTGCAGGTTAGTTCCTAGGATAGTAACATTAAATTTGCGTTGTAGACGGCACATGAACGTGACGACTATCCATATTACTCATCAATATAAAAAGACAATATTTAGGGAATTTAGCAGGATTACTCAAAATGAATTCTGAAATTGGGTGACTGACTGCACAGGTGCTAAACGTCGTCAAGAGTACACGATGTCCTAATCGCATTAGGAATATGAAGATCGTCTTCGACAGCTCTCAACTTTCACATTGCTATCTCCACCCTACTCCAGACAGCCCTCGGTGGAGTTGTACTACGTTGCCGATGTTATGGAAGGCCTTCAAACCGACAACAGACCACATATTGAAAAATACAAGCGAATTCTCTTGCAGCGTAAGCTTATTGTAACTAATCTAAAAATTATTGGAGAGGAACATTGTCCTATTCAAAAAAAGTAAAATGTTACACACTGTTGACGTCAAACGGACATTATCTATGTCCTGTCTTGTGTCCTACTCATCTATAATATCAAGTGTACTATGAAAATGATTATATATAATGGATGATAGGGTAATGCATTGATACCAGATGGTGGGGGCCGGCCGGTGTGGCCGTGCGGTTCTAGGCGCTTCAGTCTGGAACCGCGTGACCGCTACGGTCGCAGGTTCGAATCCTGCCTCGGGCATGGATGTGAGTGATGTCCTTAGGTTAGTTTGGTTTAAGTAGTTCTAAGTTCTAGGGGACTGATGACCTTAGAAGTTAAGTCCCATAGTGCTCAGAGCCATTTGAACCATTTGAACTATTTAACACAAAGTGACATTAAAAATTAAAGTTATTCACGAGCAGCTAGTTGAGAATATGTATGAACATTAAATGACACGACGAACTGAAATAATATGACGAAGAGTTCAGCGCTCACTGGGAATAGAGCCCCACACATATCGTTGTTGACTACACACAAAGAGACGTCAGCTACCGAATTTTTCTCCACCAGCTGCTCAGAATAGCATCTTGAACTTACAGTCATCTCGCAAATAGTTCTGTGTCTCACTGGGAGTTAAAAACGTCAGATATCGTTAGTGCTGACAACGAATGAAAATACATTAAAAATCAAAATTATTATCCACCAGCAGATAGGTGTTCTCATGATAGAGCTTGATAATACATAATTAAATCTTTAGTGCCGGGCCAGGATTCGATCCCATTCACGCGTAATATGTGAAGGTGTTGAGGAATCTGCAGTTTTGAACAAACAACAAATTGTAGCCGAGCTGTATTGCCACGAAGGGATCAAATTCCGCGTTAAGGGCGGTCTGAGTTGCATTCCCAGTTTAGAACCAATTTTATCGACATACAGAAGCTCAAATAAAAGATGGAATAAGTGTCCTGTGACCATACATAGCGTTTGTGTCGTCACTTGAAATAAATAACTAGTATAAGAAAGGTTACTGGTGATAGAGTTTCTACATGTCGCCACTCCAGACTTTATTGTGGTTCAACCTACCGCCTACTTGGTAAAGAAGGAATATCATCTTTAATGTGAATTTTCAGACCACGCAGCCATTATATCTCCTCACTTGGTGTAGCCAGGAGAGAATGGAATCTGTCTCTCCCTATCTAAAATCATTGACGGAAGTGGGAATCGAACCCAGACCATAGGTATAACAGCCTACCATCCGGCCAACAGACCACGGAATCCTCTTCTCTGCGAGTCATTTTTCTATCGTAACGCAGTTGCGCCACACTGGATGAGAATTCTGACACACAGTCTCCCTGTAGTAATTTGCAGCATGCTCAGTAAATTCATTTACTTGGTTGACCGAATCACCATGAACTAGCTGCCTCGGCTACCCAGTGCATACATTCGACTATTTTGTAATCACAGAAATAAAATCACGTAACTGCCACCTACACACAACTGCCAACAGTGTAGGATGCAGAAGTTTAAATAGGAAGTGTTCCTTTCCACTTGAGCTATTCTATTGCGCTATCTGTTACTAGAAAACGTCGTTCAGTCCAAAAGAAAAGCTGTAACTGTTTGTCTCTCAGAAGTCAAGACCTGGTCGTATGCATAATCTCACAGTGCTGTGGAATCCAAAAGTTCTGGAGGAATAGTTACCGAGCTCTGGAGCTGCTGTAGCTACGTGTCAGCTTGTAGCATAGATAAGATGTCGCGAGTTCGAATACATTCAGTGCTACATTTTTTAAAACGCAATTCTGCTCTCTGCTGAAGGTATCAATCTAATGGAACTTTGAACATAATTCCCTTCACTTCTCAACCCAAAGTAGTCGCATGTGGAAAAAGGGCTAACTACTGTGACATTTTGTTCTATTCAGGTTTAATAGACAGCAGGCAGCAGATGCATCTCGAAGATGTACAGGGAGAGCGCATCGTGCCATAATATGTCAGAAAAGTATTTTCTATATTAGCCGTCGTGTGGTAGTGATATTTTATTCTTCTTCAAACTTTGTTTGACAGCTTTAACTCAGAACAAGTTTTCTACATGCATGTAATCAATAAACTGCATGTGCATTGTCAGACTGTCATAGGTAACATCTGAGAATTCGCACATATCGTTGATGATTAATTTCTCTCTCATGTTTACTATTGTTTTAACAACACTAAAGGAAACCTTACGAAAATTGTGCACTGTATTATAAGAAATGAAATAAAACTAACCATGGTATCCTTACGACGAAAGTATCTGTAAACAAGCATGCCTCTATCGACACGAGTTAGTAAAATACTACTCACTTAGATTTTGATTGGGTCTGTGTTTAATTGGTATGCTGTGTCATACTCAAGAGGTATGCAAATGTGGCATTTCATAAATATAGTTACGTATTCCTAGAAACCCAAAATTCGCTTGTCAGCAGCGGAAAGAGGCGTTACCTGTTGTGCAGCATTGTAAGTTTTTCAACATTGCACTATGAGCTGAAAGCATTTTCTTGCGATTTCCTTATTGATGTTTGATCTGACTGCTTGTAGCTCTTTCACAGAAGGGATAAAAACGTTACAGTCAGTGAGACTGGAACTGCGAACCGTAACAGACGCTTTTTCACAGTTCAGCACGTTACCACAGAGCTGGCGAGGAGGTATGGGTCTTAGCTTCCTATTACGACGGCAATAGTAACTACAACTCGTAAACCGCTATTTGAATGTCGAGATTAGTTGCGGTTTCCACCTGCAACGACTTTCCTGGGCTGGAAGCCGTAAATTTTCAATCTTTTGTTACCCTGCAAGCGATAATAACTCGGATTATTCAATGGAAATGACAGGTAAAATCAAGTGAACTTTGAGGCTTAATTCCGTACACACCAGGAAGTAACTCGTCGATCACAGGGTTGCCAAACATACGTTGCCTTGTTGCCAAATCTCAGTTACAGTACCAGCAGGAAGAAGACGAACCGATGTGATCCTACAGCGGTCTGGGAAGTGACCATAGCTGGTGTCTCCAAGTCACGGCTGCTACGGCCTGGAATACGTAATGCGTCTGATTCGCTTTCTGTAACTAGGTTTAGGGACTGGAGCGTAGTTACTAATAATACTCAGAACTGACTGCAAACTGAGCATCATAAATCAGTAACTCTCATTGTTGTTTTTATATTTCTTTCGTAAGTGTACTCAAAACTAAGAAAGTCATTCACAGGCGTTTTCGTGCCTCGCCGATAGTCGAGCACAACATACAAATAAAAATAAAAAAGAATGTGTGTGTGTGTGTGTGTGTGTGTGTGTGTTTGTGAGAGAGAGAGAGAGAGAGAAATAAAAAGCAATGAGAGAGAGTGTAAAAAATTGTTGTAAAGAAATTGAATCAAGGTATTTAAAGAAATCTTTCATTAAAATGACACGTTCCATATCATTACGAAATGTCGTATTCATGATCTATGGAACAAGAGTTAATCTAATGTAATCTAATCTAATCTAATCACATCATATTGATGATTAGCCATGAAGAGTCATGACTTACCGAAATTTTGGCCAATACCAGTAACCAAATCTAAACTTGAAAATAAAAGACGACAATTTTTGTAATAAACCGTGACTCCTATCAAGACCCTTTCGTCCCTGTTATTGAACCACGAAAGATGTCTGATATACCTCCATTCTGAAGTAACAAAGTGTGCATGCATTTAAAGATGAAGTGCATGATGTGAAGGTCTGTGACGGAGATACGAACCCAACACGTAATCCGATTGTTAACTAAGAAAAATCAAATGTTACGTATCGGTTTTTCTTACGAGCCGCTAGGTGTCTGAATCTAAAATAAGGATACAAACTTTTGTGCCTAAGCGACAATCGAACTGCACACCTACCGTGCATCCACGAATATAGCTTAAGTTTCAGTTGCTTACTCATGAACAGTAAGATGTGTGCGTGTTTGACCAGAAATAACGACACCTGTTGCCATTGTTGGAAACACATGAACAGACATTGAAATTGCGCGTTAATTTTCACTAGCAGGTGGGTGTGCACTTGATAAAGCTAGAAATGAAATTATGAATATTTTTGTACTGGATCAGGTTTCAGACCCACATACTTACCTTTGGAGGAGACCTAGAGAAGATTGCAGTCTTGGGAAAAGGAACGAAATGACTGAACTATACTGTTCCGAGAGATTCAGATCCTCGAAAGAGGAGATACGAATTCGAATCACAGTCCAGCACCAAATTTTTAAACGTCTCTAGTTCAATCAAGTACAAATAAAATAAGAGCCCTGTCCCTTTAAATGGCTATCGGTTCATCAAATAAAATAAAATTTTCTAATGTAAGTAAGCTTACTGGCGACTGTATTTCTGTTTACCATGACTTCCGCTGTGTCATTTCCCAACGTAAACCGGCTCTGCCCAGTTGGTAATGAAGGAACGTGATGTTTAATGCGGATTCTGGATTATAACGTCTTTCTCTTGAGGTTACCAGAGGTAAAATAAATCTGTTTGTGCCTCTTAAAAGTAAATGCCTGAACCCACGCATTGCACCTGTGATAGCTCGTTCCACCATACCATTGTGGCCACATTACCCAGCCCCAAGAGTGTGCTGTAACGGATGATGTGCTTAGCTTACAAAATTAGTCACGGTGGAAAAAATGCGAGTCTATTAAATGGTCGAGTAGAAGCAAGCTTCTGACGCAGAGATTATGCTATTCTCATGTGATCAGGATGTAAAGACTCTTCTAGGCATCATAGGCTGGATGTGAAGCCATTTTGATTTTTCACAAATTCAGCAAATTTCTTAGTTCGAGAAAATCCACTGTGAAGTGTGAAGTTGCCGGATAATTCGATTATTACTGTTATTATTACTATCATTTTATTCATACCGCTGCTGTAACACAAGTGCTTGAACATCATTTAATGCCTTTTGGTCACTATAGATGTAGTTTCTCATGAACAGGTTCTTTCCCTGTCTACGGAATCCTTTTCATGTTAATATCAAACACCAGCAATTACTCGTAGATTACTTTAAAACTAAAGTAATTGACCAAGACGTTACTTGGTAACAAAAACGCCCAAGTACAAAATTTTCGCAATATTAGTTCAAATTTAATATTCGCTTCTATAATGTAGGAAAGTATTTCACAGTCGCAAAACTCGCATCCGAAACGTTGACCTTACACTTAGTCGCTGACCATAAATTCTAGCTCAGAGTGACACCAGTTTAAATAACCTAATGTAGTGAAGACTGTTTGCCAGTGCTCTTTCTCACCGGAAAATACGCAATTCACTCATTTGGCTCCATAAGTACACTGTAACAGTA